>NW_006921644.1:7536285-7568997 GCF_000298275.1 Orycteropus afer afer | reverse complement strand
TGCTGAAATTCAAAAAGGGTTATGACAGCAGATCCACAGGGAACTGCTAGAAATGCAAGCCCGATTCAGAGGAGAACGTGGAATGAGGGATATCATTGCTGATGTAAGATGGATTCTGGCTGAAGGCAGAGAAAATCAGAAAGATGTCTACCTGTGTTTTAATGACTATGCAAAGGTATTCAACTATGTGGATCATAATAAGTTATGGATAACACCGAGAAGAATGAGAGTTCCAGAACACTTAACTGTCCTTTAGTGGAACCTGTATATAGACCAAGAGGCAGTCATTCAAATAGAACAAATGGATACTGTGTAGTTTAAAATCAGGAAGTGTGTGTGTCAGGGTTGTATTTTTGTTTCACTTGTTCCATCTGTATGTTGAGCAAATAACCTGAGAAGCTGGACTATCTGAAGAAAAACATGGCCTCATGATTGGAGAAAGACTCACTAACAACCTGTGATGTGAAGATGACATGACCTTGGTTGCTGAACACAAAGAGAACTTGCAGCACTTCCTGATGAAAATCAAAGACTACAGCTCTCAGTATGAATTATGCCTGGGCACAAAGAAACCAAAAATCCTCACAACTAGACCAGTAGGCAACGTTATGATAATTGGACAAAAGGTTAAAGTCGTCAAGGATTTCACTGTACTTGGATCCATAGTCAATACCCACGGTAGCAGTAATCAAGAAATCAAACTAAGTACTGCACTGGGAAAATCTGCTGCAAAAGACCTCTTCAAGGTTGGAAAGAGCAAAGATGTCACTTTGAAGACTAAGGCGCGCCTCACCCAAGCCATGGTATTTTCAGTTGCCTCATCTGCTTGAGAAGGCTGAACAAGGAATAAGGAAAACCAAAGAAGAACCGGTGCCTCTGAATGATGGAGTGGGTGAAGAACACTGAATATACCATAGACCGGAAGAAGAACTAATCGATCTGTCTCGGAAGAAATATGGCCAGAATGCTCATTAGAAACGGGAATGGTGAGACTCGGGCTCGTGCACTTCGGACACGTGATGAGGAGGGCCCAGTCCCTGGATGGCATCATGCTTGGTGAAGCAAAGAGCAGCGAAAAAGGAAAAGATCTTCAACTACATGGACCAACACAATGGCTGCAACGATGGGCTGGGACACAGCAAAGGCTGTGAGGACAGCACAGGACTGAGCAATGCTTCATTCTGTCACACACAGGACGCTAAGAGTGGGAGCTGACTCAACAGCACCTGACAACATCAACGAAAAAGGGGCAGACGCTCATGCGGTGGACTGACACACTGGCTGTAACGACGGGCTACAACACGGCGGTGACTGTGAGGCTAGTGTAGGGGTACAGGGCTGTGCAGGGCTTCTTTCTGTGTACACAAGCCACTCTGTGTGGGAACTGACTCGACAGCCCCTAATGACAATGTCTCCAGGTCCTCTATTCGGTTCTATTGATCTGTGTATCAATCCCTCTGCTGTCGTTTGCTGTATGAACACCGCTGCACCTGCCGACTGTACTTATGAATATCACACAGTGTTCTTCACACTTGATTCTTTCTTTTTCAAGATCGTTTTCCTACCCATGAGCTCTGTGCCCTTCCACATAAATTTTAGAAAAAGCGTGCGTATGCTTACAGATAACCTGGCTGGGATTTGGACAGTAATTGTAAGAAAGCATACATATATCTTTATTTTATTTATTTTTTTAAACATATTCTATATCATGGCATTGTCTAGTTTACTGGCCCATTTTTCACATCTATCTCACATTTGAAATGTACATACCGTCACTTAACTTCACCATTTCAGTAATGGTGGACATGAGCTGTTTTCAGTGATAAAAATGGGGATGAATAAAGCTTCCAAAAATGTGTTCTCACAAAAAGAAGAAAGAGAGAAAAAAATATCCCCTGCATTTCAATTATTAGGACAAATTTCCAGAAGTAAGGCTACTCAAACAGAGAGAAAGAATATCCCTACAGTTCTTTACATGGAGTTTTAGTTCATATATTTTACATGTATATAAAAATATGGCTATTGGCTTTAAAAGTCCATTTGATTATGGGTTTATATAAGGAGGCCTTGTCATGCAATGGCTATGCTTGGCAGTAAAACAAAAGGTTGGTGATTTGAACCCATCTGGTGGTGTAGTGCCTAAGGCATTTGACTGCTAACCAGAAGGCTGGTGGCTCAAACCCACAAGCCATGCCTTGGAAGGAAGATGGGGCAATCTACTTCTGTAAATACCGCCTTGGAAACCCAAGGAGGGCTTGCTATGAGTCGAAATCTACTTGACAGCAGTGAGTTTGGTTTTTGGTTTCAGAAACTCTGCAGGAGGAAGAGCTGGTGACTGGCTTCCGTGAAGATCACTGCCTAGGAAACCCTACGGGCCCGTTCTACTATGTCATACAGGGTCACTGTGAGTTGGAATCACTTGATGTCATCACAAAACAACATGGGTTTATCAAAGTAGGGAGGATCCAGTAATGAAGAGGAGACTTTAGGAACGGTGACTGATGCTGCACCCACACCTCTGGAGACAATGATGACTGTCCTACCTGCCAGGGCCCGACTCTTCACAAAGTGATGCCACCCACCTGTTCTCCTGGCATCCTCCCAACAGACCCAGGAAGGTGGGTAAGTAAAACTGATTCCTATTTCATCTACTTTGGGATAGCTCTTTGCTACCAAATGTTCTTTAAAATCTCTTTTCATCCCAAAGAAAAAAGATGTAGTTGAATCATGTTCTTTTTACCCAAGAAAGGGAAGAACAAATTGACCAGACTGATCCATCTCCTTATTGTTTGGGGGTAAGGATGACAGTCATCATGAGATGAGCCTGGATGCAAGATGGGAAATATCCGTCGGGTGGGATGATCCATGGCTGCCTGGGCGGGCTGCCGCGGTTCCATTTCTTTCTATCCTTCCTAATAGGGCCTGTGCCTTTTTCTCTAATGGAAGTAAGGGCTCTATTGGAAAACAGGAAAGCAACATCATTTCTTCTTCCTGGGCAGTCATTTTGCTGTTGGACCTCCGCAGTGTCTGTGCTGTGAACAGTGAGAGTGACCATCCTCACGCTGAGTGTGCTAACGGTAGATGGTCTCATTCTGAGGACCCAGGGCAGAGGGGGCCCTGCGCCACGTCCTGGATACTCGAATCCCTGTGAGCACCAACGCAGCGAGCGGCCACAGGAAAGGGAAGTCCTAAAGCGAGGTGGACTGGATTCCCGAATGCTGTAACAAAGTTCTACACAGTGCACGGCCTAACACAACACAAGCTTATCCGCCCACAGCTGGAGGCCCGAAGTCCAAATTCACGGTGTCGCCAGGCCCTGCCCTCTCTGACAGCTCTGGGACAATGTCCTCCCTTGCCTCTCCCTAACTTCTGGTGGCTCCAGCTGATCCTTGGTGCTCCCTGGCGTGTATCTGCATTACTCTAGCCTCTGCCATCACACGGTCGTCTTCCTCTGGGTCTCCGTCTGCGTCCTTCTGCTCTGTGATCAGGATGCCACTCCTATTGGATCAGAACCCACTCTACTCTAGTATGATGTCACATCAACTGATAGCATCTTCAGAGACGCTATTTCCAAACAAGGTCATGTGCACAGATACCGAGAGTGAGGATGTCGACAGCCCTTCTGGGCCTAACTGCCTGGGTCACACCCACATTACTTAGTAAAACAGGTTCCCATCCTCTCCACTGCTGGGAGGAGGACTGTGAGACAGAGAAGCACACAAGTTATCAGCAAGTGGACCCAAGGAAAGCAGTGTGAAGGGCACGGTTTCAGGCACCACGGGAACGCACAAGCCATCACAGTAGAGCCAACCGACAGATGGAAGGTGGACCCAGGGAAAGACCCTTTTTTTCGCATCTCCCCCTATATTCTCTGCTGAGGTGAATCCACAGTACAGGCCCCTGCACACAGCAGGTGCTCACTCATGACTTGACGAACGACTCCAGGAACAGATGCACCAAGGAGCAAACACTACATAGAGGTACCCCTCAGAGATACTGCGGGTTTGCTTCCTGACCACTGCAATGAAGCAAAAATCCCAATAAAACAAGTCACATACAGCTTTTTGCTTCCCAGTGCATGTAAGAGTCACGTTTACACTACACTGTAGTCTATGAAGTGTGCAATGGAATGACCAAAATGAGACAGAGACACAAAGTGAACACATGCTATGGGAAAAATGGTGCGACAGACGTGTTTGACATGGGGTTGCCACAGACCTTCAATTTGCAAAAAAAAAAAAAAAAAACAGTATCTGTGAAGTACAACACAGTGAAGTGAGGTGTGCCTGTGTCGAACAGGTACTAAGAGCCAAACAACGTGTTCGCTTCTGTAAATACTAATAACACAGTAGCTACTAAGCCTCCAGTGGTGACTGGCCTCGGGCTCAGTGTCAGGTGCCTTACCACCCCCCTTGGCCATCCCTTCAACCCTATCTGTTTTCACTGTCTCCTTTGGCCATCTGATAAAGCCTAGGAGAAGGGTGGCTTTATTATTTCCACTTTACAGATGGGGAAACTGAGGCACTGAGAGCTTAAAAGTGTTGACCAAAATTAAAAATGTTGACCAAGTTCTCATAAGTTCACATCAGCAGCCACACAGACCAAGTATAAACACTTAGGATTCACTAAACTTACTATATTCCCGCGGGGCTAAATGCTTACAATGAATTCTGTCATCTGATCCTCCTCCAAACTTTATGCACTTGGCACCATCATCAGCTGCATATTACAGGTGAGGAAACTGAGGCCAAGGCAGGTAAGAATATTTCCCCAAGGAACACTGATGCCTCTCCACTCACTGAACCAATGCTAATGACTGTTGGCGACCAGAAGGATTAGCCGAGAGATAAGCCAACTAAGAACCTTCCTAGCTCAAACCTGCCCTTTAGGTGACCAAAGAGCGCAGATGGAGAAATGGCCAGGACCGTTCTATGCAGCCAGCTTAGTAATTATAGTAACAAAAGGGGCTTCAATCAATTGCTTAGCAATTAGCCATTATGAGAAGATAGGAAAAAAAAATCCAATCGGCTGTTTGGTAGAGCAGGAAGCATTTTAAATGTCACCACAGTGAGAGAAATATTTGAAGATTTGTCTTCATAATGGTTAACTAATTGCAATCTTCAAATTTTATTGCTTTGGAAAAATAACTCAATTCAAAGGACAGAGTATTAACACTTGGGGCTATTTCTCCTTTGTCTTTGTTAATATCAAGGGGAGGCACATAAACGGCTCAATTGCTATAATTTTGGAAGACCCCCTCCCTGAAGGCACAGTCAATGTGCTATTTATCATTTTGTCATCTGGACGCACTGAGCCCCTGCTGGGGCAGTGGGTAGAGCACTCAGCTGCTCATGAAAGGTTGAAATCCACCAGGTGCTCTGTGGGAGAAAGATGCAACGGTCTGCTTCCATGAACGTTACAGCCTTGGGAACACTGTGGGGCAGTTCTACTCTGTCCCACAGAGTCTCTATGAGTTAGAAGGACTTGCTGGCAATGTTTTCTTTGGTTTAGTTTGCACCCAGCACAGTGTGGCGGGCATATGGTACCTGCCACATCGGACCGGAAGGAAACGTTGGCGTCCTGTCCCTGACACTGAGTTTCCTTTAAGTGAAACTCGTGTGTTGTATGTGCAACTTGATTGACTGTGACTATAATACGAGGTGGGAGCTATAGATCTGTTTATTTAGCAGGTTTTGCTACCCCCCATGGTATGAAACCTCCCACCTGCCAATGGCAATCAGGTAGTGCTGTCAGTCATGGCGCCATAACGTTTCTCCACCCATGAGGCAGGTAGTATTTGCAAAACCAAATCCAGGCGAGCAAACTGAGGCCAAGGCAGGTGTCAGTATTTCCCCAAGGAACACTGAAGCCCCTCCACCCACAGAACTATTGCTCCTAATCACTGTGTCTCAGGACTTCAGCAATGGGTGTTTGGATACAGCTGCACCCAGTGATATCCTCCCCGGGGCTTTTCGGCTTGAACTGACAGGGAAGCCTTCCTCTCGCTGTCAATGATCATAACAGCAGAAGATTATGTGTGCCCATCATCCTTGACCAAATGGAGAAAGTCTAGCTACAGAGGAGAGCATGAGGCCAACGTGAAAAGGGGGAGCAGAATGAGCTACTCTTTGAAGGCTGGATCCAGCTGTTCAAAGGCCATATGCACACTTGGATTTCCTGGTTGCAGGAGTCAATAAATGTCCTTTAACCCAGGGTATTTAAATGTGCTTCTGTCACATACAACCTCCAATCCTAACGTAATGCTGCAGTTCCCTTCATTTCAGACTGGACCCTTTCATATTGGGAGCCAAGAGAAAAAGGAAGTACTAGAGGTTGAAAATAGAATTAGGAGGTGGAACAGATGACAGAGGGAGGTAGAAACTTTGAAATGAAACTTTGGGAAATCCCAGGGGCTCTAGAGGGAAAGCTATGTTGATCACTAACGGAAGTTGTGCATGAGGGGATGGAGACATGGGCATGCAGCTGAGTGCACAGTGTGGTGGAAAGACACAGATGGTGGGATCCAAGGAGTCTTCAAGTCAGAAAGGGATGCCGAATTAGGATGGGAGCTGTGCACAGAAAGCTTTCTTGATACATTCCACGAGCAACCCATGCTGAAACAGAGGACTGGGTTTTCACTTAAGGATTCTTATCAAATATAGGAGACAAAACTGGAAAATGCACCATGCACATAGGACTAATATAAGACAAGCAAAAGTCACTGATCCTCTGTGACCAAGATGCCACTGTTAAAGCCAAAGCTAAGAGTACAGGTTCATGAATGGCCTCTCTGCATCTCACTCCCACCTCACGTCTTGAGGTGCAGACGGTTCCCACAAACAAGAGGAAGAAAAGAGGGCAGCGTGACAAGCAGCTGAGAAAGGCACAGTAAACCGTAATAATTGCTTATAAAATTTTATGGCTGGTCATTAATCCTAACCACTTCTATTTCTAAGAAGAAAGATTCATCATCTTTTTAAATAGATAAAATCTGAGTTTATGGGAAAGTTAATCATACTCATGATGATGCAATAAGAAATCCCCGAAGTCTTAAATTTTCTGCAGCATCTGCAGTGGAGGCAGCCTGCTGCAGGAGGCAAAGGCCAGGTTTGGGAGGCAGACCCATTCCCAAAGCCCCACACGGGCTTTTAGGCAAGTCTCTGACTGTCTTTGAGCTCCAGTTTCCTCATCTGGATATGGAGGTAATGCTCACTTCTTGGCAAAATCTCAATGAAGATTAGTAAAGAAGACATGCCAACATACACAGGCTTGGAGCTTGACCTGCAGGCTGAACTGCAGCAGATTTCTGAAGCAGGTCCAGAAGCTGGCCTATCTTCTCCGCCTCTCCACTGTGATGCTGGACCTAGCCTAACTCGTTTCTCCCCTGACTGATGGCAATGGCCTCTCAACTGTCTCCTGTTCCTTCTCCCACCCACTTTCCCTCCCTCTCCACAGTCTTTTCTCTATTCATCAGCCAGAGCATCCTTCACAACATGACCCAGAGTGGGTTGGTCTCTCTTCCACCCAAACCCTTGCAAGCTCTTTCTTAATTATGATAATGGTCAAAGTCCTAATGGTGGTTAACAAGGCATTTTTCAGCTCAGGAGCCCACTTTATCTGTCTCATATTGCTATGCTCACTCTGTTCCAGCCACACTGGCCTCCCTGCTATTCCCAGAACATTCTGAACACACTCTCGTTGAGGCTTCTGCACTCACTCCATCAATGTAGACTGCTCATTCAGACAGATGCTTCACCCTTTCATTTCTTCTCACTGCCAGCCTCCCTGACAACCTGATTTAAAAATGCAACCTGGATAAAGGATGTCTTAAGATGGTGACCTAGTCAGACATACCATACCATCCCTCTACAACAAAGACCCGAGAATCCAAGTAAAACAGATACAGATGATAATCCTGGAATCCTAAGCCTCAAATTAAAGGATAAAGAACTAGGTCAAGTACAGAATGGAAGAAGAAGCTAAACAAAAACAGAAAACAAGGAGAGATATGGAGTGGAGGTGCCCTGCCAGACAGCCCGGGAGGCATAGCATGGCCATCTTGAGACAAAATAAATAGCAATCCTGAGTGAAGAGAACAGGGAGGCAACTTCACAGAATCTCCAACAGGACAGGGTCCCAGTGCAGCCAAATCCTGAGCGAAGCAGGTGAGTAGATCATGAACCAGATTTAAGAGCAGGAAGGCAGGCAAGAGCTCCAGGGACTGAGACAATCATGGAACCAGAAAATGACAACTGAACTACTCATCGGTGACCTGGTCACTTGGGTTGAAGATCCACACAGAGGAGAGGGTCCGTGGAGTGGCAGCTGAGACTGGTCCAGGAAGATATTCCATCAATGTGAATGTTCTTCCTTCAAATGGTTGTTGTAAATAAAACTATGTTTATTTATGTTGTTAAATAAAACTATAGTTACAGAGAAAGTAGATTGTGTTTATCATTAAAAGCCTCCACCTCTCCTGTGTCTTCCTTCTCCTCCACTGAGGACCACCCTTTGCCCACTTCTGTGGGTGCCATTTTCTAACTCATTTTCTTCATCAAACCCATATCCTTCTACTGTCTCCTCCTTTCACATCAAGGTTCAATTTTCCCACATTCCAATCATCTCATCTGATACAACTTGAGCACCAAGAAATCTGAGTTTTTAAACTCCTAACCCAGTGCATTTCAACCTTGACTACTATTTGTTGCAGATGTGGGATGGATTTGCTAAAAAAATGCATGTGCAGCCCACAGCTCCAGAGAGTGTGACCTATGAGGTCTGGGTTTGGCTTGGCTACCAGGATTCTTCAAGAATCTGAGTGATTGCAATGTGCTGTCAAATCCAGAGTCACTTAACCCTTTCTGGAAAGATATTTCAATGTAAATGGAGCCTCTCGGAGACAAACATCTTCAATTTGGAATGTTTTCCGAAGGTGAAAATTATGGGTTAGCCTAGGCTTTCTTCTTCCTTCAAAGCATTCCCAAATGTGCTTGTCTAGCACAGAATAAGAGTCTATGGGTACTAAACAGTTAAGCCTTAAGCTACCAGAAGGAAAAAAAAAAAAAGCTGGTGATTTGGATCTGAAAGTTCAGCCATTGAAAACCATATGGACAGCACAGTTCTACTCTGGAACAGATGGAGTCACCAAGAGTTGGAATCTACTTTTTGGTAAATGGTTTGGTTTGGATAAGCTACCAAGATGCAGAGGCTGTGAGGAAGCAAAAGTTGGGTTAATAATAAACACACTTGTGTTGGTAGAGTCTCCCTTGATGATCAGGGATCCATCTGATTCATTTGATCAAACAGATCCAGGTCTGCACTGACCATTCATTACAACAGTAAGCAAAGAGTCAGGCTCACGTTGGATGCTCAAGAAAGACCAGGTGTCATATTCCCAGTTGTCCTGGGAATATGCTTGGGAAAAGTGTGTTTATACACATGTAGTGCAGAAATGCAGACACAAGTGTAATCATAAAAGAAAAAAGAAGACAATTTACTCAATGTTTTTCCAAGTATATTTTTTTTCCCCTCTGAATGTGTGGATCTCTGTTTATAAACTATGACCTGAACCAAGAACATCCACTCCTACGTGATGCTCACCAAAACCAAAACCAAACCATGGATGAAAATAGCAAACAAATGAGATCCTCAAACACCAGAGGAAAATCATAAGAGTCTTGAAAAGTCAATCAACTAAGATGTCTTTCAAAGTAAGGCAATGCCGTCCTAAAAGTGATCATTTCATGTCTCAACGCTACTTTATTAAGAAACATCTGCTCTAAGGTTTAATTTCTTTTTTTCCACAAGACAGTACAGAAAGGAAGGAAGAGGGTAATTGATTGCCGGCTGAATTCCATGGATCAGATGCCGAGGGTCCCAGGGACCAAAGGAATGGAATATGGTAGGAGATCCACAAAGAAATCAGTCCATCAGGGCAGACCTTCGAGCTGCCACCACTTCCAATCCTGTTCCAGGCTGCTAAGCCAAACACCTGTCCCAGCTAATTGTATTAATTATTCCTGTTCTCACTCTGACAACCTGGAAGGCATTCCCAGAAACTGGCTGGGCCAACATCAAAGGGGTAAAAATAGATTGAACATATTAAGGAACACGAGTGGCGTGTTATCATATTTAGGAACGTTCCTTAGATGAGTGATCCCCTTCAAGTGAGATGTGAAAAGTCATAATATGCTATTAGGGGAAATTAAACTACCTGTAGAATCGAAAATTCTCAGAGAAAGTACAGTGTTTTGCATCACATTTGACAACCTAGTCATGACATCTTCTGCCTTCATTTGCTTTAGAATTGTTTAAAGACCTGTTTGAGCACCTAGCTGCTGATTTGTACAGCAATGCAATAGCTTATTGAGAAATGACTAGGTGCTGGGCGAGGGACCAGGTGCTCTGCAGGTGCTCCTTTTATCCCCAGGGAAGGCTTCTGAAATACTACTATTTTTTATTTCATTTTCACAGGTGAAGAATTTGATAGAGGCACAGCAATTTGCCCAAGGCCACATAGCTTATTATGTTGTGAGGAAAAGAGGTGGTGGGTTACTGAAGCACAGCAAAGAATGTAAAATCTGGAGCCAGGCCCCCTGCTTTCAAATCTCAGTTCCAGCACCACCAGCAACGGAATCCAGGGGTTCTGTGCCTCAGTGTCTTCATCTGTACGGTGCGGATAGTAACAGTATCTACGCCGCAGGGTTGCTGTTTTTAGATAGACTGATTGATGCAGTATACGTGTGTGTATATGTGTAGACAGGAGCTCTGGTAGCATAGTGCCTAATGCACTTGACTGCTAACCAGAAGGCTGGCGGTTCAAACCCACCAGCCACTCCTCAGAAGGAAGGTTGGGCAATCCTACTTCTGTAGTGATACTGCCTCGGAAACCCAAGGAGGGGTCGCTATGAGTCGGGGCTGACTCGATGGCATATAACAACAACATATGTGTAGATATGTGGTATATGTCTACGTGGACACACACATCTATACATAAACCCATATAACATATTTTTTGCATAGAATGTGCCCATGTAAATAACATGCATACATGTACAACACACATAGCATGCATAGGAAACTAATGTGTAAGGGGTTGCGTGGTTTGTAAAAACTATGTAATGTGTGTGTTATCTGCTAAAAAATATGCTATGTATACATATAAATTAATTATATAATTAAAGGTTAATTTAAATATATTTAAATTTTAAAAATGTTTTGCCAAAAGTAGTGTTTATTAAAATGTCATTTAAATTAAAGGCAAACATTTTAACATTTTTTACATTTAAATATCAATGAACTTCTATATCAGTTAAATATAGATATATATTACCTATAAGATACACATGCGCATACAGTGTGAGACATCACAAACATGGAAGGGGTAAAGCCACGCACAGTGTGAGGCAGACGTCTCAGTCTCAGGCATGATCGGTACTGTCATTGTCATCCATGCCCACTGTCGTACAACCACAGTGAGCCCTGATGTCTGTCAGTACGCACTGCCTTCACTTTCACAGGGTGCGTCCTTTGGTTGGGGGTGGTACAGAGGGCACAATCGCGTTGAAAGAAAAGGAGTCACAGAATTTTATTTTTTGAGAGTTACACCAAAAGACCTATGACTGGACTCAACAGATGGGAAATAAAAGCAATGGACTGCAAGCTTGGCTCTGCGTGGTCCCCAGCCAGGGAAATCTGATGGGAAGAATATCTTTCCAGGTCTGGAAACAACCACTCACTTTCCCAGCCTTTTTCTACTGCTTAGTATTTAACTCTAAGGAGCCGCAGCAGTGCAATGGTTAAGTGCTTGGCTGCTGACTGAAAGGTGAGTGGTTTGAAGCCACCAGCTGCGCCTCAGGAGAAAAGACCTGGTGACCTGCTCTAGTACAGATTACAGCATAGGACACCCTATGGGGCAGTTCTACTCTGTCACAGATCACTAGGAATCGAAATGGACTCACTGGCACCCAAGAACAACCACCACGTTTCACCCTAGAGGTGACAATGGGGATGGTTGACCAGCGCAGACTTCCGTCTCTGCACTCAGGGATGTGGCTTACATGTCACATTCAAACGGAGAAAGGGTGGTCCCACAGCTGCCACCGACTGGGCTGACGAGTCTGGTAACGTTGGGCTTTGCCGCCATGCTGCGTCTTCCCTTCCTTCCAGCCAGGACCGACTCCCGACAATCGCTTTCCCTGCTTGGAGTTGTTAATGGGACCGGCTTGGAAGACCGGATAGACTACAGCAAGCTCTGGGCACGTTTGCCCCCTGGCTGAGAACCCTCCCTGCTGTGCCAGTGTGAAGCTGTAAAATGGGCCCATGGTCGACACAGCCCGGCCTCCCACCCACTCTGCTCCTCCCCACGCCAGTGGCAGGTGCTGTCCAATCAGGGAGGGACACTGGGACCAGAACGAAATGGAAAATAAAGGCTAAACATGCAGCAACTTTTCAAAGAACCACAAGGGCTTTCCAATATTCAAATCCCTAACAACTCTGCTGAAAACATCCCAGGAAAAGTCGGGCTTAATCCCACCAGTGGAAGCTACAGTAATATGACTGGATGCTTTTTAAGGACTCGGTGAGTGCCCACTTCCCATGTGCGGCACATAACTCACAGATTTAATTATAGATCCTCCTCAGTCACTAGTTCCCTAGGAAACAAATCCATGGCTCATGTCTTGTGCATGGAAGGTCATAGCAAGAGGATAAATAGTTCCTGCATTCTGAAACTTATCTAGAGGTCACAGGTCTGCGACTCAGCAGATGAGACTGCTTCAGACAATAGCCCAAAGCTGCTGTATCTGACAAGTACTGAGGATACTTAAAACCTTTTGTGTTTATCTCAAATAAAGCACTTCCCACTTAAATGACTGGGAATTCTCACTGGATCTTTTTTACTTTATTATTATTAGTTTTAAGGCTGGGATACAAATAAGATGAAACATTTCCTTAAATGTTTCTTCCTACTCAGTTACAATAAAGGCAATATTTATAATAATAATCAAAGAATGATATCTGGGAAAAGAATCCAAGATCACTTTAATCACCCGCACCGTCCAGGCCAAAGTATTTTTCCATCTTGAATCAGGCAGAACACGGCCACCATTGGCCAGTGACAATGACACACTAAAACAGGAAGGACAACTAAAACCAGAGAGCGAAGAAAAGTGGAAATTCAGGTGCCGTGGAGTGTGTGAAGGAAGACCACACAGTGAAGAAAGACATCTTTCCTGGTGACTGGAGGAAGGCAGTCTCATCTCACTGTATAATTCTGTTTATTTAACACTCTCGGAAATTGGTTTTGCTTGTTCCCACTAGTGCCACTAACTTTCTGAGTCCTGAGTGAGGATGAAATGAGAAAATATAAGAAAAGTACTTTGTAAAGCCCAAAGGGCTGTACAAATGTGAGCTATCAGAGTTTGTGTTTATGGTGCAAGCAAGTTCTTCAGCTCCATTGCAATGGAGGTGGGAATGACTCAGGTTTCCAGCGTCCACAGACTTGCCACCAAGCACAGAGATCAGTGGTGGCCATCTCTCCTGACCCTTTCACATGGAGATCATAAAGTAAACAAAGACGGCAATGAACAAAGCTCGTGGAAACATCCCTGAGGGGCTCGAAAGAAAGATGAGTTCTTTACCCAGCAGAACTCAGCCAACTCACGGCCGCAAGGAGACTTAGGCGTCCAAACCTGCATTAGAATGTCTTCAGCTTCTCTTGCTGCCTGAATGAGACTCAGGTCACGGTCAGTGGGAGGCAAGGGGCATCGGGGCAGAGCAAGCTGTGTGTGACCTTCCGCAAAAGATCCCATCAAGACAGAGAGACACCAGGCAGCTCCACAGCAGAGGCCAGGACGCGGGTTAGTCATCACTGTCTTCCCGCATATCGTCCCTGATCACTTCTTCTCAGCTCGTGGTCCTCCACAGAGTACTAACTCGTTGCTGTTGTGAGGTGCCGTCGAGTTGGCTCTGACTCATAACAACCCCATGTTCAACAGAACGCAACACTGCCCGGTCCTGTGCCTGCCTCACAGTCCCTGCTAAACCTGAGCCCAGCGTTGCAGACACGGTCTCAATCCACGTCACTGAGGGCCTCTCCCTTTTTCACTGACCCTTCACTTTACCAAGAATGACCTCCTTCTCCGGAGAATGGTCCCTTCTGACAACATGACCAAAGTAGGTGAGACGAAGCCTGGCCATTCTCACTTCCAAGGAGCATTCCGGCTGCACTTCCTCCAGGACAGACCTGTTTGTTCTTCTGGCAGTCCGTGGAAATTCGCCAACACCACAACTCAAAAGTATCAACACTTCATCGGTCTTCCTTATTCATTGTCCAGGTTTCACATGCACGTGACACAATTGAAAATACCATGGCTGGGTTAGGCACATCATAGTCTTCAAAGAGACCTCTTTGTTCTTCAGCACTTGAAACAGGTCTTTTGCAGCAGACCGGCCCAGTGCAATACAACATCTGATTTCTTGACTGCTGCTTCCACTGGTGTTGATTGTGAAAGCAAGTAACATGAAATCTTTGACAACTTCAGTCCTCTCTCCATTTATCATGATGCTGCTTATTGGTCTAGTTATGAGGATTTTCATTGTCTTTATGGTGAGGTGTAGTCCATACTGCAGACTGTAATCTTTTAGTGCTTCAAGTCCTCTTCACTTTTGACAAACAAGGTTGTATCATTGCCATATCACAGGTTCTTAATGATTCTTCCTTCAATTCTGATGCCATATTCTTCTTTATATAGTCTAATTTATCACATTATTTGCTCAGCATATAGACTGAATAAGTATAGTGAAGGGATACAACCCTGACACATGCCCTTCTTGATTTTAAACCATGCAGTGCCCCCTTGTTCTGCTCGAACGACAGCCTCCTGGTCTGTATACAGGTGCCTCATGAGCACAATCAAGTGTTCTGGAATTCCCATTCTTCTCAGTGTTATCCATATTTTGTTATGATCCACACAGTCAAATGCTTTTGCACAGTCAATAAAACACAAGGAAACATCCTTCTGGTATTCTTTGCCTTCAGCCAAGATCCATCTGACATCAGCTATGATATCCCTTGTTCCATGTCCTCTTCTGAATCCAGCTTGCATTTCTGGAAGTTCCTTACAGAGGAATTACTACATGCCAGGCACTGTGCTGACCACTTTCCATATATTCTCATTTGGTCCTCACAACAGCACTGTGGGGTCGATAGAGCGCTCGGAGAGGTTAAGGGTTTCCAGCTAATTAGGACAGAGATGGGTCCTACATCACTCTCTGCACCCAAAGCTGGTGCCCCAAACCAGCATGCAGTGAGGGGGATGGCTCAACCAGCCCACAGTCACATTGTTCTGGGGGCTGTATGCACACTGTGGTCTTCTCTCCCAGAGAAATTCTCTCCGTCTATCTCTCACACAGACATATTCAAACATATACACTCACTCACACACATGCACATTCATGCACTCACACATACTCTTACCCACGCTCACACTCATACACACATTCACACACTCACATGCACTATCAGATGCTCACACACTCTTACACACTAATACACATGCTCACACACACAAATACACTTACACATACTCACTCATGTTTACACTCATTCTCACACTCACATGCACCCTCATATGCTCTCATAAGCTCACACTCACACAGTTACTCTCATACTCAAACACACACGCATTCATGTACTCACACACTTTCTCACTCACACACATACTCATGTACTCACACATTCAAACACACACACATACTTATACACAGTCATGCTCACACACTCAGTCTCTCACACTCACTCACTCACAGGTACTCTCACACACTCACATTCATATTCAAATACACAATCATTCATGGACTTAAACATTTTCATACAGATAATTGTACTCACATACACACTGTCATACTTTCTCACACACACATACTCATGCTCACACACTCATCCTCTCTCACACTCACATGCACTCTCATGTATTCTCACACTCCCAGTTATATAAACACTCTCTCATAAGCAAATACACATATCCAAGTACTCACACATTGTCTTACACTCATACACTCATGTACTTACACACTTTCACATACTCACTCACTTGTACTCACATTCTAACTCACAAACTTATACACTCACCCACACTTGTATGCACACTCACACATTCACACAAACAATCATACACTCTCACACCAATACTCACTCTCATATTCAAACACACCCTGAGACACACACTCTCATGCTCACAAACTCACAAGCTCTCATACACTCACACACTCTCATATTCACACACATTCATACACTCACACACTTTCTCACTTACACATACACAGTCATATACTCTCACACACACACTGAAACACACTTCATGCACTCACGCACCTTCTCACTAACACATACTCATGTACTCACACACTGTTATATACTCTCACTCACTCTTATACACACAAAGTTCTCACACACACACACTCATGCTCACACACTCACACTTGCAGGCCCTTTCATATATGCTCATACACACACTTATGCACCCACACACTCACTCATGTGCTCACACATGAACACACTCTGCCTGTCATTGCAGATGTTCAGGGACCCCTGAAGTCCTTCCATGGACTTTGCACAAACACACCAGCTGAAGAACCTCGGTTGCACAAGCCCCAGTCCCAGCTCCTGGGTGGGCTTACCTGTTTCAACACTTGCTTCAACTCAACTCTTCTTCCTGTCTCCTGTTTGGGGCTTACAAAACCAGCAGACATAAGACTCATTTCACAGGTAATGTAACTAAGGGGATGTGCCAGAGGCCACACTTCTACCTGGGCAGAAGCAGATTTGACACAATGACCTTTGACCCCCAGTCCACACATTTCTATCTCAAATACCCAACAGTGTGATCGAAGGTCGGCCCATAGAGCAATTCATGGAAACACACCATTGTGTTGAGAAAATAGATTTGGAAGACTCAATGCTAGTGGAAAATGAAATGTTTGTGGCTTGTTACTTTAAACCGATAATGTCCCCAAATAGGATGTCCATTACATCATTCAGAAAGCAATGCAGGAATTTCAATCTGATGCGATTGTTTCATTTTAGACAAGTCCCTTTTTAATAGAATTATGCTTTCTCTATAAGAAAAAATCACATTTTGTTACAAATTGTGGATTAATATAAACAACCCGACAAACAACTGCAGGGACACAGATTAAGCAGCTTTTGTTTGCTTTAGAGAACCATTATCTATGGTGATTATTTTTCTGGAATTGGAATTGGCAAGCACAGATGAACAATTAAGCACATGAAACACGGGAAGGTATTTGGAATCTGGACCTCCCTATGATAGCTCCAGACACTTGGTTCCTATGTGTTTTTAAGTAGGCTGTGCAACACACATGCTTCACACATATGAAGCATTTTTTTTTTTTAATAACTGAAGAATGTGTAAATGATGAGCTGATTGCCTACAGATAAGGAGCTCTGGTGGTGCAGTGGGTGAGACATTTGGCTGCTAACAAATGATCCCTGGTTCAAACCCACCAGCTGCTGTGAAGAAGAAAGGTGAGGTGGTCTGCTTCCATAAAGAATGACAACCTTGGAAACCCAGCGGAGTCTCCATGACTTGGAATTGACTCAATAATGGTGAGTTTGGAGTTTGTCTGGTTTGCTCACAGATGTGAGGAAGTCTTAGTTGCCAACCATGTTGCTACCATCCAGTTGTGGGTCCTGGGATGACAGTCCTATGCTGTAGGCCATTTAAGATGACTCCATAACATGCACTCCTCTTTTAAGAAAACAGATCATGCAACTCCATGTTAAGACAGGCTCTAGGAAGGTGTTGTTGCTGTCAACCTTCTGTTCATGGGGAAATGAGAAGGGAAAACAGTGGTGTCTGATTTGAGCTGACTCCTCCACTTGCACTGATTTCTTCCAGAGACTACAGTGGCAAAAATGAACAGACCTCCAGCCCCTTTCAATTCACTTCACAATGGTGAAGTGCTTTAGTGCTGGTTGGTGAAGAGAGTATTTTCATACTAATCTAAACCTTACTTCTACACCATGGGGACCTGATGGCACTGACAACTGCAGCCAGCACCGGGCTCCAAAGATCCTGTGCTTTGCTAAGTTGTGCTTCTCAGTAAACAAAGAAAGCTTACATTTACAGGGAGGCACCCACGCTCTCAAAGCTATCAGCGGTAACCGACAGAAAATCTGTGGATTAAAGCATGTGTCCCAAACTATCATTCAAAGTAAATTCTCTTCCATGGTTTCCCATTTGCACATACCAGACAATGCTTAAAACACACCTGCTCTGGAGAATAGAAGTGCTGTGTATGCACAGGGAGACAGCTTGGGGGGCAGGAGTGCGTGGGAGGGAAGGACACAGGGAAGAGGAAACTATGGGGAGGAAGTGGGAGGGGAGCTGTTGCATTGTGGGGAATTGTAGCCAATGTCATGAGACAAAGTATACGCGAGTTGCTGTATGGAAAGTGAATTTGCTCTATAAACTTTCACCCAAATCACAAGAAAAAATTTTAAAAAGTACCTGCTTTGAAAAAAACTGAATCCCCAGTGGGGCAAATGGTGAGCTCACTTGGCTGCTCACTGGAAGGTGGGGGCTTTGAGTCCACCCAGGGGCAGCCCGCAAGAAAGGCCTGGTGATCGACTTCTGAAAACCCAGCCGCTGAGAATCCTGTGGCACCCAGCGGCCCTCCGACGCACTTGGGGCACCACGGGGCACAGTGGGCTCCATGGCTCCGACGCAGGGCACCACGGGGCACAGTGGGCTCCACAGCATCTCCCACTGGAGTTGGCTTCTTCACAGCAATGTAAGTGGAAGCAGTTCTGAGGTCCAAGGCAAGAAGTACATCTTTGCCGTGGGAAGGTAAGAGATCGGTACTACGAATCCGGAGGCAGTGTATGTAGATCTTGGAAAAGACTGTGGATTCTGGCATCACATGGCTAAATTCAAGCCCTGGCTCTAGGATGTACCAGCTCTGTGACTTGAGGTAAGTTACTTAACACCTCTGATTCCTGCTCCTAAAGTGGAGGTAAGGCTACCCGTACGTGGTAGAGTTTGACGATTAATGAGACAGTGGCAGACAGTGCCTGGAAGAATGCCTGGAACATAATGAACACTGCAATCAGGGGAGATGTTTCCACATCAATAGGATGGGCTGACCCCAGAGGCATCGACCGTTCTTGGAATCCTGGACTCTTTATGGAAGCAGTTCTCCAATGAAAGGGCTTGAAAGACCTACCAGGCCACCACCATTCTAGCTCTGACGTAAGGAACTGGTCACAACTACTAGGAGTGGCACATTCACTGAGTCTTAATGTATATGGTGTCTGCAATAGCGCAGCTGTCTCGTCCACGTGTGACCAAGAACTACTTCCCTCTCACAACGAGGTGCATGAACAACTGTTCCAGGCAGTAACCGTATGTCTTAGTGTGGCTTCTAGAAGCCACTTTAGTAAGTTAGGGGAGGCTGAATTAAACATGGGGAGGACAGGAAGAGTGCTGGCCAAGCTCTTTATGGATTTTAATGAGTACTAATTGACATTCTTACTTGAGGGGGACATAGTAGAAGATGATAAAAATAAAAGCAACCGTTGACTGTATGGATTCTATAGATATGAGTTATGGCTATTAGTGTTGTTAGCAGCCATTCTGATGTTCACATACAAAGCATTACTCACGAACACAGAGGGGGTGTAATTATACAATCCATTTAAATAAAATCAACCGCATAACAGATAGAATTCACAAAGTGTTCATTTTTGCATACAGAAGACTGAATTTCAAATCAGCATTTGAATGGCCCAGTGATCCAAATATTAAATTGATAATCAGGCCACAGTTATTTGCATGAGTAGCTGGAAATATCCTTATAATTCTATAATGATTTATGAAATGCCAGGAACTTCACACGCACAGGAATACAGGGCACCGAGTAGAAAAACTCAAAGTGCCAGTGCTGGAAGGGACCTCAGGTAGGACTCATATCAGACGTTCTCAGCTGGGAGCAATTCTGTTCCCCAGGGGACATCTGGCAAGATCTGGAGACCAGCTGGTTGTCATTACTGGGGGTAGGGGTGCTACTACCATTTAAAAGGTATAGGCCAGGGATGCTACTCAACACCCCACCATGAACAGTCCACCCCACACCAGAATTCACTGCCTCAGAATATCAACACTGCCAAGATGAGGAGCTCTGGCAGATGTCAATCTCCTCAATTTACAGAATGGATAGCTGAGGCCCAGGGAGTGTGGCTTTCACTGGACCAAAAGGAAGTCCTGGACTTCAGTAGGGCTAGGCTCCAAAGTCCCTGGGTCCTATTTATTTCTGCAAAGAATGAAACGTGCAAAGATGTAGAATTCTGGGCCAGTGAAACACAGTTTATAATTGGAAGGAAATGAGAAACATATTAAGCAGCTAACAATAGTGGAAACCACCTGTCAAGGAGACTAAGGCACAGGCTTTGATGAGGAGGCGGCAGAAATAAGCTTGACCTGGAAAGGTTTCGGAGCATATTAACCTCAAAAGCAGGGAGCAAGGGCGTGTGCATAGCTCATGTGCTGTTTGTGCCCATGGTACCATGTGCACAGGGGCAGAAAGGGAGACCTAGAGGTCTGCAGACATGTTGGTGATCCGCCTGGCTGGCCACAGGAGGACGGCACACTTGTCCTTTCACTGAGCCTGATGATCTTATGTGTTCTCAGCGAACAAGTCTGTTACTTCACAGCTGTCCTCAAAACTAAGGACCAGCAAGACAGGGGTGTGTCCAGTCATGTGGTCACCCCGCTCAAATGAGGAGCTCTGATTTGCTCACGGTGCCCCCTCCACCAGCACAGCCTCTCCCGAGCCCTCTGACCCTTCCTGTCAACCCTCCACTCTTCCGCAGTGTCCACAATGGCTTATTAGAAGAAACAGAGACAGGTGGGTGGCATTTGTCTGGTTGTGGCTGTACCAGGGAGTGCCACTGGAGGTTGAGAACTAAGTTGTCATCTTCATCCATATCTATGTATTAATAAACTGTGCATGGATCCTTGTAAAATACATGATAATCTAAATTATCACCCTGTTTCAGAAGCATTTTTCCCATCCCAAACCAAGGAGAACTGATGCTTGTGGGCACAGATCCCACCTATCATTTCTTGGCCCATTGGGAAGGAACAGTCTCTAGAACAGGGCTGTCCAGTAGAACCTGCTGTGACAGTGCAAATGTTCTGTATTTGCACTGTCCCATACACTAACCAAGGAGCCCTGGTGGAACAGTGCACATGCACTCAGCTGCTAACCAAAAGGCTGGCAGTTCGAAACCACGCACCACTCCCAGGGAGAAAGATGTCACATTCTGTTTCCATGAGGATTAGAGCTTTGAAAACCCTATGGGACAGGGTCCTATACGGTCACCAGGAGTTGGAACTGACTCGATGGCAATGGGTTTTTATACAGTAATCACTGACCACCCATGGCTGGGGCATGTGAGATGTGGCTACTGTGACTGAAGTGGACTTTAAATTTGATTTAACTCTACCAACATTAATATAAAGAAGCTGCATGTAGCTTATGGCTACCGCACTGGGCAAGGCGGCTGTAACAGCTGAATTGAGTTTCTCTATGCCGATGGGAGAAGGAGCCCTGTGGTGCTGTCATTAAGTACTTGGCTGCTAACTAAAAGGTCAACAGTTCAAATCTACCAGTTGCTCCATAGGAGAAAGATGTGGCAGTCTGCTGCCTTCAAGATAACAGCCTTGGAAACCCTATGGGGAAGCTCTACTCTGTCCTAAAGTCATCATAAGTCAGAATCCATTCAACAGCAGTGGGTTTGGGTTTGGTTTGGGTGCCTTTTATAAACTTTGTCCTGGCTCCAAATGGTTTGAAATCACTCATGTGGACATCTGTTGCTGTTCACTTCAACCCATGCAGAATCTGAAATGACTCTGAATATATTGGGAAGACAACTGAGTCGCTCTTTAAAAACGTAATGCCAATAAGAAGGCAGGACTTCTGAAGGTGTTCGGGTGTTACCATCAGATGCAGCGTGCCCAGGGAAGGATGAAGTCGGAAGTGAAGGGGTAGCAGGACTGAGGATTCAACGCGTGCCCCAGTGATTCTGCAGACACTGAGCTGCCCTGTTCTCTTTGGGTAACCTGTTTCCTTCTAAGCCTGAAAAGCCGCTGACTCCCCTGGAATGGAAATGCTGCAGAGAGACACCGAGTGATGGATTTCATACCAGCCCAGCTCAGGCCAACAGACCCGGGATTTACGTGTGTCTGTCCTCACAGGAGGAGCCCTGATGGTGTAGTGGTTAAGCACTTGGCTGCCAACCGGAAGGTCAGCAGTTCAAACCCACCAGCTGATTCATAGGAGACAAACAAGGCAATCTGTTTCCTTAAAGATTTGCCGCCTTGGGAATCCTACAGGGTAGTTCCACCCTGTCCTGAAGAGTTGCGATGAGTTGGAACTGACTCAGTGGCAATGAGTTTGGGTTGGTCCCAAGAAATTTCTCTATTTCTTCAGGTGAAAAATGAAGACTGTTGTCACTGTCCAACCACACCTCTGAAAGCTGGTGTGATGTTCTCTGGAATAACCAAGGCTATGCCTGCTCCCTGGGTCTCTGATGCGGTCATTAGTGGCTGTCAGATAACACGATGGAACAAGAGGCTGTCTGGTCCTCTGCCAGCCCAGGATTGGCTGCAGCTTGGACCACTGTGATGTGTAGAGTTTTCATTGGCTAATTCTCAGAAGAACATCACCAGGCTTTACCTCCTAGTCCATCTTAGGCTGGATGCTCCATTGAAAGCTATTCAGCATCACAGCAACACCAAGACCCCACTGACAGACGGATGCTGGCTGCACATGGGGTGCACTGGCCAGGAACTGAACCCGGCTGTTGTGTGTAGAAGACAAGAATTCTACCACTGAACCAGCACTCTGCCCTAGATGTCTGATAAACCCAGAATCCAAACCCATTGCTGTCAAGACAATTTTATCTACCCTATAGGACAGGGTAGAACTGCCCCGCCATAAGATTTCCAAGGCTGTAAATCTTTATGGAAGCAGACTGCCACATCTTTGTCCCGCGGACTGGATGGTGGGTTTGAACTGCCGACCTCTGCATTATCAGCTGAGTACCTTAATCACTGTACCACCACAAATTCTTTGGATCTCTGATTGTTGTTATGGTTGGATGCACCAAATTGGTTCCAACTCATAGCAACCCTATGTACAACAGAACTAAACAGTGCCTGGACCTGGGTCACCCTCCCAATTGTTGCTGCGTCTGAGCCCACTGTTGCAGCCACCATGTCAATCCATCTCATTGAGGGTCGTCTTCTTTCTCACTGACCCTCTGCTTTACCAAACGTGATGTCCTTCTCCGGGGACTGGTCCTTCCTGATGACAAGTCCAAAGTATGTGACACGAAGTCTCACCATCCTTGCTTCTAAGGAGCATACCAGCTGTATTTTTATGAGACAACAGCTTTATTCATAGCCTTGCAGTCCATGGTATATTCAATATTCTTCACCAAGACCATAATTCAAAGGCATCAATTCTTCTTCAGTCTTCCTTATTCACTGTCCTGCTTTCTCATGCACGTGAAGCAATTGAAAATACCGTAACTTCAGTCAGGCACACCTTAGTCCTCAAAGTGACCTCTTTGATAAACCAACACCAAACCCACTACCATTTAGTTGATTTTGACTCACAAACAGCCTATTGGACAGAATAGAACTGCCCCATAGGGTTTCCAAGGATATAAATCTTTACAGAAGCAGACTGCCTCATCTTTCTCCTGTGGAGCAGCTGGTGGGTTCAAACCACTGACCTTTTGATTACCAGCTGAATGCTTTAACCACTGCTCCACTGGAGCTCCTTCAACATCCATGCTAGACCATTCTAAACCATAAAAGACAAGAAGCAGCACCTAATAGGAATCCTGCTGAGGGCTGAATGAAGGACAAGAAAAAGGAGGCTGGGAAGGTCACAGGGCAGGACCTCAGCTTAGGGGAGATTTTTCCTAAGGGATCTTGCTAGTAGGACACGGGGGGGGGAGGGGGCTGCAGTTTGGCTCTGCAGCCTGTCATTCCCAATACACATTTCATGTAGAGTTGCCAGACTGGGCAAATAAAAATACAGGATGCCTAGTTAAACTGGAACTTCAGACAAAACACTGCTAGTTTCCACATATAATATGGCCCATGCAGTATGTGGGATGTATGTATCCTCAAATATTAGCCATTGTTCTTCTGAAATGCCAGTGTAGCTGGTCATCGTGGATTTCAGCTGGCCAGCGTATCCATGATATACCAGTTCCAAGAGATGCCCTGTGGTGGAAAGGGCCATGCTGCTGAGACCTGAAGGGAATTCCCAAAGATAAGAGCATATTCAAGCGCCGAGGAGGCCTGCAGCAGACACTTCCACTGTCTTTAACACAACACGTTCTCAGCTTCTGGGACCATAGAAAACAGCAGGAAAGGTTAACATGCAAGTCCAGGTCGCCTGTCTATGCTCAAGCACTGGACTCACATCCTAGGAGCAGGAGAGGCTGTAACTGGAGCGCAACTTCGGCAGCTGCACACACGTGTGATCGTAGCACTGACCTTCCCAGCTCCGGGCGAGAATTTGGGGATCCCACAGGAAGCACGGGGCCCAAGCCTCACACGTAACTGCTCTGAACACTATGCACAGTCCCATGAGCAGCAGGAACCAGTAGTCTGTAGATGTGACTGGGGAACACTGATGGCACACCCAGGATGGTGGCAGAAGGTGGGCCTGGGCCAGCGTCAGACGAAGCCTGGCAGGCTTCCGGGGGCTGATGGAATGAGGATCTCCGGTGCAGCATGAAGTCAAAGGACGAAGTCATCTGATGGCA
Source organism: Orycteropus afer afer (assembly GCF_000298275.1). Taxonomy (NCBI): domain Eukaryota; kingdom Metazoa; phylum Chordata; class Mammalia; order Tubulidentata; family Orycteropodidae; genus Orycteropus; species Orycteropus afer. The sequence continues at coordinate 7,544,126 of NW_006921644.1, read as the reverse complement.
ACGTCCCACCATGGACAGTTACTGAGCCTTCTGTGTCTTCCAGTAGCCACCCTCTAGAGGGGGCCGGGAGGAAGCGGTGCCTCAGTAGTAGAATTCCCACCGCCTCCATGCAGGAGACCCACGTGTGACTCCCAGCCAGCGCACCTGACATCCAGCCAGCACCCATCCATCAGGGGAGGCCTGTGTGTTGCTGGGATGCTGGGCAGGTTTCAGTGGAGCATCCTGACTAAGACCAGGGAGAAAGGCCTGGTGACCCACTGGATTACAATGGCCTGATCTGCAATCGATCATGCACATGGCACAAGACGGGGCAGCGTTCCATGTGGGACTGTGATGAGCTGGGGGCCGGCTCATTGGGAGCTAACGGTGAAGCTGGCCAGCCTGGTGTCAATGTCACCACCACCCAGGAATGCAATAAGACTTGCAGAGGTTAGCGAGAAGGTCCACAAGTGCAAGGTAAACGTTGGATTCACACGCTGTTCTGCACTGGGAGTGGTATTTGAACTTTGCAAGAGAGAGCTCAGGAAACTGTTAATCTCTTCACAGTACTTCTTGGAAACACACAGCAAGGGACTCGGCGTGCCAGGAAGACAAACAGGTCCTAAAGCGAACGGGACGGGCTCCTGGGAAAAATAGCAAGCTATTCACCATGTCACTGAAGTCCCTGATGGCATATAGGAAATTGGAGATGGAAACTGGGAAATGAAGCTCGAGACACAGAGATTTCAGAATTTACTGTGCACTTATCTTGTGTCAGACGGTGCTGGGCACGGGGACACCAAATCCCCCCCAGGAAGCTGCAGCTATTTATCAACAAGCAATTTTAAGGGGATGGAAAACCGTGTTATGAAAGCTTTTCTCACAAAAACAGGAAGGTGGGACAGGAGCAGGGAGCCCGAGTGGGTGGGAAGAAAAGAGAAATGAAGGAGGAGGGCTAAGGGAAAGTGCCTCCGCGGTGTAATCTCAGTTGCTGCTGGCTCTGTTTCTTCTCACTTTTCCAGGAACTAGTTAGAAGGGGGGGAGCTCTGGTAGCATAGTGCCTAAGGCACTTGACTGCTAACCAGGAGGCTGGCGGTTCAAACCCACCAGCCACTCCTCGGAAGGAAGGTTGGGCAATCCTACTTCCGTAGTGATAACTACCTCGGAAACCCAAGAAGGGGTCGCTAGGAGTTGGGGCCGACTCTATGGCAAATAACAACAACAATAACAGTTAGAAGGGGGAGTCCCTGGGTGGCGCAGGTCATTGGTGCGCTCTGCTGCCAACCCAGAGGGTGGAGGGTTGACTCCTCTCAGGGAAGCCTCGCAAGAAAGATCTGGCAATCTGCTTGAGAACAATCAGCCGTGGAAAATTCTTTGGAGCGCAGTTCTACTCCCACACACCAGAGGGCACCCCGAATCGGAGGCAACACCCAGCAAGTGGTTTCCAGCCCGAAGGAGCATCTGCTCCTGGAAAATGTGGGTCAACCACCAACAGACATGTCTATGTCTCACACTTTTCTGCCACATAATTATGTTATGAATAGTTAAGGTATGTTAGGAAATTTTGGACTTCTCACTTTACTTTATCATCAATAAGCCTTTAAAACATAGACATTTCAAAGGGATGGCTGCTTAGAAATAATGGATTTTTTTTTAAATGGTCTCTGCCCAGCATCCCTTGAAGCAGATTCTCTCCCTCTTCAAAAAAAAAAAAAGATATATATATATAAAACATGCTCAAAACTGCAACGGCGCCGTATGCCAGTACTAAGACTGGCCCCATCCACCAGGAGACTCTAGGGCTGATGAAGAGTGGGTTGAGGAAAACCGAGAGGCAGTTTCCATGCTGTGGCTGCTGAGACAGAGGGGGCCCCCTGCTGGACAGAGGGAAGATGGCATGGCCCTGGCCTCTCTGTGGTCCCCCAGTCACGTAAGGAGGCCTGGTCTCTATTGCAAAGAAGCAAACATTCCCGGACCTCCTGGTTTCTCACCACCACTTCCACCCTCCCTGGTCTATGTCCACAGTGTAACATCAGCTTTGAGAAAGCAAGTAACAGTCACTGAAGGTGGACATGTGACAAAATGATTATAGAGTTTTTCTGGAAGACAGATCGAGGCAATAATGCTTAAGGAGGTGCATTCATTTCCAAGGTCTGCCCTAAGAAAGCATCACCCACGAGGCAGCTTGAAGGTATTGGCTCACAGCTCTGGAAGGCAGACATCTCCATTCAGGGCAAGGAGGCCAGGTACCACGCTCTAGTGGAGGGTTCCAGGGAGGGTCCCCCCTTGCCTCTCCCAGCTTGTGGAAGCCCTAGGTGCTCCTTAGCTTGTGGTAGCCTAACTTTAATCTCTGCTCCTTCTTCACATAGCTGTCTTCCCTCTGGGTCTGTTTGTCAGTGTCTCCTCTCATGAGGGAAACTAGTCATATAGGATCAGGGCCCACTCACCTCCAGTGTGACCTTACATTAACTAGCTACCCCAGCAGAGACCAGAGGAGGCTGATGGTACAGTGATTAAAACATTCAGCTGCAAACCAAAAGGTTGGTGGTTCAAACCCGCCAGCTGTACTGTGGGAGAAAGGTGAACAGCCTTGGAAAATCTATGGGGCAGTTCTACTCTGTTCTAGAGGATCACTATGAGTCAGAATGTATTTGATTGCAATGGATTTGGTTTGGGTTTGGGGTTCTGCAAAGACCACATTTTCAAATGTGGTGACATTCACAGGTATAGGGGTTGGGCCTTCAATATACCTTTTTAGAAGACAGAATTCAACTCATAACAGGCACTTGTGAAAATAACAGAGTTTTGCGAAGAGCTTGTGCCATCACTTACTAAACTATCAATGTTGGAACAAGGTGGCATTGCCACAAGACTGAACAGAGGGTCTTGTCTCAGAATGAATTCTGGTACACACACACAAAGCTTCCAATTACACAAAGCCTGCGTCACAAAGCCAGGGGAGGAGTGGGCATTAAAAGTCCTATGGAAACTAACTGAATTTGGAAGAGAAAACACCAAGATGGGGGTTTTATACTCAACCACACATCAAATAAATTCAAGATTGAAGAATTCAACGGGAAACTGAAGCCATAAACATTTTAGAAAAATGTCTGTATTAACGTGACTTTAATCTTGGATTTGACAAAGGATGTTAATTGTAAAATCAAGAGAAGAAGTTATAAACAGTATTATGTCTGAGTTAAGGTTTTAAAAATAAGTATCTTAAAATATCAAACAAAATCAATGCATAGGACAAACTGGTCAAAAAACTTTACAAGAACTACATAATAGATAAAAGTTCATAACCATAACAAGTAATGAGCATTTAGAAATCAATACGAAAACCATTACCACTTCAGTAGGAAAGGAAGCAAAGGTCAGAGTAGCTACCTCCCAAGACATGTATAAAATGGAGAAAACAAAAAATAATAAATGTCACCAATATTTTGTAAATGGCAAAAAATGTAACAGTACCATATCATTTCCATCTATCAAACTGACAAGTTTCAGCAGACCTTCATACTTAAGGTGGCGAGCATAAGGTAAGAAGGCCCTTCAGACTCTGCAGGTGGGATAACATTTAGTATGACTTCTTTGCAAGGCATTTTGATAATGACAGAGCAATCGTCAATGGGATTTATCTATTCCCATATAAAATGCAGCTTCTAAGGCTTGGCACACATCTAGACCTGAATTATCTTTACAAATGTATTTAAAGGATTGAGTTACTGGTAGAAGAGCAGGTAATTAAACACAGAAGGAAGTGGCCACGGACACTGGTTATGCAACATGAGTGATATAATTGGTTTCACTGAACTGTACAAGTGACAAATGTTGAATAGACAAATGTAGTGTTATCTACATTTTTCCCAACAATCGAAAAAAAAGAAAAGTCCTGTAAGGTGTTTTCTTATGTGGACATAATGAATGATGAGTTCCATGGAGGGTACATTCTCACAAAAGGAAGTGAAATTTTCACTAATGCAGGATCCAATCTAAATATATAATTTGCTCCTACACACATACATGTATCTAGACACATACACATACATATATACACTTTACACACATATAAATATATATACACATACAAAATACAAATACACATACATGCATGTGTATATGGGAGCTCTGGTAGCATGGTGGCTAAGGCACTTGACTGCTAACCAGAAGGCTGGCAGTTCAAACCCACCAGCCACTCCTCGGAAGGAAGATGGGGCAATCTACTTCCGTAGTGATACAGTCTCGGAAACCCAAGGAGGGGTCGCTATGAGTTGGGTCCGACTCGATGGCACACAACAACAACAACAACAGCATGTGTATATTATCTCTATCTATCTATATGTATGTATTTAATTATATTCTTAGAGATAGAAAGGAGCTCTGGTGGTGTAGTGCCTAAGGTGTCTGACTGCTAGCCAGGGGCTGGCGGTTCAAATCCACCAGCCACTCCTCAGAAGGAAGGTTGAGCAATCTACTTCTGTAGAGATACCTCCTTGGAAACCCAAGGAGGGGTCACTATGAGTTGGATCCTACTTGATGGCAGTGAGTTTAGTGAGTATAGATAGAAACAAATATAACTACAGATGCAAACACACCAAAATGTTATCAGAGGTCATCACCTCTGAGTGCTAAAAATGAGAGCTGATTTCATTTTCCTTCTTCATTTCAATTTATTTATTTATTTATTTACAGTAAGTATGCATTACTTCTGCAATCACAGTAAGTTAATTTCAAAATACAATAGACTTGGCAGGAAGGAGAGGTTAACCCCAAAACCAAACCCATTGCCATTCGTGTTGTTTAAACCACCAGTTTAAACCCACTACCATCCATGCAATTCTGACTCAGCACACCCCTATAGGACTGATAGAACTGACCCATAGGGTTTCCAAGGCTGTAAATACCTTTGCAGACTATCTCATCTTTCTCTCTTGGAGCAGCTGCTGAGTTTGAACCATTGACCTTTGGATTAACAGCCCAATGCTTTAAGCACTGTGCCACCAGAACTCCTTGAGGAGAAGTTAACCCCTTCAAAAATCAAACCCACTGCCATTGAGTCGATTCTGACTCATAGGGACCTAGGAGAAGTCAGGTAGAATATATTTTGTCATTTTATAAGCATTTAGGAAATGGTTACTATGCTCTTAGAATCAGGCTAAGGGAGGGCAGACCAGTTTGAAGGACTTTTGTTCCTGGAAAGAAGGCCATTATTACTCACAATTTGGGAAGAAGCTGTTCATTGGAAGGTACTTAATATCCAGCTGAGCTACTTAACAGCAGTAGCCAGAGAGAGGGAGAACAGTGAACACAGGGTAATTAGGCAAATCCAGGCAAGAAAGGTTTGGCTGCAAGAGGCTGGCAGGAGAGTGCTTGGACAAGGCAAGACGTGCCACGCTGAAGGCGAGCTCCGGAATATTAAGGGCAGTGTCCATCATCACCTAGCTCTGCAGCAGAGCCAATGTTCCAGCTAAGGTTGCCTGACCAGCGACAGCTGATACAACAGCCTACCACATTGCACCGCTGTGTGTTGTTAGGTGCCGCTGAATCGGGCCCTGACTCCTGGGGACCTCATACATAATGAGATCAGATTGTTAGGAGCCATAAGGTTTTCACCGTTGCCTTTTCAGAAACAAGTCCCCAGGCCTGGCTTCCTGGTTTTAGCCTGGAAGCTTCGTGGAAACCTGGTGAGCATCGTAGCCACACACAAGCCTCCACTGACAGACAGATGGTGGGTGTAGTTGGGGTGCCCTGGCTGGGATCTACCGCATGGAAGGCGGGGATTCTACCAGTGACCTGTCACTGCTTCTCACATTGTACCTACACGGGACCAACTAAGAACCAAAACCCACAGCCTAAGCAGACAGCAGGGACACAGAGTGGTAACTATGTTTGCCTATAACCAAACTCAAAAACTTACTAGTTGATGCGACTCTCAGTGACCCCTCCTTGGGTTTCCCAGGCCCAACCTTCCTTCTGAGGAGTGACTGGTGGGTTTGAACCGCCAGTGTTCTGGTGAGCAGTCAAATGCCTTAGGCACTAGGCCACCAGGAACCCCGCCTGTAACCAAGGTGACATATTTGTAAACCTTCTTGCGATTTTTAAACCACAATGGGAACTCTGCCACATTTCCTCACTTAACGTGTGCATTTTCACATTGATTGCCATGTGTCAAAATAAAAATGCAGCAAACAAAGGCATTTTAAAACATAAGAATCCAATTGCTTCTCCTGTAAAATCTCAGGGAAGCTAATTATGAGGAGCAAGGGCAAGGGCCACGATTTTTAGAGTATCTGGGAGCCGTGCAGTGGCTGAGGCCGTGGCTTGGAATGGCTGCCCGAAGAGCTGACTCCCGCTTTACCCGAGGCCTAAACACCTCGCAATCTGGAAAAGGCATGTGATGCCTGGTGGTTTTTTTTTTTTTCCTTAATTTATCTGAATCGGCAAAATGGCACTTTCTGCACATAGAGGTAAATGTGAACTTCAAAGCCTCGGATGCTCTATCCCAACCGCACCCGAATTCGCTAACCATGGAGATGAGGCCCTTACAGTAGAGCCACACTCCCTCTGAAGTGCCTTCCCAGACGCATAAATTAATCAAATGGCATGTCAGCAGAAGCCTGCTCGCTTGGAAGCCTGTGCTCCTCGCAATTTCTTGAAGTTTGAATGTTCCTGAGATAATTCAGATCTGATCTTGGCAGCAGGGGAGGGAGGAGTCGGGAGGTTAATTACCTGGCTGACTCAGGGCTTTGGAGCTGTGCTTAGTTCAACCCTTCGCTCACGTGTGCCCAAGTGCTCTTCCAGTCCAGGCTGACGGCCCTCCGAGCCCATTTTGTGAAGGCGCTTCTTTTTGTGCCACCTCAGGCTCACCCCGCCCCCCACAGTGATTTACATAAAGGAGCCAGGCCTGGCGGGGCTGCCCTCATCCTACCCGGCCAGCCCACGGCTATTCACGCACAACATCCAGCCTTGACTCCCTTCCTGCCAGGGCTCAACAGCCGCACACTGGTTCGCTGGACACTCTTTTGTGCCCAAAATACAGCTTAAGATCCAGTCACCAACCGCATGCTGTCAGAGCCACTAGCCGCTGCTGGTGGCAAGACGGTTGGGCTGGAGGAATGCAGTCTCTGAAAACCTCACACATGCCGACTTGCATTTTTCCACTTTTAAAAAATGATCCCCAGAACTAACAGGCGCTTGCCCTGGATTCTCCGAAGCGTAACTGGGCTGGTTCTCCTGCACCTCGGCCATGGCTGCTTCCTTCTGGCTCCTCTCCTGGACCCTGCTGGGCTCTACCCCACGCCCTCCGTGTTTCATTCCCTTTCCCCAGTTGTTGCCAGTTCTGACTTCTCTGCGGAATCCCCGGCCTTCACTGTCTATTTGGAGGTCAATTCGGCACCACAGGCTGATTTCTAAGACTTCTTGCAAACATGTTCTGCCTTCAGCTTTTTTTAAAAAAATATGTGTGTGTGTGTGTGTGTGTGTGTACACATACACATTGCACAAACAGCACTGCGTTGTCAGTGAAGGCAAACATGGGTATTTGGGTGGATAGATGGCTGGACAGGCTGAACTATTAGGTGTGTCTATGCAGCAGGTGGTGTACCCAAGACCATGTATAGGGTTGGCAGACAATGGTTCTACAAATGTATGTTCTGTAAGAATTCCCAGGTGTATAGTAGAGCTGACAAGGGACAAGGCTGTAGTTACTTCTTGGTCACACCCAGCTACCCAGAGGGACCGAGTACTAGTAGTAGGTTTTGAGATCTGGTAGTGTGAGACCTCCTACTTTGTTCTTCTTCAGTACTGCTTTGTTTATCCAAGGTCTCTTTCCTTTCCATATAAAGTTAGTGACTGGTTTT
>NW_006921644.1:7491413-7533710 GCF_000298275.1 Orycteropus afer afer | reverse complement strand
GCTGATTTCTAATTTGATAGCATTATGATCTGAGAAGATGCTTTGCAGTATTTCAATGTTTTTAAATTTATGAAGGCTTGCTTTATGGCCTAACAGATGGTCTATCATGGAAAATGTTCCATATGCACTGGAAAAGAATGTATATTGTGCTGTTGTTGGGTGAAGTGCTCTGTCAATGTCTGTAAGGTCAAGTTGGTGGATTGTATTGTTTAGCTCTTTTGCATCTTTGTTTAGTTGCTTTCCAGTTGTTCTATCTTTCATCAAAAGTGGTGTATTAAAGTCTCCCACTATGATTGGAGTCATCTATTTGCCTTTTCAACTCTTTTAAAGTCTGATTTAAGTATATTGGGACTCTTTAATTGGGTCCATATATATCGATTATGGTTATATCTTCTTGTTCAATTGATCCTTTAATCATTATATAATTCCCTTCCTTGTTTCATATGGAGGTTTTTTTCTTAACGTCAATTTGATCAGAAATTAATATCACCACTCCTACTCTTTTATAGTTGCCATTTGTTTGATATATCTTTTTCTAACTTTTGATTTTTAGTCTATTTTTGTGTTTGTCTCTAGGGTATATCCCTTGTAGACAGCATACTGATGAGTTATGTTTTCTTATCCAGTCTGCAACTCGCCATCTCTTGAGTGGTGCATTTAATCCATTAACATTTAGTGTAATTATTGACAAGTATGAATTTGTTGCCGTCATTTTGTCATGTGTTTTTTCATGGTGTCCCTGGTTTCTTTGTTCCATATTATTTTCTGTGCTGAGCTCATCATGTTTATGAACTGTGTTATCATTTCCTTTGTTGCTGTTGTTTTAGTATTTGCTGAATATTTGTGCTTATCCTCTTTCTTGGGAGCTCTGGTAGTGTAGTGCCTAAGGCACTTGACTGCTAACCAGAAGGCTGGCAGTTCAAATCCACCAGCTACTCCTCAGAAGGAAGATGGGGCAATCTACTTCTGTAGTGATACTGCCTTGGAAACCCAAGGAGGGGTCGCTGTGAGTTGGGTCCGACTCGATGGCACATAACAACAACAACATCCTCTTTCTTATTGTGAAGTGAAGGTTTATCATTTTTCTTTGAGGTTACTCTGTGATTTATAATTTTCTCCCCAAGTTTAGAATAGTCCATTCTACCTTGCAAGTCTCTTGACTTCTTCAGCATTTAGAAGTTCTGTAACTACACAATATTTTCCCTCTTTTTGATTTGTAGTTGTCAGCCATTTTACAGGAGCAAAGCGTCTTGGGGCTTGCCTGAGACCCTATCAGGGAGCCATAGGTCGAAACACGTGGGCAGCCACTGCTAACTGTCAAGGCACAGCTGTCTGTGACTCCCCTAAACCCAACACACCTTGGACCCTGTCTGGTGCTAGGCACCGGCTTACACACATTACCAGTATCATTCCATCTAACCTACAGAACTAACAGTAGCAATACTTCCATTGGCAGAGGAAGTCCAAGTGACTGGCCCAAAGTCATGCGGCCCTGCAGTTTCAGCCCAGAGTCTGACCACAGAGACTTGAGAGCTGAAGTCATGCAGTCTATTGCCCAGGGGTATGTAGTCTTGAATCCTTAGGAGTTTCTGAGCAGTGACAGAGAAAGCAAACTCTCCTACTTAGATGCCCTGACTTTGAACCTAAGGGATGGCTCATTCGGGAGTCAGGGGGCTTAGATTTGTGACATGTGTGTGGCTGTGGCCTGAACATTCTTCCCTGGGCCCTCAGTGTTTACCCTGGAAATGAAGATACTCATACCTGCTGCTTCTTAGGGTTGATGAAGGATTCCATGTGGTAAGCATCTAGAGCAATGACTGGGACGCTCAGCCAGCCTACATTAGCGTGTTTGGGTTAGACATGTGAGGTCTGGAAACAGGCTGCCTCAGTTTTCATTTCTGTCCCCCACCCCCCACTGGCTGTGGGACTGGATAAAACACAGATAATAACTGTGTCTTTGTTACAGTGCCAGTGTGAATATCAAATTAGATAATTCTTGCAAAGTGCTTCGTGCAGTGCTTGGCGAATGGTCCGCGTCTTTTATCATAATTAGTAAATACGATTATTGTGGAGATGACGATGCCTTTACCGGGGAGACTACACTAGTCTTGGCTGCAGGACTGAAAACCAAACCAAAACAAAATCTCAGAGGCTTAACAAAACAAAGCTTTGTTTCTCTCTTCTTCATGTTGTAAATTTGGTGTGGTTGGTGGGGACTTCCTGCTACAAAACAGCTCAAAGACCCAGGTGGAAGAAGTCCCCACTGTCTTGTAGCTGCACCACCGAAATGTGGCCACGTGGTCAACACAGCAGGCGAAGAAAGAAAGGAAATGACTACCGCAGCTGTTGGTGCTGCCAGTGAGTTAGCCCAACTCGTGGTGGAGCCGGGATGCAATGAAATGCGGCTGGGTCCTCCACATCCCTGTGACCACTGTGGCCCACAGGCTTTGCCCTGGTTACTAGATCTCCAGGCCTTTTGTCCTAGTCCCTCTTAGTGTGAAAGCTTCACTGAAACCAGCATGACAGGAACACGCAAGCTCCCACTGACACATGGGTGGGCTGCACATGAGCTGCTGCACCGGCAGGAACTGAACCTGGGTCTTCTGCATGGAAGGTGAGAACTCTACCACTGGCTAGAACTTGTCAATGGCCCCATCAGATTGCAGAGGGGCTGGCACAGAGAGTCTTTTTGAGTGCCCGGGAAGGAGAAGAAACCTAGATACGGGTGAGCACTCATGTCCCAACTCCAGTGATGGTGGCAAAGACATGACAAGATGATGAGCATCTAGCCTGAAGCTCTGGACACAACAAGGTGATGAGTAACCTGCAGCCACTGATATTTTCATTACATGTTAACTAAGGTGCATGGCTTGATCACCAGATGGGTAACAAGATAGATGCCTTAGAGGGAAGAGCTAGGCTCTGTACCAAATCTGGAAGCAGAACGTTAGGGAGAGAAGAGGATTCCCCGTGCAGCGAGTGTGCTGGACTCTAGAGGTGCTCGAGCTGCTCTATAAGGTGACAGTGAGGTCTCCCAAAGATCCCGATCCACCTGTATCTGTGAAACCATTTCTCCTTTTCTCCAAGTGTGGTCCACAGATCACTTCCATGAGAATCTCCTGGGATGTTAATAAAAAATATACATTTCAGACTCACCTGTGACCTACTGCATCAGAATCTATGTGTGTGACTGTGAGTGTGTGCTGCGGGGAGGGCAGTGGTGGTGGTGGTGGGAGGTGTTCGTGCTTTGGGATGGCTCTGCAATAGGCATTTGAACAAGCTCACCCAGGGGCTCGTAAGCAACTTGAAGTGTGGGAACCACTCAGGGAGATGCTTCCTGCCACTCTCTCTCCTGCAGGGTGTCTTGGCTCTCAGACTCCAGGTCCCTTTAACACCTTGCCTTGCCCATTCCCTGATGGTGGGTAAAGGAACTGGGTAAAGGCACCAGAGGAATCTGGATTCAGTTTCCAGCTCTGTTATTGAGTTGCTGTGTATTCTCAGACCTGAACTTCAGTTTGCTCATCTGAAAATGTGTACAACAAAACGGACTGACATTTGATGCTGGGATTCAATGGCCTATCAAGTGAAAAAAGAATGATTATGATGATGATGATGATGATGATGATGATGATGATGACGGTGGTGATGACTTTAGCGAGGATGTGAAGCTGCTGGTCAGTGCCTGGTTCTTTATCATGTGTGAAATGGAGGCTGAGACTCGATTACAGGAAGAGTAAGGAGGCACCAGAGGTGTGTTCAAATGTCACTCCTGAGATATAGTTCATGTTTAACCAACGTTGCTTTTGTTTTCCCTTAATTGCTTGTAAGATAGATCTAATCTCTGAACAAAAAAGGTTAGGTGGCTTTCCTTACATCTGAATTTGAGCCAAGAAAGTGGAAAGGGGAATTGGCATTGAGAGAAGAAAATGCATTACTAAGTCCATGAGAGAGTCATGTAATAATGATCCATTGATTCTCTGGTTGGAGTGCCACCTCGTCTTGAGCCGCAATGGCCCCAGACAACCATGATGGGCTGTCTGACATAGTTTCTCAGACTTCTGAAACTCCCACCTTGGGCCGATTTTTTCAGAGTTGGTTTCTGTCACTGTTGATCACTATCATTAGTCAGGGTAGTGGACTGGGAGAGTAATGTAGATGGATGGGTAAGAAAGAGTGTGGCTAAGAAAGGGAAGGATGGTGGGTGACCATCTTCACCCCAAACCAAACCAAACCCACTGCTGTTGAGTCAATTGTGACTCACAGAGACCCCTCCTTGGGTTTCTGAGGTGGTATCACTACAGAAGTAGATTGCCCAATCTTCCTTCCAAGGAGTGGCAGGTGGGTTTGAACCACCAGCCTTTTGGTTAGCAGTCAAATGCCATAGGCATTATGCCACCAGAGCTCCCACTGCCACTCCATCAATATGCAAATCCATGCAGAGCCAAGGTGTGGAGAGGAATGCTGGAAGCACACCAAGACCAGCAGGTGCGGAAGTGGCGGACTGAAGGGAAAACCTATCACACTCAGGTTGCCTGTTCAGTGTCTGGGTTTGATTGCACTGAGTCTACTTCTCACTCTCAATAGTTATGAGAATCTTTGATTATAATCTACCTCATTAAATTGCCTGCTGTACATACCTAGTTCAAAGAGATTTAGAATTGTTCATTAAAAAAAATTTCTATTTAGAGAATGGATGATGTGATCTTAGTGATTTATTTGAGGATTCCTTAGTGTGTTGCTGTTGTGTTGCCAGCTGCCCTTGAGTCAGCCCCTAATGCAGGGTAACTCCATGCACAAGAAAACAAAATCAAGTTCCATCCCAAGATTGGTCACAACTGGACTACTGTGGCCTTTCATTGGCTGAAGCTCAGCGTGGAGCAACACGCCTTCTTTCCTAGAAATCTGGAAGCTCCGCTGAAACCTGTTTACATCGTAGCAACACGCAAGTCTCCACAGATGGACGGGTCATGGCTGTGCCTGGGGTGCACTAACCAGGAACTGAACCTGGGTCTCCCTCACGCAAGGCAAGCATTCTACACTGAACTACCACTGGCCCATTTCTTCAATATACCAACCAAACCACACCTGTTACCACTGAATCAATTTCAACTCACAGAGACTCTACTCTACAGAGTAGAACTGACCCACTGGGTTCCAAGGCCGTAAATCTTTATGGAGCAGACTGCTACACCATTCTCCTGGGGAGCAGGTGCTGAGCTCAAACCACCAACCTTTCAGTTAGCAGCCAGAGCACTTAACCACTGCATCACCAGGGGCTCAATTTTCAAATACTGAACTCTACACAACTGTTTCATCTTCTACCAGATCTAGCACTTTATGGAAACATTAGCACATTACTCTGAAAGCTGGGTCCTTAATTAAATTGTTCTAGAATATATGGTGGTCCAACAGAGCATTAAAAAATCATATGCATCCAATGGCATCAAAAATTCAAAAGCCTTCAGAAGGCGTTGCCAATGTCTTTCATGTATAATCTATAAGCATGCTAGGTATGCTAACACAGAGTCTTGGTGCAACTAGGCAAGGTTCACGTTCAGAACAATACAGTGGCCTTGATATTTGAGACTGTCCCAGGTGCCTAATTTCTCCCCCAACAGGAAAACATCCAGCACTGCATTGGGCCCCAGAAAAGGAAAAAAGGTGGGCCGGTGGGATGCAACATGAGGTCTCAGGCAGACATCTGTGTAGAAATGGTTTTTCTCACCTGATGTTTAAAAACATCTTCAACATCCTTTAAAATGCAGGTTGCTATGGTGATGCAGGTTGTACAGGCAGGGAGGTTTCCAAGCATCTCTGAGCTCATCAGTTAATGCCAACAGATCAGAGATTTTTGAAAATTGATATTTATAAAATACCACTCCCTCCCTTCTCCCTCCAGATGCTAAGTCACATCCTGGAAGGCAGCTGGCGAGGCTTTTAGGATTATCAGTGGCAGTTATCACTGCAGACCTGGCCTTTCGAAAGGCCACACGGGAGCATACTGACCATATGCTAAGTGTGGCCTTTGATCTAAGTCCACACGTTGCAGGCCACATTCATTTGATGACATTCACAAAAAAATGAGAAGCTACCATTCTGATAGAGCAAAGGTGCCATCCTTCACCTCCAGTGCACAGACTGGTCCTTGTGACCACCACAGTGCTAACTGGTACCTGCCTGAAAGCCACCCTAATCAGAGCTTTTTTTTTTTTTTAATATAGCTTTTATACGGGTTCATCATTTCAACTGTGACATCTCTAAGGTCATGTCATAAGATGCCTAATGTAAAAATCTTAAAACCAATCCAGCCCAACTTGAGGCAGTTCGTATGCTGCAGAGATTGCCCGTGCTATTATGGACTGGTTAAATCAACCATGCACGCTCAAATGAGAAAATGAAGCCACATCCCTGCCACTGAGCATAAGATCTCAACCTCTGAAATGGCTGTGCTTCTCACTTCTGCCAGCGGCTTTGTTGGGTGCCTACTTTAACATCTGCTCCAAAATACATGGGTGAGCTGCAGCAGTCTCCATTTTGACCCGCTGGATTCTCCAATCGGTGTGATGACCTTTCCTGCTGAGATTTTAGCTCATCATAATAAACTCAGACACCCCAGCACACTGACCCCATGGCAGGCTTTAATTGTTCAGAAAGGATTTGCAAAATAAGAAACTGTGATTTGACGAAAATAAAGCTGTTGATTCAGCAGCTTCCCAAGAACACAGTCTTTATCATCATCTCTTCAGCGTTTCTTTGCTTTTCTTTTAAAAGCCTAGACATAAATTTCACTTAACTAGAGCCTCGGAAATTCGCAGCACTGCTTAGAGATATGGAATCAGCAAACTGATGAATGCTCTATTTCCCTTTCTCCAGGGTATTTTTGAACACCAGAGTATTTTGAGTCCTCTACTTTGGGCATATGTGGGAGATTTACCAAGACAGAGAAAAGACACTACAAGGCATGGAAGAAAAGGTGGCGACCGGAAATTGGAACATGTGGCGCTCAAGATTCTGACTACGTGGGGATGGGGAGTGAAAAGGGACCTGGATCTCGAGGAAGAGGGGAAGGATGCAAGTCCAATTTGGAGGATCATTGATGTATAAATACTGTTGAAGGCCCCAGAGTAAATGGGCCTTTCCAGAAGAAGCAGGCAGAGCCAAAGGCAAAGGTGGCTGAGGAGAACCCAAAGGGACTCCAGAGCCCAAAGGACACCAATAAGAAGCATGAGGAAAAGCCAGACTCCGAGAGGCAGGAGGGAAGCCTGAGAAAACGGTGCTGAAGAAGCCCAAGGCAACGGGCATCAAGAAGGAGAGGGAAGGAGGCTTGGCATGCAGTGTCTCTGCCCTTGTAGGCTTCTCCCAAAGACTGTGGTTCCAGGAGGAAGACAAAGACTGCTTTCTTTGCCACGCTCCCAGGACTGACCTAAGCATAGTGTCTGGAGGAGAGAACGCTCCCTAGAACTATTTGAGCAAATGAAGAATGAGAAAAGATCAGAGGCGGTCCCTGGAAGGAGTTCATTGGGTGTGTTGGCCGGGGGCTGCTGGCGACCTTGGCTAGAACAGTCCAAGGCAGAGGGGGAGCCAGATGGCAGAGTCTCTGCTTCGTTAGCAACGTGGTGCTATCCTGACGGGTCCTTTGCATCTCCATGAAGAGAACTCTGCTTCCACCACCAACTGCACTTAGACTTTAAAATGCAATGAAAATGTAACTGTAATGTCAACTGGGTTAGTGTGAGGTTGCTTCCCAAAGCTCTTTGACTCGTCCAGTCAACCACGATGGGAATGGATCCCAAACTACAGCAACTTTAATATCTTACCGCCGCCCACACACTGCACAGTGGATCTGTACTGGGTCATTACATGGCTGGTGCTCATTTCAGGAGAACACCCAATTGACAGAGTTGCTGTTATCTGTAATCATCTCAATGGTTGATCTGAATCACAATATTGCTAATGACATGGACTGGGTGGCAATTAGCTATTAAAAAGTAATAAAACAGACTCAAACTAATCTGAAAAGCCAATTCCACGACAATCTACGGAGTCGAAATCAGATAAAGAATCTGATTGAGAGCTGGCATTTCCAAGAGAAAACAGTGACTCCATGTCACTTTAGCTCTGGTGTCCACTGTCCTCGATTTGGAAAAGATGGTAAGAAAAAGCAAAGGAAACTTAGGAGCTCTGGTGGCATAGTGTCTAAGGCATGTGAGGTAATCAAAAGGCTGGCAGTTCCAAACCTATCAGCCACTCCTCGGAAGGGAGATTGGGCAATCTACTTCCGTAGAGATACCTATTAACTACGACCCCCTTGCTGGAATGTTAGAAAACTGTTCCTTTGAAGAGCTTGCTGGGGGAAGAAAAGCTGGCCTGATTTTCGCCTGCAGTGTCAGAATTACCTGGTCTGCTGCCACCGGCTCAGAGCGCTGTGCTATGTATTTGATGGCAGGCCTCCGAATTAGTATTAATATATTATGGCCATAAAAACATCTGTGTGGAATGAGTAAGGAATAAAGTAGCATCGGATTTATGGCGGGAGGCCAGGGGAGGCTCCTTCCACAAAAATGAATCCTGTGAGAGCAAGGTGTCATGTGGCCAAGATGCTGAAGTCAGCCCCAAGAGCAGGCCAGTGAAACTCACTCCCATCCTCCTAGGAACTTATTACCTGCCTGCGGGGCCTTTGATCTGGACTCTTGGAAACATCAACCTTTGTGCAACCACCACAACAAAGTCTATGTTCTACAACTTTAATGAGCACCCTTCCTCAGCTTAGACATGCAGGCAAGCACTCTCCTGGAGGAAATGCTTTGTACCCAAGAGCACATGTTAGCTTTGCAGACTGGTGTGTATTTTAAAGGGCCATGAGTTTGGTACATGCTAGAATTAGACTCTTGAGGGGAAAATGCTTTCATCAGTCATGTGCCACTCAATATCCATGATACGTTCTGTGAAAGAGGACATTATGTGACTTGGACATTGTGTGAGCACCATTTACATAGTCTTATCTTGCTTTGCTTTTGGGATCTCAAACAAACCTTGCGTCTTAGCAGTGAGTGCCAAAGTGCTGAGAGGGATTCTCTTGTGTGTTTGGTACTCAACCCAACGCCATTAGCGATTCTCCATCCTGATACAGGTCCCTCTCACACTGTTGTTAGTCTTGTCATCTTCAGGGGAGCTGGTCCTTTACCAGCTTGGAGACTTTTCTTTCTTTCTTTTTTTTTTTTGAGGATTATCATCATGAGCAATTACCAGTCACTGATTTAATAATCTTTTCTTCCACTTCCAATTCAATGCTTCTCCATTGCCTGTTGCTCCTGCTATTACTGGCACTGGTTTTGCTGCATTGGGAGTCATGATACAGTTCATGGTAACATTTCGGAAAAAAAAATTAAACAAAGAAATAATGTTAGAACGTTCAAGAGATGCACAATACATGAGATTGCATGCTTCTGCCTCCGAGTTGAAGCACATACTGCCACATGGTAAACTTTTCAGATAGAAAGTACAGTAGAACCCATATATGAGCCAGTGACAGAGTTGTTTATCATGCTATCAGGACTTCCGCATCACAGGTGATATGGTAGTATACACCATCATGGGAGCTCTGGTAGCGTAGTGCTTAAAGGCATCTGACTGCTAACCAGAAGGTTGGTGGTTTAAACCCACCAGCCACTCCCCGGAAGAAAGGTTGGGCAATCTACTTCTGTAGTGATATCGCCTCAGAAACCCAAGGAGGGGTCACTATGAGTCAGACCTGACTTGACGGCAGTGGGTTTTATATACCATCATATGGCTGGCGGCACAGTCACTTTGTATATAAGAGGCATGAGTCACATATGCAGCACATGGGAAGACGCTGTGTTTGCTACAGCCCATTCTCTAATTTCTGAACCCTGATTAATATCTGAACTCTATTATAAACTTAGGAGCTCTGGTGGCACAGTGCCTAAGGAATCTAACCACTAACCAGAAGGCTGGCAGTTCAAACCCACAAGCCCTCCTTAGAAGGAAGACTGGGCAATCTACTGCAGAGATACTGCCTTGGAAGCACAAGGAGGGGTCGCTAACAGTCAGATTCGAAAGGGCATATATGTGGTCAGGTGTTGCCTGAACGGATATTATGCAGTGCATGACTGTACATTGTTTAGGGACACTCGCTGGGATGATGGAATGGGTCATCAGATAGAATCCATTAATGCCCATGCTTTTATAGAACCAGTGATGCTTAAGAAAGAGAAATGAAAAGGTGCTGATGTGTCAAATCAAGGCGATGCGTTAAGAGTGTGCAGTGATTTGACTTGAGTAGCCTGGATAGTCTTCAACTTATACCAGTGCTGTGTTCAAAGCACACACAATGCCACACCGTCCTGAAGAACTTGTACCACCGGAGTCTCCTTGGCCTGGGATGCTCTTCATCCTGGGCAACTCCCTCCCCAGCCCTCAGACACCCATCACATGCTCTCCTTCGTCTCTGTAGCACAGGGATTCTTAACCCTGGCTGTACACTGAATCACCTGGAAGCTTTCCACAAGGCTGACAGCTCGGTACACCTAAGAAACTTCAGTGTAACTGGTCTGGGAGATGTCCTGGACACTGAGTTTTCAGAAGCTCAGGTGATTTCAATCACAGCCCAAATTTGAGAACCATTGCTTGTAGCAGCTTATGCGACCTTCTGCCTGGACTTGACCACCAAAAAGCCAACTCATAGTGACCTTACACTGTCAGGGTAGAACTGTGCTCCACTGAATTTTCAATAACTGAGTTTTCAGAAGGAGATCACCAGGTTTTTCTTGTGAGGTGTCTCTGAGTGGGCTTGCACCTCCAATCTCCCAGTTGGCAGCTGGGTGTGTTTACCATCTGTACCACGCAGGGACTTGAGCACGCTGTGTCTACATTATCTGTTTGGATTTCAGTCTTCTCCACTCTTTGGAGGACTCTTGACTTTCCCCTTTATCTCCTCAGTATCCAGTCTGTCACACGGGCATGTAATAGGTCCTCATGCATTTCTTCTTCCAGGTGAAAACCATAGCAAAGACTGGGCTGCTTTCCATGCACATTTAACTCACTGAACTTCAGCTATATGCACTGGTAGGGGCATGGAGGAGAGGAGAGCATGGAGGAGAGTCACCCATAGAAGGAGGAGATCAAGACAAGGACCAAGGGTGGCAGAGACCTTGATTCCCCCACCGTCCTTTGACCCTTTCACATTAGACCATGGCCTTCACTGCCCTAGAGAAACCAAAGACATTAATTCTTGGCTTTTGAACTTCTAAAGGCTCAGGTTCGGGCAATTTGAGGGCCATTTAGGGACACTGAAGAATAATTTTGACACCATGCAATTTTTGTGTCACAATGCCGGCTTTAGAAAATGGCCCTTCCACCTCCACCCCAACTCTCAGTCCTGCCTTCTCCCTTGAACCCCCACCTTCCACATTCCATGGCTCGGCACACTTCTCAGGGAGGACCTACTTGCCTTTGACAACTTACTTGGCTCCTTTCAGAACTCGCTCCTTGAAATTAAAATTCTCCAACAGTAGATGAAATAAATTGAGCTGTATCCACAGAAGTGTCTTTTTTTTCTCTAATATAACTTAATAGTGTCTGAACATCTCATTTTCCAAATGAGAATTAAATAACTGAATAATTGACTTAGGTTTATTTTTCACGGGATTTTTTCCCTAAACCATAAAATTTTAATTGCCAAACTTTATATCTGTACATGTAGTCCAAGACTCCAAGAACCACTTTGAACATGAGAGCTCTGAAAGGACTTTGCTACAGAAAAAACCATGGTAATAACGTAGTTAAACATTTCCTTGCAGGTGTTACAGAAAAACAAACAGAAAAAGAACACACCCAGGACCAAAAATCTTCATATTTAAAAGGCAAATGATATGCAATTTAATGTTAGCTCCTGACTGGTTCAGAATCTGCATCTAAGTCTTTATTTCCTCTCTGATGTGGTATCTGACAGTTGGGTAACCACTACTTGATCATTTACAGTATTGTGACTGCCACTGAGTCAATTCTGACTCACAGCAACCCCCATTGGATTTCCAAGGTGGTAAATCTTTACAGAAGTGGATTGTCCCATCTTCCTTCTGTGGAATGGCTGGTGGGTTAGAACCACAACCTGCTGGTGAGCAATCAAACGCCTAAGACACTGAACTACCAGAGTTCCATGTGGTAAAGAGGCCTCCTAATCTTAATGAGTTACACTAGCAGAGATATGTACCTCAAGTTACAGGTCAGTTTTAACAGTGCCCTAGGTCATCACTGTTTTAGGATCCAGGCTAAGGAAGCCAGATATGCTGATCTCATGGGGAAGATGGTACAACCATGCAAACGGTCTTTGAGGCATCTGCTTCCAAGTAGCACACGGGACTTCCACTCCCATTTCATTAGCTGGAGCAAGTCATATGGCCAAGCCTGCCATCAACAGGAAATGGCTCTACAGGGAAGGGCCAGATAAGGAGAAGCAGCAAATAGTTGTGAACAATGAGATAATTTTTCAGTGTTAGTGGCATGAGCAACATTCTTTTATTGAAGAGAACTCTATCCTCCCTTCCCACCACCCAGGAATTGTTGTTATTTTCTAAATATAAAATAATGCTCAAGTTTTCCAAAATAGCCTCAGTTTCTTGCCTGTGGTCCAGGTGACATTGTGACTAAAAATTCCTCTTTCACTCCCCAAAGTGTTTCTGACTAGACAAAACATTAAATGATCACCATAAAAATAAAGCATGGTCATGAGTGAGAATTTGAACAAATATAGAAAGATATAAAGTAGGAAATATTAAAAAAAATCACCTTTGGCATAAGCCCACTTGAAATCCTCCTGTTAACATTTTGGTGTACACATATAATTTCTTAATAAAACCAGAACAATGCTATGGGACTGCTTTGTAACATGTATTTTCACTTAGTCATATTTTGGGGCATTTTCCTAAATGCTTAAAAATTCTTTTAAGAACATGATTTTCAATGACAATAATAGTCGATCATCCACTCTACGATTTCTTTAATGGCTTCCTCATTGTGGGTCATTTAGAAGACTTCTAAGAGATCAGTCTTCCACAAAGTCAAGTTTTGGCACAGAAAACATCCAATAGCGATTTTAGAAAGATGTGGCAAGGATTCCTTTGGTCCCCATTATGTTTCTCAAAGCAGTGCAGTCAATAAACGATATTCCTCATGCACACTTAGAAGGGGGCTTACACCTGTTCACATCTAGCCTTCCTTAGGAAGGAGGCTGTTTCCAAGATCAATAGCTACAGCTGGAACCCCAACTCGTTTTTATTATTTTACAAAATGCCACTTACTGATTTAGTGATTTTCTTTCTAGCAGATGAAGTACTTTGGGCTTCTGACTCTTTTAAAAGTTAACCTGGGAAAAAATGGCTGATGCTTTGCAGCACACCATCACCTTTTAGAAAATGCACCCTGGGATTTCTTTTCTGAATCTTCATTCATTCCACACATGCTAGGGTAAGATCATCATTCTCCTGGTTTGGACAGTGATGACCATCAGGCCATGTTGTTGTCGTTAAGTGCCATTGAGTCATCTCCGACTCACAGCGACCCTATGCACAGCAGAATGAAACACCGTCCGGTCCTGAGCCAGCTGCATGATTCTTGCTACACTTGAGCCCATCACCACCACTGCCACCGTGTCAATCCACCTCATCGAGGGCCTTCCCCTCTTTCGTCGACCCTCCACCTTACCAAGCATGACATCCTTCTCCAGGGAATGGTCCCTTCTGACAACATGACCAAAGTAAGTGGGATGAAGTCTGGGCATTTTCACTTACAAGCAGTATTCTGGCTGCACTTCCTCCAGGACAGACCTGTTAGTTCTTTTAGCAGTCCATGGTACTTTCAGCATTCTTCACCAACACCACAGCTCAAAAGCATCAAGGCTTCTTCGGTCTTCCTTATTCACTGTCCAGCTCTCACATGCATATGAGGCAATTGAAAATACCATGGCTTGTGTAGTCCTCACGGAGACATCTTTGCTCTTCAGCACTTGCAAGAGGTCCTTTCCAGCCAATTTGCCCAGTGCTATACATTGTCTGATGTCCTGACTGCTGCTTCCTTTGGCATCGAGTGTAGAACCAAGCAATGTGAAGTCTTTGGCAACTTCAATCTTTTCTCCATCTATCAAAATACTGCTTATAGGTCCAGTTGTGAGGATTTTTGTTTTCTTTATATTGAGATGTAACACATACTGCAGATTGCATTCTTCAATCTTCATCAGTAAGTTCTTCAAGTCATCCTCACTTTGAGCAAGCAAAGTTGTGTCATCAACATAGTGCAGGTTGTTAATGATTCTTCCTCCAATCTCGATGCCATGTACTTCTTCATATAGTCCAGCTTCTTGGATTATTTTCTCAGCATATAGACTGAATAAGTATGGTGAAATGACATACCCCTGACACACTCCCTTTTTGATTTTAAACCAAGCAGTGTTCCCCTTCTCTGTTTGAATGACGGCCTCCTGTTTTATGTACAGGTTCCTCATGAGTGCAATTAAGTGTTCTGGAATTCCCATTCTTCTTAATGTTATCCACAATTTGTTATGATTCACACAATCAAATGCCTCTGCCTAGTCAATAAAACACAAGTAAACATCTGTCTGCTATTCCTTACTTTGAGCCAAGATCCATCTGACATCAGCAATGATATCCCTCACTCCACGTCCTCTTCTGAATCCAGCCTGCACCTCTGGAAGTTCTCTGTCAATATAATGCTGAAACCATTTTTGAATTATCTTCAGTAATATTTTACTTGCATGCAATATTAATGATATTGTTAGATAATTTGCACATTCTGTGGGATCACCTTTCTTTGGAATGGGTACAAATATGGATCTCTTCCAGTCAGCTGGCCAGGTTTCTGTCTTCCAAATCTTTTGGCATAGCTGAGTGAGTGCCTCCAGCGGGGCATCTGCTTGTTGAAACATCTCAATGGGTATTTCATCAATTCCTGGATCCTTGTTCACCAATTCCCTCAGCACAGTTTTGACCTCTTCCCTCAATACCACTGGTTCTTGAACATATGCCACCTCCTGAAATGGATGAACATCAACCAGTTCTCTTTGGTACAGTGACTGTGTATTCCTTCCACCTTCTTTAGATGTTTCCTGCATCACTCAATATTTTGGCCATAGAATCTTTCAATATTGCAACTCAAAGCTTAAATTTTTTTCCTCAATTCTTTCAGCTTGAGAAATGCCAAGCGTGTTCTTCCCTTTTGGTTTTCTAACTCCAGGTCTTTGCACATTTCATTATAATAATTGGCTTTGTCTGCTGGAGTTGCTCTTTGAAATCTTCTGTTCAGCTCTTTTATCTTGTCATTTCTTCTATTTGCTTTAGCTACTCTTCACTCAAGGGCAAGTTTCAGAGTCTCTTCTGACATCCATTTTGATCTTTTCTTCCTTTCTCGTCTTTTTAATGACCTCTTGCTTTCCTCATGGATGATACTCTTGATGTCATCCCACAATTATTCTGGTTTTCGGTCATTGGTGCTCAATGCATCAAATCTATTCTTTAAATGGTCTCTAAATTCAGGAGGGATATATTCCAGGTCATATTTTGGCTCTCGTGGATTTGTTTTAATTGTCTTCAAGTTCAAGTTGAACTTGCATATGAGCAGTTGATGCTCTCTTCCACAATCACCTCGTGGCCTTATTTTGCCTGAAGATAGTGAGCTTTTCCCATCACCTCTTGCCACAGATGTAGTCAATCCGATTCCTGTGTACTTCATCTGGCAAAGTCCATGTGTACAGCCACCATAGAGAGCACTTTCCTGGGGCATGTGCCCTGCTGGTGAGACCAGAGGCTGAGTGACTGGGATGGGGATGATGTGAATGGGGGCATGAAGAGGGCAGAAGGATCATCCCAAAGAGTTCCATTCCTTAGGCTGGGGCTACAGTCTGGCTATCTTGGTTTAGGCATCCCAGGTAGCTCTAATGTTGCTGGTCCATGGATCACCCTTTGAGAAAGACAGATGTGAAGGACACCTTTGTTATTGAGCATGCTGCTCAGTTATGTGTCATCTCTTTATAGGAGTATGCAGTGTCCCACCCATCTTTCTAAACACATGAAATAAAGGAATGCTTGATAAATATCTAAGAGCAGTCAGGGTGTGTGGCATGAGAATAGGACTGGTACCTTTTCATTTAGACCAATATTTGCACACCTAATATGTGCCTGCCATCATGCTTGGCACAGAGGTGAATGAGATACGATCACTGGCCTTGGCAAGCTTACAAGGGAGAAAACAGTCAGGAGATCTTCACAGGTCAAACATGATGTTTCAAGAGTAGAGTGAAAAATACTATAGGGTCTCAAAGGTGTTAATGTTTCACAGTAGAGTTAGGGGAACGTGTCCTAAGAGGAGGTTTGGGTTTTCACTCTTGTATCGATTAGTCATTCAATAGGGTGATAAAATGAATTAATTCATTTATTTACTGGAAGTTAAGTTCACATCAAACTCATACTGGACCAAATGTTGGGCACAACAGTATGTGGGGAATGAACAAAACTGGTAGGCCTTATAGTACAGAGGAGATTCAAGCTGAGACAAATACAAAACGTGCTGGGTGCTGCAGTGGGGGAGCAGAGGCTGCGATGGGGACAGTTAGATGGTTAAAGGGCAGGCTTGGTTGTGCAGGTCAGGCTCCTCAGTAAAACCTGGGAAGGGAGGTTCAAAGCCAGCCTGAGCTCCCCTCACCAAACATGTATTCATCCTGGAATAGCTTCCTTACAGGAATGAAAAGTTTTCTCATAAAAGGTGTTAGAAGAAGTCCTGTAAGGAGGGGTTGCAGAATGGCACCTGGGGCTTCAGGTGGGACTTCCAGGTGGACATAATTGGTAAATTAGGACCGGGATCAACAACCCATAACTGAGCTAAGCGTGAATCAGTGTGTGACCTCGTCAATGAGTCTGGAGTTGAAGGTGAAAGTGATGCTGTGAAGACTGAAGGGTTTTCCAGACACAGGTAAAGACCGGGGTGTGAAGAGTCTGAGGCCGAGTTTGAGAACTGGAAAAACTAGGAAGGAAGAAGGAAAAGAGAAAATAAAAGGGAGGAAGGAAAGGAGGGGACAACGTCTTCATTTACCTACATGCTCTTTGATTTGTTTCATCACAGTTTTTGACATATAGATCCCATACTAACTGGTTAGACTTACACCTAAGTATTTTTCCCGTGTTGTTATTTTAAACAGTATTGTTTTAAAATTTCTGATCCTAGTTACTTACTGCTAGTCACAGGAAATCAAGCCATTGTTTTTGTACACTGACCTGGTATCTTGCGATACTCACCTAACAGTTGTAGAGTTTATTTATAGATTATTTGAAATTTTGGCGTAATTAATCGTGCCACTCATGAATAAAGTTTTATTTCTTCCTTTTCAGTCTGTGTACTTTGTATTTATTCCTTGGTCTTATTTCACTAGCTAAGAGGTTGAGTACAAAGCTGAATGGGAGTGGTAGTGAGAAGGACACTGTCTTTGCTGGTTACCAGGGGCAGGAGGGGAGGGGAGGAAACACTCCAAAAAAAAAAAAAAGACTGGTAATGAGGACACACTTGCCCTGCTCCCGATCTTAGGCAGAAAGCATGCATTCTCCCATCAGTCAGTATGATGTAAGCGGTGGGGGTATGCAGAAGTTCTTTACCAAGTGGCAGAAGCCCCTCGATTCCCAGTCTGCTGCACAGCTAGGTTTCTTGGTTTGTTTTTAATGCTGTAAACTGATGTTGGGTTTTCTCAGGTGCTTTTTCTTTTCACATCAGTTGGCACAGTCACAAGATGCTTCTTCATCCTTTCAATATGGTAGATTACACTGATTGATTCTGGAGTGATGAGGCAGCCGTGGATCCTAGAATAAACTTCATTTAGTCATCGTGGTGTGTAATTATTTTTATATACTGTTGGATTTGATTTGTCAATATTTGGAGCAATTTTACATCTATGGTCTTGAGAGACAGATATTAGTATGTAATTTTCCTTTCATGTATTATCTTCTTCAGATTTTGGTATTTGGGTAATGCTGGCCTCACAGAGGGGGAGCTCTAGTGGCATAGTGCCTGAGGCATTTGACTGCTAACCAGAAGGTTGGTGGTTCAGACCCACCAGCCAGTCCTTGGAAGGAAGATTGGGCAATCTACTTCCATAGAGATACCGCCTAGGGAATGGAAGGAGGGGTTGCTATTAGTAGAATTGACTTGACAGCAGTGAGTTAGGTTTTTTCCTGGGGGGTTCTGGGCCTCACAGAATGAGTTAGAAAATGTTCCCTCCACTTCTCTTTTCTGAAAGAAATTGTGAATACTGCGTAATATGTATTCCTTAAGTGTGTGGTAGAATTTACCAGTGAAACCATCTGAGTCTAGTACTTTCTGTTTGGGAAGGTTATTTGCTATTGAGTTAATTTCAATAAGGAATTTGCCTTTAACAAATATGGGCAATGTGGGGTACCTGGTTCTTCTTGTGTGAATTTTGGTGGTTTAGGTCTTTCGAAGAATTGGTCATTTTATCCAAGTTCCCAAGTTTTGGGCCAAAGAGCCTTTCACTGTGCTCCTCTGCTTTCTTTTAATGTTCACGGGATCAGTGGTGAGAACCCCTCTTTCATTTATGATTTTGGTAATCGGTGTCTTTTCTCGGTTTCTCTTGGTTAGGCTGGTTAAAGGTTTATCACTTTTATTGATCTTTCCTAAGAACAGCTTTTGGTTTCATTGATGTTTCTATTGTTTTCCTGTTTTCAGTGTTACTGATTTCACCGTACTTTTTCATACTTCTTTCCTTCTGTTTGTGTTAGTGACTTACAATTTTGGAAGATCTCTCCAGCTACTGATGGGGACTGGATAGGAGGAGGGTGGACCCAAAGAGCCCAATCAGGAGGTTTTAGATGCAGTCCAGGCAAGAGGTGGTGGTGGCTTGAGCAAGGATTTGGGAAACAAAGCAGCTCACAGTGGCCAAGGTCTCACCCTGACCTACAGAGGCAAAATCAATTGTGTATGTGTACACACATGGGGGGGTGTGCTGTGCAGTGGGAAATACACAAGTCACTATTTCTAACCAGTGGTGTGCTGGGAGATGTTAACAGTCAACTCTTGAAGAGCAGGGAGATCTCTTCTGTAACATTTGCCCATTTCTATGGCATAAATTTGAAAAGCCTAATCTGTTGTTGTCGAATTAATTCCAACACATAGCTACTGCAAAAGACCTCTGTAAAATATTAAAAAGCAAAGATGTCACTTGATGTATGCCTGACTTAAGCCATGGTATTTTCAATCGCCTCCTATGCACGCCAAAGCTGGACAGTAAATAAAGAACAAAGAAGAAGAATTTATGCATTTGAATTATGGTGGTGGCGAAGAAAAGTGAACGTACCACGAACTTCCAGAAGAATGAACAAATGTGTCTGGGACTAAATAAAGCCAGAAGGCTCCTTAGAAGACAGGATGGCAAGAACTCACCTTACTGAATTTGGGTGGCGTGTGACCAGGAGTGACCAGTCCCTGGAGAAGGATGTGATTATTGGCAGAGGAGCAACCAAAAGAGCCAGAAGAAGGCCCTCGGTGAGATGGACTGACACAGCGGCTGCCACGATGGGCTCAGATGGCACTAGTTGTGACTGTGCAGGACTGGGTAACATTTTGTTCTGCTGTGAGTCAGAACCGACTCGGCGGCACCTGACAACCATGACTTAAATACTCCGATCGCAGCTGACCACAAGCCACCCATGTGGCATCCCTGGAGGCAGGGTTAGGAGGAGATGTGCACGAGCTGGCACAGGTTCGCATCAGCCGGCATGAGCACACTGAGCTTCCAGTCCTTCAGTGTCTCTAGGACATCGTGAGGAACTTTGGAGAAACGGGTACTAATGATCAAGATTTCTGGATCTCAGTTACCTACCTGCTTTCCTCATTATTCCTGCTGTTCTCTGCATCTGGTGGCAGACAAACTGTCTTCTAACAACTTTAACAGACAAAGAACGAGGTAGGCGGTCCTCCCTATAAATGCCTCACACATAACAGTCGTCATTAACTGTTTGAGGAGTTGAGTTCTATCATATCGCTTTTCAGTCCTCGTCCACACTGTCTGATGGCTGTGCTGCCACCATGGGCCCAGTCACTAAGCCGTATTAAACACCTGGGATTTAAGCTGGAGCTTCCCCACGGGCTGCTGGTAAGTCATGGCCATCTCTTTCTCATCAAGACCTTCCTTGTGCTTCCCGGTCAAACGAATGGAACTGTATTTTCTCCTTTGTTTAAAGGAGTGACCTGAGAGCCTGGAGAAAAATCTCACCTCCTTGGTCTCCACGTCTGAGGTCATTAATATGATTTATTATGAAGCTACAGGAAATTAGTCGCTGGATATTTCAATACAGAGAGCAGATAATGTAACTTCACTGCTACCAAAGAACCATGGTTTCTTGGAGTAACCTGTAGCCATAGTAACAAGATAAGGACATATTCCTTAAATGTTTAACTGTGATTCTACACTTCATGCTATTCCAGTACAGCCAATTCTTGTTATTTTTAATTGAATTAGTTTTCTGATCCATTTGGGGTCTACTGCTCAACACTGGATTTCAATTACCTTCATTTAAGAAGATGAATATAGTTAAGATTTTCTTAAGGCCATTATTGTTGGAACATGAATAAAGTTTCTTTATGTATAAAAAGGAGCTAGAGAAGAATCTTTTAAAAAATGAATAAATATTTTTGAATGAGCCAAAATGT
The DNA here is from genome assembly GCF_000298275.1 of Orycteropus afer afer. Classification (NCBI taxonomy): domain Eukaryota; kingdom Metazoa; phylum Chordata; class Mammalia; order Tubulidentata; family Orycteropodidae; genus Orycteropus; species Orycteropus afer. The sequence continues at coordinate 7,512,968 of NW_006921644.1, read as the reverse complement.
GTGTTTGAAGATAACTATTAGAGATATAGGGCTCTGGTGGCGTAGTGCCTAAGCATTTGACTGCTAACCAGAAGGCTGGCAGTTCAAACCCACCAGCTGCTCCTCGGAAAGAAGACTGGGCAATCTACTTTCATAGAGTTAATGCCTTGGAAACCCAAGGAGGGGTCGTTATGAGTCAAACTGACTTGACGGCAGTGAGTTTGGTTTTTCGGTTTATTAGAGGTATATGGTAAATCCATCTCTGGGTTTTCCAAAGTGATATTCATACTTGTCCACTAGAAGTCCTGAGTACTGAGATAGTAACTGTATTATGTCATTATAATGATAATAGAAATAATTACATGTATATGTGTGTATATATATGTATGTATGTATGTATTTTTTCATTTATCATGGAGAGAAGATTGAAGCTGTCAAGCATTTCATTTTACTTGGATCCACAATCAATATCTATGGAAGCAGCAGTCAAGAAATCAAATGACATATTACACTGGGCAAATGTGCTTCAAAAGATCTCTTTGAGATGTTGAAAAGCAAAGATGCCATTCTGAAAACTAACGTGTGCTTGACCCACGCCATGGTCTTTTCAATGGCCTCATATGTATATGAAAGCTGGATAATGAATAAGGAAGACTGAAGAAGAATTTATGCATTTGAACTACAGTGCTGGCAAAGAATACTGTATATAACATGTACTGCCAAAAGAATGCTTGGTAAAGTGGAGGGTCGACAAAAAAGGAGAAGGCCCTCAACAAGATGGATTGGCACAGTGGCTGCAACTATGGGCTCACGTGTAGCAAGGATTGCGAGGCTGGCACAGGACAGGGCAGTGTGTCAATCTGTTGAGCATAAAGTCACTATGAGTTGGAGATGACTCAACAACACCTAACAACAACAGTCAGAAGAATGAACAAACCTGTCTTGAAAGAAGTATAGCCACACTGTTCCTTAGAAGCGAGGATGGTGAGACCTCATCTCACGTACTTTGCTCATGTTACCAAGTGTGTGTGTGGGGGGTCAGTTGCTGGAGAAGAACATCATGTTTGGGAAAGTAGAGGGCTAGGAAAAAGTAAAGAAGACCCTCAAGGAGATGGATTGATATACTGGCTGCAAGAATGGGCTCAAACATGGCACAGTTGTTAGTATGATGCAGGACTGGGCAGTGTTTCATTTTGTTACACACAGGGTCACTCTGAGTCACAACCAATTTGACGGCATCTAATAACACAACTACAACTCTCTCTCTCTCTATCCACACACACACACACACATATAGTCTCAGCACTATTCAATCGATCTGACTCATAGAAACTCCTCCTTGGGTTTCCAAGGGTATCACTACAGAAGTAGACTGTCCAATCTTTCTTCCGAGGAGTGACCTGGGTTGAATTGCCAGCCTTCTGGTTAGCAGTCAAATGCCTTAGGCACTATGCCACCAGAGCTCCCCTATAGTCTCCATAGTTAATCGTAAATATAGTTTGAGAGTTTACCATGTAACACGTACTGCTCAAAACACTCTCAAGGATTTAATATTCAGGAAAATGCTATAAGGCAAGTCCTAATAGCATTTCCATTATAAAGACATAGAAATTGAGGCACAAAGATATTTTGTACCTTTAACAAAGTCATCTGGATAGTAAGTGGCAGGGGTGGGATTTGAACCCACAAAGTCTGGCTCCACAGCCCATGTTTTTATCCAGTGTTCCGTTGGTCTGCCAGCCAATCATGAAAGTCCTTGGGTTCATGTGTTGCCACCCCATATCCTCTCAGTACCTGTACCATCACTGTCTCTCTGAATATGGAAAGGACAGTGCCTCAGAGAATAATCAGAGCCTACTTGTTCTGATCTTCATATTGATTCCATCAAATTCACAATAACTGGCTATGCCCATGAATAGGGTTCTGTGCTAAGAGCCAGGGAGTCAAGATGAGAAGGGCAAGGTCTTAGCTATCTAGGACCTCAGAGGCCAGTGGGACGGAGACATTAGGTGCAGAAACAAAAGTCTACGATGGTGTGGCCCATCCTAGTGGTGGAACACAAAGTGAGGTGATAAAGCGAAAGAATGAGCAACCCCCTGTCTGTGATGAAGTCAAGGGAAACTCCAACAGAGAAGAGCCATCTTGTTGAGACTCTGGAATTTACCAGAAGACTTGAGTGAGGGAAAAACATCCATGTGGAGATATGGAGGCTGGAAACAGAATCATATCCTTCTAGAACTACAAATAGTACAGGGCAGCTGTGAAAAACTGGGGAAGGGAGGAGAAGGCAGGAGATGAGTATGAAGGACAAGAGGCCACCTGGGGAAGGCCTTGAAACTCACATGGAGAAGCTTAGAACTTAGGTAATAGGGGTCCTGAGGAATTTCAAGCAGATTTACTTTGAAAGCATCAGCTACATGAGATGGATTGGAGCAGAAGGAAATGCATCCCAAGGAGACCTGTTCAAACAAGACTAATGGTCTAAACAGAGCACGTTGTTAGCTGCCATCAAGTCAGCCCTGAGCCAGTGCCATTGGAATAAAACATTGGCTGTTCCTGCATCATCCTGATGATTGGCCATGAACGGGACTGCTACGATCCATAGGGTTTTCAAGGCTGTCTTGTTGGAAGTACATCACCAGGCCTCGATTCCTAGTCCATCTTCGTCTGGAAGCACCATGAAAATCAGTCAGCATCAGAGGGACACACAAGCCTCTGGGTGGTAGCTGCACTGGAGGTGGATTGGCCAGGGAACTGAACCCACTTCTCCAGTGAGGATGTGAGAATGCTGCTAGGGAACCATCCCTGTCCTCAAGCAAGACACAGCCACGCCATCAACTGGGACCTTTCAATGTTAGGATGGTGGAAGGCAAAAGGATTTGAGAAACACGTAAAGATGGAGCAAACAGATTTTAACGTGTGACTGAGTGCAGGTGGAGATGCCTTGCCATGCCCTCAAAGCTCTGCCAGATTTGACTCCTCCCACGTCTCAACCTTGTATTTCACTGCTCTCTCTCCACCACTGGCTGAAGCCCCACTGGTATTTTTTTAAAGATCTCTGAGTGGTCTAAGTAGGTTTTGATTGGCTGCTAATCTAAAGTTCGGTGGGCCAAACCCACCCATAAACTCCACAAAAGAAGGGCCTGATGAACTGCATCCATCAAGAAAACTCAACTGAGCAGGTCTACTCTGTAATACACAGGATCACCATCAGTCAGCATCTACTTGATGGCAATGGATTTGGTTTTGGTTTGGTCTTCTTCTAATACCCTGAACTTGCCAACTCCTTTCAAGTATCCATGTCCTCCTTTCATCTTTGATAACAGAACTCAATTTTTTGTTGTTGATTGACAGTATTCCTAAGTAAATCCTTGCCTTCCTAGTCTTCCCTGAAGCTGGAGATGTTCACTCTGCATAGCTTTGGTCAATGTGGGCATAAGCAGAAATCTACTAGGAGTTTCTAGAAAAATGTTTGCTTTTGCCCAATTGAAAAAAAAAAAAAAGGAGGGGCAGGGAGGAGAGAAGAAGATATAATTGGCTTAACTTTCCCCTTGCTCTTGTCTGGACCTTGGACATGACGGCCTGAGCTGTTGTAACCACCTCATAACCATGAGGGAAAAGTTTCAGCGAATTGCGAAGATGCTGCCATGACATAACTGAACAGATAAACCTCTGCCTACCTTTAGTCTTCTCACTAGGGGAGATTACAAAAAAAAAAAAAAAAAAAAAAGCAGCCCAGGACTGGGTAAACCACAGTGGTCAAAGTTTCTGTCCCACAATCATAATGGCCGGGCTTCTGCAGATGCTCATCCCTTTGCCTGGGACATTTTTTCACTGGTTACAAACTGGGCTTCTTTTCATCCCTTCTGTCTCTCAGTCTAAATGTCATGTCCTTGGAGGGACCTTCTCTGGTTGATGAACTTAAATGTGGACCTTTCTGCAGGGGAGTGAGAGTGAGCTCCACCAGGGATGAGCACAAATCTGTCTGTTCGTCACTGTGCAGCCATCACCCAGTATAATGAGTCCACCACGTGGGAGTCAGTGGGCCCTACTGAGCTGGTTTGTGTATGGCTGTCCTGCTGGAAGCTGTGCTGCTAGTACTTCGAATACCAGCAAGTCAGCCATGGTGGACAGGTTTGGTGGAGTGTCCACACGAAGACAGACTAGGGAGAAAGGCCCAGTGGTCTGCTTCTGAGAATTAGCCAATGGAAACATGTAGCATCCCAGACTACCATCTGACACGGTGCGGGGAGGGGAGTGCCCTGGTTTGGAAGAACTTTGAATACACAGTGGCTGCAGCCATGGACTCGAGCTCACCAATGCTCATGAAGATCGAGTAGGACCAGGCAAGCTTTCATTGTGCTGTACATGGGGTCGCCATGAGTCAGAGCCGACTTGAACGCAACCAACAATGAACAGTGAATGAATGGATGAAGGAGGAAGAGGACAAAGTCGAAAATTAATGAATCACTCACTCTGTCACCCTTTCTTTAGGAAAAAAGAATGCGCAGAGTAGCAACAGCAAAAGAGGACCCTGAATGACAGTGTGTTTCCTTCCATTTGCGGAACTGTGTTGACACGGCCCTTGGTGCCCACTGAACAATTAAAACAGAGCCCAAGTAATGATTGCACTGTTATCACTAATAATGACAACATCACCCTGACATGCCAGCAATGTTCCCAGTGATATAACTTGGTTCGAAGGCCCCGGCTCTTCCCAGTCACGTGGCCGCTCTGACAGTGATTTTCTCTTTTACACTAACCTTGGTGGAATCGAAACTGCTGGGTTTCAAACAACAAATAGCAAACCAAGCACCATTGCCCCAAGACAGGTAATCGGCAGCCAACGGGGGTGCTCACGTAACTGCTGCTCCAGGGTTGTCAGCGACCAAGGTGGCACTGCTGCACGTGGTGCCCTGACAAGCTGCTCATCAGTGTAATTAAAGCAGCATAGGAAGTCCTACTGTTTTGGGCTTCGTCTCCCTTCCTCCGAACAAATAAACTGTTGGAGCAGCATATGGATGGAGACCAGAAATGGAATGCAATGGCCACTTGCTTACCTGAGCAAGGGCACAGGGCAACACATCCACTGCGGCTCTGTCTGCAACACGGGCCATCTGTACCGCAGACCCACGGTGCCAGAGCCTGGGCTTTGTGTCCCCACTGCGTTCTCCAGCCACTGCCAGGGCTCCTGGCCTCTATGACCTGCCTGGAAGCAGCGGGGAGGCTGCAGCTTGTGAGGGAAGAGGGACACGTCCAGCAACGTTGTGGAAAAGAGGGGTGCTCTACAGACAACGGTAGTCTTTTGCTCACAGAAGCCAGCCCGCTGGCCCAGGGGCCCAGGTAATGCATCCTGACAGTCGGCATCGTGTGTGATTTTTCAGGGAAATGGAATCTTGGGTAAGGGAAAAGAATAGTCAGCGAGCTGGCCTGAGGGGCGCTCTTTTTGCCTGGTTTTTGTCTCGCAGGATACGGCTATAGTATACCTGCTGCAGCATCCCCAGGAAGTAGATCTTTATTCTGTCAAAAAATTAGGGCGCACTGCTTGTGTGCTGGGCCCTACACACACATCTCGGAACGAGCCAGAGGCCATGCACTGATATCGGAAGCTACCGCTGGACCAGGAGTTCTAGCTCCTCCATTGACCACAGAACACGGCAGCCAGGAAGCCTGGACCCCTGCTTTGCCTTCACTCTCCGAGGGCAGTGATCAACGAGTACCCTTGACAAATGCAGTGACACACTGGTACATTGGTTAGCTGGTGTTTCCTCATGGGCTCCAACAAGCCAACGGTCATGAAGATGCAGGACCAGGCAAGGTGCTGTCTGCTAGACAGAAGGTGGCCATGAGGTAAAGCCAACCGATGGTAACTAATAATGCATGTTGATAAATGGGACGTTAGATGAGATGACTCAAGAGTGGCAGAGGTTGGGGGAAACAACTGGACGCCAGTCCCTGGGGACAGTCTAAGAGGTTTTAAGCCAGTTTTGTGCCCAAGTTCCCTTTGGCTGTCTGGTGTCTTGTTTACAGAACACTTCCCAGAATAATCTTTTCAATACAAAGAATAAGATACATTGACTTACAAAAGGGCACCATCTATGTGTGGGTTTGCTCAGGCTCTGGGGACTCCAAACCTAGAACCCCTGGCAGTCTCAGATGGTGGCCCCAATGGCGTGTAGCAGCATTTCAAAATAACGTTGAAGAAAGACACCAGGATGCGAAACACTAGACAATGAGGAATAAATGCATCATCAGTTATAGGACGGTCTTGTCTGTGTGTCTGTGCGTGTCTGGGACCAAACCAGCTGCCATCAAGTCACCTGTCCAGCTCACGGGGAGCCCAGTGTGCTAGAGGAGCACTGTGCTCCGTAGAGTTTTCAATGGCTGAGTGTTTGAAAGTAGATTACCAGGCCATTCTTCTGAGGCACCCTGGGGGCACGTGAGCTGCTAGTCTTTGGTTAGCAGCTGAGTACACTGACTGTTGGTGCCATACTGGGCCCTCACGTGTAGGACAGAGCTCCTACAGTGGGTGCTGGCAAACCGGCAGCATTGGCACTACCTGGGAGCTTGCTAGAAATGCAGACTCTCAGGCCCCACCCCCAAGATGAACAACCCAAGTCTCTGGAGGTAGGGTCTGGAACCGGCATTTGCAATGTGGGGGATGGGAACTCTGTACATATCTGAGAACCCTCAGTGGGAGGACTGGAGATTTTTCTGGTTTTTTTTAATGCATATTTTTCTCTCTAGTTTCTTCAGTGAACTTGTATTACTCTTACAACAATAAGAAAAGTTATTTTTAAAAAGAGACAGATTTATCCTGTGGCACGTTGGGAATGATTTCCAGATGCAAGTAACGAAAGAAAATCACCACTTGTGAGGAATTTCAGGTCCTCAGATAACGGAACTAAGACTCGTGTGGCACAGAGCACACACATCGTGTGGCGGAACACAGCCAAACGTCAGTATTCAGAGCAGGAATTACTAAGAAGGCATGGAGTCACCTGACCGTGAGGCTCAGAGGCCAAGGGTGAAAACAGCTAGTGTGCCTTTCTGAGCTGGTAGGGGGAAAGAAAAGAAAAATCAGATGCCCAGCAAGGAAGGACTGGAGTGAAACCCTGGGTGGCGGCCGGTCCGAGTTTGTTGTCAAGCCTGGAGAGACACCTGCAAGGGGTGTTCGAATCCCTGGTGTTCCTACAGGGGTCGCTGGTGCACAATGAGCCCATTCCTCACTGGAACGGCTCTGCGGGAAGCTGTCCACCCACCTCCGTACAAGGTGGGCTCTCTCAGTCTCCTGATGTAAACCCCCACAGGCAGCAGGAAACACTGGCATCTCCCATGATGCACCCACAGATGGGACATTCAAACTTCCAAGGAAGGGTCTGTCCAGATAACCCTTCTCACTCCTTATGGAAATAGGCCAAGCCCAACAGCTCGGGACACAGGGTTCCCAGGAATGCATCCCACACCATGTCTCTCTCCTAAGACTTTTATTTGGGAGCCAGGGCTACTTCAAAGTCATAGAAGGAAATAAAGGGGGTTTGACTGACTGCATTATACCCTGAAAAAGATAGTGCGCCCTGTGAATGTGACCTTTGGAGATAAGGTCTTTCTTTCCAGATGTCACCAATTAAGTTGAAGGTGGACATGCTGGAGCAGCATGGGCACTAACCCTGATCTCTTCTGAGTGGCTTCTTAAGAGATGGTCAGACATGGCAACAAAGTCCCACAGAGAGGAAAGACAGCACACGAGGGTCTGTCTACAGCAAGGGGGTCCCCAGAAACTAGGACAGAGGCATGGAAGAGATTGTCCCTGGGAGCTCTCAGAAGGAATCCACATGGTCGGTACCCTGATTTGGACTTCACACCTCCAGAACTGAGAGGAAGTGAATTTCTATACCTAAAAGCCACCTGTGTCATGGTGATTTGTTACATGACAGGGCTAGGAGACTAAGGGGCTCTTCTGCAGCCCACCCCTCCCCTCACAGAAAACCCCTTCTTGGCCTGTTTCCATCTCCACCCACCTCCGCCTCAATCCCCAGGATGGCGAATCCACTGCGGGCCGAGGGCCGATCCATCCCCACTGAGCCTGGCCCTGCTCCTTCACAGCCTCTAGCGCTTCAGTCAGCTGTGGCCGCGTGGCCAAGAATGGGCAGTGGTATCTCTAAATTACACCAAAGGTGTCCTTTTCTGCCATTACTTTTGTTCTTGGTGGCTCCCTTTGAACAGGGTTGTCAGCAGAGATACCAACAAAAAACACACTGTCTGCAGCACGGCAGTGGCTTTCCCCACCCAGTAAGGAGAGCCATTTTCCATTTGTCAACATGCAGTCTATTTGTTAAACTAAGACATGGCGTCTGGCCTGGGCTCTCTGTATCCGATAAATGTAGGTGAGCTTTACCTAATTTTCTCTCACTTTGCAGAGAATCTCCTCTCTTCCTTTCTCATTTTCCAGGTACAACTAGGGCAATTGCCACAGAAACTGTCAGCCTCAGGGCACCTGGGTGGGTGGCTGGATAAGACACCTGGGGTAGCTGGGTGATTGGGTAAGACACCTGGGGTGGGTGGGTGGCTGGCTGGGTAAGACTTCTTCCATGGGTGAGTGGGTGAGCTACTCCTCCAAGCCTAAGGGGTCCACTCAGGCATAGCTGGCATGGGGTTAACACATCCCCTCTCCCATCCACTGTCACATCCCATGGGGTCTAGGGTCATTTGCTAGAGCAAGATCACACTGCATCATGAAAGCTGATAGTTAAATACTCAGGACTTTGGCAAGTTGATAGTTTCAAATTGAATACTGGGGGGATATTTACACCAAAGAAAGTGGCAGACATTAAAAATCAGGGCTTTTCTTTTGCTCCCAAGAGCCAGTTAACAGCACCCACTTCCTAACTTTGGAATGTGGAATCTCAGGTAATTCAGATCTATCTGGGCACCCACACCCAAGCTTCCAGACACCCCAAGGGTTTGACTGCCCACTGACAAGGATGCCCTCAAGCTGGCCTGAGAGAAGGGAGAACCATGGAGCAGGGTCTAGTGCCAGCCGATAAGCCGGCCCTGCGTGCCCAGCAGAATGCCCCGGCCCTGGCAGGCCTCGTGCGGGAGCTGCTTCTTTTGCTGGCATACCCTTGGCTGGGATGTTTGCCCTTTTCCCACTAGAGCCTCCTCCTTACCTGACACAAGTGCTCACTGGGAATCCACTGTAGCCCTGGTGCATGGCAGGGGGACACGCAGCAGGGACACAACTTGCACAACAGGGATGACCACAGACCGTCCAACCTTGCACGGGGCCTCTGAGCCTCAGCTTCCTCAGCTGGACAGTGGGGACAGGACAATTTACTTTGGAGGGTACATACAGGAGTCACATGATCAGCGTGCGTCACAAATAGCAAAGAGCCATGGAAACCAACCATCGGCATGTGTTACGGAGGGGAGATCACTCACTGACTTAGCCTCGAAAGGCCCGGTTTGCATCTCGGCATTTCACTCTCTAAATGGGTTCCCTTAGGTAGGTTCTTAATCTCTCTCGAGTTCTGCTTCCTCACCTGAGAAATGGGTGCAATGTCATTTACTTCATAGGGCTGTTGTAGGAACCAAGCAGGACAACAAAGAAAACCATGTTTCAACCAGATCCTCACGTCTACTCTGTGCTGCAGACTCTACTTGAATGTGAAAATTCCTCAACACCCCTGAGCTTGGGGTGCTAACTCAAGCTGAAATGCCAGGCCTTTAATGTGCACGAATAATTAAATATAAATTCAGTCTCAGGCCAAATGTACACAGCAGTAAGCCTGGGGAATCTTTCATACTGAGAACTGAAAGGGTGATAAACTCAGGGCTAAAAATACTGCTTCCTCCATGGCTGCAGATGCCTTTATTTGCTGGATGTATATCACAGAGGGCATTTTTGCATATATGTGTATTTGGCAAAAAACCAAAACAACTCAATTATGTTTTATCATTAATTAAACTTTGCAGAAGGAGGGTATCACTCACTAATGGTGAATAAAAGCTTTATTAGACTTAGTAAAAGGAAGTCAGAACTGACAGGTTAGTTGTGAAGAAGATAAAAGTTTTGAGTTTTTTTATTTAAGTGGAATTAAAATATTGCAGCATGTGTGAGCTAATCCAGAAATACAGATACCCTCTCTTCCCCTTTCTCTTATTCTCCATGTATGTGTGTATGTGTGCATATGTGCATGCTTGTGTGTGTGTGTGTGTGTGTGTGTGTATGGGTATATATGCACTGTTTAACATTCCTTTGGGCAACATCCAACTGCATATACATTTGTGGTCATAAGGTTGCTTTTTGTTTTTAAGGAAAAGCAACTCTCCTTTTGTTCATTATTTCCCTCAATGGTCTTAAATATCCCTAACTCAGACTTTTGCAGCACTGGACCCCAGGTGGGATACAGGCACATGGCTCTGAGCGTGGGCTCTTGGGCTTTGTTTGGCAGGCAGGTGGGCGGTGGCAGGGGCTGAGGGGCCCGGGCTGCTCCTGATGCTCAGGTGAGTGGAAGAGCAGGCGGGGCTGGGTGTGCTATACTTCCTTCCCGCACTCTTCCCCTTGCTCCACTCCTGCCACCACCCACTCAGCCACCCACACTGCTGCTGCCACCCATTCCTGCAGCTTCCATCAGAAGCTGCAGTAGCCATGGCAGTGACAGCAGTGGTGATGAGGAAGTGGGCTGCCATAAGGTTTAATGTGGTGTTTGCACAATGCTCAAATCATAATGTCCTATTTCACAGACCATATAATGGTCATTAAGCAATATATACCTCTATTCATACGTGTATATGAGTTTATGTGTCTGTGAATGTATGTATGTACACATACTCATATACACATGTGTATCTTTATACCCACAGACCACACACACATGGGCAGAATGACAGAAAGAGCAAGAGAGGGTATCTATACTTCTGGATTGCTCACACATGCACAAATACCAGGTAGGTGTTGCTTAATACCCATGACACATTTTGTGAAACAGGACATTATGTGATTTGGATATTGTATGAACACCATAGTACATACAAGCAGTCCCTGTACAATCCGTAGTTAAATCCCTGTAAAGCCTATTATATGTAAATCTTACGGAGCCTGCCGCACAAAGCCTGAGAGCTGTGTGCACTGGATACAGGAGCCTGGCCTCGTAGGGTGTGTGGCTGGGCCAGGCAGGGCTGCCTAGCAGCTGGATTGGGACTCTATGGGTGTCTGCGTGCTGGACAGGGAGTGTGGGTGGGGAGCTTGGAGAGGTGACCGCAGGCACTGGGTGTGCAGGTGCCTGGAGTGTGGCTGGCAGCGCTGCTCCTGGCTGCTGCCACCCTGTTGGTGTGGTACCTTTCTGACCATGGGTAGCTGCTGCCTGCACTGCCCAGAGTCGGGAGCTGTGAGCACCTGAGTGCTGGTCAGCACTGCCCGTGGGAGGAGCACAGGAACCGTGGTGGGTGCTGCCCTGCACCTGGATGAAAAGACTGCATGTTGAAGGTAGTGAGTGACGTCAGAAGGAGAGGAAGGAGGAGGTGCTGAGGAGACAAGGACGCACCCTGGAGCCCTGCTGCTCACTCACTCTGGGGGGTGGGTTGCGTGCGGTCTTTAAAATCTTAGGGGGAAATAAGAAATAAAAGGAGAATGGATTTCCCTTACTGGTGGAAAAAAACCTTAGGGGACCACAGACACATATGTGGTCAGACATTGCCGGATGGATGTGAAGTGACACACACCTGTATTTTAATTCCACTTAAATAAAAACACTCAAAAACTTTTCTCTTTCTTGACAACTGAGCAGAGTCCATTTTAAGTTCTTTTTACTGAGTCTAATAAAGCTTGTATTCACCATTAGTGATGGTGATATTCATATACATGCATACACACATACACATGTGTGTATATATACACACACATACATATACAATTGTTGTTAGGTCCCACACAGTCAGTTCCAACTCAGAGACCCTATATACAACAGAATAAACCACTACCCAGCTGAGGACTTCCAGTTTTCCTAGATTCATATCGTGTAAATTCCATGTTCCGATTATTAATGGATGTTTCCAGCTGTTTCTTGTCATTTTGAGTCTTGCCACTCCATAAGCGAAGGTTCTGAAAGCTTTACTTTGTTTATGCCATCCAGGCCAAATCTCCTTTGAGAGGCAGCTCTTCCCGAGTCGTACTCTGAGCACCTTCCAACCCGAGGGCCTCATCTTCTAGCACCGCATCAGACAGTGTCCCACTGCTGTTGGCAAGGTTCTCACAGGACAAGTATTTTCAAAGTACATTGCCAGGTCCTTCTGCCTCATCTGTCTTAGTCTGGAAGCCCCACTGAAGCTTGTCCACCATGGGCCACCCTGAGGGTGTTTGACATACTGCAGGCATAGCTTCTGGCACCATAATGACATCATATGACAAACTGACAGATGAGAAGGGGAGACAGACATGTGTGTATGACCACCAGTTGGTTGTTGAGTCACTTCCAACTCAAGAAGACCCCATGTGTGAGTAGAGCTGTGCTCCACAGGGTTTGCAATGACTGAGGTTTTGGAATTCGATCTCCAGGCCTGTCTTCCAAGGCCTCTGGGTGAACTTGAACCTCCAACCTTGTAGTGAGCAGGTCAGGGGGTTAACTGTTTGCACTACCCAGGAGATACATATATAAATTCACATATTGTATATGTACATACTCACATTTACATACACCACACACACCTCTTGGTCTCCCTCTACACATAAACCCACCCATGTATATTTACATATATGCATACCCACCTACATACACACACACACACACACAAACATATATGTTGCACAAATACATACACTCACACAAATACACTAATATACACACACATTTATACTCATACACACACTCCATCAAATCTGTTGTTAACTGCTCCAGATGCTTATATGATGGACATAACAATTACTGTCAAGCAATATATCTGGTGGCCTCACTGCCATTGTGGAAAATTAAGATTTGCTGGAAATATCCAGACTGACCATATAATGGTCTGTTAATTCCACTCTAACAACAAACCAGGCTATGATCACTTTAATTAATTAGCAACCAGTGAATGGTGCATTCAACCAGCCAGAGACCTGGCTAAATTCAAAAAGGGAACACTTGGGTCCCTACTGTGTGCCGGGCACTGTGCTGAGTGATGACACTTGATGAGTTACAGGTGAAGGGAAGATCATAAACGATCACAAAAGGACCTATAGCACTACGTAGAAAGTGCTAAGTGTCACCTAGGGGGTATAAACAATGTAGTAAGATCAAACCCACATTACAAGAGAAGACTGTGTGGGAAACAGACTTTAGGAAAGTGTCTGATAGAAATATAATGTGAATCAATAAACTTAAGATTTTCTTGTAACTATGTTTTTAAAAAAGTAAAAATGAATACATGACATCACTTTAAATTATATATATTATTTAAAACAATGCATGAAAAATGTTTTTATTTCAACATGGAATCGACATAAAATTAACAAGATATTGTTGAAATCCACTGTGTATTTTGCACATACTATACCTCTCAATTTGGATGTTCATTTTACAATGGAAATTTTAAATCTTTATTTACATTTTGGATAAAATGTATGTTTGAAAAGATCAATCCACATGCCCAAGTTAATCCAAGCACACTTACACACATTTAAGTAAACACTGGCTGACATAGAGGAGTGAGTGGGAGAAGGGTGAGACTCACAGGAGAGGAGAGTTCAAAGACACAGAGATAGAAAAGGTGTGTGTGTGATTAGGATTACTCAGTGCAGACATAATCCCTGATGCTGAGCTCCATAAAAGCTTGAGAGCACTGGGGAATCTTCAACCGAAAACCAGTTGCTGTCAAATCAGCCTCAACTCAATGCAAGCCCATGTGTGTCAGAATAGAACTGTGCTCCATAGCATTTTCAATGGATGGTTTTCTTGGAAATTGATCACCAGGTCTTTCTTCCAAGGTCTCTCCAGTGGACTTGAACTCCAACCTTTTGGTTAGCAGTTGAATGTGTTAACCACTTGCAACCCAGGAATTTCCTGGGCATCTTAGATCTCCTACATTTCTTTCCCATATGCTAACCAATGGGAAGTTTTAGTTATTCAATAAAAATGCTAGTCACCTTAAAATGGGGGAAACCAAACAGATGTACATTTCTGAGAAGAGGGCATCTAGTCAGACTTGGGCAAATGATGAAACAATGGATTTTTATGAAGGTAAGGGTTGATGGCAATTGCATTTTGAAAAATAGATAATCAGATGGAGCAAGACCCATTAAATCTCCATTTCATGAAGGACGAAGAAGGGGGATAAGAAGGAGAAAAAGACTGAGGCTCCAGCATCAACCTTCTGGTCCAGCTCCCATGGATAGAGCTTGGCCTCCATGGCTTCTCAGAGCATTGGAAATGACTATCAGAGACAACAAACAGGTGCTGTTGAGTTGACGCCAACTCACGCTGAGCCCAAGTGTGTCAGAGTGGAACTGTTCTCAGGGTTTCCCATGGCCTTTCTTCTAAGGCAACTCTGGGTGGACATGAACCACCAATCTTCTGGCTGGCCCACTATTCGACACAGTAAAACTAACACACCTCCAAGATCTCTGTGTTCCTTGGTACCTGTTAGCGCAGGTGGGCAAATATGGAAGGGGGATGCCATGTACCCAGCTGTGGGGAGGTTTCTGCTCAACTAAGTGCCCAGGACTCTGAGGAATCTCCAGGCACTGCCATAAACTCTCCGCACACAATCAGAATGAAGTCCTGGCTGAGTGATTCTCATGATCTGGTCCAGTAAGCTCTGCTGGTCCCCTTTAGGAACAGCCCCTGGCCCACATACACATTTCTTTCCTGGGCTAGGGAAGTCCTTCTAAATGCCCATCCTGCCCATTTACAGGGGACAGAACAGAAGAGTTTTCATAAGATGTACTTTCATTGATTTTGATGAAAAGGGTTTATGATGAAAGGAGAATCCTTAATAAGGATTCCATAAATGACTTGTCTTTCAAACTCAATATAAAACAGAATAAAATACGTCTCCCAAAGACCTCCTCACTGCCTCCCAGATTTAATGTCCCCTGCTCTCAATCAATCGGGCCCAAGAACTCAAAAATCTCTAAAGATACAATCAAATATTTATCAGTCAAAAGTCGGTAAAATTGAGAAATTATTTATGGACCAAATTTTGAAATAGTCATAATTTGAAGGGAAAGGGAAGAAAAAAAGCAAAAAGCCAGTCCATGGTGGGAAGCAGATGTGTCTCACCGGGGCACCCACTCCTAGCACCTCCCTGCCGGCTAGAATTCAAAAGCGGGAACAAAAGCACAGGTGTGACAAAGTGTCTTCCTGATGGGGTATTCTACTCGTTCCTGAACAGTGCAGAGAGAAATTCAAGGGCAGAATGAGCCACTGAACGAGCGCAGAAACTAGGAGGCAGACTTTGGCCAGGGCCAGGTGTGTCCTAGATGGCTTCTAGAGGGATGTTGGCTCCTGCAGCTCGAGCTCCCCTCCCCGCTGGCCAAGCAAGAGCACTGGAATGAGGTGGCAGGGCTGTGACAGGGTGCTCTCTTAGGCTGAAAACCAAAACCAAACCAGGGGCTGTGGACTAGACTGACCCTGTGGTGCACCCTGTGTGTGAGAGTACAACTGTTCTCCCTCCACTCCACTCCGATCTGGGGTTTTCACTGGCTCATTGTTTTTTCTTGTGAGGTGTCTCTGAGTGGATTAGAACCTCCAACCTTTGGGTTAGTAGCCTAGTGCTTAATTGTTGGTGTGACCTGGGGTCTCCCTTAGGGTGGGAAAGACCCTCCCCTCAGTCCGAGCAATGTAGCTACTTATCAACTAACTAGTTCTTTGGCGGATGATAAACTGTGAGCAGGTCAAGACATTGCCTGAACCCTGGCGCCTTCTGCACAGCCTATGCCCAGGACTCCGTTCCATACGGTATGATCCCCCTGCACAGAGAGTGACCACTACACAGAGGAACGTACCACAGCATCAGCCCATGGATGGCTTTACCCCTTCACACTGGGGCTGTTTCCTTCAGAGGAATCCACGTTGCCATAAACTGTAACACAAAGAAAATCAGGAACCTGATACTTGGTCTCCATTCATCATCTTGAAGCACAAAACCACCAAATAAAGTCCCTCTGTGCCAGCACGTCAACTCCTGTGTCCTTCATAGTTTTAGGTTTCATATACCTCTTCCTGACATTTTGTTATGAAATTTTCAGGCATATAGGAAAGCTGAACGAATTTTACAGTAATGATCCCTATAACCCATTGCCTCAATTCTACCATGAACATTTCCCAGTGTTTGTCTTGGATCCTTGGGTGTACAAGCAGTGCATTGAGCTGTTAACTGCAAGGCTGCAGGTTCAAGTCCACCGAGAAGTACCTGGGAAGAAAGTTCTGGCAATCAACTGAAAAATCCACTGCTGACACCCCCTGGAGCAGCTCTGCTCTGGCCCCCATGGGGTCGCCACGCGTCAGAAGTGACTCCAGGCTCACTGCTTATACTTGCCTTATCATGTACTCAGCCAGTGACACATCCCTCTAGCCATCTTCCTTTGTGGTGCATTACAAAGAATGACATTTAATTTTAATGCTGTTTATAAAGAGAGTAATTTTCAGCAAGGATATTTCAGTCCACGGAAGAAGGCTGTCAGTTTTTGCTTAGTAGCCTCTGAACATAATAACACAGACTTTGAAATCTCAGTGAGCTGGTGCCTGGCTTGCCTCCACTGGTAACTGGCTATGTGACTTTGGGTAGGTCGCTCATCCCTCTCAGGACCTTACCCTTATTTGACATGTTGGAAGACAATCAATCCTCTTGGGGCTTCTTTATGAGAATTCAGCCCAGCAGTGGAGAAGCACTTGGCACAGGACAGGGTAGACGATAAATATGTAGGGATATTTTTCCACTGCTTTGTAACTATGAGAGCAAGAATCAGGTCTCTTTCCTTAGCTGTTAGGTTCCCAGGCCTGGCACCATACTTCACAAATAGAAGGTGCCGAATATGCACTTGTTGGGATAAATTGGAGGCATCTCAGAGATTCACCCTTCCAGGAGGCACCGAATACTTACCAAAGGAGAGAGGCAAGTACAGTGGGGTTTGAAGGCACCAGATGCAGAAAGTGAGTCCGGCAATGAGATGGGAGCAGAGGAAGAACAAGTAAGTGGCCGAGCCTCTGCTAGGTGCTTGGGGTGATTAAAAGGCAGAGAGATACTAGCCTGGGACATGGAAGTACTTTTCGCAAGCTTAGTGACCTGTCCCCACCCTGTGGACCTCGGCCCTTCACTGCAGCCATCTGACTTCTGGCAGCTTGAGGTCATCCCTTTGCCTGCAGTTTCTCCCTGCAAGACTCAAAAGCTGCTCGGCCTGTGCACAGGGCACACAGTCAGCCAGGGCTGCCTGGGAATTTACACCACTGTCAGTGGCCCTCTGCCAACCACTCATGGGAAGTGGTGCATGCACAGCCCAGCTCCCTCCCCTCTGGGGTGCCATCACTCTGAGGACCATGTTTCACATGTTCCCTAGAGTCTCCCCAGGAGCTGATAAACATACCGCTTACCGGATGTCTTCCCTGCCTCGGCTCCCATCCTCCCTCCTTACGGTGCCCTGCACCTCCTAAATCAACTCTGTGCGCTGGAATGTTCATATCAGAGTCAGCTTCCAGGGGAATCTCTGTAGTGGAGTCTAATGTGTAATATTAATAAAACCAGAGCTGCTCTGCCCGAGGGAGTCTGAGCTGCAGCGAGTGATGTGTGGAGGCCAGGGCCCGGCCTCCTTGGTCTCCCGTCCCTTTCCCCCACCTCCAGAGCTGCAGCCGAAGATACCTATATGCTTTCCCATGGCACAAGACTACAGCTGCTCGCTACCGTTGGAAATGAATAGGCTGGGATATACAGCGTAAAATGGAGAACAGAAACAAGTAGGGAGAGGACGAAAACATGTTCCTTCAAAGGCCCAGAAAGAATAGACAATGAATAGGTTTTGTGAGGCAGTGCAGTTCGGCAAAAACCCACTGGAGGGGGGGAGACTCTCCTGTGCTGTGAGGCTGCTAGACAATTACAAGTAGACAAGCAGTCGCTTTGGAGAGAATCCAGGTTGTGAACCAGTGTGGCCAGTACCTAAGGGGCTGAGGGAAGGAAGGCGAGCCTTCAGCCTGGATACAAACTGTCTTCTGAGAAAGGAGGAAAACTGTCCCTGGTTAGCTGCCCTCACGTTAAATACCTCAGGGAAAAGCTACACAAACATACTCAGGGCTACACATGTGTGAGGCTCAGCAAGCTGGAGCACAGACACACTGATCTGCAGAAAAGAGCCACAACAAGGGGCATGGACATCAGAGATCACATGATGGGCGCACGATCAGCAATGGTTTCTTCTGCTGCACAGGAGGTCGGCCTCTCTGATTCAACTCTGACCACTCTACCTTGCTCGCTGGCTTTGGGTCCTCAGATCTATCACGTTCTCTCCCATTTCCAAGCCTCTCTTCATGCTGTTTTGCCCTTTGCACTGTTCCTCCTGCAGCTGGCCCTATCTCATCTCTTCAGTCTTGACTCCACTGTCCCATCTGTGAGCAGCCTTGCTACCATCTCTACAATAATCCTCACCTTCCCTGCCAGTTAGTCCCAACACAGCACACCGTTTCTGTTTTACACAGCATTCGTCACACTCTGTGGTTTTCTTGTTTATTTAGTTACTTATCTAAATGTATGTCTCCCCCACTTCTGTACAAGCTCTATCACAATCAGACATTACCTGCTTGTTCACAGCTGTATGTACCCAGTCCCAAGCTTAGAGTCTGTCAGATGAGAGGTGCCTCCTATTTATTTAATGAATGAATGACAAGTCCAGTAGCACCCACTGTTAAGATCACTCACCCATTGTTCAAATTCCACATCCACCACAGAGGATGTCTGGTTATACTCTGTAGATTTTCTTATGGGGAGGGGATGTACAGACAAGGTTCTATCAGTAGTTACACTCTTCTAACAACAACAACAACAAAAAAAATGTGGTTCGGATTGATTCAACAATGTTTTATGGATTTGATTAGAAGGCTTTAGTTCCTCTGAGCTGGGGGGACCTCCACCAAGAAAGAAGAACCACGAGCAGATCACATCATTTGGACCCAGGGTCCCTGTGCTGAGAACCTCCTAGATCCAGGGGAAGACTGATGCCGAGACACACAGAGATCTCCAAGGAATGCCAGGCCCACATACGCTGAAAGGAGACAAGTACCTTCCTCCTAAACTGTGAGCCAACAGCAAGAGAAAGCCCTCCCCTCGAGCTGTCACCCTGAATTGGGACTTCCAGCCTCCTAAACTGTGAGAGAATAAATCTCTGTTTGTTAAAGCCACTCCCTCGTGGTATTCTATTATAGCAAGATTATAGATAACTAAAACAGCATTCGGTACCTGGAGTGGGGTGCTGCTCTAACAGGTATCTAAAATGTGAAAGCAGTTTTGGAATTGGGTAATGGGTAGAGGCTGGAATAATTTAAGGCTGCTAATAATGAAAACCTAAGGAGTGCTGGTGACACAGTGCCTAAGGCATTTGACTACTAACGAGAAGGCTGGCAGTTCAAACTCACCAGCCACTCCATGGAAGGAAGACTGGGCAGTTTACTTCCATAAAGATTCACTGCCTTGGAAACCCAAAGGGGGTCACTGTGAGTCAGAATTGACTTGATGGCAGTGAGTTTGCTTTTATTTTAATTTTTTTTTGGAATAATGAAAGCCTAGACTGCCTTGGAGAGACTATCGGTGGAATTATGTATGTCAAAGACAGTTATGGTATGATTTAGAGATCTGATTCAGTGGTGCTCCTGGGCCTATTTGAAAACTACAGTCTCAATAGAAAGATCACACATCAACATACTATATGAAGGGGCTTTATCTGGCTGGCTGCCTGGACAGCATCTACAATGCAACAATTCCATTTCTTAGCCAGTGACATCCCACATCACTATCTACCTTGGAGGTACCAAGTCATGATACTCAAAAGCTTTTCTTCTTGATTTTCAAATTTTTTGTTTTCCAAAATCTCACAATTTTTTGGATGATCCTTTGGAATTCTTTTCTTGCCAAAACCATTTGGCCCCTCACTGTGGAGGATGTGAGGCCAGTGCCAGCTGGTCACCCTGATGAAGTCAGCTTGCTTCATGTGTCTTCATGCCTTAATAAAAATGTGCTTTTGTCATTTGCCATTTGTCTGACTTACCTTGCCAACATCTCTTGGGAAAGGTTGTCTCTGGTTCTCTGGAATTAAAATCGGAGATACCACAATGGACCTCTTTTGTCTTGGGACTGGAGAAGTTCTTGCAAATTTAAATATATCCTAAAAGAGAAAATAGAATTGAATGACTAAAATCCCCCACAGAGAGGATGTATCAGTCTGCTCTAAGATATGGTTCCTTTGTTGTGAAAGCATGCAGCTGTTTGGACATTGTTAATTTTATTCTATCAAACCTCATTAGTGCTAGCAAGTGCATTGTTAGAACCGTGCTAAGGCTGACATTGTGATTCACAATGACTATCATTAAGCTATTTAATCCTGTCTTCTGAATCATTCTATTCACAGTGTCAGTCTTGATTTGTACACCCTCCAGTGCTTGTGTATTACCTTTCTTAATCTGCCAGGGAAAGGAGCCCACAGAACTCACTTTCTCTAAAAGGGCTTTCTTCACAGCCAACTAGAAGGTCCTTACACTCCCAAATGAATGGAAATGGAGGGGCATTCACAAAGCCCAAACTATGTTAGGCATCATGAGCAGATGTAGTCAATGTGACCAAAGAACCATCTGCTGTTATTAGAGGAGCGAAGGTCTGATTTTGGAATGCACTGCTCCAAGTGGTATTCCCCGAAGTGCAATCACTGAGCTAATACTGTAGCAATGTCTGCCTTACCTGTAACTCACCTTGTAAATTAAATCAAAGTACTCAAAAGGAAGCTTTCTATCATTATTCTATGGAAAGTATCATTTTCCATAAAACTATGAAAAACATAAAAAGGCACAAACATAAAACACACCATTGTTGACTCAATTCTGACTCATAGTGACCCTACAGAGCAGATTAGAACTGCCCCATAGGGTTTCCAAGGGTGTAAATTTGTACAGAAGCAGATGCCTCATCTTTCTTCCATGGAGCAGATGGTGGGTTTGAATTACTGACCTTCCAGTTAGAAGCCAAGTGCTTTAACCACTGCACCTGCAGAGCTGCTTACAATAAACATATGGAGGTGTGAGTATTGGTCTGTTCACAACCAGAACAAAAAAGAGTGAAGAAAATCAAAGACACAGGAAACAAGATGTCCAAAGGACTAATGGACCACATGAGCCCCAGCATGCATGACAATGAGGCCAGAAAAACTAGATGGTGGTGCCTGCATACCCCTGCTGATCACTCTGAAAGGGATTACAACAGGATTCCTGAACAGAATGGGAGAAAAATGTGGAACAAAACTCAAAATCATAAAAAAGACCAGGCCTACTGGTCTGACAGAGACTGGTAAAGCCTGTGTGACTTTGGGTCTTATATACCATTCAAGACTGGAACTGAATTCATCCCACA
>NW_006921644.1:7477113-7482214 GCF_000298275.1 Orycteropus afer afer | reverse complement strand
ACAGGCATATTAGCTGAACATTTACATTAGGTAGATACACTCCTTGGAGAGATCAAGCATGGGAGAATAGACGGGCTGTGTATGCACAGGAGATAGCTTAGGAGGCAGGAATGCATGGGAGGGAAGGACACAGGGAAGAGATAACTATGGGAAGGAAGTGGGAGGGGAGCTGTTGCATTGTGGGAATTACAGTCAATGTCATGAGACAAAGTGTATGTGAGCTGCTGTATGGAAAGCGAATTTGCTCTGCAAACTTTCACCCAAATCACAGTAAAATTAATCAACAACAACTACAAAAAGAGTTAGTAGCACGAAGCTGAGACTCTCTCCTTGATCAGATCAGAAGGACCAAAAGAGAACTGGAAATGGAATATAATTTTCAAGATATAATTTGATTTCATTCAATGTCACATGCAAATAAGTTATGTTGAATATCATCAGAAGCAAGCATCTCAAACTTTGGGCCATAAGTTCCTACCCAAATCACATAGCAAATGATGGTTACATACTGTAGTAGCCCCACAAACGTGTGTACATGTGTGTGTACACACACAGAAATATGCATATGTATGTTTATGTAATTTAGAGTTTCAGAGACATTTACATAAGCAAAATCAAACAGGAAACATAAAGATAAGTCCAGCTAAGACTATGCACACTTCCATAAATAATCATTCTCATGATTTTGGTGGAAAGCAATTGGCCAGTATTTATCAAGAGCCTTACATATGTACGTCTACATTAACTCTGCAATCTCATTCTTGGAAAGATATACAAAATTTTAAATTTGAAAGAAGTATAAAAGTGTATGCAGGAAGATGTTTACAAAACAAAATCAAAAACTCCGCAGGGGCTTAACAGTAAGGGAGAGGTTAAATATGGGTCCATCAGCTTGAGGCAGTCATAGACAGTCGGAATCAGGTGGCGGTGAAGGCCGTGTTCCAGCACCATGATCACCATCATCCTGCTGCCTCCACCATCAGCACCACCAACTCCAGCGTCACCAGTACACCAGCACCTGCTATGCGGCAGGCTCTCTTCACACAACAGCTCTAATATTTGCAAGAAGCCACCCAAGTATGTCGTAAACTTTCTTGGCCAATGAGGAAAATCAACTTCAGAGAGGGCATGTTCCTCTAATTTGCCTAGCTAGGAGAAAGAACATACATGGTGAATGTGTAGAAAAATAAGGAACATTATGGAAAGTACTGAAAATACAATGGAGTGCCAGAACAAAGAGAGGTGTGTTGCAAGAAGTACAGCCACAGCGCTCCTTGGAGGTGAGGATGGTGGGCCTCCATGTCTTTCTATCAGAAAGGACCAGTCCCTCGAGAGGATACCGTGCTTGGTAAAGTCGAGGGTCAGTGGAAAAGGGGAAGACCCTCAGTGAGCAGACTGACACCTTGGCAGCAACGGTGGCCTCAGGCACAGCAAAGATTTGTGCATGCAGTGTTTCCTTCTGTTGTACACAGGGCTACCATGAGTCAGAGCCAACTTGATGGCACCTAACAATGACAACATATTGAGTGCTGCGATGCTTAATTTAATGTGTCAACTTGACCCGGCTATGGCGCTTAGTTGTCTGCTCAAACCTTAGTCCAGACTCTGGTATGAAATTGTTATGTGTGATTAACTCAGTTAACTTCAGGTAAAGCAGAATTCCCTCCATAGTATGGGTAGACTGCATCCAATTAGTTGAAGGCCTTAAAAGCAAAAAGGGAGTTTTCCCTGGAGTATATTCCACCTCCAGACTATAAACAGACATTATGCCAGAACTCTCTTCCTTTTCACTGTTCCCGTCACCTAACTCATGGATTTTCTGACATAAGACTGCAGGATTCTCTAGCCTGTCACCTGAACGACAGACCTGGAACTTGCCAAAAACAAAACTAAACCCAACCATAGCAGTTGAGTCGATTCTACCTCACAGCAACTTTCTAGGACAGAGTAGAAGTGTCCCCATTGGGTTTCTAAGGCTATAATCTTTATAGAAACACACTGCCTTATCTTTCTCCCATGGACTGGTTGGTGGGTATGAACTGCCAATCTTTCAGATAGCAGCCAAGTGCTTAACCACTATGGCACCAGAGATGCTTTTGGACTTGTCAGCTCCCTATAATTATGTGAATCAATTCCTTCAAGTAAATCTCTCTTTCTCTTGCCAAATGTATCTGTGTCTCACTGGTTCTGTTTCTCTAGAGAAGGCTAAGGAACTGTGCACAGGAGAACAAGACCAAAATCGTAATAAAAATGTCCAAGTAAAGCAAGACTGAAGATTCCCGGCTCAGGCAGAGACAGAAACCTAAAGTCTGTATGAGAGCGTGAGAAGAAAAAAGTGAAGGATTAAAAACCAGCCAACCAATGACAAAAACACCGACCCAGCCAATTAACAAAAATAAAATCAAACAATGAAAAAACAAAACCAAACAAACCAGCACAAAGAGAGGATGGAAGAGACAATGGGGAGACAACGCAAAACACGTGGATTATATCCATCACAACCTGATGTGTAACATCTATGAAGATTCTGTTGGTTTATTAGAGAATGGCAAAAGAATCGAAAATATAAGCAGTAGACAAATCTCATCTACAAAAAACAACTTGGACTCAGATGGAAGATACTCTGAGAAGGTTTAAAGTCCCTGGCAGATGGTGAGACTGGTGAGTCAGCTCTATAATAGGACCCGCATAGGCGCCCGTTCATTATGACGGGATGGGTGTAATGTGTCTATAGCATAGCAATGGAAAAGCTTATTGTGACACCGATGACAAACTTTCCATGGTTTGGAGTAAAGGCATGTTTCAAGTAATGAAGCGGTCATAGTTTCTCCTCAGCGGTGCTCAGTGGCCAGATCCCTGAGGCCCCACTCCCTCAGTGACCCTTCCAGCTCCTATAGTCAAGCCCATAGCTGTCAGCCCATTTCCCCACCTCCCCCAGCTCCAAGAGGCATGCAGTGGGCATAGCCATGCCTGTCTCTGGGTCTGTAGTGTCTACAAAAGGAGCAGGCATGAGTCTTGGGAAATTGCATCTAGAAAGGAGAGGAGTGGGTGATCCACTGCAGAGATGCCGCTGTGGGCATGTGCCCATGAGTCCAGCATTGCAGAGACCTTAAAGGCCTGGCCTGGGCCAGGGAATCCTTTCTTCTCCAACCCTTAGCTTAGGAGAAACCCAACAAACAGGAAGTGTTTGTTCTGTGAGGGTTTATGTTCATGACTCTGTCTCTGTCTTTGATTACATTCATATCCACAACTATATGTTTGGTGGCCAATGTCTACCCCTGTATTTGTAGCTGTGTCTACCTTTAACCACATCTGGGCTAACAATTCTGTATGTTCAGAAGCCATTTGCTTCCGTGTGACTGTGACCACATAGGAGCCATACATAGTATGTATATGTATAACCATATACAAAAAAAATAATAACACCAATCAAACTGGCTGCTGTTGACTTGATTCTCACTCAGAGAGACCCTATGGGGTTCCAAGGCTATAAATCTTTATGGAAGCAGACTGCCACGGGTCTCTTCCACAGAGCAGAGGGTGGGTTTGAACTGCTTACTTTCTGATTAGCAACTGACCAGTGTAACCACTGCACCACCAGGGCTCCTTTATGCCACATGTGTATCTAGGTGTGTGTGCATGTGCACGTGTGTGTATATGTGTATAAGCGTGTTCATATGCAACAGTGTCCATATGGGTCTGGATCTGTTGATCCATTTTATGAAGCTGGAACCATACCTATGAGAGCCTACAACTGCAGAGGAGCAAGCCCATTGCTCAGAACATGCCTGAGTATCTGTGGTTGAGCCTTTACAGGTGGCGCCATGGAGATCCTTCAGGTCGATCACCAAAAAGAATATGGTGCTGACCTGTGGAAGGAAGGGCTGGGGATGGGTAAAGGAATGTCTTCACCCTCCTGAGGGCGTCTGATGCATTACATGGCCTTCTGGTAGCGTAGTGCCTAAGGCACTTGACTGCTAACCAGAAGGCTGGTGGTTCAAACCCACCAGCCACTCCTCAGAAGGAAAGCTGGACAATCTACTTCCGTAGTGATGCCACCTCGGAAACCCAAGGAGGAGTTGCTGTGAGTCGGGTCTGACTTGATGGCACATAACAACGACAACAACAACAACGGACATGAGAGAGAGAGTGGGACGGTGGATCCTCATCCCCAGACAGGTGTGGGCTTGGCAATGAAGGAGTAACTGGCGAGGGCAGGGAGAACAGCGCCCTGAGTGTGTTAGGGTCACAGCTCAGAGGAGAAGTGAGAACTTCAGGGACAGAGGAAAGGAGAAGAACATGGGTGAGTCTATTAGTGCAAACAAGGAACCAGGCCGGGCTTGAGCAGGAAGGGGTCTGAAAGAGACTGTGGAGCCAGGCAGACGAAGACCCAGAGGATGGGGTGACGATGGGTGGGGAGAGATGCCTGTGGGGGTGGGAGGTGGAGGGGGAATGGGCTGCTGCTCAGCAGGGGCCACAGAAAGGAGGAAGGAAGCAGTTTCCTCAGGGCGGGCAGAGAAAGGCTTAGAGAATCTTTCATCTGTAAAAGGATAATGTGTCTGTCCTTAACGGTCAGCAGAACAAAGTGAGCAATTGTGCCTGGAAGTGGTCTGAGATCTGCGGAGAACTGCCGGATGTGAAGGATGGGGTCTTATCAACACCAGGACAGAGGATGTGAGATGACTCGGGCCTCACGGTCCCTGTCAGGAGTGCGTGAGTCCGCGTGGGCGGCCTGAGGCTAACCTGAAGCATGCACATGGAGACATCCTGCCACTTGCAGACGCACCAGTCACACGCCAAGTCACAGCACACACACACACATGGGCACACACACATAAGCCAGAACCCAGTCATCAGGAGCATGCACATATTTCTCTCTTTCTTCCACACACACACACACATACACAGACACACACAGACACCCAAGAATGCACTCCCTAGGGCCACACACATTCTTCTATCTCTCATTCATAAACACACACACACACAAGAATCTACTCCCTAGGGTCACACACATAGTTCTCTCTCTCATTCACACACACTCACATACACACACACCCACAAGAATCCACTCCCTACGGTCACACACATAGTTCTCTCT
>NW_006921644.1:7470622-7476953 GCF_000298275.1 Orycteropus afer afer | reverse complement strand
ACACACCCACAAGAATCCACTCCCTAGGGTTACACACATATTACTACCTCTCTTTCACACATACACATACTTCTGTCTCTGTCTCTCTCTTACACACACACACACACACACACCAGAATCCACTGCACAGCATCACTCACAACTGTCTCTGTCTCTCTCTTACACACACACACACACACCCCAGAATCCACTCCACAGCTCTTTCACACACATACTTCTAGCTTTCATTCACACACACACACGTACACACACACCATAAGAATCCACTCCCTAGGTTCTCAGACATACTTCTCTCTCTCATTCACACACACTCACACACACCCTCCACAAGAATCCACTCCCTAGGGTCACACACATACTTCTATCTCTCATTCACAGACACTCACACATATACAAACACCCCCACAAGAACCCACTCCCTAGGGTCACACATGTATTACCATCTCTCTTTCACACACACACATACTTCTGTCTCTGTCTCTCTCTTACACACCCACACACCCACACACACCGCAGAATCCACTCCACAGCGTCACACACATACATCTGTCTCTCTTACCCAGAAGGCCCAGGACACGTAAAGGAGACCCTCCCCTCAAGCCAGTACGGTCCCTTAGCCACAGGGAGCAGCTGCCACTGCCACCTAGCCTGGGCCACAAGGGACCCTCCATGTCACTGGGACAAAGACTGATCAGCATCTCTGAGCCTGGGACAGCCAGAGGCCGGTGGCGGCCACATCCAATCCTGTTGAGTAGAAGGAGCAATGGCGTGTCTTCAGGGAGACGTGCTGGTGCTGGCTTTATTAGGAGAACTGTCATCCTTACCTAAGCATGCCATGTCCCACAGGGGCTCCACCGGGCCTTCATCTTCCTGTGCTGGGGTATTTGGCTTTAAAATTGTTTCTCAATCTCAGGAGAAACTGAGGTACATTAAAACAGGTTTTTGCTGCCTCAGACTGTCACAGCAGAAAGAGCACAGAGTAATGGAGAGAGCCCAGCCTCAGCGAGGGACAGGAAAGCAGAGGAATGGAGGACTCAGGACAGGGGTGAGAGAGGATGCCCACTCATCCATTCATTTCTCCCACAGCATCCACTGAGGTCTTCCTGCCTGCCTGGTGCAGTCCGAGGCACTGGGGACAGGGCAGAGCACAAGACAAAGGCCCTGGCCCAGGGGCCCACTTTCTGGAGGGTGGAGAGAAAGGACAGGCAGCACGCGTGGCACAAGACCACAAGGGATGAAAGGTGCCAGGAGGAGAACCAGGAGGGGACTGAAGGGCCGTGGGGGCAGGGTGCCGGCATCTAGACATTGTGGAGGAGGGTGGAGGAGCACTGGGGAGGAAGGTGGGAGCAGCCTGTGTGAGCACTGGGACCTGGGCAGAAGGAGCAGAGGCCGGCCCACGAGCTACGGTGAGTGGCCCGGGAAGAGGGAGGAGGCAGGCCCATGGCCCGCAAGGCGGAATCAGGTCCCGGACACTTTGGTGTGGACACTGCAATGCGAGAGAGTCTTTGGCTTGTCCCGGATATAGATGGGAGCTCTAGAACCTGGGAGGGCATCAAGTGAGGGTGGCAGGGGCTGACTGGGCTCCCAGCAAAGCTTCTGCTGGGAGCCAAAAGAAAGGGATGAAAGGCAAGAGAGAGGAGGGGCCTTCATTGGTTGGGTTTCCATCTTTTCTTCAGCCTCACCTCTACAGCCACTGCACTTCCTCCCCAAATGCACGTGTTGGTGGAAAAGGGACTTGGGGTCAGCTTTCTGTGGCATGAAACCCGTCCCCTCTATTCCCCACAGTATTTTGGAAGCATTCAACCAAAAACCTCATTGCTGCCTAGTCAATTCTGACTCCAAGTGACCCTACAGGACAGAGTAGACCTTCCCAGAGGATTTCCTAGGCTGTAAATCTTCACAGAAGCAGATCGCCACATCTTTCTCCCATGGGATCAAACTGCTGACTTTTTGGTTCATAGCTGAGCACTTAAACCCTCCACCACCAAAGCTCCTTTTAAAAGCTTTACCGAGTTTGTACCACTCCAGTACACAATTCACTGGTTTTCAGAAAAGTTACACAAGTGTGCATTCATCACCACCATCTAATTTTAAAATATTTCTAGCCCCTGCACCCTCAGAAAGCCCAGTGCCCATGTGCATTCTGTGCCTGGCGTGCCCCTGGCAACCACTACCCTCCTTTAGCTGCCAGGCACCGGCCTTCACTGGAGGCTTCATGAAAAGAATGGCACAGCATGTATCCTTACAGACCCATCTCCATATCATAGCTGACCTGAGGCTCGTAAAGTAGAGGAGACAGAGCCCATGTCCAGTGACGGGAGAAACCAACTGCCATGGAGGTGACTGCAACTCATGGTGCCCCCATGTGAGTCACAGTGGAATTGTACCCCATAGGGTTTCCAATGGATGAGTTTTCAGAAAATTGCCAGCCCTTTCCTCTGAGGCACCTCTAGTGGACTTGAACCTTTTGGTTAGCAGCTGAGCATGAACTGTTCGCACCACCCAGGGCCCCCAGTGACCATTAAGGGGTGGACAAAAGGCCTGGTCCCTTGCTCAAGGCAGCACCACATGGAAGGACCCTCCCAGCCCCAGAGTCCTCCTCCCCATGGCTGAAGTCTCTGTCAGAGCACAAACTCCTCCCCTTCACCCACCTGCTCCCTCATTCCTCCCAGGTGTGGATGCCCAGTCCCCTCCTCAATAACCTCCCACAGGCCCATCTCTAAGGTGCAGGGTCTGTATGCGGGGGATACACCTGTAACACCTGCCCAGGTGAGGCGCCCGGACTAGAGACTACATGGGTAATGCGTCCCCGGAGGTGAAGGGCACAGAAAGGTGTCTGCTCCAAAGAGGCACCTACAGCTGGGGCCATGTCCAGGTTCTGGCTGTCACGGGCCCCTCCCCAACACAGCCAAGCACAAGGTGGTCCAGCTGTCCCCGAAAAAGTAAGCAAGCTTGGAGAGACTCAGCCCTGCTCTCTGCACTCCTGAACGTGACCCGGAAAGCAGCTGGGCATGGCATGCCACCCGCAGAGAGTCTATTTCATGGGCCAGCACTCAGATGCACAAGAAAAATGACCCGGAGATCTCAGATATCCCCTCCTCTCCCTCCCTCCATCCTCCTAGTTGTTGTTGTTGTTGTTATGTGCCGTCGAGTCGGCCCCGACTCATAGTGACCCCTCCTTGGGTTTCTGAGGCAGTATCACTACGGAAGTAGGATTGCCCAACCTTCCTTCCGAGGAGTGGTTGGTGGGTTTGAACCACCAGCCGTCTGGTTAGCAGGCAAGTGTCTTAGCCACTATGCTATCCTAGTTACGTCTTTGATAATAAGTGAAGGAGGAAAACCTTTAAAGCTGGGTAAAGAAGTTGCAAGGCACTGCCTTTGTTCTGTTTCCTAACTTTGGGCAAAATGTATGCTACGCGGAGGTATTTTAACAAGGTGAAGAATCCCGAACCCGGAAGCACAGCTCTGTGGCTGAGGTAGCGTGATGAGGGGGTAGTGGATGTTGAGGGTGGAGTCCTCAACTGGGCCTGACTATGGCTAGCCTAGTAGGTAAGGTGGGAAGGTTGGCCTTGTCAAGGCCATGGGGAGCCTTCAGTGGGTCCCTGGAAAGGAAGGATGCTGTGGACTCAAAGTCCATGTCCTGTTGGTGGATCTAAGGGTTATTCCTCTGCATAGCCTGAACCTTGTGCTCCAGACTCAGGGCTCTAGGTCATATGACCTCCTTCTTTTCTAAGATTTACCTGGCATCCTAGTCCTAGACTCACTGAAGAGGTCACAGGAAATACTACTATTCATTGAGTAGTTCCACTACCCATTGACAGTTAGTTGTACTGTGGTAGCTTGCCCATTGCTGTGATGCTGGAACTATGTCACCAGTGTTTCAAATACCAATGGGATCATCTGAGGTAGCCACATCACAGTGGAACTGCCAGACCAAGACAGACTGAGAAGGAAGCACTGGCAAGCTACCAGCAACAATTAGCCAAGGAGCACCCTATGATGACACCGAAATACTGTCCAGTGGAGGGCTCAGAGGGGATGCCTCCCCAGGACGCAAGGCCTTCATGACCCACAGTGGCCAGGACAATGGATGCAAGCATTCCAACACCATGGCCCTCAGAACGCACGGTGGCCGGGACATTGGATGCAAGCATTCCAACACTGTGGCCCTTGGAACGCATGTTGGCCAGGACAATGGTCTCAAGCATTCCAACACCGTGGCCCTCAGGATGCACTGTGGACCTCAGAACGCACAGTAGCCGAGACAACGGACATTCCAACAGTGTGAAGATGATATAGGACCGGGCTGTGCAGGGGTCGTCCGTCAGGAGTTAGAGCTCAATGCAACCACTACCACCAACATTGAGTAATTACGTGTCAGCTGCAGTGTTAGGCTTGTTATAACATTTCCCCATTTAATCCATCTGACTACAGCCATCCATTGGATTCCACCTCAATATAAAGAAAACAAGAGTCCTCATAAGTGGACCAATAAGCAACATCATGATAAAGGGAGAACAGATTAAAGTTGCCAATGATTTCATTTTGCTTGTATCCACAATCCACACGTATGGATGTGGCATTAAAGATATCAAACAATGTACTGCACCGGGCAATTCTGCTGCAAAAGACTTCTTTAAAGTGTTAAAAAGCAAAGATGTCACTTTGAGGACTAAAGTGCACCAGATCCAAGCCACTGGCTTTTCAGTTGCCTCATATGCATGCGAAAGGTGGACAATGAACAAGGAAGCCTGAATAAGCATTGATGCCTTTGAATTATGGTGCTGGTGCAGAATGCTGAATGCATCACAGACTGCGAGAAGAACAAATAAATCTGATTTGGAGGAAGTACAGCTGCCAGGCTCCTTCGAAGTGAGGATGGTGAGACTTCATCTCACGTACCTCGGACCTGTTATCAGGAGGGACCAGTCCCTGGGGGCCATCATGCTTGGTACAGCAGAGGGTCAGCATCAAAAAAGACCTCCAATGAGCTGGCCTGACACAGTGGCTGCATCGGTGGGCTGAAACATAGCAGTGATTGTGAGGAAGCCACAGGCTGGGCAGTGTCTTATTCTGCTGTACGTCGGGTCACCATGACTTGGAACCAAATCGAAGGCAGTTAACGACACCTACAACAGAAGTACTTCTTCGCCCATTTTCCTGAGGTTCAGAACTATAAGAGACTTACCCAAAGTCACCCAGGTCTCTCAGACTCCCAAGTGCCTGGCTGCAGACACGACACTACCCTGCTTCCCCAAGGCTGCTGCAGGTCACCACGTGCCCAGGATGTCAGTGCCTACAGGGACACCCGTTCACTGAAGCGTAACTGGACAATCACAGCTCCAACAGGGACAGAGGACAGGCTGCAAATTTCAGCCAGCCCCTGGCTAAAAGGAACAGCTCCCTGTGCTGCAGGGGGACAGCTTAATTGTCTGCAAATTGTCTGCAAATCAACTGCAGAAACCCATCTACAATTCGTTCTGTTCTCTCAGCTCATTTGGTGCTGAAAGCTGCTAAGAGGAGGGTGCTATGCAAGGAGGCTGACATTTTGTCTGTGATCAGAGGTAGCTTTAGCCAGCATTTCTGTACCTGGGGTGGTATTTACAGTTTGCTTTCTTACCTCCTGGGGCTGACTGCAGCTTGCCTACTTAAGGAAGAAACAGCCAACACACAGCAAATTTTCTGCAGCAAATTCGGGAGGTTTGAGAGCCAAGATCCTGTACTAAGTTTGCTGCCTTTCCAACTAGCCATTTTCCCAGCATTCCGGAGGCCAAACGTCAGTGGAGCTGAGTCATTGGCAGCAGATTTACTGGACAGAGTTATGCTGACAATAAAGCAGAGTGATGCGGATACTACCCCTCCCAGTCCCAAATGTCACCTCCTGATGGGTTTTACTGGCTCCTCTTAAAGGTGGGGGCTGCTGGATTCAGAGCATGCAGTGAAGCCAGCCTCTGGCTGTAAATTACGCCACTCAAGCTTCTCAAAGGCTGCTGATGAGCAACTGGGAGAAAGGGGTGCAATCCACAGGACCCTGGCATCCTCACGCAGGCATGCTTTTCCAATTGATCATCAGTGACCTGAGAAAGGCCATCTCCAATCATGAGAGCGAAACCTGTGAGAGCTGGAATTCAACGCAACTGCCGTGCTTTCTGAGTGTCACAAGTTTTCCACCTTTGACAAGGTGCAGTCTTACCACTTTCCTTTCACTCGTTTTAGTGGAAAATATTTGAATTTTCCTCCTCTGACAGGTTTCTGCCTTACACATGTTCTGGCTTCTGCAGGTTTGACTGTATCAGTGAATAATGGCTTGGGAGGTGGCTGGCATGGCAGG
>NW_006921644.1:7469486-7470132 GCF_000298275.1 Orycteropus afer afer | reverse complement strand
CTTTAGAGGAGTGGCTGGTGGGTTTGAACCGCCAGCCTTCTGGTTAGCAGTCAAGTGCTTTAGCCACTATGCTACCAGAGCTCCTGGTAGAGACCTCTAATCCCACCAAGGCCAGCAGTGCCCAGCCACGGTGGGATCCTGACTGCATCTCTGCTTCTCAGACACCTGAGCTGCTGGACGCTCGGACTGCACCCTCAACATGGAATGCCCCTCCTGAGCCGGCCCTCGTGTGCCTGGGTGACCCCTCCAGCCTCCTACTCTCAGCAGAAGCACCATGCCCAGCCTTCATCAGCCTCTCTTCCTAAGGGATTCCCTAGCTCTTTTTATTTTTTTCTCCCATCTGGGGTCCTTGCTCGAATTTCTGGCTGTACATTCATTCAGTGTAATATCTTAGCAGTAGTGTCTTTTGCACTATGCTCTGGGCCCGCTATGGACACTGCCTCTTGTTTACAGTTTGCTGCTGTGTCCCTGGTGCCTAGCACAAGGCCAGGCTTTTAAGTGTCCAAAAAGTACTTTTAACACATGATTACATGAATATAAAGTTACTATATAGAGGTTAGGGTGATTCAGGTAACAGTACAGTGCCTGGTTTGACATTTGCTCCATAATTATGTCTAATAAAAAATGAGTAAGATGATCTAGGATT
>NW_006921644.1:7429300-7469276 GCF_000298275.1 Orycteropus afer afer | reverse complement strand
ATGACATTGACTACAATTTACCCCAATGCAACAGCTCCCCTTCCACTTCCTCCCAATAGTTACCTCTTCCCTGTGTCCATCCCTCCATGCACTCCTGCCCCGTGAGCTGTCTCCTTGTGCATAAACAACCCTTCTTTCTCCCATGATTGTTCTCTCCAAGGAGTGTATCTACCTCAGGTACATGTTCAACTCTTATGCCTGTCTTTTGTTTGGCCAGAAGCCACAGGTGTGGGTTCAATTCCAGACCTGAAGGGCAGCTAGGGACCATAGACTCAGTGGTTCTACCAGGCTCTATCAGACCAGCAAACATGTTTCTATTTTGGTGCTCAGTGTTTTGTGAAGTAACCAGATCTAAAGAATATGTGAAAATTCTCCTTTCTGTTAAACTGAAATCAGGCTCACTGGTCTTGGTTTGGTTTCTGGAGTTGCATCTGAAGAGAGTCTGATGTGGCGCTGGAATTCCCCACTTGTACTTCCCTTAGACCTTCTTTGCTCCAAAGTAAACACTACCAATTCCCAGAATCAATCTGTATAAGACATACTCTATCCATGCTCCATCTTTCATGAGTACTGTGGTTTATTTAATTTGCCCTTACAAAGCTCTTCAGAAATATAGGGATATCCTCAAATATCCCTTCATCATCTTAATAGTCCAATATTTGACTACAAAGTTAGGAAATATTAAAGAAACAAAGGACACAATGCTTGTGGGGGTCAGTAAATGGGTACAATCATACTCCAAAGATGAAAACGTAAATGTGGACTTTTTTTCCTGAAAATAATTCAATAGCATGTATTGCCAGCTTTAAAGTGTTTATGACCCTTAACTGAGTAATCTATCCCAGAGAAACAATCAAGACAGGCATACATATACACGTACTCATATATGATACAGTATTAATGAGCAAAAGGAAAACAAAAACAAGGACTCAACTACATTGCTCACCAAGAGAAAGAGGTAAAGGAGCAAACAGACCTCTTTTTTTGCTACTATTTTCAACTCCAAACCCAGACACCTTCGTACCTAAACACACATTCACGTCCCCAACACTCATGCTGTACACACTGTAGACCCACATCTCCTCTGGGGACCAAGCACTTTTTAACCACAAGGATTTAACTCTTGTATATCCTCTTTGTCTAAACAATTCCCTCTTCCTCAAAATCCCTCTCCACTTCCTTTTCATTCTAGAAAGTTCCTCTCCATGTTTAAGACCTAACTTAAAAGTCTCCATTTCTAGAAGGATTTCTTCAGTTTGCCCAAGGCAGAGGTGGTCTTCTCACTCTTTGTCTCTAGGGGCTGGTGGAATTCTGAGATTCTCTTGACCCCTGAATGTCTACGTGGAATTCAGATCCCTGGCAACTGGATTGGATTTGTTATATGTTATTATGTACTGATGTTTAAGGGGTAAAAGTGGTTCATTTTCCTCATATAACATAGAGGCCAAAACTCAAATCTATATTTAACATGTGTGAGATAAAGACATGGAAGGCTGAGAGATTAATCACAAAGAAGAAGTTCATGTAGTTGTTCTTTTTTTTTTTTTTTTTTCTTCTTTCCACATGGTTGAGATTCCAAAAATAAATGGAACTATAAAATGAGACAGGGTGGTTGCATGAATTCTTGGGGAAGCCTAGTCATGATGGTTTATTGATATGGCCTCAGGTTTAGAGAGGAAGTGTCTTCCCATGTCCCATCTCAAGTCCATTCTCCACCCCATTGCCTGAATGTACTGTTCAAACATACCTGATAGCAGCATTTTGTGTTAAATCATTCAGTGTCTCCCCATTGCTCTAGTGTGACCTCCCAACTGGCCTGGCATACCACAATCTGGCTGTCCCATAACACTGAGCAACTCTCTGCCACATGATCCAGACTCCAGCCTCATGACCTACTTGTGAGTCCTCAAACACATTTGCTTTCCCTCCCAGGTGCCTTGCTTCCTCCACTTGGTTAACTCTTCCACCTTCTTTATGCTTATTCTCCCAGGAAGTCTTCCCTGACTCCCTACTCTGAGTGCAGTAACCTTCCTTTCTCTCTAGACTCCCACACCACAATGGATATTATCCTAGTGTGGCTCTATCCCACTGTAATCTGTTAATAAAAATTAGACATTTTGTACTCTCCCTCCCCAAGACTATGAACATACTGAAGATAGGTACTAGACCTTATCATTTCTGCATACACCTTGGTTTTCACTTATCCAGCCAAGAGGCATTTATTGACTGCCTATGGTGTACTGGGCATTGTGGTGGCTGAGTAAATGAACAGGGCAGGAAGGTCCAAGCCCTCCTGGAGCTTCCCATTTTGAAAGTGAGAGAAGCAACTAAACAATTCATTGCAATGTTCCTGAGTACTCCAGAACAGTGTGTGTGTTTATATATAAGAAAATGATCGTTACATGGTAGGGACCTGGCAATATGATTGCAAAGGAAGAGAGTGGTGAAATGTGTTTGGCACTTTATAGATGAGACAGTGGTGGTTCAGTGGTTGAAGTCTTGCCTTCATGTGGAAGCCTGGGTCTGTTCGTAGACAATGCACCTCATAAGCAACCTCCAGCTGTCAGTGGAGACTTCTGTGTTGCTAGGACACTGCTTGGCTTTCAGCAGAGCTTCAGACTCAGGTTGACCAGGAAGAAGGGCCTGGTGATCTGTTTCCAAAATTCAGCCAATGGAAACCCTACGGATTGTAATGATCTGATCTGCAACTGCTCAGGGGGCCGTACAGAGCTGGGCAGCATGCTGTTTCATTGTGAACAGGGTCCCAAGTTGAGGCTGACTTAAGGGCAGGTTAACAACAACAACAACATACTTTACAAATGGGGATTACAGAAACAAGTCAACACTTGGATTGCTCAGCTGTGGCCAAGAAGTGAGAGTTAAGCAAGACCTGAGGAGTAAGTGGAATTCATTCAGGCAAGGGAAACAAGGATGAGGACAAGTCTTCTATGTTGGGGAAGAGCGTGTGAGAGGTGCAGAAGCAGAAGGTGCCCCAACACCAGAGGGCTGCAGTGGGGACAGTAAGCCTGTGGGAAGCTCTAGAAGAGGCTACAAGGCCAAGGTGAAGGCAGACCTCGTCCAGCCCATGGGGCTGCTCTGCATCCTGAACACGAGAAGTCACTGGATGGCTTAAAGCAGACGTGTGGGTGCTGACTTTGCCTTTGACCCTGTCCCTGTCTGAGCTGAGGGGCCATCTTGGAGAACACATCTCACACAGGCTTTCTTTCCTTGTTATCTGTGAGCCATCCCCTTATTTTAAAAGTTGAATATAAAAATAAAACACAAGTTAAACAACAACAACAACAACAACAAAAAAAAAGCCACATATTCAGCCCTCTCTCCCAAATGTCAACTCCCCCGTGCTTCAACTGCTAGTGAAAAAAAATAACACAAAAGTGTAGGCTTCGGCTGAAAATTTGCCCAGCCAGCCCTTCCCAGACACAACTGACTCTGGAATATTCCACGAGTCTAGCAGGAGCAACAAGAACAGAAACTCGGAATCTTCTGGTTTCCCTGGAGGTGAAAAATGTTTTAAACATATTTGTTCTTTACTCCGAGGCCCATTTAAGCATGTGTGCCGGCGAAGGAAACATAATGGGATGATTTCACTCTACCTGCTCTGACACTGATGGAATATTCATGTGGAATAGCCCCTGTGAACACCTATGGGCAGCCTGAGCGTTCACACGTGGGCTTGTTTTTCTGATCCACACATGAATGCCTACCTCAACGGCTGTATTAATTGGAGTGCATGTTATAATTGTAGGGGTGCGTACCCCAGACCCACACTCCCCTTGTTTGTGGGGACTAATACATGTGTTATTGGCTTTTAAAACGAGCCCCAGGAAGAAACCCACACTTGCAAAAACAATGCTTTTCCACTCAGTGGCTATCCATTGGACACATGCCATGTGACTGCCCTATGGAACTTTCCTAATAAATGATGGCTCTATATAGGCACCTCAAATCCATCGTGTCCTAAACCAACTTCAGGGCTGTGTCCCCCCACTCACACCTGTGAAAAATCACGTGGTTTCCTACTTCCCATTTCTCAGTTAATGATGTCGAAGGAGGAGACACATGCACTATATTAATGGCTCCTTTGGCTTTCACTGTGCTGTCCTCCCAGGTGGCTGCCAAGTCCCAAAGATTGCACATGGGGAATTTCCTGAATCCACCTCTTCCTTCTGTGTGGCCACATCTCTGGCCATAGTCATCGTCTTTTACCTGTTTTGCTGTAGCCCATCTGGGAGCCCTACATTGTTTCTGGTTTCCACTTTACACATGAACCTACTGGACAGTAGAATTGCAACAACCAAGACCCCAACAGTCTTGGTGTGAGCTCCTCAGAAGATGACCCTGAGATAGCATTTGAGAGTGAGTGGCTTATTGAGTGGGTGGTCCCAGGAAACGCTGCTAGGAGAATGGGGAAGGCGGCACACAGAAGAAGGGCTGACAATCAGGTTGACATCAGGACACTTGAGGAGCCAGCCCACAGCATGCATCTCAGACCTATCTTACAGAGGGGCCAGGGAGCTGGGTGTTGATACTCCAACTCCCACCAGTCATTCACTGAGGGATCTATCTCCCAGTGAGGTTCATACTCTGCACTTGCAATTTGCCCTGTGGCTGAGCAAAGACAGATAACAGCAGCTGGAAGTTGGACCCATCCACTTTTGGGCAAAACCCAAGAGGCTATGGGCAGGCATGGACAGTGTCTGCTCTACTGTCTGTGGGTCCTTCCAGGACTCTAGTCAGTCTCCAGGTGCAGAAGCACACAACATAATGGAGTTGCATGACATTCTATTTCATGACCATGACCTTAACTGTATACCTGGGGTGAGGAAGGTAGAGAAAGAGGCAAAAGGAGAGACAGAGAGCAGAGAGAGAGAGCTGACCATCTGAATGTAGATAAATGCCACATGCAACTCCGGCCAATATGTGAACACACACTGACAGACCTAACTATGCTGTTCGGTCAGCTGCCTTCAGTGCCCCAGCCTCTCAACTACCAACCACTCACCATCCCAAGGAGCCGTGTGTCAACACAGGAGTTGACATACTTTTCACGCAAAAGACTCCTAATTTCAAACCACCTTCTGATGTTCAGCAGAGAAACAGAGATGGTCCAAGACTGGAGAGGGAGCTGTTTCCACTGGCATTCTTGGAGAACGGTATGTCAATCCCCAAAGTGGAATCTTCTCGAATATTTAATCCATGTATTCAACAAATATCTTGCATGGTAGAATTCTCACCTTCCACCAGGGAGCCTTGGGCTCTTTCCAGGCCAATGCAGCCCACGCACAGGCAACACTCCCATCTGCCAGTGGAGGCCTGCTGGTTGCTATGATGTTGACTAGGTTGCCACAGAGCTTCCAAATTAAGACACGCTGGGAAGATGGGCTAGTGGTATACTTGTGAAAATCAGCCAGTGAAAACCCTACACCTTATAATAGTGTAATCATCTGCAACCCATGGCGGTGGAGCAGCACTGAGCTGTTTCTCTACATGGTTTGTGGGGTTGTCGTGAGTCAGAGGAAACCACTAACATACCATTTCCCTAATGCATTGACCTATTCTAAATATTTCCTATGTTGTTGTTGTTGTTGTTATGTGCCGTCGAGTCAAACCTGACTCATAGCGACCCCTCCTTGGGTTTCCGAGGCAGTATCACTACGGAAGTAGGATTGCCCAACCTTCCTTCCGAGGAGTGGCTGGTGGGTTTGAACCGCCAGCCGTCTGGTTAGGAGGCAAGTGTCTTAGCCACTATGCTACCAGAGCTCCTATAGGTGCACCCATATAATATTTGTCCTTTCATTTCTTGTGCATTTTACTCAGCCCAACGTTTTCCAGGTTCATCCATATGGTGACATGTATCTGAACTTGACTTCTCTTTATGGATGCATAATGTTCCATCCTATGGATATACAGCATTTGCACATCCGGTTTATCTGTTCATCTCCTGATGGACATGTGGGTTGTTTCTACCTTTCAGTGACTGAGAATAATGCCTCCATGGACACCGATGCACAAGTATCTATTTGCGTCTCTGCTGTCAATTCTCTTGAGGATACATCCAGGGTTGCTTATTGCTGGGTCACTTGGTAACTCCATGTTTAAATTTTTAAGAAAGTGTCAAATAGTTTTCCAAAGTGGCTGCACCATTTTATGTTCTCACGGTGCCCACTTTTGTGGCGAAAGCAAACAACAAAACAGAAAACCAATTCGGACACCCCCCCACACACACACACACATACTGCAGGTCTACCTTTCCAAGGTTTGACTCCCCTTCACAATACACCTGCTTTGGTTCACTCTTCAGAGTGTCCAGATTTCTGTGTGTGCATGTGTGCACACCTATGTGTGTGCGTATGTGTGGGTTTTGCTCAGAGTTTCTCATTTAACAATCAGTAGGAGGGATGGACTACAGTGGGGTTAGACTTCCGCACTGTGCCATGCCATACTTGTTTTTGGTTTTAATAATTTACCTTTTCTGATTCTTAATGGGACAGCTCCTTAAAGAGGCTTTAGGAAACACATTCAAATACAGAAGCCAGAACTCCCCAAGTGCTTCCACTGGACAAATTAATGTAACATTTCAGTAGACTTCTTTAAAGATTTGAATATACATTTTACTTAAAATTGAGATGATAGGATCTGTACAGTATCTGTATACTGCTTTATGAATCTGATGACAAATCCCAAGCTTTCCCCCCTCCTATGTTGCAAATTCTGAAAATATCACTATAGCGGCAGCACAAAATGGCATGCCATGCACGTATCCACATGCACTTAACCATCTTCCTGCTGCTACGCTCTCCTGTTTAGGTGATTCCAATTCTTTGTTATTGTAAAGAAAATTCAAATAACATCATTGTTCACTGCATTTTATTTGCTTGATTTTTTCCACCTCTGATAAGGATCTCTTAGAATGGACTAACAAAAATAGAATTATTGAGTAAAACATTATGAACATTTTAACGGTCTTGCGACTTATCGAGTAATTACGCATCGCCATTTAACAGATTTGACTCGACTCAGCAGAGCATTTCCAAGTATGTACTTGCAACATAGCCCCTAGCAACACTCCTGTGATTTCAACCATATTCGACCCACTTGCCATTGCCCAGCTACGTACGCCATGTTCTCCATCTTGATGTTGTGACTTGTCTGGGTTGCTCTTCTAATTAGGACGCCATTCTTCCATTGTCCTCTGACTCACTCCTTCTTACTCTGGTCCACTCTACCTGCATGATGCCTCTGTCTCTCTGTCTCGTGCACACACACACATGTGCACACACACACATAAAGGAAAACAGGCACCTATTTCACATTTGGAGTCCCTGGGTGGTGTAAACGCTTAATGTGCTGGGCTACTAACCAAAAGGGTGGAGGGTGGAGCCCACCTCGTGGTGTGTCCACCCTGGTGACCTGCTTCTGAGGAATGAGCCCTTGCAAATCTGTGGAGCACGTTGCACCCTGACATACCCGGGGGTCGCTGTGGTTCTGAGTGGACTCAAAGGCAGCAGCTTCCTTATTTTCTTGCACTTACCTGTGTTTTTCCATGCCTAGGTTAGAAGGTTCTGGAAAGTTTCTATTAACATCGGGATTTACCTGCCAGGTTCTATTCATACGCAAATGCAGTTGCATTTTTCCTTTTGCTTTAGTAAACATTATCTATTGAATAAATGCTAAGGGGTATCAGAAGCCAGGCTGGCATTCTCTCTTTTCTTCTGCCTTACAGGAGGTTTTATGTTTTGCCCAGCTGAGAGTGACCTCCGAGAAAACAGGAGCCTCACATTTTCACATGATACCTGATGCATTTAATCATCGGGTTGGAAGGGACATGCGTCCTTCTCTCCCTTGCAGCAGAATTGCCTCATTAACTGGCAGGGAACAAAGGCTGCTGTGGATGGGGACGCCACAGCCGCCCTGCACTGAGGTTCCACGTCACATGGGCCCGATTCAAGCAGAGGTTTGGATGATGGTGGGTGTCAGCAGGTTATCCTGGGATGGACTCAGAGGAAAACAGTGCACGGCTTTATCTACTATTTCCATGCAGCTTTCAGAAAAGACTCTTGTGGTCGTGCAGAGAAGACTCCCAAATGGAGCCTCCTGGACAGCGCTGAAGTCAACAGGCCCCTGAGGATGGGTGTGTTCCAGGAGTGCAGAGGAACAGCAGCGTCTTGGTATTTAAGAAAAGGAGGCGTTCCTTGTCAGGAGACACTCTCCACCCTGGGTCTAGTCTCGAGATTCTTGTTCCTCCATCTTTGATCTCCTTGCTCTGTTTGGTCATTAACTGCTGGATTCTATGGCTGCAAACTCAAATGAGAAAGCCGGTTGTCACACTGATCCCAAAGTCAATTGTCCTCTTTGTGTCACCAATACCTTCTCAGATGGAAATTCAAGACTGTTTTGCTGAGGGAGTTCTCACATTGAACCTAAGTTATCATCTTCTTTCTTCACCTGTAAATTCTCTCTCTTTTATTTCAGCTTCCCCAAACCTTCAGCACCATTCTGCTTCCTCTTTTGTTAAAGACATTTTAATTAAGACACCAGGGTTACGTTAACCTACTTAAGCAATAATCTCCCTTTTATGTCCCTCTCTTTAGTGAAGCCCCAAATCACCAATGTGCCTTTCATCAGCCTGTTCGGTTTTTCTCTCCTCCCTTTGTTCGGTCTTTGGGTTGGATTACAGATCCTCCCATTTTAATTCAACCCCAGCCTTGATTCCATGCTTGGAAGTTTACAGGAATACATTCACCTCCACAATCATGTAGCAGCCATTGCCTGTTGCACCACGTCATTGATTACTGCAGTCTTTGAAGGTTCAAAGGTATGTCAGATCTACCAGGAAAATGGGGCAGGGGAGGGGTGCTCCCACAGTGGCATTCTCAAACATCTGAGGCTTCCCCTGGCCTAGCGGTTTTGATGTCAGGACGCTAAAACAACAACTGCTTAAAAAAGAAAGGACGTGTTATAAATATTCAGTTCCATGTCACACTCATTCTTCCTTCAAAGTCTGGAGAATCGGGCTCTCTTTTCAAAGTCAGGACTGACAAATACAGCAACTATTTGATAATCAAGCCTGGAAAAATCTATTATGGGACCAAGAAGAATATGTCAGAGCCTTCACTCCTCAGTGAACTCGCCCCACAGGGAAGGAGCAATTTCAGTCCATTTGCTTTCAAAGACTCCTCAAGTATTTCACAAACGGGAAGATATATCTGAAAA
The DNA here is from genome assembly GCF_000298275.1 of Orycteropus afer afer. NCBI lineage: Eukaryota > Metazoa > Chordata > Mammalia > Tubulidentata > Orycteropodidae > Orycteropus > Orycteropus afer. Next base: position 7,460,042 of record NW_006921644.1, on the reverse strand, counting down.
TTAATGGGCGCTGGGTGATGAGCGGGAACTTCGTCTGAACCTGCTCTATGCTTAGGCACCTGATCTTACAGACACCTTTCTCCTTTCATACCCATAGAGCTCTCAGATGTAGGCTACATTATGACCCCATGCTACCAATGAGGAAACTGAGGGGCAGGCTGGGAAAGGCCCTGCTGGAGGACAAGCTGGGGGGGGGGGCAATCTTGCCCACCCAGTGCTACCAAGAATGTCCTGGTATGGGATGTGAGAACATCTGGTCACCTCAGAACTCTGGCCCATACTGGCTCATCAGTGACAAGGCACGGGTCTTGCCTTGGTCATCCCTCTGCCCAAAGCTTTGGCTCTTTTCTTCTTACTCAGAGTGAAAGATGAGTCCCTACAAGGGCCCTCAGGCCCCATGAAATCCCCATGCCCTAACTCTCTTACCTCATCTCCCACAACTCTGCCACACTATCCTCCTCAGTGTCCTCTGCCTGTGCCTGTCTGGCATTATCCTACCTCATGGCCTTTGCAGGTACTGTCATCTTAGCCAGGAACACTCCACACCCAGGTCTCCAAGGCTTGTTGTCTCACCTCAAAGAGGCCTTCCCTGACCCTAATAGCCAAACCCACAGGATACCCCCTAGGACTCCCTATAACCCTTCCATGCTTTGTCCGTGTCCATGTCACTTATCAGCATCTAACACACCAACATTTATTTATATCTTTTTTCTGTGTCCCCTCCCTGCAACACATACTAGTATGTCAACTCTATGAGACAGAAATCGGACTTGTCTCTTTCTTATTGCTGGTGTTGTTATTGTTAGGTGCCACTGAGTTGCTCCGACTCACAGTGACTCTGTGAACAATGGAAGGAGACACCGCCCACACGGTCCATGCTACGCCTATTAGGACAAAGTAGTGATAATGCGATTGGGTGCTGCTGGGTTGACTTAGACTCTCAGTGAGCCTGTGTGACACAGAAGTGCCTGTAGGGTTTCTAGGCTGTGATATTCATGGGGGCAGATCCGCAGGTCCTTCTCCCACAGAGCCGCTGCATGGGTCTGAACCACCAGTCTTTCATTAGCATCTGAGCATTTCAGCACTGTGTTCCCAGGACTTCCAGTAGCAATTCCTGTGGGGTTTGTAACATATGTACAAGTAAAACATATAAGAGCAACTCACAAAGGCTGGGGGAGGGCAAAGCTAAATTCTACTGTTGGAAGTTCCCATGCTTTGTTTGCTGTCATACTGCTCGAAGGCAGACTAGGAAAAGTTAAAGACATACATGGTAAATCTGAAAGCAACCACCAGAGTGACAGGGAGCATATCTTGAGGTCATGCTCTTTCTGCACTTTAGTCTACAGTGATGAGCTTTTAAAGTCCTGGACGGGCACCATCTCTGCTCTAGACCCTGCCAACAGCCTCCCTCCCCCGCTCCCTCGCCACCGTCATCTCATCCTCCTTCAGTCCATCTGGATATGCTTTTGGACTTGGCACACATATCTCAAAGGCTAGCCCTAAAGGTAGCACAAAGTACTCAGTGGATACTTGATGCAAGAAAGAATGGATGGATGAATTAATGATTCTTCTTTATCTGCAGTGCCATGTTCTCTGCCCTTGTAAGCTGGCTTTCCAGAAATTAGTTGTTGTTGTTAGGTGTCGTCAAGTCATTCAGACTCATAGAGACCCCATGCACAGCAGAACGAAACACTGCCCGATCCCGCGCCAGCCCCACAATCCCTGCTATATTTGAGCCCATCATCACAGCCACCATGTCAATCTATCTCGTTGAAGGCCTCCCCATCTTTCGTCAACCCTCCACCCTACCAAGCATGACATCCTTCTCCAGGGAATGGTCCCTTCTGACAACATGACCAAAATAGGTGAGACGAAGTCTGGCCATTCTCGCTTCCAAAGAGCATTTTGGGTGCACTTCCTCCAGGACAGATCTGTTAGTTCTTTGAGCAGTCCATGGTACTTTCAGCATTCTTTGCCAGCACCACAACTCAAAAGCATCAACTCTTCTTTGGTCTTCCTTATTCACTGTCCAGCTCTCACATGCATACGAGGCGATTGGAAATATTGTGGCTTGTGTCAGGCGCACCTTAGTCCTCAAGGAGACATCCTTGCTCCTCAGCACTTGAAACAGTTCCTTCGCGGTTGACTTGCCCAATGCTACACGTTATCTAATGTCCTGACTGCTGCTTCCATTGGCATCGATTGTAGAACCAAGCAATGTGAATTCTTTGACGACCTCAATCTTCTCTCCATTTATTGTGATGCTGCTCATTGGTCCAGTTGTGAGGAGTTTTGTTTTCTTTATAATGAGACATAATCCATACTGCAGACTGTATTCTTCAGCTTTCATCAGTAGGTGCCTCAAGTCATCCTCACTTTCAGCAAGCAAAGTTGTATCGTCTGCATATCTCAGATTGTTAAGGATTCTTCCTCCAATCCTGATGCCACGTTTTTCTTCATATAGTCCAGCTTCTCGGATTATTTGCTCAGCATATAGATTGAATAAGTATGGGGGAAGGATACAACCCTCATGTACTCCCTTCTTGATTTTAAACCATGTAGTGTCCCCTTGTTCTGTTCGAATGACAGCCTTCTGGTCAAGGCACAGGTTCCTCCTGAGTACAATCAAATGTTTGGAAATTCCCATTCTTCTCAATGTTATCCATAATTTGTCATGATCCACACAATCAAATGCCTTTGCATAGTCAATAAAACACAAGTAGACATCTTTCTGTTATTTTTTGCCTTGAGCCAAGATCCATCTGACAACAGCTATGATATCCCTTGTTCCACGTTCTCTTCTGAATCCGGCTTGCAACTCTAGAAGTTCTCTGTCAATATACTGCTGCAAACGTTTTTGAATTATATTCAGTAAGATCTTACTTGCATGTGATATTAATGATATTGTTCTATAATTTCCACATTCTGTGGGATCACCTTTCTTTGGAATGGGTACAAATATGGATCTCTTCCAGTCAGTTGGCCAGGTGGCTGTCTTCCAAATCTCTTGGCATAACCGAGTGAGTGCCTCCAATGGGGCATCCGTTTGTTAAAATATCTCAATGGGCATTCTGTCAATTCCCGGAGCCTTGTTCTTAACCAGTTCTCTCATTGAAGCTTTGACTTCCTCCTTCAATACCATTGGTTCTAGATTATATGCTACTTCCTGAAATGGATGAAGACTGACCAGTTCTTTTTGGTACAGTGATTCTGTGTATTCCTGCCATCTTCTCTTGATGTTTCCTGCATCATTCAATATTTTTCCCATAGCATCTCTCAATATTGCAACTGAAGGCTTAAATTTTTTCTTCAATTCTTTCAGCTTGAGAAATGCTGAGCATGTTCTTCCCTTTTGGTTTTCAAACTCCAGGTCTTTGCACATTTCATTAGTAAGTAAATAAATAAAACACAACCCACTGCCATCAAATGGGTTCCAAGTCATGGCAACCCTCTAGGACAGAGCAGAACTGCCCCATAGGGTTTCCAAAGCTGTAAATCTTTATGGAAGTTGACTGTCTCCTCTTTCTCCCTCAGAGTGGCTAGGGGATTCAAATCACTGACTTTTTTTTAGCAGCTGAATGCTTTGGCCACTGAGCCACCTCTGGCCTTCGAGGCATTCTGAAATGCAAGCTCAGACAACTATCCTAGTTTCCTTTCTCTGTTGGAGTGATCTGCTTTAGTTCTAATGCTTTCTGTGTATTGTTCATTGAAAATCTACTATGGTTTATATTTTCTTGCTTTTGTATCTTACCCCATTGTATCTGCATCACCTGGAATACTGTTCCTACTTAAATTCCAAAGATGCCATCTTCTCTCAGAAGCCCTCCTTGATCATCTCAGTCAAGCAAGCTGTGATTATGAGGGATGGGGAAGTTGCCACCCAGGCAGGCAGACAGTTTCAGTGAGGTAACCTTAGAACTTTGCTTTCATAATTCTGCTGCAATTGTCAGGGGCCTAATCATTTCTTGGTGCCTCTCTGTGGCACAAATGATTAAGCACTCAGCTACTAACCAAAAGGTTTGCTGCTCAAGTCCTCCCCTGGAGCACCTCAGAAGAAAGGCCTGGCTATTTATTTTGAACAGATCACAGCTACTGAAGAAATGCCATGGAGCACAGCCCTATGTTGCACACATGAGTGAACTCCATGGCAGCGGGTGCCATTACGGGATGGACTCTGTGGTGGCAGGTGCCATTATGGGAGGGACTCTGTGGCGGTGGGTGTCATTACAGGATGGACTCCATGGTGGTGGATGTCATTATGGGATGGACTCTGTGGCAGCGTGTGTAATTATTTCATAGACTGAGCTTATCTACACCCATTCTTGGACTTCTCAGCTTGCAAAGTAAAGCATACAAGAGCACTGTTACATATGGTGGCAACCCTATGATCTTGAGCTCTCTTAGGTCTTTTTGAGGAAGATGAGGGCCAAAACTCAGGAGGAAAACCAGCATAGTCACACATTCAAGACAATTCCACATGCTTAGGATTGCTAAGAACCGTGCCATCTCATTACCTCCAGTCTACCAGCACTTGGGCTGTAAGTGTGTACATGCAGGGGGATTTCACATCTGTTAGACTCAAAGCTTCTTTGAATGATATCAAAGGCAATGGGGTCTCCTTTCTGTATGGTCATGCCAATCACGCTAACTTTTGTTGAGCAAAACTGAGGCGTAGTTAAATAACTTGTCCAAAGCCTGCAGAGACGCAGTGACAAGTGGAAGCTGGTATTGGTTAGAGTCTCTATCAATATTTCCCCAGTGGTACACTCAATCTTGACATTATTCAAAAGCCAAGTTTAAGACTTTTTTTCCCCCCAAAGGGGTTTGGAAGATTTATATGTGAGAGTTGGCCAATGTGCCAGGATGGGCCTGACTTTCAAAGGCACAGGCCCTGCGTTATTCCTTGAAACCAGAAGTAGAGATTAAAAACTCGGGTATATATATTAAAAAAAAAAAATCTCCATTGTCAAGCAGCAAATTGAATGGTACACTTGAACCTACTTGGGTAACTGATCAGAACTAACAGGAAATATCACATGATCAGCACAGTCACTGATGTAAGCCACCTTGCTGGTTCCCTTCCAGCACATCACCACATGTAGTCCAAGGGAATCACACCCAATCGAGCAAGTCTGCAGTGACACATGCCCGCTAAGCACAGGCTCTCCTATTAGGAATTTAAATTGGGCTTCAATAGAGACTCTTGGTCCTGAAAATTGAAATCGTGAGTTGCGATGGCAATAAATGCTCCTGAAATGTGGTCGTAGCCCAGGGACAATTTTCGTGTAATTGCACCTTCATTTTTGTGATCGGCCCTTTAGTTATGGTACCAGGAGGATGCTTCACAACTTGTGAGGCAGTAACTGCTAGGTAAATTCTCCAGGAGTGGGGACTTGCTGGGGGATGTGGGTCCACCCTGCAGATCCTGGACCAAGTCTTCTGTCCGGGGTGATGTCTGCTGTGCTCCCTCCTGGTCTTGGGGCTTTCTGAGCTTTGTGAACCCACGGTCCAGCTCCTGATGGCTCGTTACCCCACTCCTGAGGTCTCGTGATTAACTTAGATGAGGTCAGCCAGGACAGAGTCCATACCCAGGCCTGGTGGGCCTTGACAGCAGGTACTAGTTGACGCCATTAATGAGTCGCAACTGTAAACCTACACGTCTCACTATTACTCACGTGGAGATCTTGACTTGGTTCAACACAAGGTGAGTTCACATATTTTCCACTGTGTAACACCTTCTGCCCAGAATATCTTTCTCTCATGGCTACTTCTGAAGTGCCTGGTCAACCTTTACAACCTAGTTAAATTACTCTGTCCTCCAGTGACCCTGTGCAGACAGCATCAATGTTCCCATTCCAAAGAACTTTGCCGAACCTCTCTCATGGTTCTTTATTTGTTCATTGCATGCCTCTGGTGCCTCTCAGAAAGATAAATTCTGGAATATCCTGCCTCCCCCAGAACCAATCATAGAGTCCTGGACACCACAGACTTCTCACTAAAATCTTCATGAACTGAAGTTTTGAATCTTCCCTTCACGGGGTCACAATTCTTATTCAGTGAGCCAGGTCATAACTGTTATGTCAACTAACAAGTTACTGAAACTGTATTGAAGATCTACTATATGCCAAGGCCTTGGGTCAGGTCCTATGCTGCCCATACACATACGGAGCACTGAAGAACTCACAGTCTTTTGGGGAAGATAAATAAATGATAAGCTACTGTGTTAGTAATTTAACAGACCATTATTAAAATGTTTGAGAGGACCTAATCAGTGTCAGGGAGCTCTGGTAGCATAGTGGCTAAGACACTTGCCTGCTAACCAGACAGCTGGAGGTTCAAACCCACCAGCCACTCCTCGGAAGGAAGGTTGGGCAATCCTACTTCTGTAGTGATACTGCCTTGGAAACCCAAGGAGGGGTCGCTATGAGTTGGGCCGACTCGACGACACATAACAACAACAACAACAATCAGTGTCAACCAAGGCAGTGAGGATGGGCATTACTTGTCCTAGTGTGAAGGAGTTCTTTATTATGACATGCTCCAACTGCCAGCACAAGGTGATAAAACCAGCCTGGTGTTTAATCAGCTTTACTCTTTTTTTAAAAGTAATTATAGACCACATGGTTGTCTGCACCAGAGGTGGACCATTCCTTCCCCATCACCATGTTTCTGTCCCAGTGGGTATAATCATCAGGGTGAGAGTTTGGAGAAGGTGCAACAGTGTGCTGGAAACGACTAATACCACCTCTTCACACCTTCGGGTCAATGATGTCTTGCTAGCAGCCTGAGTCACAGTGTGAGCATTAACAACGTGAGTATTTACACCACGGTAATTGGCAAATTCCATATATCAGGGCTTTTTTTGTTTGTTGGTTTGTGCCGAGAGCTGGTTGTTGACACTGATTAGCATATCATGGCCAGTTCTTATTTAAGGTGACAATGAAGTCCATACTTAGGGGAAGAGTGAAATTTTGCCAAAGAAAAGGAGGGATGCAGAATGAACCACAAATCATGAACTCATGATTAATCCTACCAGACCTCAAGATCATAGAGGAGGTGTCCAAAATGACAATCATCATAAAATTAGTTTCAATAATTTACAGGATCAACTGGAATGAGAGATCAATTGTTCTAAAAAGCATCTGAAGAGTCAATAATTTGGAAATGACAGGCCCAGAGGAAAGGACTTTGTATCCCCACTCCTTGATGAGTTGGTCAGCAGGAAGTCACCAACTATAAAGCTAAGCCAAATTTCAAAGGACAGGGGCAGGGCGGGGGGTCGAGGGAGTGTTCTGAGCATGAAATACTATTTCAGTGAAGGTCCCAGGTGGTCTGGTTTGCTGCCCCAGTCCAGCTTCAGGATTGAAGCATTTCCCCTGCAGCTGCTGAGAAGCTGAGAGGCAAGGGCTCTCAGCCGAGTGCTGCTCCAGGACCTGCCCTCTGCTGAAAAGAGTCTGCTTGCCCGAGATGTTGTCCCCACCCTATGCCTAGGCTCTACTACCACAGTGCGTTCCCTACCAACCCTGAGAACTGGTTAACCTCTTGAAAACCTCAGGCAAAGAAACCATTGACGTTAGTTCCATAAGGGAAACAGAGCTGCAAAACCCTCCGACCTCCACCCACACAGGCACTGAGCAATATTAAGGCCACAGGTGGCCAAAAGGAGCTCTGGTGGCACAGTGATTAAAGCATTCGGCTGCTAACCAAAATGTTGGCAGTTCTAACTCCCCAGCTGCAATGTAGAAGAATGATGAGATAGTCTGCTTCCATAAAGATTAGAAATCTCACAGGGCCGTTCAACTCTGTCCTACAGGGTCCCCGTGAGTGAGAATGAACTTGTTGGCAGTGGATTTAGTTTTGGGGTTTACCCCAATGGTTTGCACTTGACTGTCACCTGAAGGTCGGTGGTGAACCCACCCAGAGGTACAGTGGAAGGAAAAGCCTAGAGACCTGCTTCTGCAGAGACTGCAGCAAGACAGGCCCCTGGAGAACTCTGCTCTGTGACGGGTGGGGCTGCCAAGAGTCAGGACAGACTCAGGGGCAACTACAACACACTCAGAAACTAAATTGTCACGGGAGAGTCTCAATTTGCTGACGGGGTCGCGACTACGTGGGTGTCCTACTCTCTGGGGCAACACTAGCTGCATTTGGGAAAAGCTGGATTCATCTGGATTTCAAGAGGTCACAATACAGAGTGAAGACAGAATTGCATAGGCAATAGAAAAGGCAATGATTTTACTTTTCAAGTGGCAGAGAAAGAAAATATTAACAAAAGAAGAGAGAGGTAAAAGGAGCACCAAAGGAAGACAGATGAAGTCTGTTTAAGGCTTCCATCGATCAGCACTATTTCACTGCATCAGTGTGGTGCTCAAAAGGAAGCGGGGCTGACAAGTTAATGAACTCTAGTTAGAAATTTCCAGATGATGCTGAGAATGGCATTAGCCTCTGCCTTGTCCTAATCATCAGAGACCTTGCTTTGCAAAAAACGTCTTGACTGTTACAAGGGAGGCCAAGTTATCTGCACTCAGGATGACCATCAATGAAATGGTAAGAAGACAAAGGACATGTAAATGAGCAGTGTGGCAATTATGGCCTCGGACTCTAACCACGCTGGACGTGACCTCGAAAACCCACAGTCTAGTCCCTGCCAAGGTCACCTTGGACAAGTCCTTTGGTGCTTTCTGAACCTCAGCTTTGCATCTAGAAAATGGGAACACTAATGCCAACTTCGACAGTTCATGATGAGGACTGGAGACACCCTGTGATACGGGTTACTTACTTATTTCACCATTCTTCTACTTGTAAAATGATGTAGAATTTTAAAGGTGTTTTGGAAACCAGGGCTTCTCAATGCCAACCATTACCTGGGATAAATCAGTTGCCATAGAATAATTTCTGGACACTTTGGCTCTCTGCACACTAGTTGTGAAGTTAGTTTTGTAAATGGATAGGTGAGGGAGGCATTGATTCTCAAAAGGCTTTAGAATCAACCACTGCTTTAAACTTTCTGGAGGAAAAAGATTTGTTTTATTTTTCTAGATCACTTCTGATCTTACCCTTTTTAATGATTCATAAAACAAATATTTATCAAACACCTACCCTGTGCTCAGACACTGAGGATTCAGTAGTAAACTAAAGAGATGAAAAAGTTCCTGACCTCAAGTAGCTAATATTCCAGTGCATTTACTCTTCAGCATAAGCTGAAGAAGCAGTAATACATACATTTTTTTATGTAGAGAAATGGAGAAATGAAAAGCGTCTCTGCCACATTAACCCATGTCACAGGGCTGAGCTAAGCATGAGGACCTGGTTGGGTCTGACTTCGCCTCTAGGCAGGGTCTCACGCCAACAGCCCCTAAGCACGCATGCAGCTGTAAGGCACTGCAATGAATATCGGAATCACCCAGCTGGCCTGCTAGACACAGCATGTGTTTAGGGAGTCACCCTTGGAGATTTTCATAAAGAATAGTAACAACACCCACAGCAACAAAGCCATTAGACTTCTCAAATTATATTGAAGGGAACAAAATGCTCCCTCCTCTGCCTGGCTGAGAATAAACCTGGAGGCAGAATTCAACTTAAAGTAAAGCTTATCAGAGGTTCATGGAGCGTTGTCTTTCTGAAAGCAGCAGCAGCAGCAGATGGGAGTGGAGGGAGTATGAAGAGGAAGAGGAGGCTCAAGAGAGGGAGAAGGAGAAAATAATGAAAGGGACGGAGAGAGAGAGAGAGAGGGAGGGAGGGAGGGAGGGAGGGAGGGGAGGCCACAGAGTCCTGCCGCAGAGGAGAAATGTTCATGTTTATAAAAACTGAACCTGTCAACTACATGAAATCCAAAGCAGTCTTTAAAAATAGCAAGCATGAAGACTGAAGATCATGCAGCAACACAATGTTCATAACGTAAGTGGAAGGATGACGGTGCATCCCACACATGTGCCATGTATGTGTCTGTGCAAAGCATCTCTGTACTTGGATGGGAAGGTGTACAGCCTGTTTTGCCAGGGGGATCATGCGTGACTTTTTTTTTTTTTTTGTATTTTCTCTAACGTGGTTTAACACTGTTATAGTTTTTTACAACTCGAAAGCTTAAAAAACATATGTTCTCAGATTTGTTTTTATTAGTCTGTATTGTAATGAATGTTGAAGTCTGGTCTGGAAACCAAATTTTCTGTGATAATAAAAGGTCTAATTATTGTTCCAAGTTTTAATCACCAGCCTGTGCAGTGTGAGCAGACAGGCTGGGAAGACGTGCAAGTCAGTTCAAGGAAGTTATTGAGAGTGACGAGTCTATGCTAAGAAACACTGCTCCCTTTCCTCACTTGGACATGAACACAGAAAAAAGGGTGTCTCGTAACCTCCACCAAAGTACTGGCTGGGGTGGTCTAAAGCAGAGAGAAAGCAAGCTGAGAGCTGGGCTGGGGACAAGGAAGAGCTTGAAATTAAAGAGAGAGACACCCAGTTAGAGAGAAGAGGATGCTGGGAAATGGGGCAGGACGAAGCTGTAGGCTTCTGTGAGGTGAGGATGACTACAGACCAAAGATTCAAGTCTGCTGCACTGGCTGCTCAAACCCTGACGCTTCAATTGGAGAACCAGTCCACGTACCATGCTCCTAGCATCTGGTTTGAGGGATCTCAGAGTGACCTGGACTGTTCACTGGTACCGTGCTACTCGGTGTTGTCCTACGCGTCTCCTGTATCACCTGGGAGCTGGTAAGAAACATATAATCTCTGCCCATCCCCATGGCTTAGCTTTCAGCCAAATGATAGGACTATAAGGTAAACAGTAACACCAGGGAGGTAGGCACTCCTTGGAACGATCAACCATACAGAACAACCCTAGGAGATCAAAAGGGTAGCATGTGTCAAGGAATAAAGCTAAGAAGGCAGGAGGGATAGGCTAGAAGGACAAAGGGAAATGGAGAATCCAGGTAGCAAGTGGGAAGAGCACTGTTACATTGGGGGGATTGCAATGAATGTCACAAAACAAAATGTCTCTGAGTTGTTGAATGGAAAACCAATTTGCTCTGTAAACTTTCACCCAAATCACGACTACAAGAAGAAATACAGAACCCAGTGCTGCGTCACAGCCCGCTGGGTCAGGGTCCTCCATGTCAGTAGGTCTGTGAGTGGCTCTACGCGTGTTAAAATTTGAGAAGCGTGGGTCTATAAAGTTTCTGTGAACTTTAGACTCTGTGCCTGTGTCTACCTGGATCCTGTCTTCTGTTTCTAGCCCCTGGATCAGTCATGAGACAGAAGTGCATGGCCAATGAGTCCTCCCACCATATTCCACCGCCTCTCCAGTTTACATCAAATTCTACATATGAACAGGGTCTCCCAAAGGGAATCTCCTACTTAAGTGTGAACCCCTGCCTCCAGGGCAGGGCCCAAGCCCAAGGGGTTGCTTCACTGATGTAGCTGCTGGACTTAGCACTGTACATGATCACACTTGGGGGATGGAAGCAACAGAGTGTTGTTGTTGTTGTTGTTGTTATGTGCCGTCGAGTCGGACCCAACTCACAGTGACCCCTCTTTGGGTTTCCGAGGCAGTGTCATTACGGAAGTAGATTGTCCAACCTTCCTTCCGAGGAGTGGCTGGTGGGTTTGAACCACCAGCCTTCTGATTAGTAGTCAAGGGCCTTAGGCACTACGCTGGGTGTAATTAAGATCCCTTAATTAGTTGGTGAGACCTGGAAGGAAATTCTATGATGGCAGCAAGTCTTGCTCACTGCTGGGCCCTAGTGAAGAGGAAAGTGCCAAATAAACAGCAGAGCTTAGAAAGTGATGACTGACCGCTATGGGTAGGACTTTAATTGTACGATCCTAACATGCGTATAAAATAAAGTTCACGAGGGACTGAAAAGCTATGAGCTGACGCCCAAACAGCACTTCACCGTGCTTTGCAGGTATGTCCATTTTTTTCCAATTGAAGGTTCATGTCAACTCTGCGCCAAGCAAGTTGGTTGGTGCCATTTTTCCAACAGTGTGTGCTCACTTCGTGTGTCTGTTTCACATTATGGTCATCCTCACAGTATTTCAACTTTTTTTTTTTTTTTTTTTTATCACGTCACCGCACATGTAATTGATGGCAGTATAGTACAAACATAACTTGCATGTGCACTACGGACCAAAGAAATCCACACGACTTGCTTTGTCATGACGTGTCTACAACTGAACCCGTGGTATCCCTGAGGTAGGCAGGCATGAGATTTGGTGTCACTGGGTTGGAATTGATCCTTGGCTCTGCCATTTACGAGCTGTGAGGTTCAGTTTACACATCCATAAAATGGATGTGACTATAATAACCACCACCACCACAGAGACTGCTGTTATATTTAACAGAATATAATATATCCAGACCTAGATATATGGAGGTGGAAAGAATAAATCTCTACACCAGGGATCAGCAATTTTTTTCTATATGGGCCAGCCACAAGCACTCCACTCTGTTCTTGTGCTAAATATGTCTATGAGTGGGTGCAGCTGTGTTCCAGTAAAACTTTATTTACAAAAACAGGCAGTTGGCTGACTTGGCCTGTCTGCTGTAATGTGACCACTGCTCCTCTAAACTGCTTTCAACATTAGTAATCATTACCTACCAGCTTCTAAATGCTCACAAGAAAATTGCCTTAGGGCTCATTTATTTGCTTGAAGTCTTTTCTAATCTAAAAAAGTTTTAAAATATCAGATGAGCAAAGACAGAGCCATCTTCTGTGCTACTGAACCATAGTAAGGATCACATGTTTTTGGACCGGTTCTGATTCTTCAGGGCATTTGAACACCTTATCTCATAATAATCCTGTGAGAGAGGTAAGAACCATCTTTACTTTCTTAAAGGCAGTGGTTAAGGCATTTGGCTGCTAACTGAAAGGTCGGGGATGTGCACCCAGCAGCTACTCTGTGGAAGAAAGATGAGGCAGGATGCTTCCATAAAGATTTACAGCCTTGGAAACCCAATGGGTGTCGCCATGAGTCGGAATTGACTCACTGGCAGTGAGAGGCTCAGAGGGAGAAACTGACTTACCCAGAGATTTCTTAGAAATGGCTGTGGACCTAGGGGAACCTGGTCCCAGTCAGGACATACTTCCCTCACACCCTGGGCTTTGTGATATAACCTGTGAGAGGATTCAGTGGGCAAGTGTCACCTGGAAACATGAAATTGTTAAAAGCAAGAAAGAGTATTGCAAATTGTGTCAAAAGAATGTCAAGTGCTTGCTTTTGGCTCCACTGTTAGAGTGACAATGGTGACATTTAAAGTCAGAGCTCTGTGCGTTATACAGCTAATTGGCACCAGGAGGCCCAAAGCCTGGGGGACTGAACCTGGCACCCTTGGCGGAAGGAATAACGTCAGGGGTGAACATGTCAACACAGGCTAAAGATGTGGAGGCTTAGAAGGGACTTGGCGTTATGAGCCAAAGGGGAGTGCACATGTGCATTAGGCACAGTCAGAACCGAGGGGTGTTCTAAATAATTCGATGGCACCCAGGTGCCTGTAGGAGCTGACCACCAGCGAGGGTCTCCCCAAGCATGGGACCTCCTCCAAAGTCAGGGCTCCAGAAAGGTGTCAACCACCCCTTTTCCTCCTTCCGTTCCTCTTAGAACTAAAACCGTGAAACTATTTGGCTGCCCACCCCCCGAGCATAAAAAAGCCATTGGCTATTAGCACCAATTTTATACTCAGTAATAAATGGACTCACATGTTTAAGGAAATAGCCATAGGTTTAAAAATTCAGCGAAACTCTGAGAAGGTTAATGAACAATAACAGCATGAGCAAGTTACTCTGTGGATGCTGTGGTACCCATTCTACAAACAATGGCACAAAATGTTTCAATCCTATTATTTTTATCTTGCAAGCTTATATATATATATATATATATATATATATATATATATATATATATATATATATATATTTGAATGTAATTAAAACAATTGAGTTGTAGCAACACTTTTCATCCAAAAATATCTCTTAAAGGAAACTCTATTAAACCAAATTAAGTCACTGATCAGTTTTCTCCACAGCACAGTTAAACAATTTGAATTTTTTTAAAAAATTTAATTTTATTTGGCTCGAATTATTTTCATCAAGATTAACTGCATTGGGTATAAATTTTATGCAACCATTTCATTCATTCACTGAGTACTGCCAAATGAAGTCGTACCAATGACAGTCTGTCCTGGAAGTTCTCTTTCTTGGCATTCTTCCACCAAGGCCCTTGTGCAGTTCTGTAATTGGGACATGAAGCTGGACTTCTGCATCCATGTCTAGGCAATAACGTTTCCTCTGTAGGGTTTTGCTACAATGTCATATCGCATTGTCATGTTCCTTTGTTTTCTTCCTTTCTACCAAGTCTAATTTTTGTATTAGACATTTTTTTATTGTGATTTTCCCAAAACGACAGCGATGTTTGACCCTCTGGCCAGTTTTGCTTCCTTGCTATATGTAGTTTTAGCCACTGCTTATTTCATTTTGTGTGTATTATTCTTAAAAGCACTATTACAAATCTGATTCAAGACAGAAGGTCTCTATGTCTTTCTTGGAGAAAAGAATAACACTAAGGAAAAGACTAAAACCTGAGTTCAAAGCATGGCTCCAATGTGAAGGTCAGTCAAAGGAGAAGGGTGAAATATCTTACTTTGAAAGCTAGATGCTAAATCTACACAAGGCCTCAAGGAATGGGGAATTCAGTTTAGACTTAGAGGCAGGGAATCCACTGGCTCACCTTGAATAAAGGCTTGGAATATGGCCTCTGCATTCTGCACTGATCATTTTATAGACATTATAAAAAAAAATAAAAATAAAAAAACTCACTCACTGCCATTGAGTTGGATGTGACTCACAGCAACCCCTCCTTGGGTTTCTGAGGTGGTATCTCTATGGAAGTAGAATGTCCAACCTTCTTTCCAAGGAGAGCTGGTGGGTTTGAACTGCCAGCCTTCTGGTTAGCAGTCAAATGCCTTAGGCACTGTGCCACCAGAGCTCCTACAGGTATTACAGGCTTCCTTATAGTTATACAGAGGCCAGGAAGCATGCCCACTGTACAGCTTAGAAGACTAAGGCTCAGGGTGCCTTCCTCAGGATCATACATGTTATAAGCAGCAACTGGGATTTGAGCCCAGCTCTGATATCTCTTAAGCATTACCACTTTGTATCATTTAAGCTTAAAGATTTACTGGGTTTGCTTGGTGAATTGAGTTGCCTTTTTCACAGACCCAAGACACTGTCTGAAAAAAATTCCTCTCTTAACTTCTCCTTAAATTTGATGTGGATTTGAAGATAGTGGTCTGATATTGGAGTTTAGCATTTTGTTCATCATTTTCCACTTAAGCCCTATCCGATGTCATGAGGAAAGAGGCCCTGCTGCCTTCATTCATTCTTTTTTTTTTTTTTTTTTTTTATCAGTCCTATATATGTTTGTGAGTAGAGTCCCATTCACCTTTCCGCCCTGTTTAGCGTGAATGTCTATGTATCCATTCATAGACTACTGTTATCACTGTTACCGCAGGGCTGTGGATGTTGGGTTTGGTATATGTCACAGCATTTGCCCTCGTTGCTTTCAACTCTTGTGCTCCTTCCTCTCAGTGTCTTCCTTTGCCTTGACCATTCTGTGACCTCCCTCAACCGTGTCCTGCCTCGCCCTTCACCCAAGGTGACATGTGTCTCCCCTCTAGTTAGGGATTTACCTGCCCTTCCCCCACCCTGAGTAGCCTCCAAAGAATGACCCTTTCTGTGTATAAACCTTTCCTTGACTTTTTACACTAGTGATCTCATACAATAATTTTCCTTTCAAGATTGACTAATTTCATTCAGCCTAATTTACAGAGGACATAATATTCTCTAGGCCATGTCCTCAAGGACATTATATTCTACAGCAGTGAGAGCCATTAAAGGAATGATACATGCACACCCATGTTCATCACAGCACTGTTCACAATAGTAAAATGACAGAAACAACCTAAATGCCCATCAACGATGAATAAATAAATCACGATACGTACACACAATGGCATACTCTACAACGTTAAAGAGTAACAATGAATCTGCAAAACAGCTCATGACATGTATGAGCCTACAGGACGTTATGCCTTGATTCATTCTTAATGACAGCACCTGGACCCTTCCCTGAGGTGTGGGAGGTTGTTCTGGTTTGAGGCATGGAAAGTGGGGACTGGGTGTAGCATGGCATTTTACAGTGTCACTCAGAATCCACATCCTGACCAAGAGGTGTTCTGAGAAGAAAAGGAAAAACATTTGGAATTTATCGTGGAAAAATGTTGAATATCTACCTGTCATCAAGAACCTCAATGTGCATTATCGAATGAAAAACTCCGAGAAGTTATGTGAGCAAGTGAATAAAGTCACTGCTTCCCAGATATATGTATCTGACCACAGAACCTACAGTGACAGGGCTCGTTGTCTCCCTAACTTTGATTTCTCCCCTCCCCTCTGCGGCTGAACTTGGATTTTGCTTGGACCAGTAACATGCTCACCTTTCCAGCCTCCACTGCAGCTGGGAGCAGCCCTGTGATGTCTGGTGGTTTTAGGGGATGCCTTCTTTACTGAGGGGAGGGCAGATGTGGCTGGTACTCTGTGTCTCCCTTCTCCCTCCCTCGCTGGCATGCAAGCTACAGAGGCACCAGCTATCTCACAACCGCGAGGGGTGAGTCTGAGGGTGAAAGCCAGCAGGTTAATGATGCTGAGACGAAACAGAAGGATGGTCTGAGTCTCTGGTGGCATTGCTGGGCAGCTGAACACTCAACGACACTGGGGCTTCTTGTTAAGAAGAAAAAACTTCTCCATTTTCAAACTGTTCTTAGGTTTTCGGCGACTTGCAGCCAAATGCATCCCTAACTGATACGTGCCCAGTGTTTTTTTTTTTTTTTTTTTTTTTTTTAACATGGGAAAACCTGTTCATTGTGACCTTGTCATTATTATTTTCCTACACTTTTTATTGTGATTTGGGTGAAAGTTTACAAAGCACATCAGCTTTCCACTCACCCCTTCACAGACTGTTTATTTCATGATGTTGACTCCAGTCCCCACAACCTAACAACACTCCTCCCACTTCCTTCCTGGCTCTGTCATTTCCATTCCTCCTTTTTCCCATCCCCTCCCACCTTCGGGGCAAATGCTGCCCTTTCCATCTCATCTGGTTGATTATTCTAAGGAGGGAGTACCTCCTTGGTGTTATTGTTCACCCCACAGGCCTATTTTTTTTTTTTTTTTTTTCGGCTGGAAGTTCAGCTGTGAGGGTGAGTTCAGTTCTAGACTTGAAAGGTGTCTAAGGGCCCCAGCCTCTGGGTTGCAGCAGTCTCTACCTGAGCAGTAAGTCTGCTCTATGTGCTCAATGTCTGTTGAATAAATGCCTCCACTTTTCCAAAGTCTTCAAAAAAGGCCACCACTTTTCGATGGCCGGTAATGAATTCTCTACCAATCTGCTCCCACAGTCATTTGGAGCACATGAGCCCCAAAGGGGAGGTGAGTGCCTATGGATAAATGTCAAAATAAAAAATCCAAGAGGAGGCAAACGGGGCCTCCCAAACTTCCACATCAAAATAAACTTTTTCGAAGTCACAGGCCCCTGTCCTATGACCCTTTGCTCAATGTGCCCCAGTCGTGTGACTCTCCGTTGGCCAATAGGACAATAAATTGCCTCCAATATTTGCTTGTGTGATCATTAGTTGAAGACCAGAGACAAAGCAATTTATTGAGTGTGAAGAATGCCACCTATGGCACCCGAATTTACATCTGAAAATTGATTTTTATCACATTAGGATTTTAGGACAGCCTCTTCTAACAGCCAGCACAGCCACAGAGTGTAATAAAAAATTACGATGGGTCTACAGCAGCATGCTAAACTCACTGTAAATTTCTGGTCTCCAAAGAGCCATGGTTGGTAAAGTGCTATTGATCAGATAGTGAGACTTATCTAGAGCTGTCTTTCCTGATGATTTAATATTGACAAGTTAAACCTAAGTTGGTTGCAGCACTATTCACAAGAGCCAAAAGGTGGAAACAAGCTAAATGCTCATCAACAGATGAATGGATAAACAAAATGTAGCACATGCATACAATGGAATATTACTCAGTCAACGGAAGAAATGAGATCTTGATACATGCTACAGTATGGATGGAGCTTGAAGACATGATGCTGAGTGAAATAAGCCAATCACAAAAGCATAATTACCATATAACCTCACTTACACATAAAGACAAGAAAAGGCAAATGTATGGACAGCAAAGAATACTTGCGGTTGCCAAGAGTGGAAAAAAAGGGGGAAAGAGAGGTACTCAATGGTGATGGAAAAATTGCATTATGGGTAAGGTTGTACAGACAATTATTATAATTGCTGTCAATAAACTGTCCACCTGTAAAAAGTTTGGCAAAAGTTGTGTGATAGATACACGTACAACAATCACAAAACAAAGCAGCTGCTGAGGCTGCTTATGTACAAACACTTCATGAGATTTGGTTCCTTGCTTTGGAGGTTTAGGATCATAGATTCATGGGCCATCTGAGTCTACTGGCCTAATAATGTGTTTACTGCTTCTGTTCTATCGCCTAGCTCATTGTGTAGTGCCTGGCGTTTTAAAAGCTTGCAAGTCACTATCCATGTGCAACAATTGGTCTCTATTCACCTGGAGCCACAGAAGAAGGAGAATCAGGAATAGGAGGAGGATATGGAATGTGTGGCTGACTGCGTCCATGAACAACTGTTCCTTTGCCATGAGGCCAGAAGGCCTGGATGGTGCCCAGTACCATTACTGAACATTTTCATCACATATTTCATAGAAGAATCCTGATCAAAAGGGGAGAAATGCAGATCAGAATTTCAATTCCTCAAGGAATCTAGATTTTCTGGAGCCATATAGGGTAGATGAACCTCTGAAACTACTGCCCTGAGATAATCTTTAAATCTCAAACAAAAATATCCCTTGAAGTTATCTTAAAACTGAGAAATAGTTTAGCTGAACTGGTTAAAAAAAAAAAAAAAAGAAGCTCTGCTTTGAGCATCATGCTCTTCTAAGAACTATCTGTGTAGTCACCCACTTGGAGGAGGATCTGTGCAGGAGATATGGGACAGAGAGGGAGAACAATGTGAAACACAACTCAAAATAAGTAAAAAAAAAAAAAAAAAAACCAGGTTTGCTGGTCTGATAGAGCCAGGTGGAACCATGGAGACTATGGCCCCTAGCTGTCCTTCCCATCTAGAATTGAACCCACTCCTGTGGCTTCCAGCCAAACAAAAGACAGGCATATGAGGTGAACATTTGCCTGAGGTAGATACACTCCTTGGAGAGAACAATCATGGGAGAAAGAAGGGCTGTGTATGCACAGGGAGACAGCTCCGGGGGCAGGAGTGCATGGAGGGATGGACACAGGGAAGAGGTAACTATGGGGAGGAAGTAGGAAGGGAGCTCTCATTGCACTGTGCGAAATTGTAATCAATGTCATGAGAAATGTGTATGTGAACCGCTGTATGGAAAGTGAATTTGCTCAGTAAACTTTCACCCAAATCACACACATAAAAAACCTATCTATATTGAATCAAACTGACAGCAGCAACTCAAAAGGTTAGATAGGAACCTTAGAGGACAGTGAGCTCATGTTAACAGGGGAGGAACAAATCATAGAGGCAGGGTGCGGATGGCTACCCATTTGGAAGAGTGCCATCAGCGTCACTGACTGCACTGACTGTACATGCAGAGACCGGTGAGGTGGTGTGTGCTTTGCTGTGTAGATGCTCACCAACAAATAAACAAATGAAATTTAGGAAAAAAATAGGATGGACCCCTTATAAAGTCATTAGACACAGTTAAGACGACACTGTACCACACTTTCTCTCCAAAAGATAGTATCATATTTTCTGTTGCTAATTAAGTCAGTAAAAAACCACACACTTCACTGTTAATAATTTTAAACATTTAACAGATTGTCCTTATTTCTACAAATTAGTTTTATTTTCCTATCAGTGAGGAAAAGCAAGTAATAATTGCATATTCATTAATCTCTCTCTCTCTCTCTCTCTCTAAGTCACATACGTTGGGACAGGCAGCTGAGTGTCACAACAGCCTGCTGTCTTTCCTTCCATTCACTTTCTGGTTAGATGACTGATATGAAACTTGTTAAACAACTCACGGGCTGTTAACATTAAGAAAGCTCTAAGCACCAAGGGAGCGGGAAGTCTCATCAATTCACAGCTCACGGCACATATTGGAAAGATATCCCCCACTACAGTTCTATCGAGTTTCTCTGTGAGTTGGCATCTTTTCCAATATCAAGTTCATCTTTCATATTATTGGAAGGCAGCATGCAACAAGTCAGAGAACAATAGAGTTTCAGGGGGTTGTTGTGGTCTGGGTTCTGTTATTTGCTAGCTCTGTGATAGTGGGCATGTCAGCGATTTCTCCAATGACCTCTGGTGGTGCAACGGTTGAGTCCTCAGCTGTGAACCAAAAGGTCAGTGGTTTGAATCTACCCTGTGGCTTTGTGGAGGAAGACTTGGTGATGTGCTCCTCTAAAGATTATAGCCTAGACAGGGAAGAGGTAACTATAGGGAGGAAGTGGGAAGGGGGCTCTTGCATTAGGGTAAATTGTAGTCAATGTCATGAAACAACGTGTGTTGTGAACTGCTACAAGGAAAGTGAATTTGTTCTGTGAACTTTCACCCAAATCACAATTAAAAAAAAAAAAAGATTACAGCCCAGACAAACATTGATATACAGGCGGACAGCTATGTGGACAGGCCGAACTATTAAGTACGTCTTTGCAGGGGGGAGTGTGCCCGATACCATGTACAGGATTGGCAGATAATGTTTCTACAAGTGTATTGCTATATTCTGTAAGAATTTCCAGGTATATAGTAGAGCTGACAAGGGACAGGGTTGTAGTCACTTCTTGGCCACAGCCACCTACCCTGAGGGACTGAGCAGTTGGACCTGTGGGCTCAGGACCATGGTTGCAGGGGTCATCAAGCTCAACAGGCAAAACATACTACACAACGACATTGTTCCACATCCTACTTTGGTGAGCAGTGACTGGGATCTTAAAATCTTGCAAGCGGCCATCTAGATGCAACAATGGGTCTCTCCTCGTTCAGAGCAAAGAAGAATGGAGAAACCCAAACATTCATAGAAACAATTACTTCAAGTGACTGGTATACCATGCGATCCTCAGCCTATACAACTATGACCAGAAGAACTAGATGATACCCAGCTACCAATGTCAACCACTCAGAGGGGGATCTATGTAGGAGATCCTGGATAGAGAGGGAGAACAAGGTGGAACAAAACTCAAAAGCATTTGGGAAAAAAAAAGGGGGGGGGACCAGGTTTGCTGGTCTGATAGAGCATGGTGGAACCCCTGAGACTATGGCCCCTAGCTGCCCTTTGGGTCTGGAATTGAACCCACACCTGTGGCTTCCAGCCAAACAAAAGACACGCATATGAGCTGAACATTTACCTGAGGTAGATACACTCGGGAGAAAGAAGGGCTGTGTATGCACAGGGAGACAGCTCAGGGGGCTGGAGTGCATGGAGGGATGGATGCAGGGAAGAGGTAACTATGGGGAGGAAGTGGGAGGGGAGCTGTTGCACTGGGGTAAACTGTGGTCAATGTCATGAGACAAAGTGTATGTGAACTGCCGTATGGCAAATGATTTTGCTCTGTAAATTTTCACCCAAATCACAGTAAAATAAATAAATAAAAGGTTACAGCCTAGAGAAGCCTACGGGGCAGCTCGGCTCCGTGACATGGGGTCACTACGGGAGCGTCCAGCAACAACAGTGACTTCTCGGCATCTCAACGTCCACACCCAAGCTTGGGGGCAATGATCCCCGGCTCAGCTAGTGAGACCCATGGGCGCGAACTGTGCGCTTGTTGTGCTTGTGCCTTCCCAGCTCCCCAACCCGTATCACCTCACCTTCTCACTCTCATTCCACGGCATCCTTGTTCATGCGGTTCTGTAGGCTGTCGCTAGGTGTGTTCGAGTTGGTTCTGATTCCCAGTGACCCTGTGGACAACGGAGCGAAACGCTGCCCGGCCCGCGCCACCCTCATGATCACTGCTGTGCTGGAGCCCGTCACCACAGCCACCATGTCCATCCACCTGGTTGGGGGTCTTGCCCTTTTTCCTGACCCTCTACTTTACCCAGCACGCTGTCCTTCTCCAGGGACTGCTCTGTATGGAATCATGCAAATTGTCCTAACACCTAATTGAAAAGGGTGGGACATACACTGAATGGACATAAAATGTCTATGGGTTTTCCAAAAAGACTGTGACACTCAAGTGAGATACCATGCACAACCTACTGACGCAGTGCCTTTGATAGGGGACGATGCAAAGTCTTAGATACACCCAGTCTGTACACATTTAGTGAAGAGTGTTCAGAGAGGGAAGGACATGGGCCTCTGTGGTGCTGCTTACTTGGTCTTAGGGTGGATCCAGTCCTAAGCTGATTCCTCATTTCCCCGTTAAAAAAAAGAAAAAGAAAAAACCTTTCCAGTCTATGGAAAGGCGAGACACCATTCAAAACACACCATCTGAGAAGAGATCTAAAACATGTTTGCGTTGCATGTCCTATAAAGCAAACGTGAATTCATGGTTCCTTTGAAAACAGCAGTATTACTTTCTTTGTTAATTAATACAAACCCTGTGGCTGAGGGGTTTCTGATGCCCCAGCCTGTGACTGGGCACATCCTATTGGTTGTCACCCAGTGCTCCGGCTTCGTGACACTGTTGTGGCCTGGGAGGCATCCATCTCCGTAAGAGCTGGTGCTCCCCATTTGTTTACTGAGGGCTCGTACCCTTTTCTCTAAACATTACAGATGCAGTCCCTGGTCTACATAGGACTCCCACTACATGTCCAAAGTTCCCTATCACTCTCTTTAGCACATCTGTACTTGCTTGTTTAATTCCAACCTTCCCTCTGGCCTACTAGGCCAAGGGATGGAGACTTGCCTCTCTTACTCATGAGTGTACATCCCAGGTCTGTTTCAGCAGTGGGTACCCCGTAGAAGCTCAACAAACACTAGTTAAATGATGAGAGAGATCTGAATCTAATTTCTTAAAGTTAAAGGAAGGCTTTGACCTCGAAGATGATTCCTCACTAAGTATTGTTAGGTGCCACTGAGCAGATTTCAACTTGTCGTGACCCCATGCGACAGAGGGCAACTGCTCCAGAGGGTTTCCCAGGCTGTCATCTGTATGGGAGAAGGTTGCCAGGTCTTTCCCCAGTGGAGCTGCTAGGTGGGTTTTGAACAGTCAACCCTTCCATCTGCAGCCAGGTGCCTGAGCCTTGTGCCCCAGTGATCCAGTTCTGACTCAGATGGCCGGAGGTACGATGAACAGAATGGTGCCCAGTCCTCTGCCACTTGCATGATGACTGGTGTACTGGGGCCCAGAGTGGTGTCTACTGTGCTAATCCATCTCCCTGAAGGTTGTCCTCATCTCACTGACCCTCTGCTTCACCAAACTCATTACTACAGGGACTCCAAAATCACCCACTAACCTTCTACTGAGCTTCCCACTCCAGTTACTCAATATTTCTAGCGGGGTATGTGGCAGCACATTGGGTAAAGCACTGGGCTGCTACCAAAAGGTCAGTGGATCAAACTCACCACCCACTCTATAGCAGAAAGATGAGGCAGTTTGCTTCCGTAAACATTTACAGCCTTGGAAACCCTATAGGGCAGTTCTACTCTGTCCTATAGGATTGTTATGTGTTGGAATCAACTCGATGGCAGTGGGTTTTTTGGCCCATTGCTGCTTCTACACTCTGAGGAATAAACTTGTCACCATGCAAGACCACATAGGTCACCAGCCTACTTCTCTGCTTTTTGTAGTTTAGACTCCAAGCTGATAATATTAACTGTGGATGCTAGGCCACTTCCTTAAAGTCTGACTCTTAGTTTCTCCATCTTTAAAATGGGGCTGATCCTAGAGTCTATGCCATAAATTGGTCACAAGGATTGAATGAGATAGTCTTTGCACAGGCAAAATGCCTAGTGGAGCAGAGGTCCCCAGGAAGGGACAGGGGCAGGTGCAGAAGGAAGAGACGTGTGGTTGAAAGTCCCCACTCCATTCATTTATTCATTCAGTAAATATCTGGCATGGGTGGGAGTGCAGGAGAAGACCACTTTTCCCTTGCACGCCTCTCACCCGCAGGCTTCTGCGTTTTCCTGGTTTGGATCCTCAGCCCAGCTAGTCAGAACCTAGCAGCTGGCTGTCACATGCAGTCATGCAGTCTGAGACTTTCAACCATCCTGCAATGTCTCCGGAGTGGAGCCATCTGAGGAAGGAGATAAAGGACTGTCCCCACGGTGGGTGATCCTGCACGGAGTACTTCATCATCATGACACCCAGTGCTCTGTTCAGCAGAAGGCAGCCAGCCCCTCCTTGACCTTCCCCCACCCCACAGGCCGCCGGGGGCCTTATGCAATGAGGGGGATGAAGCACTTCAAGTCCCGTCAGAATAGCCTAAGTAGCTGCGTCATTTTTATTAGTCCAAATAGGAAGTGCTTCTAATGAGCATTCCACATTCTGAAATGCGCTACTTAACTTCACCTGGGTCTATTATCTAGCAGGTACTGGGCTACAACCAGAAGTAAGGTTTTTGGTAGGATGTAGCCCAAGAGAAATTCACAAAATGCAGATATGCAACTTTCTTTGTTTTTTCTCCCTCAGAACATGGATCACCCAGGAGAAGTTATAATATAGAAAGGAGCTTATCCTTTTGTCGGAGACTTGGTTGGTGCCAACGGTTAACACACTGGGTCGCCCACCGAAAGTCTGGCAGTCTGAGTCCACCCAGAGGTCACTCAGAAGAAAAGTGTGGTGATCTACTTCTGAAGAAGCAGCCGTTGCAAAGCTTATAACACACAGCTGTATGTGGGCTGCGGGAGCCGGGATCTGTTCGACAGCACATTTTACTAGAATACCATAATGTCATTCAAGTCATGCTACTGGAAACAACTTAATGACATAAGAAAAAGGAAAACAAAGACATTATCATACATGTCACTTGTTTTCCAAATCTTTTTATATAGTTATGGGTCAACTAGTTAGCAACGATAATGATAACAAACAAGAAAAAGATCAAATCAGCATCTTGAGTTGAGCTTATTATATGCAGGGTTGTGCTAGGAGTTTTACACGTTCTCTTTTATCTAATTACTGTTTACTTTCCCCATTTAAATCTCTTCAAAGCACATTACCATTGCTGTTGCTATTATCCCATTTTACAGATAAGCCAATTTAAGCTCAGAGTTTTCCTTTGTGTCAGTTTACCTCCAGTGTGGTAGAGTGAGGCTGATCATCTATGCCAGCAAAGCCTGGAAATAACATAAATGACCATCGATACGAGACATGAGGAAGAAATGGTGCTACATCTCATAATGGAAAGATCTGAAGCCATTGAAAATGATAGTGCAGTAGTTCTCATTCCAGCCCAGCTACAAGCTCCTATTGGACCAACTCTCCTGGAGATAATAATGGTGAACAGCTATTTATTATATGACAACATATAATAAACAGCTGCCTGGAGGAGGAGAGTTAACCATCAGAAGAAGAAAACACCACTGGGTGAGTTCCCCAATCTTATGGATCTCAGACTGACGTAGGATTAGTTATTGCCCGGTGGGCCGACTAAAATTCTCATGGAAAACCACAGTGTTGGTGACTTAACCAACCAAAGATAGGGTTGTGGACTACAGAGCCACTGGAAAGTAGATGGGGGAAACCCAGAGAGGAGAGACTCAGACAGAGGGTGCCCTAACTTCTGTGTATAAACTCTACCCCAAACTCTCTGACACTCACCCCCGACCACACACGCATGGGCTGAGTCCACACACTACCACCTGTGCTACACTCACTGCAGAGGAGGTGGGGTATCCAAGCGTGAGTTCAGCCAAGCTAACAAAAACAACATCACAAAAACAAGCCGATAAAATGCTCTTCTGAGTCACAGACTAGAATCCAGAGTTGCCATGACATGTGATTTATAATGTTCAGGATATAATCCAAGATTTACTTGGCATTAAAAAGAAAAATAATGGGAAAATAGGATCCTTTCTCAAAAGGAAAGGAGATCAATAGAGACGGTGCCCAAGGCCATGCAGATGTTGGAATTAGCAGTGAGTGAATTCACAGCGGCTATGTTAACTACGGTCTAAGACATAAGGGAAAATATGCTTATAAAGATGAGATGAGACACAAGATCTGCAGATAAAGAGAAACAATAAAAATGAACCAAATGGAAATTCTAGACCCGAAATATAAAGTATATGGAATCAAATATTCATTGGTTGGTCTTAGCAGAAAGAGATGAAAGAAGAAAGTCAGTGAACCTTAAGATAAATCAATAGAAATTATCTACTGTGGAGAAAAGAGAAAGAAAGAACATTATGAAAGCTTCTCAGAGAACTGTGGGGCAGGGCCAGAATGTCAAACATGAGTCAATTTTTGTCCTGAGATCAAGGTTAAAAACATTTGGAGAAATAATGACTAAATATTTCTCAGATATGATGAAATACACACATTTACAGATTCAAAAGCTCATCAAGTGTCAAGAAGGGCAAATACAAAGAGAATGACATGCAGGAACATCTTAGTCAAACTGCTGAAAACCCGAGATTAGGAGACAACCTTGTCAGCAACCACACACCCACCCACCCACCCCACACACACAGTGCATGGGGAGGAACAACAATTCAAATTACTGCTGATTTCGTACCAAAACAATGGAAGTCCACCCAGAAATCTATAACCAAACAAAATATTCCAGAATAAAGGCAATAAATAAATAAAATAAAGTCACAAACTAAAAATCCTTTTCAAATTAAAAAAATAAGAGAATTAATTTGCCAGTGCACCTGTACTAGCAAAAAAAAAAAAAAAAAGGGAGAAAAAAAGAAAAAAAAATACAAGTGTTAATGTATGTTCTTCAGGCTGGAAGAAACTGATACCAGATGGAAACGTGAAACTTCAGGTTGCAATAAAGAGCTAGGAAAATGGAAAGTGGGTAAATATAAAACACTGTTGTTTGTCCCTTATTCTGAACAACAGATATGGAATATATGTTGTTGCTGTTGTTGTTATGTGCTGTCGAGTCGGACCCGACTCATAGCGGCCCCTCCTTGGGTTTCCAAGGCAGCATCACTACAGAAGTAGATTGCCCCATCTTACTTCCAAGGAGCGGTTGGTGGGCTTGAACCGCCAGCCTTCTGGTTAGCAGTCAAGTGTCTTAGCCACTATGCTACCAGAGCTCCTGTGAAATATATAGGACTCTTTAAAGCACAATGTATAAGAGTGTATAGAAGGACTTACAATACGTAGGTGTGATGTAAGGACAAGCATGGCAGGGAGGATGCAGCTAGTAAAGAAAGCTATGTGTTTGCAAACTACACTATGTGTGATGTGGTACAACGTTAGGTCTGTAAAAAGTCAAAGATAGATATTATAAAACTGAGAGTAACCATGAAAAAATAAGACAAGTATAACTAAACAGAAATAGATAAAGTAGAAATCATAGAAAATTCAAGTCATGTAAAATAAGGCAAAAAAAAAAGGGGGGGAAAGGGACCAAAACACAGAAGGAATAAACTGTAAACATCCAAACAAATCCATAATTGCATTACATATGAATGCACTGAACACCCCGCTGACAAAGTCGAGATTACATGGACGGATGAAAGCAACACCCAACATTTGCTGACCGCAGTCTCACGACCAAAATGACCCACGTTCAACATTTGATATGGTCCCACAGGTCCCTGAAAATCTCTGGTAATTTTTTCTTTTCTCTCTTTTTAATTTCTTTATATTAGATAATTTCTATTGATGTATCTTTAGGTTGAATGTGTATTTAAAAAAATAATAATACTCATTGCTTGTGAGATGATTCCAACTCATACTGACCCTATAAGACCCTATAAGACAAAGTCCAGCTGTCCCATAGGGCTTCCAAAGCTATAATCTTTATGAGAGCAGACTGCTACACCTTTCCCCCAATGGAATGGGCAGTGGGTTTGAACCGCCAACCTTTCAGTTAGCAGCTAAGTACTTAACCACTGCACTGCCAGTACTCTTTATCTGTAAGAAACCCACCATAAAATGTAAAGACACAGATAGATTGAAAGTTAATGGGAAAAGATATTTTATGCAAACAGTAAGCATTACAAGAATGGAAAGCCTATGTGAAAACAAAGCACACTTTAAGACAAAGTCCATTACCAGGGACAAAGAAGAACACTTCATCATGATGAGAATGTAAAATGGAAATATGCAATCATAAACATTTATACACACCATAAAAGCTTCCAAAATATGAAGAGAAAAATTGGTGGACTAGAAAGGAAAATTACACTGTTGTGTAAACAAAGCTTCCAAATAAACGGATAGAGTACAAAGAAAATTGCTGAAGAAATAGATGACCTGGATAACATTCTCAACCACCTTTGTCCTAATTAATACTTATATCTACTAGTGCAGGTTATTTGTAGGTACACATGATACATTCACCAAGACACATTATATATTGCATCATAAACAACTTTCAATGAGTTTAAAATATTAAAACCATATAGAATATTCTCTTTGGCCACAATACAATTCAGTTGAAAGTCAGTAACAGTAAGATATATAGAAAACTTCCAAACATTTGAAAATTCATAAATAACTCATGGTTCAAAGACCAGATCACAAGGAAGATAAGAAATCATATAAAATTAAAGAATTGAAATACAATATATCAAAATGTGGGGGTATAACTAAAGCAAATTTAGTGAGGTAAAAGGACACATACAAAAATTATTATTTTTATATATTAACAGGAAATGTTTTCAAAATAAAATAAAAAATATAATTTTGTTTATAATAGCATCAATACTATAAAATGATTAGAAAGAAATATAATAAAAGATGCTCAAGTTTTCCATACTGAAAACTATAAAATATTGCTGAGAGAAATGAAACAAAACAAAAAAACAATGACCGTCAAGCCAGGAGTAGTGGGCTCCGCTGGGCTTCTTCTGGGGCTGGTTATTCAAAAGCACAGGTTGTCAGCACTTTCTTGCAAGGTGCCCCTGGGTGGACTCGAACCTCCAACCTTTCAGTCAGCAGAAGAGTGCACTGACGCTTTGCCCCACCCACGGGCTCCTGAGAAAAACTTTAGAGAGAGCCTAAGTGAATGGAGACACTGGAATGCTGAGGAGGCAGGATCGACGCGTTAGTCATTTCCTGCCTTTATGTGTAACATTTGGGAAGCGTTGTTCTTTCATTTTCTTTTTGGAATATTTTCAAACAATGCTCAAAAGTTCTTTGTGCCAGGGGAAAAAAAGCCTGGCTTACCATCGTCCCGTGCTTGATGCCCATATGGGCCTCCTGGTCTCATCCTAGCTCTTCTCTTTGCTTCCAATGCGACGTGCGTCAGGCAGGATGTGAGCATCTGAAATCTGCTGGCTCCACCGTTACCGCTTTCAGCCACTCTGCATACCTCCCTTAGCACGGGTAGACCGCTTCCCCCCTCTTCCATGCTTTGGTTTCTGTCACAAAGCTGGTCCTACCACTTAAACGGAAGTTCTGGCTCCATAGCTGCGTTAGGCATCCACGCAGCAATTCTGCCCGTGAATCCTTAGTACGGAATTGCTGGCTTGACATCTCACACATCCTCCCCCATCTGCAGAGCTATGCCTGTATCAGCAGCCTCTCCCAGAAGGCCCGGAGATCTGAATACAAGGAAAACGACAGGGCCTTCCTGAGAAAGACGGATAGGTCTCTATTGGAAAACTCAGAAAACTCCAAATACAGTATTTTCTTCCAATCATTTTGCAGGAACCCCTTGTGTAATTCAATATAGACACAGTGCGGAAGGCTGCCTCTCAGGGAATATCACCTGTTATCTGAACCCACAAAGTCTGTGCAGCAGCGAAATGAGGTCCACAACTGACGCCCCACAAACCACAGTTCTGGTCCCTGTGCTTCAACACCATGGGGTCACACTCACCTGGGCCACTGTCGCTCATGGACTTTGCCCCTCACCCAGCTGAAAGTGGCTGGTAAGGAGGAACTCGGCTCACCTTACCAAACAAAAGAAACCAAACTCACTGCCGTGGAGTCGGATCCGACTCATAGAGACCTCTCCTTGGGTTTCCGGGGTGGTATCACTAAGGAAGTAGATTGCCCAACCTGGCTCACCTTAGAATGTTGGAATAGGACTTTCATGCTAATAGAAAAGTGCCCTGGTGGGGCATTGGTTAAGCACTCAGCTATTAAACAAAGGTCAGTGGTTCAAATCTACCCAGAGACTCTGTGGGTGAAAGATGATGATTTGCTCCCATAAAGATTAAAGCTTGATACCATTGAGTTGCTCTGGACTCATAGCAACACTGTAGGACAAGGTAGAATGCTCCACTGGGTTTCCAAGATTAAATTTTTCTGGAAGCATACTGCCACATCTTTCTCCCATGGAGTGGCTAGTGGGTTCAAACCACCAAACTTTTGGGTTAGGAACCAAGTACTTACCTACTACTCTACTAAGGCTCCTAGCATATATGATAGAATCAACTCCTATGCATTCAATCTATAACGTAAAGCCTAGTCTAAGTTGTTGCTGTTGTTGTTATGTGGCATTGAGTCGGCCCCGACTCATAGCCAACCCCTCCTTGGGTTTCCAAGGCAGTATCACTACGGAAGTAGATTGCCCCATCTTCCTTCCGAGGAGTGGCTGGTGGGTTTGAACTGCCAGCCT
>NW_006921644.1:7412583-7429200 GCF_000298275.1 Orycteropus afer afer | reverse complement strand
CCATCTTCCTTCCGAGGAGTGGCTGGTGGGTTTGAACTGCCAGCCTTCTGGTTAGCAGTCAAGTGCCTTAGGCACTATGCTACCAGAGCTCCTTAATCTAAGTTAGATATGTATAATATATACACATATGGTATATATAAATTATTTCCAAATACTCATGTATACCTAGCCTCTCAGATGGATTATGTATGGACCTATATATGATATGTAAGAGGCCAACATGGCATAGTGGTTAAAGCACTAAGCTGGTAACCGAAAGTTTAGCAGTTCGAGCCCACAAGCTGCTCCATAGGAGAAAGATGGGGCAGTCTGCTTCCGTAAAGATCACAGCTTTGGAAATCCTATGGGGCAGCTCTTCTCTGTCCTATACAGTTGCTGTCAGTTGTTGTTGACTCCTCAGCAGTGTGTGTGTATGATAGGTATTTAGCAATGTGCATTCAAACATTTAGCATGGTTAAATTTTTCTCAAATATTCTTCTCATGTTAAAATTACTTTTCCATGTTTATAACTGGCAACAATGACTCTCCACTCAACCACACCTGTACATGAAAGCCTACTTAATGAATTCTTAGTTTCCCAATGTCTTGGGGAGAGTGCTTGCGGCCCCCCGAAGTGAACATGCCTCCCTGACTCACTGATGCACGTCTGCTAATGTGCCAGCGATGGCTGAGGAGGCTCTCCTCCCGTCAGACAGCAAACGGCCTGGTGCGTTACTCAAGGATCGTCTGAGTTCTCAGAGAGGAGAGGCATGGTGGTCAATACGACAGGTTCCCGACTCAGCTCTCACCCTTCTTGCTGTTCTTGGGTGCCAGAGAGTCAGGGTCACCTCAGAAAGACCGTGTGACAGAGGAGAACTGTCTCAGAGTGCTTTCTGGCTGTCATCTTTATGCCAGCTCCTTATCCTGCAGAGCCACCAGACACGGTGAAACTACCAACTTTTGGTTAGCAGCCGAGGGCTTGGCCATTTGCACAGTCAGGGCTCCTTTGACCCTTAGCAGGTGTATTCATTTCTTAGGGCTTCTATAATAGGACCACGGAGTGAGTGGCTTTAAACAACAGAAATTTACTGTCGTACAGTCCTGGAGGCTGAGGCTGAGATCAGAATGTCAGCTGTATTAATTCCTTTTGTGGTTCTAAGGAAGATTCTGTTCCATGCCTCTCTCCCAGCTCCTGCTGACGGCAATCTGGGACGTTTCTTGGCTTGTAAATGCTGCACTCCAGTGTCTGCTGTGTTCACATGACCATCTTCCCTCGGTGTGTCCTTGCCACCATGTCTCCCCTTATACAAGGACATCATTCATGCTGGATTAGCTTCTGCTGATGGCTGGTAATCTGGGGTGTTTCATGACTTGTAGACACATCACTCCAGTACCGGCCCTGTGTTCACATGACCATCTTCCCTCGGTGTGTCCTTGCCACCACGTCTCCCTTATATAAGGACATCATTCATACTGGATTAGCTTCTGCTGATGGCTGGTAATCTGGGCTGTTTCATGACTTGTAGACACATCACTCCAGTACCCGCCCTGTGTTCACATGACCATCTCCCCTCTGTGTATGTCCCGCCTCTGTGTGTCTTCTGCTCTTGTATAAGGGCACCAATTACGTTGGATCAGCATCACCTGCTCCATGTATGGCCTCATGCTAACTGATACCATCTTCAACTACCCTAGTTCCAAAGAAGGCCACATTCACAGATACTGAAAGCTGAGACTTCAACACATATTCTGGGGACACAATTCAATCCATAACAGTAGGTGAGCATCTTCAGGCAAATTATTTAACCTCCATAGCTCACAGTTTCCTCTTCTGAGAAAACGGGGATCAGGACAGCACCCATCTCAGGCTGTGTAAGGATTAAATAATATGGTACTTACACATATTTTAAGGAACCCTGGTAGCAGAATGGTTAAGAGTTCAGCTGCTAACTGAAAGGTCAGAAGTTCAAACCCACCATCCATTTTGCAGGAGAAAGATGTGGCATTCTGCTTTTATAAAGTTTTATAGCTTAGAAAACCCTATGAGCTAGTTCAGCTCTGTCCAATAGGGTATGAATTGGAATCAACTCATTAGCAACAAATGTAGCTGTCTTGTAGAGATCTGAGCTTATCACCTACCCAGCACAGACCATGCAATGAGTCCACACTGGCTACTTATTGTAGAGCTTCTGGTGCCCTTAAGTAGTCAGTCTACTCTTCTGGGCCTATGGGAATGACTCCTCCTTGGCCCTTTACCATTGAGAAGAGCCATGTCATTAGTTATGGTCAATGGATCACAGTAAGAAGTGACATGTGTCACTGTGAGGCCATGGTGTTTAGTTGGGAGCACAAGATGCCAGGAATGTGCTCTCTCTTTGCTACAAAGAATGTAGACACATCATGATAGGATGGTGGTATCATAGCACGTGTAGCATGATTACATGGAGAACAATGCCCTTCTAACCAATACTGGACATGTAGCATGAATAATAATAAAGCTTTTGTTGTTTCAGCCATTGATATTGGGCTATTTATTACTGCAGCAAAACCTGACTCAACATGATTTACATACTACAGCCCAAGGCAAGTTCTCTGCTGAGCTGAGATTTTTTATTTTGGTTTCCAAGGTCTTTCCATTGCCTTACAACATTTCTGGGGTAAATATTAACAGTTCAGTCATTCTCTTCAAAATAACTGAAGGTCAATCATATTCTTAAGTGTCTCATCTTCATCTGGTTCCACCAACTTTTCCCTTCCTAATCCAAGTAAATTCTAAGGCCTTCTTATGAGAAAGTGGATGATATAAGTAATGTTTGCTTCTCTAAAACAACTTCTGCTTCCAAAACAGCTTTTACGACCAAGATACTTTTTTAATACTGCACCAAGGCTATTAAAAGAATGG
Source organism: Orycteropus afer afer (assembly GCF_000298275.1). Taxonomy (NCBI): domain Eukaryota; kingdom Metazoa; phylum Chordata; class Mammalia; order Tubulidentata; family Orycteropodidae; genus Orycteropus; species Orycteropus afer. The sequence continues at coordinate 7,426,319 of NW_006921644.1, read as the reverse complement.
AAACTGCAGACCATAAAAATGTCAGCAGTGAAACCCTCATTTCCGTGCAAGTTGTGAAATAAAATCGATATATGTTAACCTATTCTTCTCACCATTCCAAAGAAAGGTGATGCAGAAGAATGTGGAAATTATCAAACAATATCATTAACATCACATGCAAGTAAACTGTTTCTGAAAGTAAATAAAAAAAAAAAAAAAAAACAGTTGCAGCAGTACGCTGACAAGGAACTGCCAGAAGTTCAAGCTGGATTCAGAAAAGAATGGAGAATGAGGAACATCACTGCTCATGTGAGATGGCTGTTGGAGGAGAGCACAGGATATCAGAAAGATGCTTACCTGCGTTTTATTGACTATGCAAAGGCATTTGACTGTGTGAATCATAACAAATTATGATTCCCATTTCAGAGAATGGGAATTCCAGATCATTAATTGTTCTCACATGGGACCTGTACATAGACCGTCATCTGAATAGGACAAGGGGATACTGCATGATTCAAAATCGGGAAAGCTGTGTGTCAGGGTTGTATCCTTTCACCCTATTTATTCAATGTATATGCAGAGCAAATAATCCAAGAAGCTGGACTGGATCAAGAAGAACGCAGCATCAGAATTGGAGGAAGACTCATTAACAACCTGCAAAGCACAGATGACACAGAGTTACTTGCTAAAAGTGAAGATGACTTGAAGCATTTACTGATGAAGATCAAAGACTACAGTCTTCAATATGGATTACACCTCAACATAAAGAAAACACAAATCCTCACAACTGGACCAATAAACAACATCATGATAAATAGAGAAAATATTGATGTTGTTAAGGATTTTACTTGGATCAATAATCACTGCCCACAGAGGCAGCAGTCAAACAATCAAAGGACTTCTTGCATTGGACAAATCTGATGTGCAAGACCTCTTTGAAGTGTTAAAGAGTTTTAAGTCTTTCAGTTGCCTTACAGGCACTTGAAAGCTGGACAATGAATAAGGAAGACCATTGGTGCATTTGAAGAATTGTGTTGGCAAAGAATACTGACTATACCATGGACCACCAGAAGAATGAACAAATTTGTCTTGGGAGAAGTACAGCCAGGATATTCCTTAAAAGTTAGGATGGTGAGACTTCATCTCACATACTTGGGACATGTTATCAGGAGGAACGAGTCTCTGGAAAAGTAGAGGGTCACTGAAAAAGAGGAAGACCCTCAAGGAGAAGGATTAACACAGTGGCTGCAACATGGACTAAACATGGCAATGACTGTGAGGAAAGTGCGGGACCCGGCAGTGTTCCCTTCAGTTGTGCATGGTGTCTATGACTCAGAACCAATTCACAGGCACCTAACAACAACAACAACAACATTCTTTAAGAACTAAGGAAGATAAAAGGAAATTTCAGTATTTTATTATTATTACTTCACTCAAATTCATGGATACTGGTGGTCTCATTGTTGTTTATGGCTGGAAAGTCACAGACTCTGGAACCAAAGTTCTTAGGTTTGACTGCTGGTTCTGCCTTGGAAAGGTAATGCAGCCAATTCTCTCAAGTTGTCAGTATCAAAGCTATAATGGTTCATGTCAAAGTACTTAGTTTCAGGAACAGAGAATGCATGTATATCTAAAAATACATTTTTAAAGGATAGTTAATGATTTTACACTTTCCTGGGAACTAAGAAAGCTGAGATTTGTTGCTGTAAGACCAGAATTTCTTAATAAGCATGCCAAGAAGCAAGAGGATTCCAGAAGAGCTAGTATGATATTTCATGTTAAAAAAATAAAATAAAAATAGTTCTATCTAGAGAAGCACCAAGCTCCTTGAGAAAAAAAAAAAAAAAAAAAAGTGAAGGAGCCCTCAAAGATCTTTAGAAACTGTCCAACTTCCACTGGACTGTATTTTCTCCTTTGCCCTTTTTCTTTCCTTAGATAAGGAAAGACTTCTTGGAATCATGAAAGACCCACCAGCCACTCCTCGGAAGGAAGACTGGGCAAGCTATTTCCATATAGATACCGCCTCAGAAACCCAAAGAGGGGTCGCTATGAGTCAAAATAGACTCTACAGCAGTGAGTTTGGTTTTTCTCGTTTTTGGAATTGTGGTAATTGCCAACTTGTGAAAAGAGAAGGTGGGAATCAACATTTATTCAAGATCTTTATTTCCTTCTAAAAGATGATTGCTCATTCCTGTGAGGAACGAACCTAGGATGTTCATCTTCAAGCTACAGGAGCTATGCAGGGACCAAGCTCTGCCCATGGTGACCAGGGTTATCATTGGTTTGGGTAGTCAGGGCGGGCACTTGAGGAGATCTAAGGATTGGGAACCCATCATCCCTCCGTCAGTGTGCTGGACTGTTGTGGTTTGTGTGTTGCTGCGATGCTGGAATCTAGGACACTGGTATCTCAAATAATGGCTGGTTTCTCATGGGGGACGGGTTTCAGAGCCTCCAGGTAAAGACAGACTAGGAAGAAAAGTTTGGTGGTCTACTTCTGAAAATGAGCCTCCGAGAACCTTATGGATCACACCAGAATTGGAGTTAGACTCACCAATGATCATGAAGATGCACAGGCCTGAGAAACGCTTCATTCTGCTATGCATAAGGCCAGCATGTGTTAGCGCAAACTCAATGACAACTGACATCATCAAGGATGGGGACAGCCATTAACCAGGAATGGACAAGGGGTCAGAGAGGCTGCAGGAGGCAGTGACAGTGGTCTGAGAGCCAGCACATCCTGGTGGCTAAGAGCACAGACTCTGGAACCAAGCTGCTTAGCTTTGAGGGCTGGTTCTGCCTTGGAAAGGTAAATTAATCTCTTTATCCTTCAACTTCTCTTACTCAAAATAAGGATGCCAATAATGCTTATGAGTGCAAAAGCCCAGATTTTTTTTTTTTTTTTTCCTTTGTGAATCTGGACGTTAAGATGGTGATGCTGTGACATGGAGTGACATAATGGTATGGAGCAGAAGTTCCTTCTAAATCCATGTTGGGCATGTAGCACAAGCAATGATAACTTTCTGCTGTTTAAGTCATTGATCATGGGGCTGTTTATTACTGCAGCATAACGTCACCCGATCTGATTTCAACCTACTGCCTAGGGCAAGTCCTCTGCTGAAACTAGAGCCCTGCTACAATGATTAAATGTACAGACATTTATAACCAATACTTGGTGTATATTAAGTGCTACTTTACAAGTATTTCATCAAAAGAAACTAATGATGTTGCCAAAATGATGTGGTCATATTTACAATTTGTGGTCATTAGTCAGAACTCTGAAACATACCTGCACCTTCACAGTCCTCATGTGAATTGTGGCCAGTGTAAGAACACTGGAAAAATACAAGGAACCTTATGTGAATGAGATCCAGACTCCTGGCTCCCCCTCTAACAGAAGAAGCATATTAGCAAAACACTTCTAATAGGCATGCAATTCTGAAAGCATTGTATCCGATATTTTCCAGGATAATTCAAGACCGTGCATCTGAGGTTCTGAGTACCCCTTTTAAACTGAAGCAGTTGAAGCTCCTTCGACTTGGGAGCCTAGCCGCTGACCTGCAGAACATGGGGAACAGACAGCTTCTGTCCTCCACTCCTAATCTTACGGATTCTTGCAGGAAAAGCATTCTTACCAGTGGGTGGTGATCATGTGTCATCATGCAAAAGGGCGCATATGATCTGGAATGCTTAGACACTGGGCAGAAATGGAGGAACAAGGATAAAAACAGTGAGCAGCATGAACACGGTCCTGGCACCCAATGAGCTGCCAACAGTCTGAAAATAAAATTGTGAAGCTATAGATATAAAACATTTCAAATCTCCCATTCCAACCGCCTGTCTTGCAGATCTACGGGATGACTCAAATGAAGGCATTAAAGACAAACACCGTGGAGGCCAGCCATGTCGAGTGATGGTGAAGGCTCATCGGCAAACCACGAGAAGCCGGCTCAGAAGACCTAGCCTCAGTTTCCAGCTGCGACCAAATGCTACAGTGAATTGAGAGCTGTACTTCTCTGGTAGCATAGTGGCTAAAGCACTTGACTGCTAACCAGAAGGCTGGTGGTTCAAACCCACCAGCCACTCCTCGGAAGGAAGGTTGGGAAATCCTACTTCCGTAGTGATACTGCCTCGGAAACCCAAGGAGGGGTCGCTATGAGTCGGGGCCGACTCGACGGCACATAACAACAACAACTTCTCACCTACCCTGTCCTTGGCTTGATCAAGCTACATTCTCCAGATTCCAGATGACACCACGTGAGTGAGAGTGCAAAGGACTTATGAGACTTATCTCAGAAGTCACAAGGTTCTGCAGACATTCCAAACTGCCACTTAATAGCTGGGAGTCACTGAACCAGTTAGCAAATGCCCATAAGCCTTACTTCCTTGTCCTGTAATATGGGCATGAAAATAGTTCTGAAAATCTCTTAGATTTTTGTTTGTTTTGTTTTGCTTTGTTTAGAGACTGATATAATGTTTATAACATGATAACATCTGGCACTTAGAAGATATATTATTATGTTCCCACTGGAAGCAGCCCTCTATGATTCAAGCCTTAGGACCTGGACATGGGTACCGTTCTCTCATCTGTGCCTTAACTGTCTGTTTTGGCCAAGGCTGAAATGTGGATAAGCCATAGTTTTACCATCTCTAAAACAGTAGTGCCACCCTATCTAAATGAGCAAGTGAGGAGACTCAAGAAGATAATGCACACACCTTACTCCTGAGTTTAAAACGTGGCTGACGGCTCCCACAGTCCAGACTGCGAATGCTCCTGTTGGGCCCTCCTTCGAGAGTTTTTGCCTGAGCAAGCGTAGGATGGAGGAAAGGGGGTATCTGAGGCTTGAGTCATTGTAATATTTAGAGGCATGAAAGAGAGGGAAAAACCAAAGGAGGATGGGAGGCCTTGGCAGGGAGAAAGGAGAAGAACTATCAGTATCTTTCTTCATCCTGTCCTGTTTCAATAATTTCCTAACATACTTATGTTATTCAATCATGTTTCTCTAGACTATAACAAATCAATAGCATGAAAATATTACAGAATGTGCATTTTATCACTAAAGTTACTAACCTTAGTTCATCTAGGTTGTAAAACATTAATATCTAAAAATTTTAACAGAAAATGATAATCATCTATATTATTGTTTGCTATTGAGGAGCCCTAGTGGCGCAGTGGTTAAGAACTTGGTGGCTAACGAAAAGGTCACTCATTCGAAGCCACCACCAGTAGCTCCATGGAAGAAAAGTGTGGCAGTCTGCTACTGAACACATTTACAGCCTTGGAAACCCCATGGGGGCAGTCTTACTCAGTCCTATAACGTCACTGTGAGTCAGCATTGACTCCGCAACAATGGGTTTGGTTTTGATGTGGGTATAACTCATTAGGGAGCTCTGGTAGCATAGTACCTAAGGCACTTGACTGCTAACCAGAAGGCTGGTGGTTCAAACCCACCAGCCACTCCTCGGAAGGAAGATGGGGCAATCTACTTCTGTAGTGATACTGCCTCAGAAACCCAAGGAAGGGTCGCTATGAGTCGGGCCTGACTCGACAGGCACATAACAACAGCAACAACATAACTCATTAAGCATCTACTTTGTCTCAAATACTAGGCTAATTCCTTTACATGTCTGCTATCACTTAATCCTTGACACAAGTGAATTTGGAAGGTTCCCATTTAAAGATGTGGAAACTAAGACTCAAAGACATACAGTGACCTGCCCAGGATCTCGATGGGAGAAACCAAACACCAACCCAGCTGCTACCGAACAGCCCCAAGTCATGGCACCCCCATGTGTGCCCACAGGGTTTCCGATGCCTGACTTTTCCAGAGTAGCACTAGGCCTTTCTTCTAAGCCTGCTCTGGATGTACTTGAACCATCAACCTTTCGATTAGCAGTCAAGTGTGTTAACTGTTTGTACCATCCAGGGACTCAATCAGTGGTGGTAAAAGGTAGGTTTTTCTGCCTGCCAAGCCTGTGGCTGAACACATTCCCCAACACAACCTCTCAATAACTCTGACCAAGGATACTGAAGAATATGGTGAGCTTCTTTCTGCTGCCGTAAGATTTGTTAATGAAAGAGTTAAAGGTGTTCTTTGGGAGGAAATCAAATAACTAATGAGAACAAAGACGCTGCATTAGGTGCCACTGAATCGCTTCCACCTCACAGTGATCCCCTGACAATGGAACAAAATGTTGCCTGGTCCTGCGCCAGCCCCACAATCACTGACAGGTTTGAGCCCCCTGCTGCAGCCATGGTGTCAGTCCATCTCATTGAGGGTCTTCCTCTTTTCCACCGATCCTCTACCTTATCAAGGATGAAGTCCGTCTCTAGGGAATGGTCTCTCCTGATAACATGTCCAGACCAAGTGAGAATAAAGACAGATGGCACAACGATGAAATGCCAACTAGACTAATGAAACTCGATACCTATTTGAAGATGTTGGTTAGCACATCTAAAGAAAGAGCCAAGCCTAGAGAGGGTGGAGCACTGGAAGTCTAAAAATAAGATACCTCATGGAGGCAATGTTGGCAGTACCCATCCTGGAAGCAAAAAGAGTTGCAGAGGCAAAGACTTCCCACATTAGGGTGACAAAGGTAGTCTAAGCCCATGGGTAAAGTTACAGGGGGAGGCTCCTTAGCCCCGTGTCTTCAAACATTCACTCTAACTAGCATGTCATGCTCACTAAACACTCTTGTCATTATGATCCGGCTGCCCACAAAGGTTGAAGAGAAGCAGGAAATGTGCTGACCATGTGGACTTTGAGTATCCTGGTCGCTGTGACAGTAATTTCTCTTTGTAAATTAAACACTGACTTCAAGCCATGGGAGAACTTGCTGATCGTTTGGACTTCATTTATCTCCATGCCTGGAACTGTCATTCTTCTTTTTGAATTAATAGATTGGCTTCATCGAGGAAAGGAAATTGCTGATCACGTGGACTTTGTGTTTTCCAGTCCTTGTCATAGTTAATCCTCTTTGCAAATTAATAACTTGGCATTCAGGTTTTATAATTCCCATCATGAGCTGGTTTTGTGTGCACCAGCCCTACAGGGAAGATCTTCTCTTTGGGTTGACAATACTAGGAGGTCCCTACGTGACCAACTTGTACCAGTTTGTCCAGGACTCATCCAATGGAAGCTCAGTATCTCGAGAAGCCTTTCTGCCCCAGGCAAATCAGTATAGCTTGCTCAGGACTGTCCTGGTTTTAAAAACTGAAAGTCCCACTACCCACAAATCCCCGCAGTCCAGGGCAAATTGGGATGGTGGGCCACCCGACAGCCTGGTTGCTTACTGAGGAAAATTCGATGTCATCGTGAAGCTGATAAAAAAGGCAATGTGCTTTAAAAATTATTGGCATGTACCAAATTCAACTTCATATCTAGCTTTACAAGGACCTTTAAGCTGTCACTCTCTTATGACTTCTAGATAACACATCACATTGTAATCCAAGAGTATTTTATTTCACAGCTCTGATACTTAAGGCATTTTATAGAAGGCAAGCTTTACACTAACACATAGGAGTGGGGGTGGCTGCTTTATTTCTGGACCATATCCAAGCCATGGTTTTTCCTGGTTGTAAGCAGTTGAGGCGCTTACTTTTAGATCCCAACGCCACTGGCCAGTTGCTGCATGGTGGTGTGGCATGGCTGACCAGAGTCTGGCAACTGGAAGATTCCCCAGCAGCTTCTGCTGCAGTGTGTCCCCTTCTCTCTTTCCTCCTCTCTTCTCTGTACCCTGGGAAGGGGAGTGTGGGCAAAGGTACCACAGACGACGAGCAAACCCCAGAAATTACCATATTTCTTCTCCATTTCTTGTGAAAACAAAACAGTTCCCACTGACACTGACTCACAGTGGCCTCATGAGGGTCTGAGTAGACTGGGCTCCACAGGGTTTCCAAGGCCCGATTTTTCAGAAGCAGATCTCTGGGGCTTTCTTCTCAGGTGCCGCTGGGAGGACATGAACTTCCAACCTTTCTGTCAACACCCATGAGTACGACCCATTCGCACCATCATGGGATGACTCTATTCTTATAGCTATTACCAGTTGTGTAGCCACTTGCTCTCCCATCTCACACCATCTTCTCAAGAGCTTTCAACTCTGTTGACCACACTTACTTCTCCAAGACTTTTCTTGACTTCTGCAATATTGTTCTTGCTTGAAGTTCCTTCTATCTCTAAGCTGCTTCTCTACCCAATCACTAAATATCGGGGGTCTTCAGGGCTAATTTCTGGCACCTCTTCTCTTTCTAATCTGTGCCATTGAACACATGGCCCTGAGCCAACTGTGGCCATCAAGCTCCTGAAATGTGTCTAGCCTACACTGAGATGTGCTGTACCGTACTGGATTTCAAAGACTTGCGATGAAAATCAGAAAGAAAAATATCTCAATTTCTGTATTGGTTACATGATGGAAAGTTAATATTTTGAATACACTGGGTTAAAGAACATATGAGATTAAGCGTATGTTGGCCATGTAATCGAGAGAGACCAGTCTCTGGAAAAGGACATCAAACTTGGAAACATATAGCATCAGTGAAAAAGGAGACCCTCAATGAGATGGATTGAAAGAGTGGATACAACAATGGGCTCAAATAGAGCAGCAAACATAAGGATGGTGTAAGACCAAAAGGTATTTTGTTCTGCTGTGCACAGGGTAGCTTCAAGCTGGAACCAACTCAACAGAACCTAACAACAAGGACAAAGTTACTATCAAAATTATTTTCATCTGATTCTTTTTACTTTTTTTTACATTGCTATCAGAAGTATTCTTTCCATCTTTTTGGTACAGTCACTGTACCAAAAAAAGAACTGGTTGACATTTAGCCATGTCAGGAAGTAACATATGATCAACAACCATTGGTACTGGAAGAAGAAGGTCAAGCTGCACTGTAGGCACTGGCAAGAAAAAGAAAAATGCTCCAGGAATTGACAGAATCCCAATTAAGATGTTTCAACAAATGGATGCAATGCTGGAAGTACTTATGCATCTACATGCCAAGGAATTTGGAAGACAGCTACCTGATCAACCAACTAGAAGAGATCTGTATTTGTTCTCATTCCAAAGAAAGGTGATGCAACAGAACACCAAAATTATTGAACAATATCACATGCAAGTAAAATTTTACTGAATATATTAAAAAATTATCGCAGTAGTACATACAGCAGAGAAATGCCAGAAATTCAAGCTGGATTCAGAAAAAAACATGGAATGAAAGATATCATTGCTGATGTCAGATAGATCTTGGTTGAAAGCAGAGAATACCAGAAAGATGTTTATCGGTGTTTTATTGACTAGAGAATGGCATTCAACTATGTGGATCATAACAAATTACAGATAACATTGCAAAGAATGGGAATTCTAGATTGTTTAATTGTGCTCCTGTGGAACCTGTGCATAGTCTAAGAGGCAGTTTTGGGAACAATATCAGGTGGTTTAAAATTAGGAAATATGTGCATCAGGGTTGTATCCTTTCACCATACATATTCATTCTATATTCTGAGCAAACAGTCCAATACACTAGGCTACATAGTGCCTAAGGCACTTGACTGCTAACCAGAAGGCTGGCGGTTCAAAGTCACCAGCCACTCCTCAGAAGGAAGATTGGGCAATCTACTTTCGTAGAGATACTGCCTCAGAAACCCAAGGAGGGGTCGCTGAGTTGGGTCTGACTCGATGGCACATAACAACAACAACAACAACATGAAGATGAACGTGGCATTAGGATTTGAGGAAGGCTCATTAACATCCTGCAGTATGCAGATGACACAGCCTTCCTTGCTGAAAGTGAAGAGGACATGAAACACTTAATGAAGAAGATGAAAGACTACAGTCTTCAGCATGAACTACACATCAACATAAAGAAAACAAAAATCCTCACAATCGAACCAATGAGCAACATCATGATAAGCGGAGAAAAGATTGAAGTTGTCAAGGATTTCATTTTACTTGGATCCACAATCAACGCTCATGGAGGGAGCAGTCAAAAAATCAAATGTTATACTATATTTGGCAAATATACTGCAAAAGATCTCTCTGTATTGTTAGAAAGCAGAGTTGTCACTTTAAGGACTAATGTGTGCCTGACGTAAGCCACAGTATCTTCAATTGCTTGTTAGGCATGGAAAACCTGGAAAATGAATAAGGAAGACCAAAGAAGAACTGATGCATTTGTATTATGGTGTTGGCAATGAATAACGAATATACCATGGACTGCCAGAAGAACACACAAATCCATCTTGGAAGAAATACAACCAGTCTATTCCTTAGAATTGAGGATGGCTAGATTTCGTCTCATATACTCTGGACCTAATATCTAGAGGTGCCACTCCTTGGAAAAGGAAATCACGCTTGGGAAAGTAGAGGGTCAGTGAGAAAGAGGAAGACTCTTAAGGAGAAGGATTAACACAAAGGGCTTAAATATAGCAACAGATATGAGGATGACGCAGAACTAGGCAGCATTTATTTCTATTGTGCACAGAGTCACTATGAGTCAGAACCAACTTGATGGCACCTTACAACAACAAGAACCAGGAAACCTTAATTTACATGTGTGGCTTACATTATCTTTCCAGTGAACAGTGCTGGTATAATCAACCATTGTCAAGTCCAGTTGTCAATCTATTTCTCTCCATATCCATTGCTACAACCTTAGGCTGGGCTTACTGCAACAATTTCCTAAACAGTTATTTATTGTGATGGATTAAAAACGGCCACCACTTCTTTGTCATTCTTCCCATTAAAAGGTGGAGTGTATGTTTCCTCACCTTGAATTTGAAATAATCCTGGAACACTTGGACCAATAGAACAAAATGGAAGTGATGCTATGTAACTTCCAAAGCTGTCTCCAAGGAGAGCTGTGGTTCTATTTTGACATGCTTGGATTGTGTCCCTTAGAAGCCAGCTGCCATGTAAGACATCAGAAGCCCAAGCAAGCATGAGGAAAGAGGACACATGAAGAAGCAGCAAGATGCCACACACAAGGGAAGCCTTCCAGGATCTTCCTGTGTAGCCCACGCACTACCTGAAAACATCTGAGTGGAAGACTGAGTTCACATTCAGCCCCGCTCGGCCTCAATCCCTGACTCATAGAAGCGTGACTAAATACAACAGGTGTTGTCAGGAATCTCTACATTTGAGGTTGTCTGATACTGGCAATAGGGATGTGAAATGATCTCTCACTCACATGACTGCTCTAATGCACCTATCATACAGCAGCCAGTGGAATCATTTTACAAAGTTAACCTGAGGCCCACAGTCTTGCTTCCCACTGCAATTAGAGGAAAAGTGAACCGCCAGCCCTGTCACTCTTCCCCCTGACCCCTGGGACCCAACCCTCAGACATCATAAGCATCATTGGGCATTTATGGCCTAATGCCTATCCAACTGGAAATTCATGTGTTAATCCAATGCCTCCCGATGACACCATGAGCCAGGCACTAAGTGGGAGTACCAAACAACATGGAGATGGACAAAAGGCATGTAAATAAAAAACACTAATTGTGGCTGATAGAAAGAGGATGGAACAACAACAACAACAACAACAAGGTGCTATGGTGCAAAGTTAACAGCGGGTACTGAATTAGGGATGGGGATTAGGGATGGTTTCTGTAAGATGATACTCAACCAAACATTAAACACAGAAAGGTCCTCTCCATCATGACTCATTGGTTATCCTTAATATCACTATTCCCACACCAGGTTCTACCATTCCAGATGCAAAGCCCAGGACCATGTCTAAGAGAAGCCACCCAAATCCCCCCAAAGCCTCAGCCACTTTTTTTTAGTTTTGCTAAAATACTTTTCTTCTTCATTTTCCTCTTCCCCATTAGGCTGCCTTACCACCCAGACTGGGTATCTCAGCTCCCAGCATCCAGTCCCAGTCCTAGAGGGTACCTCTCTCAGATTATCATCTTCTGACCTGGGGCATCTCATTGCCAACATTAACAAGGAGTTAACATGATTTGGGAGAGGCATTATCTGCTCCTTATCTGTACACGTACCTGCCAGTCACTTTCCCCATTATGTTCCTGGGGTTGGCACAGGAATAAAGTCACTAGAAAACCATTTGGGAAAGAGGATTTATATAAATTAGGATTCTGAGAATTCACATATGATTTAAGGGACACAAAATATACCCCCACCCCAAAAAGGTCTTTCTGCCACCCTGCTGTGGAGCCTCAAATGTCTGTCATTGGAGTCACTTCTTGGAGTCTCCAGGAAATTCTCCCTAAAAATTGCATATCCATAGCAAATGAAAAACTATCAGAGATGGCAAACACACTGCTCGAGGAGCCAGGACACCTGAGCTCCAGTTGCAGTTCTCCAATTCTCCACCTCTGAAGAAGTGGCTCTTCCTGAGGACACGCAGGCTGAGGCAGATGGGCCAGTGCCCGTGCCACATATCTCAGCCACCAGTTTCCTGTGAGCTCAGACCCACTCCCAGGGCTTCCCCCAAGCTCTCGTGACTGCAAGGCATTCTGCCCAGGAGCTTCAGTGATACTTGGAGGAACTGCTCTAAACTTGGGCAGTTAACACCCCTGAGGGCAACTCCCAAGCCCAAAGGGTAGAAAAGCTGTGGATAAAGGTTCCTGCCCCATATTTCAAGCAGATAATTCTGGGTGGCATTTCATTGTCTTCTCAGAGTTCCTGGAAGAATTGGAAAAAATGAATCCCCATTGCCAACAAAAGCAACCTCAACAACATACCTTATGACTGGCTTTTCCTCCTTCCCTGGTTTATGCTCCCTGTTCACTCACTTCTGCTTCTGGGTCCATTTCCCAGAGAAGGGGCCTTCCCCAAATCCTTGTCTCAGGCTCAGCATCCTGGCCACCAAACTAAGGCGTACATCCATCTTTGGCCCATACACACATCTTTGAATGAAAATGGTGAGCTCCTAACAAGAAGCACCATCAGTGGGGGAAAACAAAATAAAAAGAAGGAAAATATACTTGCAAAGCCTTGCTAGAGTCCTAGGAAGAACAATCTCATCACAGACCGATTCTGTGAGGTCAGTGTGTGTCAGCAGTAATTCTTTTTCTCCAACTGCATATTTGTTTTCAGGACCATCTCGGATGCTAGCTTCAAAAGCTTTCTCTCTGTAATGTGCTACAGAAGACTATTTTCTTTTTTCTTTACAATGTGTCCAATTCCATTTCTGCAGCAGATACATCATTATCATGGAAACGTTATTAGTCTCTTCTCCCCATGTGATTAGGGAAGCTGAGGAGAGGAGACTATCCCCCGAGATCCATTCCTATCCTCCTGGCATCAGAACCCTCTTCCCAAGCCATCCTTCAATGCCATGAATGGAATTCTGACAGCAGCATTTGTCAGAATAAGTGACACCCCTGTAATCTGTGAGGTCACAGGGAACACATACATTGGGAGAAAGAGAAATGAATTATTTGACATCCACACATTAGAGCACAAAAAATAGCAAGCCATCAGGGAAGAACAAACATTTCTGTAGAAGAATTTGGCCAGTGGCACACAAGAAAATCCCCACTCGAATCACTCGTGGATACTGCTGTCCAGGCCTCTTTGTTTGATGAGTGAGGTGAAGCCTAGTTTTCTGCCATAAGTAGTAAACAGGAAAAAAAAAAAAAAATCTTCTTCAGAGGGTCTGACAGGCTCTCTCACAAAAGGGAAGGCAAAAGTCACACCCCAAACAGACAAAATAGTGAACTGATGAAGTACAAAAAACAAGTTTATATTTGGGTTAAATGATGATACTTAATGACTCACATTTTTTTTTTTTT
>NW_006921644.1:7405500-7409430 GCF_000298275.1 Orycteropus afer afer | reverse complement strand
TTCAGTCTCTCTCCATTGAGGGTAATATTGGCTGTTGGTTTTGCATAAATGCCTTTTATTATGTTGAGGAATGTCCCTTCTATTCCTATTTTGCTGAGATGACTCACATTTTTACAACTTCAAATAATTCTTGAAATTCATGGACTTAAATAAGCACCCTTACTTTTAAAAGTCAAGCTGTTTATGATCATGAGATTCCAAGGCATTTAAAAAAAAAAAAAAAGTCAGGTTCAAAACATATCCTTCACCCCTCCCCCAATTTTAATGCTTCTAAAACTAGAGACACATCTTACAATTGATGGGAATGAAGAGCTGTGTCAAGGTTTGAGTGGCAGCTCCTTCTGTCTCCCTCCATCTGTCTTCCTCCTTCTGTCTTGTTGGTGGTTGCTGTTGAGAAGACCTCAACTCATGGTGACCTCACATATAATGGAGTGAAACACTGCCCAGTCTACTACCAGCCACAGTCTTTGGCACATTTGAGCCCACTGTGGCAGCCAGTGGGTCAGTCCATCCCATGGAGGGCTTTGCTCATTTTTGTTCACCTTTTACTTCACTTAATGTGGTGCCCTTTTCTAGTGATTGGTCTTTCTTGATGATGTGTCCAAAGTGAAGAAGATGACATCTCTTGCTTAGTAGTATATAAGTTATGCTTACTGAATGTACCATGGACTGCCAGAAGAACTAATGAATCCGTCCTGGAAAAATTACAGCCAGAATCCTCCTTGGAAGAGAGAATGTCCAGCCTTTGTCTCACCTACTGTGGTCATGTTGTCGGAAGGGACCACTCCCTGGAGAAGGATGTTATGCTTAGTAAAGTGGAGTCTCCGAAAAAGGGGAAGGCCCTCAACGAGATGGATTGACACGGTGGCTGCCATGATGGGCCCAGGCATAGCAGGGATCGTGAGGCTGGTGCAGGACCAGGAAATGTTTTGTTCTGTTGTACACAGGGTTGCTACGAGTCAAAGCTGACTCAATGGCACCTAACAACAACATGCTTCACTGAACTTCTGGCCTCAACTCTTCAGCTTGCCCCCTTCTGGAGTGGAAGGTGATCCTATCTCAGGGAGTAAGAAATGAACATTTCAGGTCTCCACAATCTTCAAGACAGCACAGGCCTGAAGAATGGTCTGACAGGGAGGCTACTATCGAGGTACAATGGTTTTGAGTATCACACTAAGGACTTAGGGCCATAGACTCAGTGGTGAGCATCGGTTCCTTGACCCCAGAGAGTGCCAACAGGAAAGATTTGCTAACTCATCAAAAGGAGTCATCCAGGTGTCACTTTCATTTTACTTACTTTTAATTTTTGATTTAAAGCACAATGTACAACTTAAAATGAGGTATCTATCGTCTCATTTTGAATGCTATTTTTTGGATTCTATATTAAGGAGCTTTGGTGAGACAGTGGTTAAAGTCGTTGGCTACTAAAGAAAAGGTCAGTGGCTCAAACCCACCAGCTGTTCCTCTGGTGAAAGATGAGGGAGATGGCTTCTGTGGAGAGTTATACCCTATGGGACAGTTCTCCTCTGTCCTATAGGGTCATTGTGAGTAGGAATGAATTCAATGGCCATGAGTTTATTTTCATTATTACGGATTGTTGTTGTTGTTGTTGTAATGTGCCGTCAAGTTGGCCCCAACTCACAGCAACCCCTCCTTGGGTTTCTGAGGCCGTATTACTACAGAAGTAGATTGGCCAACCTTCCTTCTGTATTAGAATTCAGAATATGAGATGGATTGCCATGGTGGCTGCAGCATAATTCTTTACATGTACTTAATTCAACCAACAACATATCATGCAAAAATATAAGTGTATGGCTTGATGATCTTATTCTTTGTGAGCATACTAGGTAACCACCATCTAGATCAAGAGGGACCATATTATCATCACCTCAGAAATCTCCCTCATACCCTCTTTCAGTCATCATCCTCCCAGAAGTAACCAGTGTTCTGACTTCCATCACAAGAGACTCCTTTTGTTGAACTTTACTGACATAGAATTGACCCCTTGGTACCTGGCTTCTTTCATGCAGTGCCATGTCTATGGGGTTCACCCATGTAGTTGCACACATGATAGCACTTTATTAAAATTTCTGTATCATAGTCATTTCATGCATATACAAAAACTCACCCATTTGTCTTTTGATGGGATTTTGGGTTTGTACTTTTTAGCCATTTTGAATAGTGTTGTTGTGAACATTCTTGAAAGTGCGTTTTGGCATTTGTATGTATAATTTCTCTGGTGGCCTTGTGCCTCAGGCATCTGACTGCTAACCAGAAGGCTGGCGGTTCAAACTCACCACCCACTCCTAGAAAGGAAGATTGGGCAATCTACTTCCATAGAGATATCACCTTGGAAACCCAAGGAGGGGTCACTATGAGTTGATATCGACTCAACGGGAATGCATGTGTTGACAGATGTAGAAGTGGAATTTCTAGGTCAAACCCTCATCAACTTTGCAGTGTGTGACAGTCCCATTGCTCCCATCCTTGTCAACACTTGGTGTTGTTATTGTTTTTACCTACACCATTTTGTCATGTGTGTACAATAGTGTCCATGTGTTTTCACTTTGGCAGGACTCATGATGTTAAAGCATCTTTGTCTATTTAGTAGTCATTTAAATTTCCTGTTAAACTCTTTTTCTCTTTTTAAAGTAGGTTGTCTGTCTTTTTGCTGTTGCTTTGTAGGAGTTGTTAATGTACTCTCGATAAAAGTCCTGTCTTGAAAATAAATATGCATATGATTACAAATAGATATAATTTCACATTCTTCAGCCTGTATTTTCACTTTCTCAGTGATACATTTTGATGAATACAAGTTTTGCTTTTAATGAAGGCCCAGTTATTCATCTCCTTTGCATTCATAAAAGACAGTGACTTGAGTGACCTACATGTTCCCTTTCAGTGTCAGCTATTGGGGCCAAGGTTATGCTGGTCTTAAAAAAGAAGTTGGAAAGGGCCTGACTTTTTCTATTTTCTGCCAGATTTTGTACAAAATTGGTGTAGTGTATTTCTTAACTGTTGGGGAGAATTCACCATGAAGCCTTCTGGCCTAGAGTTGTCTTTGTGAGTAGAGTTTTAATAGAATACTATTCAGATTTTGTATTTCTTCCTGTGTAAGTTTTAGTGAGTTTTTTTTAAAATAAATTTGTTCAGTTCAAGTAATTTTCAAATTCACTTTCATAAATGTATGTATATTATCTTCTTGTACTTATTTTCTTGTAGGATCTTTAGTGGTGTCTCTGATTACATTTCCCTCATTCATATTACTATTTCTTTCATTTGTGATTGGTCACTCCTCCTTGGGGTTTATTAACTTCTGAATTTGGCAGAGAATCACTTTGTGGTTTGTGGATGTTTTTCTACTGTAGCTCACCTTCCATGTCATTGACTTCTGCCCTTATCTTTATTATTTCTTTTCTTCTCTTTTCTTAGAGTTAAATTTGATGTTCTTCTCAGATTTAGAGAATTGATTTTCAGCTTCTCTAATGCATGTTGAGTCATAAATTTTTGCTTCACTTCAACTGCATCTCACCAGTTTGTTATGTAATACTTTCATTGTATTACATTCTAAATATTCTGTACTTTTCATGATTATTTATTATTTTACCCATGAGATATTTTGAAGAGTATTGGTTAATTTACAAACACTTGAGGATACCACAGTTCTCTTTTGGTCATTAGATTTTGTTTTAAATCCACAATGCTGAGAACATGGGTACTGAATTACTTCTACCTTTCAAAATCTGTTAAGATGAAGGGTATGGCCTTGCATACAATATGTTGATAAATAGTCCATGTGCACTTGAAAATAAACTATACTCTTCAATTTTCAGGTGCAGTGTTCTACACCT
This sequence comes from Orycteropus afer afer, assembly GCF_000298275.1. Taxonomy (NCBI): domain Eukaryota; kingdom Metazoa; phylum Chordata; class Mammalia; order Tubulidentata; family Orycteropodidae; genus Orycteropus; species Orycteropus afer. The sequence goes on along the minus strand of NW_006921644.1, from coordinate 7,405,579 downwards.
GCTGTTCAAATTCTCTTCATGTCTGTTTGCATTTACATGTATTGTTCTATCAGCTACTGAGAGAGGCGTGTTAAAGTTC
>NW_006921644.1:7377185-7405180 GCF_000298275.1 Orycteropus afer afer | reverse complement strand
TTTTTTTTTGGATATATCCAAATTTAGGACTATTATATCTTCCTGCTGGATGGTTTTAAGACAGGGAGATGCCCCTCATTGTCTGTAGAAGTACTTCTTCCCTAGGTCACAACAGCACAGCCACACCAACTTTTTTTTTTTTTTATTAACATTTACAGGGTACATTTCTTTAAATTCTTTAATTTTGAATCACTGCAGACCCTTACGTTTAAGGTACATCTAATTTAAACAACATATGGTTATTGTTTTACAACCGGGTTTAACAAGCTTGAGTTTTCATTGGAGTATTTATCAGTTTACATTCCTGGGTTTCTAGCCGACTCTCCTACACTACACCTGACCTGGGTAAATCCTCTCTTTGTGAATAATCCCTCCCTGAATTAGTCCCATCAGAGTACGTCTCCTGGTACACAGAGACTGTGAAAACAAGTCCATAGCAAAAGTCAAAACAATAAATAAAAAGTAAAGGAAAAGTGGAACCTTGTGACTTCTGTTGACCCCTCCATTAAGCCACGAGGCCGATTCCACTCCTGGGTTAGCCTACACCCGCAGCTAGAAACTCAGGCACCTGGACATTTTAACTATGACTGCCGTATCAGGCCAGTCGGTGGTAATTCTCTCTTTACTGGATAATATTATTCCTTACTTTCTATGTGCCAAGTACATAGAAGTTCTAAGAACTTCACATAAATTATCTCTTTCAACCCACATGTTAACTCCAGCAGGTAAACACTATCATTATGCCCACTTCACGGACAGGAAAAGTTAAGGCTTATAAAAGCAGAAAGAATCTGTCCTAAATCACAAGGCTGCGATTTGATCTCATGACATATGAGTGAGTGACTAAACTGTTAAACGTCTCACCTTATGGCCTCTCTCTTAGCCTCCATGTAGGGAAAGAACCACCAGGCTCTATCTTTGGACCTTGGCTCGATCTATCAAATCTGTTTATTCTCCAAATGCTCCTGCATAATCTGCATATTTTAGTAACCGCTGCTGATGATCTGTGTTTTAGATGTCCTTTAGGTAAGGCTTTATTTCTGAAAGTTCTGGTTTGGCTTTTCTGAAAGTCCTTAAATGCCTTATGGGACTTAATAGTGTATTCTCTATAAAAAATATGGATTGCAGTTTTCTGCCACATATGGTAGAATTCAGGAAGAGATGAAAATATATGAACCTGAATTGTTAATCTTACATCTTATTTCTATAAGATGCTATGCTTTTTCTCACCAAAGAAATGGTGGCAGTTTGGATTTATAACAATGCATTCAGAAACCTTCAGGCTTTATAACAGAAAATAATGTATCATTAGGCGCTCTGAAAGGATAATGAAGCATTTACTACTTCTAGCTCATTTTAGGAAAGGTTTCTAGAAATAAACATTAACTCATATGGACTTGGCATAAGGATCATTCATGAAGTAAGCAGAGAAGGCATGACATAGTTAGCTGCCTGAATTACTGCTCTATAAATTATTCATGCATCTAATTTATCTCGCCATTTTCCTTCTCTTACATATCCGACTTACTCTCATTTCCACATAACAGGAGAACACTCGCGTCAACAAGGACAAAGCTAACCAGAAAATAATTAAATGGTTGACCAAAGAAGCCATAGTCAAAATAAATCAAGCAAAGAAAGAAGCCCTGGAAAGAAGGGCTGCATCTCACCTAGGAAACAACATTTTTGGCCTTGGGGATTTGAAGACTTCAACTTCATGAGGTAATGGGTGGTGCCAACGGTTAAGCCTTCTGCCAGCAACTGAAAGGCTGGTGGTTTGAACGAACTCAGAAGAAAGGCCGGTGATCTGCCACTGAGACACAACGGCGCCCAGGCCTCCGCTGAGACATAAGGGGCTCACCGGGAGCAAAAGTGACTCCAAGCCAACGTCTTTTCCTTCTCCCCTTTTTAATGAGGTAATCAAAGACACTGCGGGCACTGCAGCTGACACTAGAGCTGTACGTGGGGTGGTGTCAGGAAGCAAGAGACACGGGTCTGCCAGTGTGGTCAGTAAGCGGAGATTTGCGGAGAGATGTCACTCCAGGTGCTGACCCGAGCACGTTCATCAGGATCTGACCATTCCCCATACCAATAACTGTCAGCTTTAACATTCATACAAATTGCAAGTATATCATACCTCTGTGGCTTTTCTTTCCACGGTTAATTACAGATCTCAAAAAAAATGAAAAAGAAATCCATAGCAACTGGCTCACTTGTTGGCATGTAGCATTTCTTCACTAAAAATATACATTAGTAATTAGAATCCAAAGGCCCTGCTAATATCACAACTCCTAAACTGGTTCTGATCCCAGTAACCCTGTGCCCGACCTGCTCACAACATCCTTGAGAGACAGATGTGGAAGAGATGGGAGCATTTTCAGAAAGCACAGAGGAAGAATACCTTACATTAGTAAAAGACTGACCAGTGATTGGTGAGTGGTGAGGGCTGCAACTGACACAGCCAGGTTAGGGTCAAGGTGAACACTGCTCAGTAGCGAGCCAAGTCACTGGGCCTTTGAAAGGGCACAATGTGTAACCTGATGTCCTTTGGGAAAGCAGCTCAGCAGTTATGGACATGGAGATCAGATCACAAGGAAAGGAGGTAAGACTTAAGAGAAAAAGACTAAGCCCAAGGCTTCCTCATAGGCCAGCTGAGAGGAAATGATCCCTAAACCAGTGGGGCTGCTGAAATGGAAAGAATGTGAAAACTATGTGGGACACAGAGAGAGGACAAGTATGGTAATTGATTTCACAAGTGATGAGACAGAAAAGACAAATCCAAGGTGGTGAGCCTGGACACCTGGGAAGATGAGCATGCTAGTTCATGAAAGATGGGACCTGGGAAGATGAGGTGTGGATATTTAGGAGGGTAAGTGTCTGATACACACACACACACAGTAAACTTGAGAGGCACTTAAAATATGCAGATGGGGATGTCCTGCAGGGAGACAGAAGTGCAGAAGTCAAGGTGAGATAGTGAGGTATGGGTTTGGAGATATCCTGGAAAGCAGACCTTTACAGTCACTAGGTTTGGTGACACAGTGGAGGGCAGTATAAACAGCAGAGAATAATTAAGGCAGAAACTCCAAGGGACATCTCCAGTGGGAGAAGGTTGGCAGCAAGAGAGGTTGCCACATGTATGAAGCATTGGAGAAGAAGGAGAGTTAAGTGTCTTGAAGGCAAAGGGAGGGGTGCATTTCAAGATTTCCAAATGCTTCAGAGAATTCAAGTCAGACTGGGAAGAAGACAATTTAAGGAACCCAAGCTCCAGGCCAGTTTTCCATGGCCTTTAAAACAGCAATTTCAGCAAAATACTAAGGGTAGGAGGCTCATTCTGAAGAATTAGGAAAGCAGTGTGATGAATTTGAGTGAAGACTATTCTTTCAAAATTTGGGGGTAGAGAAAAACAGTGGTATGAAGGTGAAACAGCTCTATGGAAGTCCGTTTTAAGATGGAAATATGAGAGCACATTTTAAAGCAGAGGGGATGATTTAGAGAAGAGAGAACAAATGAAGATGTCAGATGGAGAACAGGTCAATTTAAAGCAAACAGAGGCAGAAAGCAGTGGGCTCAAACATGTAAGTCCAAAAGAGTAGGCACACTCGGTCTTCCTCTAAGAGGCAGGGAAAGGGAAACTGAGAGAGCTCCAACTAGACAGCAGAACTTTACATCGAAGGAAAACATGAGGCCAGCTGCAGGAAGCTAGGTAGTGAGTAGGGCTCGCTGCTGAAGGTAAATGGAGAAGACTTGGAGTGAGATTCAAGCTGATTGGCAATAAACTAATGATGAATAATTACAGAGTAGAAATAAGGGCAAGAACCTGTAGAGAAGGAGTTGGCCCAGTTCCATGACAGTGAATGCCTCATCAACCAACTCCTTCTCCCATCTGCCCCATCCTGTTTTCCTGATTAGTTTTCTTTTTGCCTGTAAAACCAAACCAAACCAAACCCACTGCCACTGGGGTGATTCCGACTCATAGTGACCCCCACTGGGTATCTGAGGCAGTAAATCTTCATGGAAGTAGATTGCCCACTCTTGCTTCTGCAGAGATACTGAAGGATTTGAACCACCAACGTTCAGGTTAGCATTCAGATGCCTTAGGCTCTGTGCTACCAGAGATACTTTTTTTTTTTTTTGCCTATATAAGGGGCTTAATATGTATACATACTGAGTATTGCTTTGCTAATTGCAGTCTGCCTTTGTAGATAACATAAGTCCTTTTTGAATATCAAAACCATCATCTAATTAGGATCACCAACCTGGGAAATCTACATATTCAATAAATAAACATGTATTCATATTTCATCCCCAAATCATGATGGAACCAGTACATTGGGGCTATGGATTGCAACCAGAAACCACTCTCCAGGTAGACATGGATTGTTTTTTTGAACTCTTTATAAACAGCTGTTCAACTCATCTGAAAGCACCTCACTTACTAATACTTATTTCTTATTTCTCTATTTTGACAAAAAAGAGAAGATGTTTTGCTGAATTCTTTTTTTGAACAGTCTGTGAACAAAGTAGGGCACTAAACTGTACTAGCTATAAGACTTTGGGTAAGTCTGTAAAAGTAAGATATTATCTGCCATGGTGCTAGAAGAGGAATTGTCTAGGTTGGATGGCACTTAGATTACAAAGTGGTCAAAAAAATGGAGTCGAGTATGTCAGTGGTCTCAACCAAGGTGCAGGACCAGCAACATTCCGTCCTGTTGGACACGGGCTCACTGTGAATTGGAGCCAATGTGACAGCGACAAATACCAATACTGTTGGTATACCAGCAGGGTTCCCTACAGTGGACAGATTTCAACAGAATTTCTAGACTAAGACAGACTATGAAAAGAGCTGATGATCTACTTCCAAAAATTAGCCAATGAAAAGCTTATGAATCACAACAGAACATGGTCTCCATTGGCTGCCTTTGGACACATCATATGAAGCATCAATTTCTAGGGCAGGAGATCATGACTGCTGAAGGAGAAGGCCAGCGCGCGACAGAAGACCTGCCGTGAGGTAGCCGGCACACTGCTGAATATTTACTCAACAGTGGACTGGATCAGGCCCAGGGATAAAGAGGATAAAACAGGACAGGGCAACATTTTATTTGGTTGCATGCAGGGTTGCCAAGAGTCAAGGAAGACTCAATAGCAGCTAAAAGCTAAATTAAATGATAGTCCTTTCTGTAGAGTTGTAAAGATTAAGTGGTTCAACCTAAGAAATCTCCTTAGTATGGTGCCTGGAATAATAAACATTGGCTATATTCAGTATGATTAACATAATATTAATTCTGTCTCTGGCATCTGTAAAATCATTAAAGAGTGTTTGTTCAGTGCCAGGTATTGTGCTAAGTGCTGGACTGGTACCAATGAACTAGTCAGACGGAGTCCCCGTACTTGCAGAGCACAAAAACAACAGTGACGTAATAAACCAACACTATCTGAGAAGATTGTGTGTAGAATTTGGAAAAAAAATAAAATAAAATAATAGAGGTGGCAACACTTTTCCTGCATTTCTTTTTCTTTGATTCAGTTTCTGGGCCTTCTTTCTTGCCTTCTTTTTTCCTCTTCGGAGAAAATATTACCCAAAGGTCTGAATGAAAGTGGAAATCACAGGAAAAGAAGGGAAATAAGACTGATGGCTGTGCTCTTAGGGGCTAGGCTTTGGTGCCAAGAGCCAAACTGAATAAGGGACAGAGAATACAAAAGCAGTCAAGCGTCATCTGTGCTGACCAGGGTCTAAGAGAATGGACAACACAGGAGCAGACCGTGCATCCTGATCAGCTGTCTCAGCTCTCCCAACAGAGGCGAGCAGCGCAGCGGAGTGAGCGAGATGGCCAGAGGGTGGTCTTTAGAAAAGCCCGTTACAGTTACCCATACTGATACCTGGGTCTCTCGGAGAACTGCTGTTGTTTTAGTTCCGTACCTTCAAAGGAAGTTGTAAGAAGTCCATGTTAACGGGGGCCCAATTTATTGACATGATAAGTGGGTTGATAGACAACACACACCTTTTGTCAAAAAGATTTTCTGCAAAAAGATCTAACCTTGAAGGGACCATTGTTTCCCATGACAGCCATGAGGCGGAGGAACAACTATGTAGATCATGGAAAGGAGAAGCCCCTCTTGGACCACGGGACCGATTTTCTCTGACTGACGGAAGAGTCCAGCAGCAGTGGGGCAGATGCTCTAACATTCCATTCTGAATTGTAATGAAGCTGGAGAGGAAGGGCCAGGTCAATGGGGTCAAAGGAACAAACTTAGTGCAACTGAAGGCCGCCTCTGGGTCAAGGAAGCTATTGTGGGGGTGGTGCTGGGAAAATGGTCTCAAGATCATTAGTCCCTTGGCCTTCAGGAGTCCTTGAACATGCATTATTACTCAGCTCCCTAGGGGAGCACTTCCTCTGCAAAAGGCCTCTCCAGTTGGCCATGTTCTCCCATCTCTGGAGACTGGGAACTGTCAAGAGCTCCGAGGCACCATCTTGGTCTGCATATGAAAATTTTTACCTATGCCTAGGTCCATTAGTGCACCAAAATCTCAAAATGCGTATGAGATCTAACACAATGATTTTTTTTTTTTTTGAGTACTGTTTTTTTCTTTGCATGACCAAGAAAGAAGAGCAAGTGTTAGCAAAATCTGTTTTCTATTTAAAACAAAAAAGCAGCAGCTGTCTTATATTGTAATAATGATCTCTCTCGATCTCTCTCTCTCTCTCTCTCACACACACACACCCTTGCTTTCTGACTGTTACTGCCTCTTGCCATATCAAGAAGCAGTTTGGTGAACAAAAATATCAGAATTCAGGGATGCAGGCACTTCTTTTTAGGGTAGCACCCTTAGAAGGTATGGAGTGAAAGGAAAGAACTTCTAGTTTTGTCAATAGGAGCCAGAAAAAAATAAAAATAAATTAAAATGCAGGCAGGCCATAGGTGCCATCAGGCTGAAAGTATTTGCTCTTTGTCCATGTGATACCTTGAGATTAGACTTGCCTTCTTGGATTGGCCTGAACAAAGCAGGTTGAGGCGAATACCATCAGAGGAGTGGCCCAATAGGCACTGCTACCCTGGCATCTGCCACAAGTCATCCCCATGCTACAGGAACCACACCCAAAGGCATGGACCCAGTGTGGGTGGAATGGAAGAGATGGTCGGCTGAGGTCTTCAAGTTCTTCTTTGCCAACTTTTCTCCAAATGATGAGACTTTAACATCTGGGTGAAGAGCTGCCATGTGACTGGCTCATGTGCCGGGTGGAGAAGGATGGGGTAAATGATTTCCCTGTCTCCATTTTCCTTGGTCACCTAAATTGTGGGTATTAAAGGACCAAATGGAGAGAATGCATGGTCTGCACTGAAGATCATGCTCTCTCATCATTGGAGCTGTAGCTGCTGCTGCCAGAGCAACGCTCATCAGGGCCAAGTCTTCCAAACGAGCAGCCATGCTGACCAGCAATGCCCACAGTGACTGAGTTAACCCCTAAAGTACCCCCATGGGGCTTACATCAGAGGGGAGTTTAAAAGAGAGGTCATCACTGTCCCTTTGCATTTAGAGTTTACTAGTATTTGGTTGGTGGTGACAACAACATATAGGAGGTTAGAAACATAGCAGAGAATCTAGAAAATGTCCATATTATCACATTATCTTACTGATCACAGAAACAAAGTGGAAATGACCTCTGATTACAGTATCCCATTTACCTGAAGAGTCCCAAGCAGCTATTGGCAGCTAGCTTTGGACAGAGCCCTGAACTTAGGGAACCACTGTGGATTTCAATCCTGGGCTGCCACGTGACCAGCTTGGTGACCTCAGACCTGCCTCTTGACCCCTTTGCATCTCAGTTTCCTCACTGATGAAACAGAAACACCATCATCTGCTTCCAGGTACTGCTGTGAGGATTAAATCAGTTAACATGAAAATAACATGTGAAACCATTTTTCTCAACAAATGTAACACATTTTAGTGATATTTCAGCTGGCCTCTGGGACCGTGGAGATGAGTGGCACAAGGTTCCTGGATTGAAGAAGCTGTAGCCTAGGAGACCTTCATATTTGGAAAACTTTTACTGTTTCCATAAGAGTCTGCTCCCAAAGGTTTCATTCATCAGGAGAGTTCTCAAAACCCACCATGACACAGCAGGGCTTGTTCACCTACTTGGAATTTCTATAGGAGTTTTGCTGAGTTCTGATCTTCGTTTCTAACCACTTTCTAACTTTCCTGTGTTGTGACATAGTGCCTAAGGCACTTGACTGCTCACCAGAAGGCTGGTGGTTCAAACACACCAGCGACTCCTCGGAAGGAAGGTTGGGCAATCTACTTCCGTAGTGATACTGCTTCAGAAACCCAAGGAGGGGCCGCTATGAGTCAGATCCTACTTGGCAGCAATGGGTTTTTTGGTGTGTCATTTCACAGTCTTACTAGAGGAGAGGAGAGCAGTGTTACCAAACTACCATGACCACCTAGAGGCAGCAGGTGCAGACTCAACTCCGAGGTCTACAATGACTGCTGAACAGTGACATCAGCTGTTCCTCAACTGTTCCATGCCTGGTTCCCCCACAGCTATAAAACAGGAACAGTATTGCCAATGCTATAGGCTGGCCACTAGGATCAGGAATAAGATGGGGAGGAGAGCCTCGAACACGATGTCCCAAAGTGTCGTTGCTGTTGTTAGCTCCACTCAGCTGGGCGTGACACATGGCCATCCCATGCACAACAGAAGGCAATGCTGCCTGGCCCTGTGCTGTTCTCATGACGGGTTGTCCCTCAGACCCTGTGAGCCCCAGGGATTCCCATGGCTGACCCCTGGATGTAAACCACCAGAACCTTCCTAGTCCATCTTAGTCTGGAGGCTCTGCTGAAACCTGGTCTGCGTCCTAGCAACACACAGCCTCCACGGACAGATGGGCTGTGGCTGTGCGCGTGCAATGGTCAAGCATCAGACCCAGGTCTCCCATATGGAAGGCAAGGATTACACCACTGAATCACCTACGGCCCTCATGTGTGGTAGGTACTCAGTAAATGGTTCTTTCCAGTCTTCTTTTGAAATATATAAATGTCCATGAGAACTCCAGAGCTGTTCTGTCCAATAGCTACCCACTAGCCACCTTTGCCTATTAAACGTTTGACATGTGGCTAGTCTAAATTGAGATATATCTAAGTATGTATTTTGAAGACTTACTATGAACACAAGAATGCAAAAGATGTTCCATTAATAATGTTTCCATGGATTACTTGTTGAAATGATCCTGTCTTTGGTATATGGGGTTAAGTGAAATATATTATTAAAACTAATTTGACCTTTTTCCTTTTTCACACGGCCACTCCTCGGAAGGAAGGTTGGGCAATCTACTTCTGTAGTGATACTGCCTCAGAAACCCAAGGACGGGTCGCTATGAGTCGAGTCCGACTTGATGGGACACAACAACAACAACAACAACTAGAAAATATATCACACATAAAACCTGTGACTCTCATTCTGCTTCCCTGGACCACATCAGTCTAGAATGTGAAACCTAGAGTTTTGACAGGCCAAAGAGCAGCCAGTTTTAGTACTGGACTTTCATGAGATCACTTATTTTCCCCCAAAAAGCATCTGATTAAAATTAGTTGTAATTTTCTTAGATTCTGAACCAAAAGCATTTGGTTATCTACTTAAATCAATGAAGGGAAGGATGCCTTTCTATCTTAATTAAATAGCATCCTGGAACAAGCACTCGTAAACATAATATTGTGGGCATGTGTCAAAATGTAACAGCCTAATGTTCTATCCTAGCCCCAATTCTCAAATCTGTACCATAATTTTGGCACTGTATATTTTCTCCAATTTGGGTGACAGTTAAATGGATACTAATTTTCCTTAATAGTGAGTGGGGAGGTTTTCATCAGCACAGGTCCTCCACAGGTATGTCAAGTTCTATACTTGTTAAATCAGTGCATATGAGGTGCCTACATCTTTAACTCACCACGTCTTTATGGCCACAGTAAATGCACAGATAGCTCCTCTACTGAAATGGTTGTAAAAATTTTTTTGAGGGTAAGCAAGATCAGTGTCAATGACCAGCTCAACAGACTCCATGTCACTCTCAGTCGATGTGCTAAGGTTTTGAGACAAGGAAATTAATTTTACTATAAGCTGGTTTCCCTCATCCTTAGACACGCTCTTAGCAACTTAAATCAAAACAACCGTGTGGCTGTGTAACTGGTTTCTTGGTGGTTAGATGATGGTAACAGTGGCCAAAACTAACAGAAAGGATTGAAATGGTTGGCTCAGGTTGATAAAAATTAGAACTCATTCAACTAACAAGTGTGCAGAAACGTTTTTGTCCAGAGTGTGGAATGTAGAATCATGGCAAGTGGAAAACGAACAGAGAGGTGACAGCCCTTCCCTGGGTCTGTGAGAGAAAAGTCAGTGATCTGTAACTGAGATGTCTTCCATTGGCTGGGGTCTGGATGAGATATGATGTTTACAGTTATCCCAGGTACCCACTACAACATCCATGCAAGGCTTGGCTATTATTCCCAGCCAAAGTACCTCTCATGTAGCCACCACCCATCTGTCGGGGGAGCCTTGTGTGTCGCTATGGTGTTGAACAGGTTTCAGGTGAGTTTCCAGAAAGGCCCACTAATCTGCTTCTGCCAGTCGATGAAAACCCTCTGGATCCTAGCGGTCTAATATGCAAATAATCAAGGCACAGGACCAGACAGCACTTCAGCTTGTATTCCGCGCGGTCATGAGGAGTTGGGGCCAACTCAGCGGCAGCTAATAGCCACTGCTTTTCAGCCTCCAGCCCCAAGGTTTTCCCTGGTGTACTTAGCAAATATATCAGGAAATTCTGGAAAGTGGTGTATTTCAAAGTTGTAAGGCTGCAAAAACAAACAAGCAAACACTGCCATTGAGTCACTTCCAACTCAAACCCCCATTGGGTTTCTGAGGCAGTATTTCGAGGCAAACTGAAAAAATCAAACTCACTGCCATCAAGTTGGTACTGACTCATAGCGACCCCTCCTTGGGTTTCCGAAGCTGTATCTGTATGGAAGTAGATTGCCCAACTTTCCTTCCAAGGACTGGCTAGTGGGTTTGAACCTCCAGCCTTCTGGTTAGCAGCCAAATGCTTTAGGCACTACACCACCAGAGCTCCTGTAAATCTAGCCAGGTGATGAAAAATTACATATTTTTATTTGAAATTAAGAAAAAAAGTCAACTGTTACTCATAAGTCATTCTTTTCTCTGGCTGTTGTTGTTATATGCCATCGAGTCGGATCCAACTTATAGCGAGTCCTCCTTGGGTTTCCAAGGCAGTATCACTACGGAAATAGATTGCTCCACCTTCTTTTCCTCTGGTTATGTCTCTTATTTTTTGGAGCCATTTCTATCTTGGTTCTTGAAATTGGATTACAAACCAAGATGCTATCTTTTAACTTCTGTGCTTATAGTGGCAATGAACTACCAAGACAAACAAGCCCGAAGGGTAGCTCTTTCCGTTGCCATCATGGTTCTCCCCTGTTTTATTTTTCAAGCCTTTTCAAAATAGCAAAAGGGGAGAAATACTCTACCCGCCCCCCAGCTTAATTTAAGCAATTTGATTAAGAGACCATTTCCTTGACTGGAAGCACCAGGTATTGACTTCCAGTTAAGAAGCAGAGATTGTTCATAATTAATTTTTAAACACTGCCAAGTCTTTTGGTGTTGATTAAATGGACTCATTAAAAATACTCTTCTCTCTTGGAAATTTAGTTAGTGTCTCACACAGATTAAAAACCTGGTGGCCCTGTGGTTAAATGCTGGGCTGCTAACTGAAAGCTTGGTGGCTTGAACCCAACAGCCACCCTATGGGACAAAGATGAGGCAGTCTCCTTCCATAAAGATTACAACCTTGGAAACCCTGCGGGGCAGTTCTACTCTGTCCCTAGGGTACTATGAGTCAGAACTGACTTGGTGGCAATGAGTTTTTGGGGGTTGCACATAAGGTGAGGATATGAGGAATGGGAACATGATGACTTAGACTCACCTATAATCCTCAATTCCCTATGAATGGCTCATGTGTTGGATTTCAGATGTCCTGGCCTTGGACAACAGACTGTGGCACCTCAACATGCCTAGTTTCTCAAAGAACCTTTATTACAGGCCTGGCTCCAACTACACATTGTTGGGGAGTAACTGACATTTTAATGACATTCACCTCAGGCAGGGCACCATTTAAGGGCAATGCGTGTATTATCTCATCTAACCTCACAATTTTCCCACGATGCGGAATCTACTCTTATTCCATTTTACAACTGAGGAGACTGAGGCAGGGCTGGTAGATGCAGTACTGTGTGTCGAGCCATGGCAGTCTGGCCCCAGGGCAGGGCTCTCAGCTTCCCTGTGGAAGCCAAATCCCTGAGTGCAGGGGCTCAGAATCAAGATGGGCAGAGCACACGTCCATCCACAGTGCAAGTGTGGTGCAGTGATGGGAGAGAGTCAGGCAGGGTGCTGAGAGGAGCATGTGGACACACATCTAACAAGCTCAGGGGCAGTCAGAGAGGCTGCCATGCAGAAAGGAGATTTTACTGGGTCCCAAAATATTCAAGGAGCTGGCCAGATCAGTTGTGCCCAACTGTGGACCAGTTGGGGCAGTGGTGGAAGGGACACAACCCAGACAGAGGGAACAGCCTGTGTGAAAGGCAGGGAGAGCCTGGCTAACTCAAAAAGGACAAGTGGTCTGGTAGGACTGGACTCTAGAGTTCAAGACAGGGAGTAGGGAGAGAGAGTCTCATTCTACTCATCCATTTATGCCAAAGGCATCTGCTGAGAGCTGATGATTCAGCGGGGACCACGCTGGGTGTGAGGACACAGCAGTGAATGGGAAATGGAGGGAAACCCTCAAGGACATGGATGGACACTATGGCCACAGCAGTACACTCGTATTGATAATCATGAACATGGCACAAGAAAAGGCAATGTTGCCTTCCGTTATACGTAAGGTGCCATGAGTTGGAGCAACTCAATAGTGACTAATGCCAACAGCCTGTGAGCAATCATGACTCTCCAAGGAAGACTGGGCTGTGGGGGGCTTCAGTTCCACCCCTGCCTTGTTTGTGAGGACTCAGGTGCCTGGGCCACAGGACTCTAAGTTCTACGGGTGCTCTCAATGTGCACTATCATGTCTCAAGATGAAGCTAGCAAGCACCATTTCTTCAGTTCCCAAACTGGAAGTCAAATTTCACTCCTACAAGGCCCCTGATGCTCTTACCACTCCTACAAGGCCCCTGAAGCATCAAAATTCCTCCCCAAGACACATGGTCATAGAAGGTACATCTTCTTACCTCAGAAACAAAGAACAAATGGTACTCTTTTGGCTAGAAAATGAGCTTGATTAGTCCAATTTACAGAGCGGGTAAAGACATCTCCATATAACTAATGAAACAAAGAGCTTTGTCGTGTCAACCTTTGAATTTCTGTATATAAGGGTTTTTTTTTTTTTTTTAAAGGCAGCTTCCTCTTATTGTTGTCAGGCGATGAGAGACGAGGAGACGAGACAGCTGAGGAGGGGACAAGTCACATTCTGTCCAGGGACATTTTTGGGAGTCAAGCTCATCATTACCTTAAGCAGGAGAGGAAACCCTTTTGTGTTAACCTCTCTGCCCTCCATAACAATTCCTCCAGGCCCGATGAAAGACTAGGATGAAACCATGCCTCAGCAGACTCGGCTCTAAGGTGATCTTACATAGCCCAGGCCGGTACTGGATTCCAGGCGGCCCATTAAAAATGCAGAAATAACTTCAGAGTGTGCAATTAAACTGTTCACAGCAGACTTTCACAGATTCACGGAGCAGCCTTTCCAGGTGAAACAGGTCACAGGTGGCAAGTTAAACATGAGACACGTCCCTTCATTAAGGAAGAGCCAGGCTCTCAGAATCACTGCTGAACTGGGCTTTGTGGTGGTTATATTTACCTTAGAGAAACCTTCCTTTCCAAACAGTGACCTGAAATGAGCAGCTAGGAAACTGTTCCCCTTTGGGTTACACTAGGCACCCCACTTGCCTCTCTGATTGCATCTTCTCTTTCTTTCCTGTGGCTTGCTTTTTTTCTCCTGCCCCAGATCCTGATTCTGCCTCATAGTTTGAATGAGTGTGCTAGCCCCTCCCACCCCTTAACCTTCCCCTTGAGGTTCCCAAACAATCTCCTTCATGAGACCTGTCGTCTGCAGTGCCCCACAGAACAATCCATGACTCTCAGCCCCATTTCAGCGAGGAGGACACTGAGCTCCACTGACTTCATCAACTTGCCCAAGGGCACACAATTAGAAAATGGTGAGGGAGAAATCTGAAGTCAGTACATCCAACTTCAAAGCAAAGCGCTTAGCACTACGCTCTTCTACCCCAAAACCCTAACCTAAAGACCCGTCCCATATCCTCCACTGTCTCCTGGGCATCTCTACTGAAACGTCCTCAGGGGTCACCAATTCAGCACACTCAAGCCAACCAGGATGTCTTGCCCTGTGTCTCCTTTCCTGACTGGTTCAATTCATGTCCACCCTACTAGGCAACAAAAACATAGAGCCATCTTCTCTCTTTAACTGCAACCATAAATATCACACACTGACCCTTGACTTTCTTCCTGTGAACCATGCTTGCCATCTGTGGTTTCCCTCCACTGCTGCTCCTGTTGCTCTGACTCGCCCTTCCACCCCCTGACTCATGGACAGCGGCCACAGTAGGCCAGGTGCACAGTCTCAGCCTCCCGGCTTGCAAAGCAGCAGGATGAAAATAGGGATTTGGACAGAAAGGCCAGAATGTCAACCTCATTTCTGCCAAGTTCAGGTTAGGGGAGCTTGGCCAAATTCTCACAGTTGTAGGAAGGGGGAAGTAATACCAGCCATCCCACAGGGAGGGCATGCTGTTAGAACTAAGAGGTTCCAACCAAACAGGTTCTCAAACAACAGTGGCCGCCAGTGCTGTGATTGTTAGCTCCATTCTCTGCCCACTTCGGTCAAGATCACTGGACAGATGCCCTTAACCAGCACCACCATCGTGCCCACTCCCCTGAGCAGGAGCCTACAGGGGTCCCCTGTTGCCACATTGGCTAAGTGGCGAGCATTATATCTACATCTGAGATCTCACGCAATCTCCACGAAGACCTGGGAGGTAGTATTATCATCCTGGTTTTATAGGTGACAAACTACAAATGGAGGCTCAGAGACGTAAAGCGATTTTCCCAAGGCCAGATAGGGAGGGGTACATCCTGTGGGGAACTGGACTACTCTTACACTCACGGGATGCTCCTACCGTTCACTCATGGGACGCCCCTAACAGTCACTCACGCAACATCCCTAACATTTCCTTGTGGGAAGTGTTAGATCCCGCTCAGTCCTTCCCCTCGGGGAAAGAAGAGGTAGCACGGGGGAGTGGTGGAGGTATGGGTTCACGTCTGGGCTCTACACCATGTGCTTTTCACCGTGTCCTTCAGTCTCCTTGTGTCCTGATCTTCCATCAGGAGCAGCTGGCTTGTAGGATTGTTGGGCAGATGAATGAGGTGGCATCTGAAGCCCACTGAGACTACTGTCCAGAAGACAGTAAGTACCACCAACATAGTGAGTACCATGTACTCAGTAAGTACCACATATACCGGGAGAACTTACTACACAGGGAGTACCTCCTACTCAGTACGCACCACTTCCGTGTAAGTACCACATAAGCATTGGCCATTACCACTAGTGCAGCAATCCATGACCTCTCCCTTCTCTGAAGGCACAGAGCACTGATCACTTTTGCCTCCATGCGTGGTCCTTCATTGATTCACATGCTCATTTTCCCTTCCCAACAAAGAGTTAAGCTTACTCACGTGCCTATTAATATCTTTCTCTCGTCACTGGCCTGCTTGGCCGCACACAGTAGGTCCTCAAAACTACCCACTGGATTTCTAGTGAGGCCTGTGCTCTCCTCAAAGAGATTCTTCCGTTTTCATTTTCGCTTTTACTTTTTTTCCCTCACTCTTTCACGAAAGACACCATTACCAGGGCATCCTCACCAGACCTGTTTTCAAACCTCAGGAAGTTATCGCAGGTAGAGAAGAATGGCCCGATGTGTTGGAGTCTGGCAGAGAAGCCTCAACCGTGCTTTAGAGAAGGAGCTATTGCAGCCAAGCTTGTTGGACGCCGCAGATGAAGCCTTGGGACAGACAGCAGCTCACCGGGACTCGAGACCTGCACTTCCCAGCTGAGTCCCCCTCATGGGCCCTGGGCCTCCCAGCCCTTCAAGGGGATGCCTGTATGAGCACCACCCGGCATCCCTCCTGCTCTGCTGTAAGCGAAGCACTATGACATCATCTTTCCTGGATTTAAAGACAACCCACAACTCATGATGAGCAACATCCATCTACATACATCCAATCCCACACATAAAACCCCTTCACACGACCTTCCATACTGCTCACCTGCTCCTAACCGGCACACTGTGGTACACATCCCAAACATTTTGCTCCTTTACATCTGCCAAGTCTTTTGCACTCTGTGTTAGTGGGATGCTGTGAAAATGAACTGACCGTGTCTAAGAAGAGAAAACCTTGTCTTTGTGATGCCCACGTGTCTCAGGGCATGCAACAGTGTTCTATTTTCTTTGAAAATGTCAATAACACTCTGTGGATTCTTTTTTAGCTTGCTATCCACACTTGCTTCAGGAATCTTCAGATACAGAAGCAAACTACAGCATCTCTCTAGTCCAGGGGCAGAAAATAGACTCTAGCCCCAGCAACACCTTGAAATGATCAGTGACAGGAGCTTTTAAAACCACAGTGCTGAGTAAGAGCTCAGGCCGAGCCAGGGCTCACCGGCAGAGTCTTGTGGTGGGGCAGCAAAATCCAGCACAGGCCAGGTGGCCAAGCAGGACACACATGTGCCACTGTCTAGCCACCCTTGACTGTTTAACCCCTTGCGTCCCCAGAGGAGCAGGTTCTAGGGTTCTCTCAGGTCACCCGGCAGCAGTGGCAGTAAAGCCACAAGTCGCTGCAGGTGCAGTCTGCTGCCAGCTGTGCAGCTAGGCTCACTCCCCGCCCATGCTCCACCAGTGAGTAAAGTCAGAAGATGCAGCAGGGTTCTGGGGAGAGTGGCAGACGGAAGAAGGCAAGGAGAGTCACGGGCTCGGAAAATCTGGGGAGCACCAGACCAGGAGGTGGCTAGAGACACAGAACTGAGGACCTATCATGATGGCTGTTACGATTTGCCAGGGTCTACCTGAGTCTCCCTCTCCTTTTAATCAAGAAGGCACATTGTCGTTGACCACCTGGTGAAGGAAGAGGTGAGTCAGCTGCAATAAAATGTGTCCTGGTGCAATCAGGATGACAGTGTGTGGCCTCATAAAGTGAATGCCCATGTGTGAGAGTGCAGGGTTCAGCAGGCATGCAAATGTGGAAAGGAACGGGCATGGGTGCATGACTAAGGAGCAGTGTCGTATGCAATGGCTGCCTTGCTGTGCCACTCTAGTGGGACACCATGGTTCTTGTATGCACAATAGTCACGCCCTTTTCTGATTTACTCTGAGTAACTAACTCTCTTTAGTCTCAGCCTATATGTTTCAGCTGGCACTGACTTTCTCCTGGCTTTAGGAAAATGCACACGACTCACACATAGCCAATCAGAGCATCACTGCCTGTTGGACACTGTTTCGTTCAGGGATGGGCACCTGACTGGATGAGAACCAGTGTCAAGCTTCGGTTGGTGTTATCAGGAAGAGATTCTCTCGCAGGAGACTTCAGACAAGGAATGAAGTGGAGCATCTGCACTGGGATGTAGGGAGCAGGGGGTGACTGCCTGAGAGAAAAGCCAACACGAGATGGATACCCATCACACTGAAGCCATCAGCTGGACACTGGTCCATAACCATGGCTGGAGGCAGAACACCCCTGACATACTTCAGTTGCATGAGCTGATAAATTCTGTACTTTAGGTTTCTCTACTTTGCAACAAGAAAAGAATCTCAGCCAAGGTAGCAAGCCAATTAACCATTTTCCCCCCACAACACACAGACCCCGACGTTCCTCCTTGAACTCAGCTTATGCCAAGCAGTTGCATTACCTGCAGGGAGCCCTGGATGTCTTTCCCTCCGACGATCATGAGTTCTGCCATGTCTTCTGCATGGGGTGTCCGTGCGTGGATGAATAGAGTCCTGCCCACTGCAGTGACATTTCTCAGGGCGACTAAACTGCCATCGCTGTTCACCTTGAAGTATGGGCTTGAGACCTCATAGCGCAGCTTGTCATTTCCCTTACAGTCACTGAAGGTCACTGCAAACAAACACAATGGTGACAGTGTGAGTAGGCTGTGTAGACCAAACCTTGAGGTATCTGGTCCACTGAGTGGACCACCCCTCCAGAGCCCATACGTACTGCCCCTTATCCTACAGCAACCCCCTTTTCCTCTCACGGCTTTGCTCATGCTGAAGGCTCCATCAAGACACGTCCCTTGGAACGTCTCCTGCTCCAGGTAAGTAGTAAGCACTGAGGAGGCAAAGGTGAGCAGGAGGCAGCCCCTGGTCTTGGGTGACGTGGGGGACATGAACAATCAGATCGGCAGAGTGATGAGGAGGAATGTGACCCAGTCCTGGCAGGCGTGAGGTGCTGTGAGAGAACTAAGAATGTTGAGGAACACACGGTCGGTTATATGAACTGGGTCTTTAATATGAGCAGTAGATTAGAAGGCCCACAGAGGGTGGAGAACATTCTAGGTGAAGGGACCTATGTGTGCAAAGGCATGGGGGGGTGGTTAAAGAAAAAATAGATTCTGGGAAAGACAAATAACTTGGTATGCTTGGCTCAGAGGCAACTTTGAGCTGGGGCTGAAACAGATGTTGGGGAGTTGAAGGGTAGGCTGGAAGTGAAGCTGAAACGCCCTGTAGCCTGGAAGACTTTTACCATGGAGAAGGTCAGGATCAGCTTTTTGGTTCCACAGGCAGTGGAATGACAGCTGCTCAAGTGCCCCTCTGACCTGGCGCCTCCAGAGCTGGTTAGCCTGTCTGTCATGATGGGCACTTCAATGCTTGGTGTGTGCTTGTGTCTCTGCCTGTGTGCCCACCCCCAGACCCCTTAGCATAAACGTGCACTGCTGGCTTTGTCCCCAGCACTTTCCCTTTCTTAGCTCTCTGCTGAAGTGCCTCGTTTACTTGTTTAGTAAACTTGTAAGTGAATTAAACATGGGTACAATATACAAACGGGAGCTCTGGTAGCATAGTGGCTAAGGCACTTGACTGCTAACCAGAAGGCTGGCAGTTCAAACCCATCAGCCACTCCTTGGAAGGAAGATGGGGCAATCTACTCCCATAGTGATACTGCCCCGGAAACCCAAGGAGGGGTCGCTATGAGTCAGGTCTGACTCGACGGAACATAACAACAACACAAAGTGTACAATCAGACAGTGCCACCAGAGCTCCTTCACTCAGAATGTAGTCAGTGAATTCACAAAGCGAGCACACGGCATGCTCAGCACTCAAGAATCCTAACACCCAAGAAGCAAAGGATTACCAGTCCCCCACCAAGAGTCCCCTCATGTCCCTCCCCAAATAAAATGCCTACCGTCTGCTCCAGAAATGACCACAGTCCTGACTTCTAACACCATGGATGAATTTTGCCTGGTTTTGAACTTCATTTAGGCAGGTGTAGTCTGTCTGGGTTGTGTCCACACGTATGTGGACGCTTCTGCTTGACATTGTGTGTTGAGACTCATCCAGACTGTTTCAAGTAGTAACAATCTACCCTTCTTGACTCTATAATACTCCATCCTGTGACTAGGCTGAGTTCGTACACCCATTCCAATTCCACTGCCCATAGGTGTTTGGGCTATTCCCAGGTTCACCTCCCACAATATCGCTGCTGGGGACATTCCCAGGTGTGTCTCCCGGACAGCATCTACTTGTTTGCATTCCAGTAACTCCACAGGTCCTGGTGCAGAATTGACGCCTTGTAAATATCTGGTGAACTAAACTGATCTCCTAGCAGGGGGATGATGCTTCCAGTGATAATGGTCCTATTAGCTGCTGCTAATAACAATCATAAAGGCTGACGCTGATGGAGCAGTTTCCACACATGAGGCTCTGTTGTTAGCAGTTTCTATACATTCTCCTATTTAATCATCACAATGACCCTATGGATGGGATGTTATCTTGGCCCCTTCCCCATATTTTATAAATGAAGTAATTAAATTTCAGAGAGGGCAAAGAAGATGCTTCACACACACACACACACACACACACACAATACATCTGCGTAAGGACTGGACAGGCAGACCTTGTTTGATTGAGTCCTGCTTTATTGTGCTTTGCAGACATGGCATTTTTACAAATTGAAGGTTTGCCAAGCAAGTCTATGGCACCATTTTTCCAAAAGCACATGCTCACTTTGGGTCTCTGTGTCATGTGTTGGTCAATCTCATAATATTTCAAACTTTTTTGTCATGTTATACACACTTTATAGACTACAGGATAAAGTCAACATACATTTTATAAGCACTGGGAGACGGAAAGATTAACCTGAGTTGCTTCACTGTGATAGTCACTTTATTGTGGTGGTCCGGACGAAACCCCCATGTCTCTGAGGTCTGCCTGTATGTATAACTACACTAGATACATTATAATAGTCCTACTTTAGCTTTCCTGATCCAAGCACCTATTTTATTTATTTATTTATTTATTTTTATTAGGATTTGGGTGAAGATTTACAGAGTAAATTCACTTTTCATACAGCAGTTCACATATACTTTGTCTCATGTCATTGACCAAAATTTACAATGCAGCAGCTCCCCTCCCACTTCCTCCCCATAGTTACCTCCTCCCAGTGTCCATCCCTTCATACTCTTCTGCACCCTGAGCTATCTCCCTGTGCATAAGCAGCCCTTCCTTCTCCCATGATTGTTCTCTCCAGGGTGCCAAGCACCTATTTTAAGCCTCTTGGGGGCAATATCACCCCAATGAGACTGCACTATCTCTAGGCCTCATTCTTCCCAGAAAAATGGACTAACTCGCCCAGCACCAGATACTCAAAGACACAGAGCAAGAACACATTGTCTGTCTGTCCGCCACACGAGTCCAAGCTCTGGGCCATGTTCACTCCTATGTCCACTTCCCAGGAACGGCTGGACTAGAGGGGAAAGGGCAGGTCCCACATCCTGACGCCTATGGGCTGCTCACAGATCCCTCAGGGGTCATCAAAGGTCCCAGGTGAGAGTGTACCAAGACATCAGATCTGCCTTCAAGACCTGACCCACCGCAGGCATCTGACATGTGCTAGCTTTCTGCCCACATGGCCTGAGTCAGCTAGAGACTGTATCGCTGGGTGTGGTTCATTTCACACACCACTTACAGACTCTGAAGCTCACACTTTAGACGGTGGTTCTTTAACACTGGCTATCCATTAGGATCACCAGGGGGACATTAAATAATAATAATAATAAAAAAAACATAGCAATGCCTGTTCATGCCCTGTCCCAAGGTCCTGGTACACACAATTGGCCTGGGCTGGGTTCCAAGAAGTCATAATCCATGCAAGTGATCCAGATGAATCTGCGACTGCCAGGGCCCAGGACCTGAGACAGCACGCTGCTTGTCAAGATGCCAAGCATCCACACTTCAAGGTCATTCCTGGACAGAGCGAAGGTTGGGGACTCAGCATGCCAGGAACTGTGCCCTAAGAAAGGGCATTGCAATGTCAGGCCTTCAAAACCCTGTCCTGATACTGCTAAGCGCAAGACTCCATGACTGCAGGAAACTGCCTCCCCTCTTTCCTCCTCCACGTCTTCATCTGGAAAATGGAAGCAAATGAGAGAGCTTACCTCACAGGAGCTGGCAGCTCTGTGGTGAGGATCACACTAGGTAATACGGCCTGATGACACAAAGCACTGAGAAAAGAATGCCAGCTATGGGAATCAGCGATGCCTTAATTTCTGTGATTCTGGCCCTATGGAGGTTACCTTTCCCTGCCCAGCTGCCTTCTCCCAGCTGGCATTCCACCTGTCTCCTGGGTCCTTTCACCTCTTTCCAATCAAGTTTCCCTGCTCCAGCCTGCCAGGCTATGTCCTGTTGCCATGGAGATGGTTACTGGTTACTATAGGCACCTCCATGGAGGCTAAAGAGGGGAGGCAGGCAGTCTGGACCAAGCCTTGTCCATTGCTGAGTCCTCCCCATTTTCTTGGGAAAGCCCAACCCTAGCTCACCTGAGAGGTGTGGAAGAAAAATGACGCCAAGGAGTGAAATGACAGAGCCCTATCCATAGTAACTCCACAAAGGTGTCTTATAGTCTTCAACAGGATGGTCTGTGCAGATCACTTCATAGAAATTTAAGGGACTATTCTTCTGAAAATAACAGCGCTATGGTGCCAGCTCCACACTCAAGACTGTGAGGAACCCTTGCATGATCACCACACGCTAGGGACTCGATTTTCCTCTCCGGAAACTGACACTTAGCGAGATGGAATGTGTTCTCTAATGTCAGCCACTGATATGTGTTCAGAGGAGGTACTCAAGCCAGGCTGTCTGATTCTAGAACTCACATCCCCCATCACTAGGCCAGGGTGCCTGGGAGGACATCTTCCTGCCTTTAATCATTCTGCTTCCAGCAAGATGATTTTGCAAAGCCCTCAAATGTCATCTATTATTTGCTTACTATTTTTCTTTCAATTGACTCACTTTTTAAAATTACATAAAATTGTTTGAAGCGAACCTTGAAAATACACATTGGAGTGCCAGGTGCATTATTCTAATACACAGTAAAACACATTTTAAAGACTTTTTTTTTTTTTTTTAAAGTGCTTGCTCTTGTATTATGAGTTGAATTTGTCCCCATAATACAGTGCTGAAAGAGCCCTGGTGGCGCTGTGATTAAGCACTTATCTGCTAACTGGAAGGTCAGCTGTTGGGACCCAGGAGCCATCTATGAGAAAAAAGATAAGACAGTTGGCTCCCATAGAGATTGACAGCCTTGGAAACCCTATGAGGCAGTTCTATTCTGTCCTCTAGGGGCATTGTGAGTTGGAATGGACTCCACAGAAGTGGGTTTGGTTTAGGCTTTGCTTGGGTAAAGATTATAGCCTTGGCAACTCAATGGAGCAGTTCTCCCCTGTCCTCTCGGGGTGCTGTGCATCGGAATTGAAGTGACGGCACACGTTAACAACAAAATGGGAGCTGGAATTCTAACCCTTCCACCTGTGGCTGCAGCCGTCACAGAAATAGGATTTTCTTTGTTATGTTTCCAAGGCCATACTTCAAAGTTACTTTTAAAAGCAGACACAGAGACACACACAAACCAGGAACGATGGACGCCTGGATGCACGCTCAGATCACCAAGAACCAAGGACATCTGGGGCTACCGACAAGAAAGAAATGAACAGGACTGACACCCTGATTTGGGCTGACAGCCTCCAGAGTCAATTTCTCTCACACCCACTTGTGGTATTTCCATTACGGTAGGTCTGGCTAACCACGATGTCCTTGTGGCCACTGAAGCCCTCAGAATGACACTGTTCCACCTCCCTCCGAGAAACGCTGGCTGGCCTGGCCTTCTCTCCCTGGCACCACTCCCGTGGTAGCTGCTGTGGCCATATGGAAATGAAGGATCTGACATACATAGGACACTTAAGCAACAGAGAAAGAACTCATCACACCCTTTTTTTCTCTTCTTTCTGGAGAAGGTGTGTCTCCTCCCACCCACGGTAATCACACTCAACTTTCCGACTTAAGAGGGGCCACTGATACCCTCCATCCTGCATCTTTGTCTCCCATATGATCAACGTGGTAAATACAATCAAAATGTCAGTCAGTTTCAAACTTTTCCTTGGAGACTGAGCCAGTGTGTGTTTCAGGGCACAGAGTTCAAAGAACACATTAATGATGAGATTGAACAGTGTATGTCTATCTATAAAAAAAAAAAAAAGTTTGTTTCTATAGCGACACCCTCCAATAGCTTTGAATGACATCGAGTGGGTTACTGAAAGGAAAAATTCTAATAAACAATTAAACTTGTGAACCAGTATTCAAATTCTCAGTATGAGGGGCAAAATGAACTCTCTGTACTTGTCTCATCCAAACCACTTCCCTAGTTTATTACTGTGGCATTTAAAATAGCCTGTGGAAAGGAAAAATTCTCTACGCAATATACTGTGAATGGGGATTTATGGAATCAATTGCAGACATCATTCTTCGAGATAATCTTTGAACACCCCAGGAGGAGAAAGAAGGAAGCCAAGCCCTCCACCTGGGGAAAATGCAAATTAGACAAACGGGCCCCACTCAGCGTTTCAATTACGCTTTCAGCGTGTTTCCACTCAAGATGTCCACTGGGCATAATGCAAATGTCACAAAAAGACAAACCTTAGCTGGGAGACAAAAGTGCCACTGAAATGGGAAGTGTGCTTTGTGAATAAAGGGATTTAATCTTCCTGACCTTGATCTTACGCTTTTGCTGTTTCTTTCTTTTGAATCTGATTCTTAAGAATGAAAACCCAAAAGGCATCGATTTCTTACCTCCTAGAAATGTGTGAGGGAACAAATTAAGCTGTTGTATGATCCTGCGAAACAGGGAAATACAGATGAACTGAATTTTATCTGCCAAGCTGGGAGCAGTCCTGCTCACAGAGATAACTCTGAGCCAATAGTGGGAATGTATTGTTTTAGCACGTGTGTCTCAGTCAGTCTGTGATCCACACACTCATGTTTCTGATGGGCAAATGGTCCTAACGGGTAACGGAGACTCTCAAAGATGTGCAAATGGGTCTGCTCCTAAGCCGACCAGCCTGCTGGAGTCGGTGGTAGGACTCTAGTTGTCTTACCAGGTGTGCAAGGATGTGATAAATGGTCTGTGCAAGCTGGTAATCAGGCATCCTGGGGGCTGTATCCACATACAACCACCTCACCCCCAAGAGGTATGAGTGGACCCAATGCAGGACTCTATGCTGGAAGGGCGAGTGCAGATAGGAAAACCAACAGTGCACGTGGTCAACACACTTGGCTGCGAAGGGAATGACTGGAGGTGTGGGTCCACCCTCAGACACCTCAGAAGAAAGGCCTGGTGATCTCATTCTGAAAGATCAGCCATTGGGGGGAGAAAAAAATACACACACACACACACACACACACACAAGAAAATTCTTTATGAGGAGAGATACATCAAATCTGCCCCCATACAAAAAGGGAAAGAGGCTTCCTCCCCCTCCCCTTTTCTCAGAACATTTACTTCAGAAAACTTGTAATTGTCAATTCTTTCTCTGCCTCTTTTAAATATACTCCACCAATCATTTCAAAGGGCTTTACATTAGCTCTGACCAGTCTGACAACTCGGGGATGTTTCTTAAGGATGTGGGAGCCATCTCTGAAATGTAACCATCAAGGAAGACATGACAGTTAAGTGAGGTGTCTGGCTCCAAATCAAAATCACCCACCTGTCATAGGGAGATGTGAAGCTGTATTATTTCATTGGATAAAAGTGATTAGCAAACACGGGTGGCTACCCCCACTGACCAGGTGAATGTAGAATGAACTATGTGTGACAAAATGGTGCTCTTACTATGAGGACCGGCTGTCTTTTGTCTTGAAGACACGTATGAAGTGGGTGACGTCTGCCTGGCTATACGAAGGGTCAGATCTGTGTTTGTGGCCTTCGGAGAGGCTGACTCTGATGCATCCCACCTGGTCTGACGCCCACTTAACCGTAAAATGGTTTGCATTCTCGTCTACCTTCGTGGAGAGCTCTTCTGGGCTGGGAACAGATTTTTTTTTAGTTATATTTCCCCAACAATTTCTATACACAGAAGAAGGTGAATCTTTTTCAGTGGGGTGCTGGTAACAGAAAAGGTCCTAATTTGCAGCATTTGCCAATTTCTGTGGTATAAATACTCTCAACCTGCTTGAATTCAAGCCACCAAGCTATCAACTGGGAGCTCTGGTAGCATAGTGTCTAAAGCACTTGACTGCTAACCAGAAAGCTGGAGGTTCAAACCCACCAGCCACTCCTCAGAAGGAAGATGGGGCGATCTACCTCTGTAGTGATAGTGCCTCAGAAACCCAAGGAGGAGTCGCTATGAGTTGGGTCCGACTTGAAGGCACATAACAAGAAGAAGCTATCAACTGGCTTGCAGGTTTTCTAAAATTTGGCAATGGACTGTCAGGATAACCAGTACTTGCAGCATACCACTCAGACTGGGCACTGCTTCTGTGCAGGACCATAGAAACTGTTTGCTCCCCTCACACGGGGGTGACCACACATCCCAGTATGCTTTCCCAGTCAGTCTAATGGAATTCAGCAGTTCCGTCAGCATGAAGGGCCTGAACAGTGGGTGATCGGCACATCCTTGCTGGAGTGTGGGAAGCAATGCCTTTCCAACAATTAGAAGAGCATTTAATCCAGAAAGAGCAGATGGACACTCCTTAGGATCTGGGCCATGTCATAATTGCTTTTCACATCACTCAGTATCCCACTGGCCTCCAGAGGTACCAACCTCCTCCTCAGGAACTCAGAGGACTTAGTCCAGAGCCTCTTTGGACCCACTCGAAGGGGAGAGACAGAAGAATTTCCTTTAGTTTCCCTGAACACTCATTTCTCAAGCATCCCTCTGAGTCAAGCTTTCTCTAATGTGTGTTCAGTCCCAGCTTACTGGGTCAGATTCCTGGGTGGCACGAGAAGTACACCTTCCAGCCCTGGTCCATTCTATGTTCCTGATTCCCTAATGTACTGGGCTGTGTCCTGGGCTCCACGTTGGCCTGCAGTCAGCACAGACCTTCACAGGACTCTGTAAGGTTCTGGGAGCCCTCCTAACCACGGCTGATTGGATTTTGCCTCCAAAGGCTCAGTAGATCTGATAGATGTGGAATGAACATAAAACACGGTTAATACCATCTCATATGTCGATTCTAACTTTGATAAAATAGAGTTTCAATTCTATCATGTCAGACAGAGATATCATAATGAATGATTTAGTCAAGTGATCTTCAGCACAAACCTATTTTTGCCACGTAACCCCTTCAGGCTTTCTCCTGGAAAAAAGACAGAAGCCATACGTGCTTTCAGGGGATTTTCTCTGTCTGCCATTAAAAACTGAGCTGCCCCTCTGAATTTAGTCTCTTCTGTCATTCTTACATTTTCCCCTTGCCATAGATTCTCGAAAACATGCCAGGTGGTTTTCTGACTGGGAGGAGTACATCACTTCTCCGAAAGGGGTTATCAACATCATGAATTCGTATCTTAAATTGGAATTACTTTATATAGCATAGCGCCTGACACAGTACTCACTCAATCCTGTTTGTTGAATGAATAAATAGCAGAATTTTAACTTGGCAGCTAAGCAAATTCGGAACACCCCAAACAAAACTGAGAGTGATGGCACAAACTCGTGTCAGTATTTGAGTAAGTCAATTTCAAAGTCACCCATTCAGCAAAACAGAAATCACGGCTTCAGCAAGTTTGACAATCACCAAGTCTCTGATTGACAGAGATTCTCCCCTGTGTGTTTTCCTAGTACTACTCCACATCTCCAACACAGCCCTTGGGTTTTCATTTCGATAGTGATTATGGGCACACAGACCCCCCTCCCTGTGAGGATCTCCAGGGTAGGTGAATGTCCCACCGCTGCCACTGAGGCCATTTGGCCTCACAGTTGGAGTTGTCCAGAGGCACGTTACAGAGTGTCCTGGCTGAGCCTAAATTAGGGTCCTGAGCCTGAGTATCCCTAATGCACAGGTAGCCCTGTGATTTCCAAGTATGTCTCCTCTGCCTTGAGCACATATTCAGGGGAGGAAGGGGCCAGAAAGAAGTCAACTTCTAATGCGCCCCTAGAGAAGGATGCAGAACCAGTATGATACTAGAGAGAAGGGTATTAGTTTCCTAGTCCAGTCCCATGATCCCATCCATGGATCCCATGGATCAACAAGTATGCCTCACTTTCCTGGTGTGCACTCTAAACATTGCCTAGAAAACAAATTTCTATATATTTTTCTAATGCTTTATTATAAAATTGATTGGGTTCTTTTGACAATATTTTGGCCCTAAGTCATAATT
>NW_006921644.1:7375893-7376664 GCF_000298275.1 Orycteropus afer afer | reverse complement strand
AACTTCTCACAAACCAGGAATGTCCATCAACCAAGAGGCCAGGATGAGAAGGCATGGAAGAAGAGTTTGCAAGTTCATCTGAGAGATTCCCTGAGTTCTTACAGAAATAACGGAAAGTAAGCCATGGAGGAGGACAGGTTACAATTGTGCAGGTGGAGCCCACAAGTTGGTGCACTGCAAGTGTTAATGTTGGAGTGACCTCATTTTTATTCAAATCCTGGAAAAGCCTGAAGAAATGCAAGCTATGGCTTCAAATCTCTAGTTCTTTCGTGGTGAAATAACTTGCTCGTCATTGGATGCTTTCAAGTGGGAGCTGGACGACCCTTTAGCAGCACTGTTATGTGGGAGATTCTAGTTCTGGATGACACACTGGGAGATTCACTTGTTCTACGTCTCACAATATTTATTCTATTAACCCATTAAAATGATCATCAGTGTACTTCCAGTATACAAGATTTTCAGTAGTAAGGACACATGCCATCATAAAGATGAATTGGGTGCTGTGTGCTTCTGTGATATTCAGAGCCTAGAAGGTGAGGCCATGTGACCATTTGGAAGACCACCATTTTGAAGGGTGAATATTCCATTTCTTTACTGTGACAAAAGGCTGAATAAGCACTCTGAGGTAGAAATCAAAAGCAAGCAGGGCACAGTCCACCATAACAAATTCTTTCTAGGAGCTAGATGTAGGCGAGCAATGAGTGAGCTCGTCATTACCAGAGGCATTCAAGGACAGGCATGATCAACAAGTATGCCTCACTTTGCTGAAGA
>NW_006921644.1:7323398-7375513 GCF_000298275.1 Orycteropus afer afer | reverse complement strand
CTATAATATAATATATGTAACTAGCAATAAATGATAATTTTTAGATACTTTATAAAGCAAATTTTTGGTTAAGATAAAGTTCACACTCTATGAGCCAAATAATCCAAGAAGATGGACTCAGTGAGGAAGAACACAGCATCAGGATTGGAGGAAGACTTATTAACAACCTATGAAATGCAGGTGACACAACCTTGCTTGCTGAAAGTGAAGAGTATTTGACGCACTTACTGATGAAGATCAAAGACTATAGCCTTCAGTATGGATTAGACTTCAACATAAAAAAAAAAAAAAAAAATCTTCACAACTGGACCAATAAGAAACATCACAATAAATGGAGAAAAGATTGATGTTATCCAGGATTTGTTTTTATTAGGATCCACAACCCATGCCCATGGAAGCAGGAGTCAATAAATCAAACGACGTATTGCATTGGGCACATTTGCTGGGAAAGATCTCTTTAAAGTATTAAAGAGCAAAGATGTCACTTTGAAGATTAAGGTGAGCCTGACCCAAGCCATGGTATTTTCAATAGCCTCATATGCGTGTGAAACTGGACAATGAATAAGATCATAGGAGAATTGATGCCATTGGATTGTGGTATTGGCAAAGAATACAGAGAGTACCAAGGACTGCCAGAGGAATGAACAAATCCATCTTGGAAGTAATCCAGCTAGAATGTTCCTTGGAAGTGAGAATGTGTTTAGTCTCATCTGCTTTGGTCAGGTTGTCAGAAGGGACCAATCCCTGGAGAAGGATGTCATGCTTGGTAAAGTGGAGGTCAGTGAAGAAGGGGAAGGCCCTCAACGAGATGGACTGACACAGTGGCTGCCACAGTGGGCTCAGGTGTGGTAAGGACTGTGAGGCTGGCGCTGGACAGGGCAGTGTCTGCTTCTATCATACATACGGTCACTATGAGTCACACAGCTGACCCAACGGCACCTGGCAACAACATACACCAAACTGCAAAAATACACAACAACTACATGGGGAAGTGTGAGGCTGATTCTGGGAGGTCAAAGATCTCTTTGTAACAATTGCCAACAGCAGTTTAGCAAAAGTGACCATCATGGATCCTAAAGTCACAACTCTTCTGACTTGATTCCTTCCCTAGGAGGCTAAGCAGGGCCGTGTGCTTGCTATCTTCCTGGACTTCTGTAGAAGCTGTTGGACTTTAGAAATTTCCAACATTTGGAAATAAATGAAAAGGTCCAAGGTAAGGAAAAAACAACAGTGCAAAGGAATATCCCGGGGGGGGGGGGCGGGACTGGACTGACTGAGTCTTCTGGGGCACATACCGAACTAGCCACAGAAAGGGCCGGGACGAGTGTAGATGAAAGTGCCTACAGAGTACATGTTCCATGATCTGAGGAAGAACTCGGTAAACCACAAGCTGGAAACACTGAAACAGGGACGAGGAAGGCAGGCTCAGGGAGAGAAGGAGCAAATCACGTGCTGAGCTCAAGAGCAGGGGCACAATATGTATTCGGTAAGTGATAACCTCTCATCCCAAACCTCATAATAGGAATTAGAACCATTCCACGAAAGGAGAGAGGAGCCCTGGAGAGGCTGAGTGTCCGTGGCACAAAAGCTTCACAATGAACCCAAAACCCAAACCTACTGCTGTCAAGCTGATTCCAACTCAGGTTCACCATATTCCAGAGGACAGGCCTTTTCATGGCATCACTGTGTCCTCTAATAACTGTATTTTAAACTTATTCTGAGAATCAGTGAGTGAAAGAAGAGGAGAATTTTGCACATGAAATTTAACAAACTAATCTTCACTGGGTTAGTTTCCCAACCTAATTGAGCCACGGGAATGGACAAATTGACTGGATATCAACAATCTGTAACACTACAAACTTTGATTTATGAACTAGCTGAGGATGCTAGCAGGCACCAGCCACACTAGGCAAGCACTAGCTGAGCTCATGTAAATGGCTGAGGCACCACAAGTAAATGGGTGTTTGTTAACTGGAACATGAGCTGGGGATTAACCACACCTGCCCCTAGGTCTCCCAGTGACATTACAGAAGGATAATAGGATTGGTTTTTCACTCTGGGTCTGTCTTCTGCACCAGTGGCCATTTAGGGACATTTTCAGTATCTCAGGTGGGGGGCTAAGTGCTTCATAATATTCATTCTTTTAACCCTCTCCATAGTCTCATGAAGACAGTATCTTATAGATGAGGAAATTTGAGGCTCAGAGCGATGAAGTCAATTTCTTAAAGTCAAGCTAGAATTTGGGTTTTTACATCTATTGTAGAGTCTCGTAGATACTGGGGGAAGAAGCAGGGGGAGAATTCTTCCAGGTGGATGGAAGCCAAAGAAAAGGGTGTAAGTTATCTACAATCTAGGAACATGTAACTTAATAGGGAGCCACACAGGCTGTGTCTGCTGCTGAAACAGGTGTCCAGGATGGACATCAGTGAACTTGAGAAGTAAGTGATTGAATACATCAGAGCACACTAGAGAGCAGAAGTCAGAAAACCCCTGCTGGCCCAAGCTTAGGGGACACTGATGCACTGTAAAACAACAACACACGGATGTGGCCTGAGTGTGAGACCCTGACACAGCCCCACACACCTGAAATGAGTCAAGAGCGCAAGTGCATGGCTTCTTTTAAAGGATGGAAGAAAAGATCTTTGCAATTTGTGAACATTCAGCTACCCATGGGAGCTCTGGTGGCACAGTGCCTAAGGCATTTGACTGCTAACCAGAAGGCTGGTGGTTCAAGCCCACCAGCCACTCTTTGAAAGGGAGACTGGGCCTACTTCCATAGAGATACTGCCTCAGAAACCCAAGAAGGGGTCACAATTAGTTGGCTCTGACTTGAAAGCAGTGTGTTGTGTTTGTTTGTTGTTGACCTATCCATAACTTTTATCAAAGTACTCTTGAGATTTGGGATTACCGCAAACCAGCACCCGGTGATTCTACTGCAAACCACCGTAAATCCCCACATCAAGGCAAAGAGAACATCATGGGGAACCACATGTGCACAGGCACACGCACACACACACACACACAATAGCACAGACGTGTGACCCCTGGTCTTCAAAATATTGAGTTTGGTTTTCATAAATGTCATAGATGATTTGTAGCCAGTGAGTAGCTGAGCCTCTCTGGCATGAAAACTTGGAGGCATTTGAAATGCTCAGTGTGGCCTGTGCTACCTGGAGTACAACAGGGATCTAGGAATGTTTCCAGAGACTGAGTTGTGTTTTGGGGTACTGTTTGCAGCAACCATGGTACCCTTTTGAAAGGTATGTACAGGCACTGACAAGGTGGTGGCAGGATTACAATTAGCAGACGCCCTGATCAGGCTGTCACACAGTGCAGAATGCCATCCCCCACACCTTTAAAATGTTCTTATCTCTCCTTTCATAGAGGTCACTGGCAGTGGATTCTTGCTTGCCTTCCATGCAGGACACGGGGTTTGATTCCTGGCCAAGGTGCCTCACCTTCAGTTACTAGCTGTGGCATCATTTTGCCCGTCTGTCAGTGGAGGCTTCTGTGTGGCTGGGATGCTGAAGGGGTTTGAGTGGAGCTTCCACATTCAGGTAGACCAGGAAGAAAGGCCTGGTGATCTACGCCCAAAAATCAGGCAGCATGAACCCCGTGGACTGCCACAACCTGATCCGTGACCCACCGTGGAGACGGTGCAGGGCCGGGCAGCATTTCATTGTGTTGTGCATGAGGTCACTGCTGGCAGCTAACAGCAGCATCCTTTGGTCACCTGGGAGCTCCTTGAGGGCCAGGGCCTCCTACAGCCTCGTTGCCATCTCCCTGGTTACACTCAGCACCAGTACAGAGGCAGCAATCACAAAATATCAGTGGACTCATCTGGGTTGTAACCAATTAATTCATCCACCTCCTCCCTAATTGCACTGGGGGAGATGTTCTCCGTTGTGATGACAAATTGGTTCTGTCTAGTTGACAATACCTTATCAGTAAATTAAAATACAATGATCTGGCTTATAATACATGAAGCACAATTAATTATGGAAAGCATAGACGGGCTTTCTGATGTAAGCAAGAAAACCGTCAGCCCTATAGGTCGTGGCCATTCATCCTCTAGTTGCCAAGAGATTGTTCTTACATCCCTTATGCCATATGGCATCATCTCTAGTTCCAGTCCCATGGGAATGGAGGGGGGTGCTTGACAACAATGTCTTGTCACCTGTTAAAAGGATCCCATTTTCCTGTGATTTCCTCACTCGACAGCAATAGCCCTCACTCATTTCCTTAAGAAGCAAACGCCAGTGCAACTGAAGGCTTGTGCGCTCTCCACCCTACCTGAATTATCATGGGAAGCATGTGGACCAAATTTAAATCATAGCTCTCCATCAAAAGTGGCAACTTTTGCAATTGAAGGATTCTTCTATGGGATCTCAAGTGTATTACTGTGATTATAGACGGCCTCTTGTGTCTGGAAATGTTCTTTTTTGCACATACCCATGGCAAGTCTAAGGTTCCCAAGATTTATTGCACGTACTTTTCCTTTATATATACACATATATACACACACACACCCTAAGAGCTGCAGCATATGGTCCCACACAACTGTGATATTTACGATAATGAACCACAGATGTTTAAATGGATGTAATCTGAAAACACTCAAGTGCTAAAATGCCAGGGTCTCACTGCAAACATTGCAAAGAGAGGACCTTTGGAGTATGTTGATTCTCAGATACCACCACTAGGAATACGACTTTACAAATCCTGGGAAGAGAGCACACAGAAAGGAATGCTTTCCCCCACCCCCTTTTTCCCTTTAAAACAGCAGTGTTCAAAGCAACCAAAGGACTTCAAGGGTATAGATTTGGTTATTCTATTAGTAACTAGGAGCTCTGGTAGCACAGTGCCTAAGGCACTTGACTGCTAACCAGAAGGCTGGCAGTTCAAACCCACCAGCCACTCCTCGGAAGGAAGGTTGGGCAATCCTACTTCCGTAGTGATACTGCCTCGGAAACCCAAGGAGGGGTCGCTATGAGTCAGGGCCGACTGGACGGCAAATAACAACAACAACAACATTAGTAACTGAATTGCAGCCCCTCTAGAATGAATGAATAAGGAAGACTGAAGAACTGACACATTTGAATTATGGCACTGGCGAAGAATAGTGAGTGCCAGAAGAAAGGACTGATCTGTCTTGGAAGTACAGTCAGAATGCTCCTTGGGAGCAAGGATGGGGAGACTTCTATCAAATACCTAAGACTTATCAGGAGGGGCCAGTCCATGGAGAAGGCTGTCATGGTTGGTAAAGCAGAGGGTCAACAAGAAAGAAGATGCCCCTTAAGGAGATGGACTGACACAGTGGTTGCAACAATGGGCTCAAACGGCAAGGACTGTGAGGGTGGCACAGGATTGGGCAGAAGTCCCTCAATGACACTTAACAAAAACAACTAGAATCAATAGGTTCCCTGAATAGCACAAACAGTTAAGCACTCAGCTACGAACTGAAAGATTCGTGGCTTGAATGTGCTGAGAGGTGCCTTGGAAGGAAAGCCTGCTGACGTGCTTCCAAAAAGCCAGCCACTGAGAACTCCGGGGAGCCCAGTGTTACCCCAGACACGTGACAGGCCGCGACACACCGGAACGGTACTGCGATGCCTGGGTGTCACCTTTGCTTTTCTAAAATACTATCAACTGAGAGATACTGTCCATTCAAAACAATCACAAGAGGCTTAACTTTTAAAATACTTTTCAAAGCTATTATCTGCAGTCATTAAATACATGGACACACACTCAGAAGATGGACATGCCCTGAGGAACAGAAGGAAAGTGTATGTTTATACTGTTTATGTCTCTAAGCAATCATTTCATTTAGAACTAAGCAGTTAACTGGGAATCATACTTTTGATCAAGTTCACACACAAAGCTGTTTGTCCTCAAGGTCTGTTTCCTACCCTTCAAGTGAACTGTCATTTTTCTAAAGGGATTCATCACTAATTTTTCTTTTTTTTTTCTTATATATGGTCTGTCATTATTTTTTCCCAAAATGACTAAGAGCTCTAATTTTCTGCACTCTCTAAGGGAAAAAAATTTCTTCATGGAAAAAGAAATGGGAGTTATCCAATCCAAAGGTGGTCAGGAAATAGTGATTTTCCATTTTTTTTCCCCCTCTGTCAAGGACTTGGTTCATTAACAGTAAGCAAAGCACTACTTCTCTGAGTAGAGAAACAAATTAAAAAAAAACCCTCAAGGTGTTTTAATATCTCTGTGAAGTTGGATGCTATATTGGAACATGGGGAAGGAATAGCCACTCTGTATTTTAAGCGCTCAAAAAAACAATGAACTTAGGAAAA
Source organism: Orycteropus afer afer (assembly GCF_000298275.1). Lineage (NCBI taxonomy): Eukaryota > Metazoa > Chordata > Mammalia > Tubulidentata > Orycteropodidae > Orycteropus > Orycteropus afer. The sequence goes on along the minus strand of NW_006921644.1, from coordinate 7,369,205 downwards.
TACCACATTCAAGCACAGCCCATAATATCCTCTGTGATCTCCCAAGCTCCCACTGTTTGGTCTCCTGGGGTCTTAAGTGTGGATATCACAGATATTAATTCTTTTTTTCCAGCTTTCAAAGGGTCCTGAGTAATGTGGGCCCAGTTCTGGGCTGGAAGGAGGTTGTGAGGAAGGCCATCTGGAGAGGGGACTCATCAAGGGCAGGGAGGAGGGAAGAGCGAGGTAGATCAAGGGCAGGTGGGGGGGAAGGAAGACTGAGGAAGAGCTGGTCTTCCACTAACAATGCTGCTCGGGTTCAGAACTGCAGTGTTAACAAAACTGCCGCGACATCCAACCGCAACCCTCCTCCAGGGAAGGTGGGCCTAGCTAAGGGCAAGACCTTTTCTTGTGCTGAGCTTCTTGTGGAGTTTGCGTGTGACACTTTGGGAGTAAATCATTTGTTTGCTGAACAGCTCTGCGGAATGAAAGACGAACGGGAGAAGAGGGACAAGTGGGGCAAGAAGGTGCAAGGAGCAGAAGTCAGAAGGGACTAGGGAGATGTGGAAGACGACAACCACCTGTCTCTCCTGGGTCCCTGGACCCTAGGAAAGTCGACCTTGGCAAAAATGCTGTGTGTGTATGTGTGTGTGGTAGTGTGTGTGCGGGTATGAGAGTATGCTTGTGATGTGTGAGTATATGCGTTTATGTGTGTATGTGTTAGCATGTGTTTGTGGATTTGTGTGTATGTGGCTTTGTGTGTGTGTGTATGTGGGTGTGAGTATATGTGAGACTATGCATATGTGTGGCTGTGAGTGTATGTGAGAGAGACTGTGTATATGTGTGAGTGTGTGTTTTTGTGTGTACATGTGTCTCTTGTGCAACCCAATGCAGGGCCCATGTTTTACTGTCCAGTTGGCCTGGAGTGAGAAAGAGCCAGTGGTCCAGATGCAAGACCCAGAGACAGAGGTGAGTCATGGCTGCATTAAGCCCTGGGAATTGACAAGAATCATGAGAAGGCTTCAGATTTCCACTCTTCATGAAATTAGGCCTCAAATTCCATTTAACAACCCTCCAGGGGACAGAGTGGGCTGCATACATCTGGTTGACATTTACTATTTCTTAAGGTCGTCCCATGAGCCAGGCAGGGTCTTAAGACTTCACATTATTTCACCATCTCGTCACCTTTTCACAGTAACTGTGTGTGACTCTAAGATTAGTTCCCCATCTTACAGTTGAAGAAACTGAGTCTGAAGACCCAGTGAGGGACAGGAGTAAAAGGACATGGTGCCCAGGCAGGTCTGCCTGACCTCAAAGCATGAGCTTCTTCCTCTTTACTCTCTTGTCTCTCACCCACTCAGCAAATGGAGTCTCAGGGGCCATTTGCATAAACTAGAAGGAATGTCAGCCCCTGTCCTTAAAGACAGCAAGTCTGGTCAGTGAGTCAGCTGTATGTGAGGTGATGAGGTCGTGTGATGGAACATACAGTCCAAGTGAAAACTCAGTTCTCTGGGAAGAGAAGAGAACAAGGCCTCTGACTTGAGCCTGACCATTCGTGGCTTCCAGAAAAAAGGCCACGGGAGCTTCTCCTGGGAGGAGGAGGAGCCAAACAGGTGTTTCCACATCTCACTGAGGTAAGCTGTCACTGGTGACTGACAGTAAAAACGGACAGACAGAGCTCACCACAGGATGTTTCTACTCTAAAGTCATAGGTCACATCTAATTGCCCTTTTTATTGTTTTAAAGTACCTTGTTAATTCAGGAGGGGTCTGGGTAGCTACCACCAGAGCCTTCATCTGCCCTGTCTGTAGTCTGTAGCTGACTTGTCTATGAGGGGATGTTTTTGAAGATATTCTGAGCAGCTGCAAAGCACAACACATATTTCAATGTGGAAAGGAACTGCAGGGAGAGAGAGAACAGCATGGTCTTCTTGATTCTCCTCCTTCTTTTTTTTTTTTTTGCAATGGATTTCCAGGAGGAAACAGTGCCTGGCCTTGACAGGAGCTCAATAAATATGTTTGTTTGTTATTATCAAAATTTTAAAGGAGATAAAGAATTAGGAGAAAATGTGAGAACTAATGGTGCCCTAGAGTTTATACTCTTGAATTAGAAGGCAATGACACAAACCCTACCTTCCTGTTTCTGAGACTGGCTTATGGGCTTCTTTATTTCAGAACTTTTCTCTTGGTGAAACATGGGTGAGAGGGTTTCTGCTGAGAGGTTTCTGCTTGAAAACAGTCTTACCCTCTCTTGACTTCAGTTTTCTCATTGTGAAAATGGTGGGATTAGCATAGATCCGGGTCTCAGTGTGGGCTCCCAGGGCCAGCAGTGCCAGCACTGCTTCAGAGCCTGGCAGAAATGCAGATGTCTGGGCCCTTCCTGAGAGCTACTCAATCAGAAACTCCAGAGAAGCCTGCAAATCTGGGAACATAACTGCATGCTTCTGGTTCCCTTTCATGTCTGACAATCCTCAGGGTAGACCATCTCCTGATGCCTTACAGCCTTCCCAGCTACTTGACTGACACTCTATCATGGTAACTACACACTATCTGACACTAAACCAACGAGAAGAACAGTCAGCGCACATAGAGAGAGCGTGCGCTTTGGAGCAGAGCGGCCCTGCATTGTGAGGGGCCGTGTCCACTTCCAGCTGGGTGAGGCTGGGAGGAACTGCCCTCAGCAGTCTGGCCTGTAGCGTGGGAGCAACAGCGCACCCCACCTGGAACTGCCCTGCGTGAAAGACAGAGACGAGAAAGCATGAGCCACATAGGAAGAGGCTAACACAGCCACTAGTGTGACTTTATGAAAAGAGCGGATGCAATCCCAGCCGCTCACTGCCCTTCCCTTTGAATACACATCATCTTCCGGGCAAACGAAGAGAGCTGTTACTGACTGACTCTGCTGCCGCGGAAGAACTGTTCCTGGGTGACACTGTCTTCAGACGCAGGCACGGCTCCTTGAGAAGGATGCAAGGGAATGGGTGTTACTGTCACCAGGGCCAACTAAGTGTTCTTTGGTGCTTGCTGGGACCTCTGGGGTGAGGGACACCTGGGGAACCATCTACTGATCTGAAAGTCGGGAGGGGGGAGGGGGTGGGCCTCCTCCTGCCCAGGCCACTGTCCTCTCTTGCATGGGTCACTGAACAGCCTCCTCACTGGTCTCCCAGTCCTCCTCCCCCCACGCCCATCTCCAACGATCTCAACACAGCAAAAAGAGGTCCAGGTCTAAGGTGTGGTTATGTGACTCCCCTATACAAAACCGTCTGTCAGAGTGAAAGCCAAGTTCCTACTCCAACCCACAACACTCGACAGAGTCCAGTCATGTCCTTGTACTGTGGCCCTCACTCAGGCCCTCCAGCCCCACTGGCCTCCAAGTGCGCTCTCACTCCCAGGCACTTCCTGCCCCAGGACCTTAGTGTTTGCTGGGTCCTCTCCCTGCAGTGCTTGTCCCACAGACTCAAGACTCCCTCCCTCACTTCCGTCAGGAGTCTACTCAGCCATTCCCTCTGAGACACTGCCTTCTCTGGATCTGACATTCCTCTGCTTACTATATCCTGAGCCCTTCCCATTGGCAGACACAGAACATGCTACTGGTCTATGTTGTTTTCTGCCTGCCTCTCTGGCTAGAACGTAAGCCGAGGTGATCTCAAGAGTCCAGATGTGTTTGGCACATAATAGTCCTTGATACACAGTGAACTGATCAATCAATGCATTCATTTACTTCATTTCAATTCATTTGCTTAGCTGTTGTCATTCATAAATCAATTAATGATGAAGGACAGTAGCCAAGTGAGTAGAGAGGTAAGACCAGGTGGAGAAAAGGACAGACAGAATGTGACCTTGTGTTGCTGTTACTTGGCCAGGTGTGAATATGGAAAAAAAAAGAAGGCAAGGAAAAGGTGACTAATAATTGTAAGACCTTTTCCTTGCAGGACACTTTTTTAGCCCTTGAGGAAATTTTCTCACGCAGACAGCAGAGTTGTGAGTGAGGACCTTGCAGTCTGTAGAGAACTTGACTCACTGTATGAACTTGGCCAGTGAAGCAATGGTCTCGACCTGGACTGTCCTCACTTGTGAAACAGGTTTCCTGCTGAATGTCCAATGTGTAGTATTCCTGAGATGACACAACAAATAAAGAGGAGATGACCCTGGGTTCCCAGATGGCCTGCCACAGTGCCTGCCCAGAGCAAGGGGTCCATCAACTCATCCTTACTGTCTGGCACCTCAGTGGCCACGCTCTGGAGCAGCCAGGACAGGCACAGGGTGTTACGGGCCCATGCGATCAGTGCTCTGTGCCTGTGCGCGGGACCTGCAGTTGCTGAGCTGCACCTCAGCCAAAGGCTGTGGGGAGCAGCGACCACTCTATGAGAACAAACCTACCACCATTTGGAAAAGAACTTTTTTTTTTTTTTTTAAGACTTGGTGATGCCCCCATGAGGAGGCCCTGACTGGGATAAACAGCTAATGCCCTTGACTGCGGAACAGAACATGGGATGGTCGATTCAGCGGGAGAAGCCTCAGAGGAAAGGCGTGCTGACCTACCTGTGGAAAGTCAGCATTTGGAAGAACCATGGGGCAGGGTTCTGCTCGGACACCCAGAGGCTCACCGTGAGTCAGGCTGACCTCCACACCAGCTGGGGTACTGGCTAATGCTTCCTAACGCACCCCACTCTGCTGGGCCTTTAGTTCTAGTCGTTGTTAATCTTGTTCAGATACACTCAGAGGCAAACCAGACAAAGGCAGACGACGCTCGTTTTGGACACGGGCTGTCGACAGAGCCAGGACAATCCCACCCCAGAGAACGGTATGGAATCTGCTGCCGGACCAGCCTTCCCAGTATACCCCGTCTTCCTCGGGCTGAGCCTTTGATTCCCTGACAAATGCACGTTCTGGCATTTTTCACAAAGGAGCTGCCTTGGGGGAAAGTAAGTTGTGTCAGTCAAAACCGTTTATGAGCTGTATCCAAATTTTGTTTTCGTGTGCACCTGGGAGATGTAATCTCAGATCATTTTTTCCTCTCTCGTATCACTTGGTCTAAAAACACACACCTATCATGGTAATAAATTCCTCCTGGTAATTAACTATTGTGTCAGGCCATTTTTTCTTCTTTTCTTGTACTAAAGCTCTGATTGAGACTTGAAAGTAACTCCCTCCCCCCCCACACACACACACACACTGAGCTGCCCAAACACAGAAATTACCACAAAGTTTCCAGTAAAGCACACTGAACCTCAGTGACACGCAGTAAACACAGCCACCCAAAGCTTCTGGCCTCAAGGGCAATAAATGAAAGACCCCAGACAGAGCCCATTTCAAAACGATTTTAAGTGATACCATCATTTGCAAGTTCAGGACTTTGACATCACTCAAAACAAAGGAAACAACCAACCAGCAAAAACCCAATGCTAGGAGGTGGATGCTGCAGATAATGTGACAGAAGCCCCATTCTGAACAAAATCCTTCAGTGTCTGCTACCTCCTTTCACAGCCACTAATGAGGACTGGCGGCAGCCTTACATAATTCCTGTCCTCTTAAATACTGCAGCAGAAATCATTCAAACAACCGGATTCACCATAACATGTTTAAAAAGAAGTAAAACAAAACAAAGAGAAAGCTACAAACAGAACTCTAGCCCTCCTGTCTGAGACAGAGAACCAATTCGGATGCCCCTGGGAAGCACAGAGAACTGAGATGAGCAGAGAAGTAAATGGGGTGCTCCTGATGAGAATCGCATGTGGGTTCACACTGGTTCTGAAATCAGCTACATTGTAAGGTAGCTCCCTGTCTTCCAGAAGGTAGAGGTGAGCTCACGGATAATTGGAGATTCTTGACTGTCCTTCACAATGGGAACCACTGTTCAGTGTTTTCCCTGCAACATGGACATTGAAAAGTCTGAGACTGTCCTTGGGAGCAGTTGAACTCAACCGGGAGGTACTGAGCTGGGGGGAATGGCCCTAGGACTCCCATTCCCCGCAGCTCAGCCCCACCTCAGTACTTTGGTAGGTCTGCATGTGGGAGAAGGTAGGGAAGGAGAAAGAGAAAAACAGGAAAGGAAGACAGTGAGGATGGATCAGCCCTGGGGTCCGTGGGCTTTGAGAGAGAGTTCTCAATTCTCTTCACCTAATCGTGAAGTGGAGACAGCAAAATGTCCATTCTAAATTGATCAGTGAGGGGCTGTGGTGGTTGTTGTTGCTAGGCGCCGACAACTTGAGTTTTGACTCATAGTGACCCCCTATGACAGTGTGTAACTGCCCCCAGAGTTTCCTAGGCTGTAATCTCTACAGAAAGTAGCCCTGGTGGTAGAGTGGTTGAGTACCTGACTGCTCACCAAAAAGTCGGTGGTTTAAATCCATCAATGGTTCCTTGGGAGGAAGATGTGGCAGTCTGCTCCTGTAAAGATTTACAGCCTCAGAAATCCGATGGGGCAGTTCTACTCTGACCTATAGGGTCACTGTGTATTGGAATCAACTCATCGGCAATGGGTTATCCTTATGGAAGCATATTACCAGGCTTCCTCCCGTATAGCTGCTGGGCAGACTTGAACTACCAACCTTCTGATCAGTAGCAGAGTACTTAACTGTTCTCACATGAGTGAAAGAGCCTTAAATTGGGCCTCTGTCAGAAACAGCATTGTCCTTCTCATAATAGACTCTCATCTCCCACCCTCTGGGTTATGGCTAGGCACATGTCTAGAATGTTTCTACCTGGCTAGGTACTACACTTCCCAGCCTCTCCTGCAGCTGGGTATCGTCAGGTGACTCAGCTCTGGCCAATGAGGAATGAAAGGAAGTGAGACATGCAACTTCCTGTTTATTTCCTTTAAAAACAATGTGCTGCATAGTTTCCTCTTCCTGTCTCCCTTCCTGAAGGTTGAGTTGTGATATGGGACATGGAGAACAGGATAGCAGCCTAAAAGATAGCAGACCAGATTTGATAAAATGTCAGTCTATGCTACAAGAGTCACTAAGCTATTGCAGCTTTCTGAAGACATCATGAGAGAGGGCAGTGCATACCCATAGACTTTTTAAACATGGAACCCTGAATGACAATGTGGAGCAGAGCCACCTACTGCCCTGGGCTGTTCTGTGAGAAAGCAGCCCATTTCCATTTTGTTTCAGCCTCTGTTCTGAGAGCCTCTTTAGTATGGCTTTTAGTCTACACTAGCTAATTTAGATGCCTTTGTCTGAGCTGGCATGGTGAGGTGCTTACTCAGAGTTCTTCCCAACACATACCCTTCTGTAAGTGTGAGCACAGAGGACCACTGAAACCTGTTAGGTCAGGAGTAGATCCACATAACTTGAGACGGGACTTCACTGCTGCTAGCATCAGTCTTCTACAGGCACACTCATTAATGCATTAATTCATGAATGTTTCCTCACCAAATCTGGGTTTCCCTCTCCTTGACTGAGACCATTCTTTCAGAAAGCATCTATTGAGTGTCTCCTGTAGGATAACTCTTCCTTTGCCTCTACTCCTATAGTCCACAGTATTTACACGAGGCAGGTCCACACAGAATGCCTCCACAAATAAGCAAAAGGAGAACAGAAAAGCTGTGGTGGGGAAGCACCACAAATATGTAAACTCTTGTTTATACAGAATTATTGAGCAGCTAGAGCATGCTGTTTAAGGGGCTTCTTTGAACGGAACAGTCAGATGCGACCGTGGAAAGAAGCATCTCAGTGTTCTAATACTATGTTAGAACAGTGGGTAGGTTTGCTTTTGCTCCTTCCCATGTTTCTCCCTTGCTTCTTCCTATAACATCTCAGGACATGACACATGTTGATGGGTAGGGATTACTCAAGTCTGAGAAATTTACATGTGGACTGTACTTGCTTGCATGAGAAATAAAGGACCTTCTCTGCTCTTTTCCACGTTCAGTACCATATGAGTGATAATCTGTGACCAACCTGATTGTACATTTATTTATTCTCCCTATACAGTATTCATCACTTTGTCCCTGTTTATGAATTTGGCTTTTTGAGATAGGAAAAAAAAAAAAAAAAAACTTAAGCCACTTAAAGAGATAAATCATCAGCTCAGTGCTACCTGGAGGTCACAAAGCTACTGCAATCTGGTAAAGGCATAGGGCGAGATGGCCATCCGTAGCCCTTGACCTTCTCCAAAGCAGTAGCCTCACCCCACCTCCCAAAAGCAATTCTCAGCTCAAAACACATTTGCATTGGCCTCAGAGCAAGCTGGTCTTATCAAGACTGTCATATGGGACGACATACTTGCAGGCAAATTTCAAATGAGATAACAAATATTTATAAAAGTCATTCTGGTGTTGGGGAAAGTACGTTGGGTTTAGAATCAAATTTCTGTTCCTATTCCATGCCACCATATACAAGCTGAGGGCCTTGAGCAGAGTATCAGTGTTTTCATCAACAAAGTGGAGGTTGTTCTACTGACTTATCTAAGCGATTGTAAGGATGCTGTGAAATAAATATGTAGGTGATCAATAAATACACGTGGAGCAAATGGATCATTGCAAGTGAAAGTTCTCTGTAATCCGCCCCCTCCCCTATTGCCCCTGCCTCAGTACCACACACATTAGCCCCAAGCCCTTTGCAGCTGAATTTCCCCCTGCTAGAAGGCTTCTTCTGCAGACATCCTTAAGGTGCATCTGTCACCTGCTTCAGATGTCTGTTCAAATGTTCTCTTACATCAGTGTCCCAAGGCTGCATAACACAGTGCCGTAAACTAGGGGGCACTTAATACAACAGAAATTCATTGTCTCACAGTTCAGGAGAGGAGAAGTCCACATTCAGGATGTCAGCAACACCACATTCTCTTGGAGGGTTCTAGGAGGAGATCCTTCCTTGCTTCTTCGAGCTTCTAGTACTTTCTGGCAATGCTTGCTATTCCTTGGCTTGAAGCTGCATTACCCGAGCCTCTGCCTCTGTCTTCATGTGGCCGTTTTCCCTCTGTGTGTTGGTGTCAAATAAAGTGTCACCTCTTGTTTTGCCTCTTTTTATGAAGGCTCACCTCAATCCAGGATGACCTCATCTTAAGTTGACTGTATCTGCAAAGACCCTATTTCCACATAAGTTCACATTCTTGAGGTTCTAAGTGGACATGAGTTTTGGGTGAAAACTACTCAACTCAGTAGAACCCTCTGGGTAAAGTCTGGCCTGGTGACTCCCACTGAGTTTAAGATTCAACCCCCAACTCTGAGTCCCCTTGGGCTTTATTGCTGCCAATCACACTGATCACGATCCAATGTCCAACAATGTCTGGGTGCTGACTGTCTGTCTGCACCCAGCTCTCATGGAAACTTCAGAAGGCAAGGATTTTCATCTGTTTATTCTGCTATACTTCCATAGTGATACTGCCCCGGAAACCCAAGGAGAGGTTGCTATGAGTCGGGGCCGACTCAACAAGACATAACAACAACAATATTCTGCTATATTAGTTTCCAAGGACTGCCATAATCAGTTGTCACAAACTTTGTGGCTTAAAACTAGAGAAATGTACTCTCTCATAGTTCTGGAGATCAGATGTCCAAAATAAAGTGTCAGCTGGGCTGCACTCCCTCCCAAGTTTCTAGAAGTTTCTTCCATGCCTTTCCAGCTTCTGGTAGCTCCCGGCCTTTTTGGCTTGGGGCCCCATCTCCAAGTCTCACCTCCAACTTCACACAGGCAGCTCCTGTTCTCCCTATGTCTCTCCTCTGTGTGTCTGTTAGAAGGTCACCTGTCAGTGAATTTAGGGTCACCAAGATAATCCAGGATGATTGCATCTCCAGACCTTTGATTTAATCACATCTGATTAACACCCTTTTACGAAATCAGGTCACATCCTCAAGTTCAGGGAATTAGAACGTGGTTGTATCTACTGAGTCATGATCCAGCCCACAGGACCCCTGGTGGCACTGTGGTTAAAGCAGCCAGCTGCTCATTGAAAGGTCAGTGGTGAGAACCCATCAGCCACTCCATGGGAGAAAGACATCCCAGTCTGCATCTATAAAGATTACAGCCTTGGGAACCCACGTTCCACTCTGCCCTACAGGGTTGCTGTGAGTTGGAATTGACTACATGGCAATAGGTTGAGTTTTGGTATCCAGCCCACTACCTCCCTATTGTGAGCTCAGTGCTGACAACAGAGCTTGATGCGTTGATGTGCTCAAGGTGTGTTTGGTGAGTAAACGACTGATAGTTTATACAAATAGTCCCTGGAACATGGATGGCACTTCAAAGTGAGGTCGCTTGCTCCCATCTATATTCTGTGATCAGCCTGAAATGTACAGCTCTACTGAGAGGCATCTAGTGATACATCAGAGGAAGCCTTTTTCACCCACCCGGAAGGAACGACCTGCCATGACCACCTCACTCGACTCAGAAGTGACTGCCCCACTGAGGCTTCTCAAATAACGTAGGCAGCATAGAATCCACCACCACACACGTACTTCCTGTCATCTCATGAGATCCAGCTGTCAGCAGTGTGAGCCACCACACAGAACTCCCATGACAGTAGACACAAGAAGTGAGACCTGTAAAAGTAAAAGCAGCACATCCTTTAACAAGGTTGCCAGAGAATTCCTCAGAACCTAACTGATTTGCATAAATACCTCCCAGTCAATTTGTTTCTCTTAAATGAAAATGAAAGTGGCAGCTCCCTGGCTGAGGTTCTGCCACGGTCTGGCAGATCCACATTCATGCACACAACGTCCATTTGAGCACTGGGGCACTGGACCAGGAAGAGATGAAAAATGTCCATTGCCAGCGCTGGTCACTCTGTGCTTGAACAAACTGAAGAGATGCACTTGCATGGATAATAAACTCTCTTAACTGGGTTGTAGGAATGTAAACCATGGCAAGACTGTTAAGTGGTCAACTAGAGGGTCATACATGCATTCCTTCTCCATTGCAAGGATGATGCAAAAATGGATTCATTAAAGTGGTTGACACGGACACACATGAGTTGGCTGCCCCTCTGCCGGTCTCTATGCTAAGTAAGGCACAACAGAGATTTTCAAATAAATTAATAAGAAGTCGTCTTTTCCTTCAAGGGACTTAACAGCCTATTTAGAGGATCATGAGCAAGTTCTCAAATAATCAGATTAAAAGTAGAAAGTTACAGCAGCAAGAATCCACAAAGGGACTTCTCTGGGTTTTGAACAAGGTGGTAGGAGTGAAATCAATGAGGCTTGGCAAGGGCCCATGGGCGTGGAAAGCATCGAAGAGCTTGAGATGCAAAGGACACAGGAGGAGGAGGACATTCCTCAGATCAGGGTTCGTCCCAAAAAGAGACACAGCAAGGACTGAAGGTACTTGGGGACAGGATATATGAACAGAGGTGACTGACAAGAAAACATGTTTTATGGATTGAATTATGTCCCCAAAAAGTTCATGTTAACTTAGCTGGGCCATGATTCTCAGTGGTTTGGCAGTTATGTAATGATGCAATTTGGCAGTCATGTAGTGATGTAATCATCGATGAGGTTATCACCCAATCAGTCGTAAGGAGATTAGAGTGGGATACAATACCTTTCCTCAGGTCACGGCCCTGATCCAATGTCACATGGATTTCTTTGGGGTACGGTCTACATCACCTTTTATCTCATAAGACACAAAAGGAGAGAGAAGCAGAGAAGAGGGGTCTCCTACCACCAAGAAAGAAGATCCAGGAGTGCACTTCCTTTGGACCGGGGTCCCTGTGCTGAGAAACTCCTAGACCCAGGGGAAGATTGATGACAAGGACTTTTCCTGAGAGCCGACAGAGAAATCTAGCCTCTCCCTGGAGCTGGCACTCTGAATTAGGACTGCTAGTTTCCTCAACTGTGAAAGAATAAATTCCTCTGTGTTAGAGCCATCCCCTTGTCGTATTTTTGTTATGGCAGCACTAGAGAACTGAGACAGATGTCATAATGACTAGCATTTACCAAGCACTTACTAAGCTCTTACTTGGTTCCCTGTGACATGCTCTATGTAGACAAAGCCTTCTCAACTGCACTCTACTGACAGCTGACCTGGGTGCCTCTTTGTTACGAGTGGCTGTTCCACACACTGAAGGGTGCTGAGTTGCATCCCTGGCCTCTCCTCACCAGACACCAGTAGCAACTCCCCAGTTATGACAACCAAAGATACTTCCAGACGTTGTCAAATGCCCCTTGGGGGGCAAACTTGCCCTTGTTTGAAAACCACTCTCAAGAAGCAAATGTCTTTTCCCATTTGGTTCTTAAAGAACCTGTGATCCAGGGTTATTAGTCTCATTTGACTGATGAGGAGAGGCAGGCATGAAGAAGTTAAAGAACATGCCAGAAACCGTACAGCTAGAAAAGGATCCTTTTCCTTCGAGCTGTGTGCTACATATATATATATTTTTCAATACACCATTTGCTTTCATACAGGATATGTTTCTTCTTCTTTTTTTTAACTGTACAAAAGCATGAAACTTTATATAGTCAACTATATAAATTTTTCAGCCTATAGTTTTGACTTTTGGTGACATGTTGAAAGTCTAACTATAAGATTATTTTAAAAATAATAATAAGTAATTTACCTCTGACTTAATTCTTACATTTTTTAATGGCCTTGTTAAACATGTATTTTGATACCATCTAGAATTTATTGTTGGGAAGGTATGTACATACATACAAACTCAAATTATCTGTCTACATATGATCTTTATTCCTTGTTTAAAAAAATCTAAAGAGAAAAGGGAACAGAAATTGATGTTCTCCCAAATCCTGTTGCTCAGTGATGGCTACACAACATTTGGGTAAACATTCTTCCAGTCAGTTCTCTGAGCACCATGAGTTGTGCTGTAGGAATGTTGGGACTGATAAGGGAGAAAGGAAAACAGCTAAAGCACTAGTTATGTTGTGGAAATCTCCAAAGTGAAAAGGAGACTAACAAAGGAGTTGGAAAGTACACAGCTAGATAGGGAAGCAAATCCAAAGAATGGAATGCAGTGGGGTGGGATGGGATGGGATGGGATGGGGTGGGGTGGGGTGGGGTGGGATGGGATGGGATGGGATGGGGGGGGGTGGGGGGGGGTGGGATGGGATGGGATGGATGGAATGGATGGATGGGATGGCATGGGATGGCGTGGGATGTGGCATGGGATGGAAAGAAAGCAAGAAAAGAGATATTTTCAAAAGAGTGGTGCTCTTGAAGTATCAAGTGCAAAAGCCAAGCTCTTGCTTCATGGACCCAAAGAGACTGCATTTTGGTGCTGTGAGGGGAAGTTGTAGGAGAAGTGAGAGTGGGGTTGCCAGTGTACAAACAGACTAAAGAGTGAAGGAAAGATTAAATTGTAGAGGCATAGCATGAAAACTTCTTGGTCAAGAATGGACAGTGAAGGTTAGAAATGGGAAGATGCAATAATTTAGGGAAAAAAAAAAAAAAAAAAACATCAAGGAAAAGTGTTATAGCTGGGTTTCTTAACCTGGGCCTCGTTGATGTTGAAGGGCTATATGAATGGGACTTAGGGGTGTCTCTGAAATTATATACAATTTATATGTCCCTATTTTTCAGAACTCTGAAGCATTTTTAATCACATATTGATAAGCAGTAGGAATTAGTTTGTTAAGAGAATGGCAGCAATGCCTGTGAGAATGACTCAATGCAAGATCCTAGGTTGGGAGTAGTAGGAGAGAAGCAACAGGACGAGGCCTGAGCAGGGGTGAGGCAGATGGAAGCAAGAAGGTCCCTAGGCAGCAAAGTCCAGCCTTGACATCCTGCATCCTCATATCACCACATCCTATCATAACCATATGGACAAAGTAGTCCAGAAAAGAACAAGTCACTTTAAATAAAACAAGACCAAAAAAGGAATGAATTTCACTGAAAAGATAACCCTGTTCATCTCTAAATGATAGAAAAGTGCTTTTTTTTTTTTTAACTCTCTTCCTGTTTTGTCTATTTTCCAAAGTGCCTACAGTTAATATATGCTGATTTTGAAATCACCTAGAATATCAAGAGGTTATTAAAATCAATGCATTAATACATTTTAAAAAACAGTAACTCTAGGGAAAATGAGGCATGTTGCCAACAAACTAGATTTCTCCCAGAAAGGTCTCTGTGCTGAAAAAATCAAGACGTCAGGGCTCCGAGACCAGTGTGGAGGGCTGGGAAGCAGCAGAACGGGATGAAGTCAGCCCAGAGAAGTGGCTGGTCCTAGCTCTTCTGCAAGTCAGTGTTAGCTCTGAGCACTGGACCCTGACTCTGCTCTCCCATCTGTGAAATGGAACACCAGTGCCTTCCACACAGTTTTCAGGCAGGTTGTTGTTGTTGTTGTTGTTACATGCCGTCGAGTCATCCAGGCAGGTTACACGGATTAATTGTACGAGGAGACTGTAAATAAACATGCACTCGTAGAGGTCTGTGAGCATCAGCATCACCTTAGCTGACGTCATGGACCTAATTACAACTGCCACTGGCACTTAGCCTCTTTCTACTCCCACCTCAAAATATTATCCAGCAAATGACAGTAAATATTGTACTGATGTGACAGAAACTCACTTCAGGAGTCAAGATGACAAATGCACAAAACCTGAACTTCTATGTTAGGTATATCTGAGTTCAAATCTCAACTCTTCTATTTAATAGTTATGTGATTTTTCTTTTTTTTTTTTAGAAGGGGGGAACCTCTTGACCCTCTGTATTTTCATCTAAAAAATGAGGATAACAACAACTGGGGCACAAGCTTGTTTTGAGGTAAAATGATACAATACTATTAGCTGGGAGACTGGGGCGATCCTTTCTTTACTGATAAATGCTTTTTCATTTACCATGGATATATATATATATATATATATGTATTTTTTTTTTGCATTATCTTTGGTCTTTAGAAAATATTGCATTAAACTATTTATTCATCTTCATGACTGAGTCTTTTTGGCACTCCATTACATTTTGCATCCAATGCAAACATCTCATTCACTTCACCACAGTCTCGGATCAAAAGCTGATCCTGCACACACATGACCAAGCACCATGCTGAGCATGTTAATTTTATATGCTTGACAGTAAATGAAATGTTTGGCACACATAGCTTAGAGTAAGGCATCATCATCATCATCATCACCATCACCACCATCACCACCACCACCATCAGCATGGCCACCATCATCACCACCACCAGCACACCATTGCTATTATCACAACCACCATCACTATCACCATCACCACCATGAGCATCACCACCATCATCACTGTGATCACAATTGTCACCACTATCACCATCACCTTTGCCACTGTTAAAGGGGCAGGGAGGCCGGATCTTCTGACCTCCTCTAACCCCACAAGAGGAAGACAGAATCACCATCAGTAGCCCAAGGCCTATTCCTGGGAGGCCAGACATGCTGCCTCCCTCCAGCCTTTTCACCAACCCCAACACCAACCATTCCTCCCGCAGCACCCACCACCTCTCTGCTGGGTTCAATAATTCACTGCGGTGGCCACACAGAACTCACAGCTTATGGGGTTTATTAGGGAAGCAATAGACTACAATTCAAGTTCAGAAACATGCTCAGCCTCTCGCAGCCCACTGTCTCTCAGTCAGTGGTTTCTCTCAGTCTCTCTCCCAGGAGTGTATGTCTCCTGGTGTCTCTCTCAGCAGTGTGTGTCTTTGTGTCTCTCAGCCACAGTAAGAGATCCCTTCTGCCTCTAGGAGGGCTCCTTTTGAACCTGGCAGAGTGGCCAAACTAACAAATCCCAACATCAGAATTCTATACACCAGAGAGAGAGTGAGAGTGAGAGTGAGACAGAGAGAGAGAGAGAGAGAGAGAGAACTTCCCCGAAGATTGCTTCCTGCCACTCTCAATACAGATATCCCAGGAGGGTAACGTTAATAATCAGGAGCTACTCAGTTGCTCATAGCAAATTCCACCAGGGAGTTTACAAAGACTTACAGTTAGAAAAGCCACACTATGTAATTTACTACACCGCAGCCACCATCTTCACCATTACCACCATCAGCCTCACCCCCATCACACTCATCACCACTATCACCATCACCATCACTCACATCATGAATTTCTAACTCACCTTAAGTAAACCTCCTAATATTTCTGAATTGTAGTTCCCTTTTCTATATTATGAACCCAACACTACTGCCTCATAAAGTACTGTAAGAATTGTTCTTGTTATTATTAATGGTTTTGTTGCTTCTGATGGATGATATGGCTCCGTGAGTGCTTGTCAATAAACCAGAGACCTCTAATGAACAGGGAGACTGGGCAGGAGGCACGATCAGGCAGGACCATTGTGGGTCCTGGGCTGGCCTCTGTGAGGCTGTCTAAGATGTTCACACAAAGCAGAACATACTATTCTCAGAGCTGACATTTCCATACTCATGCAGCTCAGTAGTGTTCCAGTTCAGGAAGCTGATGACTCATGGGCTGGAGAGGGTGGTTAGCAGAGGGGTTTCAAGCTGTATTTTTTGTTTTGTTTCCAGTTTTGATTATTTCTTAAATGGTTTTAGATCTATAACAGGAAAGTAATATAATACCTCCCAGTCACGGCCCCACCTGGAAAACCTCAAGTCACTAATTGCCTTTTTCCTAAAATGGAAAAGTTTTTCATCTGCCAAAGTTTCATTTTCCTTTGCTCTGCTTTTGCTTGTAAGCCTTTTAATCACATAAGGTACAGCAGTGTAGGTAAACTAGAGAGAAAACAGGAAGAAGAGCACACTTCCAGCTCAGTGCATTTGGAATCTCACTTGACAAGCACGGCTGTACAAGGCTCTGATAGAGGCTGTGAGGACTAGGATCCTTCTTGCACTTCTACTGTGTGGAATATAAACAGAGCATAATGCCTCGTAATTCAGATAATCAATTCCCCCGCGGCTCACAAAGGGGCTGGTAATCTCCTTCTTAACGGTGGAGCAAGGTCCCTGATGCCATCTAGTTATATCCAATCAAAATAGCCCATAACAGGCTAGGGGTAATGATGTAGCTGTGGACTTTCAGAAATTGTATAACTTGGGAGGAATATCCTTATATTTTGAAAATAGTCAGTGTGTTTTAGAGTATACTACAGTACTGGGGACCATAAGATTCAGTTGCTTAAAGCAGCAAGGAAGCTTACTTTCCCCCCAGTTACACAGTCTGGGTTGGTGGTCCAGAATTGGAATGGTAGTATGATAGTTCAATGATACTGGGGACCCATCTTGTTGCCATGACATCTGTAACATCTCCTTCGGGTGACTGAAGGTGACTCACTGCCATGTCTGTGTCTTACTTGGAGGAGAATGGGATTAGGAAGGGCAGAGCCTGGTTTGTTTTCATTGCAAGGACATGGCTTCAAGTGCATATATCCTGTTCACTCGTGTCTCATTGGTTGCCTTCCACTAACATGGCCACACCTCATTGCAAAGGTGGATGGAAAAAGTTGCTTTTAGCTGGGTGAGCAGCTTCCCAGTTAAAACTGTCTATTCCTATACCAAAGGGAAGATGAGTACAGTTGGGACCACTAGGAGTGTCTGTCCAGTTAAAGGAAATGACTATTTGCCAAAGTATACAGAGTTTCCAACCTGAAGTCCCATCCACAAGACTCTTGGGTTGTGATGATAATTGACAGTGATGAGGAAATGATAGGATGAAAATAGCAGCAGTTAAGATTTACTGAGTTCTTGCCTTCTGTGTGTCTGTACAGGAGCTCTGGTGGCACTGTGGTTAAAGCATTGGGCTGCTAACCAAAAGGTTGGCGGTTTGAACCCACAAGTTACTCTGTGGGAGAGAGATGAAGCCCTGGGCTTCTGTAAATATTTAGAGCCTTGGAAATCCTATGGGGTTTCTCTGAGTCAGAATCGACTCAATAGCAGTGGGTTTGGTTTGATTCGGTTGTCTCTACTTCACGGCAGTGAGTTTGGGTTTTTTTTTTTGGTTGTACTTCTTAGCATTAGTTCAATTTATCCCTATTACAATCCTATCAGGTCAATAGTATAATTATGCCAATTTTGCATGTAACTAAATTGAGATGCAGTGAGCTCAGCATCTAACTGAAGGTCATGTAACAGTAAGCATCCAAGTGGATTCTAAACTCAGGTTCACTACATCCAAAGTTTATTCTCTTAACGACTCTGCACAAAGATACTAAAGGAGGTCTGAGGATGCTTCCATAATTCAAGAAGGTGAGCTACACTGGCTCACTTCTCCAAAAGCAGATCATGTGAGCTGCCTAGCAGGCTTGTGTTTGGGGCTAGACGATGTAACTCAGATCAGCCATTCCATTTATGAAAGACTAAACAGGGTTTTTGACCCTACGTGTCACACTGATTCATTATTACTATTTTCATGAAAGTGCAGCCAACGAGACAACATTTTAACAATTTCTACATGAGCAATTTAGTGACACTGGACCCATGATGAAGTTGTGCTCCCATTGTTTCTATCTCATTCCACGTCATTTCACCACTATTATCTTTCTTAAATGCACGACCCCTCATGCTTTTCACGTAATCTTTCAACTTGCTGCTGTCAGTTTGATTCCATGTAGACAGTTCTTTACAGAGCACAATGCTCTAAACAGGCACTCTTTAGAAATGAAAATAAACTATTTTGGTCCAAAGAAGACTTCAGGGGAGAATTTGGGCTTAAGGTTTAATGTTTAAAGATGATCTTAGGGTCACAGTTTTGGAAGCTCATCCAGCCTCCATGTATTCAAAAAGCCCAGATTCCACTGGGGATATGGAGCACCTGAAAGGCAATGATCAGCTTTTAAGAAATGGGAAAAATGAATGTATGATTGTTAATGTAGCGTGTTTCATATAAAGTTCCTTCTCAGCATGGCTTGTGGAGTGAGTGGGGAGTAACAAAAAGGGTCATTAATTGAGTAAAGTTTGGGTGATGAGAATGCCAAGGCTATGCCTTGCAGGTCTTTCTTCTGGCACCGCCACAAACTATAAGCCAGGGTAGAGCAGGAGAGCCTTCCAGAACCATAAGGGAGAGACCTCAGCTGCCCTCAACCTCCACAAGGCTCAGTAATGCTTAGTCTGTGAAAACATGCAACCTGATTGTGTACAGTCAAGGTGAGGTGTGGCCCCCTAGCTGTTGAGAAGCCCTACCAAAGAACTAGACAATCTCAGACTATTAGCGTGATGCACTCAGGGGGAACTCCGAGGGGCAGATGCTGACATCTCCATGGCTCAGCACATTGCACCAGTTGGGAAGGGAAGGGGAAGAGAACATTCCTTCCCCTCCCGCAAACAGATGGGTAATTAGATGGAGTGGGGAGCCAGATGCTGTACTTCTCCTGAGACCAGCACTCCAGGGGCTGGGCTTGCTCTGCAGAAGGTATTTCTGCTCCTGAAAAGAGTTGTAATATTGGGGAAAGAGTCGGGGATTCCAGGCTTCATGGAAGCGGCAGGAAGGAAACCAACGGATGGGTAACCCCTCACCCCAAGTTAATCCTCTGCCAGCCCCCTCTCTATGCAAGGTGTCTGGTGACTGCTGTCCCTCTAAGGAGATTCCACTGGACCAGAGCCCTGGCAGAGTGACATGTCAGGGACCTGGCTTGGGAGCCTGTTTGTGGTGGTGGGAGGGCTGTAGTGCTTGTTTCAGTCCCTGTGTCCCATGTCTCGCAGGATGGTCAAGCTGACTCTTTTCCCTAGCTAAATTCTCTCTGTGAAGCAGCGTCCTGGGAATGCTAAGCCACAGCCTAATAGAAAATGCCTTCAAGGGTGATTCAGCTGCAGTTGTTTACTGTTCAATGAAAACAAGTTCTTGTGGGCAAAGTCCTCTGGGATCACCCAAAACACTGCTTTGCAACAATGATGGAATGTGGCTTGGCAAAGAGACTGGCAGGAAAATGCCAAAGATCAATTTCTAGAGTCCCCAGCCTCTTCCTTTATTTTCTCAGCTGAGTCAAAAGTCAGTGTTGACCCAAAACCTGCAGCAATTGAAATTGGTAGTTATGGGTTAATGAGTGTGAGTATTTGCAAGATGTAATGTGTTGTCCAAATTCCAGGACCAGTAATAATCTGGGCAGCACCAATACACTAAGGGGAGATGTTACAAAGCACCTGGAAATGAGGGAGCCAAGAAGGCCCTTGACAGAGAAACCTGTGAAATTGGCTCCCAAAGTCTAGTCATGTAATGTTAACCAAAGGCAGCAGACTCCAGGATCAGAGTATAGAGGCTGACAGGCTTAAATGTATGAACTAAAGAACCAATGTGTGAAACAGAAGACAGGACCTGACGTGTTCTGAGGAAAGAGACAGTGGCATGGCCAATCTAAGCTCTGCCCAAGGAAGGTTCTGGCTGACTTTGAGGATCCTGAAGCAGGTGGATGCCTGAGCTGCCTCCACCAGGCTGCCATTACACTCTTCTTCCCATTCCATGCCATGCTCATGCAGTAGCTTCACTTCTGTCATTACTGGGCTTATCACCCCAGCCTTAACTGATCCTCTGTTCCTTCTTGTTACTGTTTAGCTTTTTTCAGGGGGCTAATGACTCATTATTATCTTTACTTGGTCTTACCTCCCAAAGCTGACATTACCCTCTTGGAGGACTGAGATTATAATGCAACTTTTTTCTGTATATAACCCCCTCTGCACCCAGTACTGAGTTGAGCAGTTGCTTTTTAAAAGACATATTTGTAGACTGATTAGTTAAATCAGACCAAATTATAGAATCCTGAAAATATTTAGCTTAAACTTTTTGACCCCTGGAACACATGTGGGTCACTGCAGAATGCTGTCTCATAGATCTTTGGATTGTCACTAAGGTTCTGCATGTCATCCCACCATGCTCCGCCCAGTTCACCCCTGCCTTTCTCAAGTATGGCACACGAGCCTGCACACATAAGAATCGCAGCTGAGGATGCTTTTCACAAATGCATATTCTTAACCTTGATTGTTTATAGCAGAATCGCCAGTGGCTGAACCCTACATGATTGGCATATTATTTTTCAGATCTGAATTAATCTTACAAATTAGCAAATAAGAAAATTTCCATGTAGTTTACAAGCAGAGACTTTAGTTCTATGAAAACATCTGTAGAATGTTCTCTGTATTTTGATTATTTGAAACTTACCAAAGACTGTCACAGTGTGGCCAGCAGTTCTGCTTGCTAACTGACCCAGAGTTGGAAGGAATCTATTTTCAGTGCAGTCCCTCATCAGACACAGTGGTTATATGTCCTCAACCAAAACTACCTAATTTCACTACTCCTTATAATATTTAAAATTAAAAGTGAGGCTGATTAAAGCATCCTAGTTTATACTATTAATATTTAAGATTAGAATTATGAAACTGTGTGATTTGACTCAGATTCCAATAAAATGTTGTTTTTTTTTTTTAAATCACAGCATGGAGATACTTGGCACTTCTGGTAAGTATCCTGAGTGACTCTAAGGTACAGTGAGGTCTGAGATCTTCTGATTCCATGCCAACCTCCTTATTGAACAAATAAGGACTCAGAAACATAAAGGGGGACTCAGCCATGCTGCACAGCTAGTTGGTGACAGAGGGTGGGCGAGAGTCCACTTCTACACTGCGAGAACAACATAACCTGGTTTCATGCTGCAGTTCACCACTTCCTATTAGGCATGAGAACATTAGGTCCCTGATGAGACTAATCAGCGCCGTTCAGCATCTACGATACTCTTGTTCTCTGCTGCCTCTCTTTCACTGTTCTGCTCACTGAGAATGAAATTTTTATTACATGACCCACATAAATGGTTTCTTCATTGCTTTCTGAGATTTTTGCCTTGGTTGGTCCTCCATGTCATACACTATGTCATGTGTAATTAATGAAAAACTCGTTAATAAATTGTATCATCACTCCACTTAAAACCTAGTTGATGATTTAAAATGTTGTTGTTGTTGTTGTTATGTGCCGTCGAGTCAAACCCAACTCATAGCGACCCCTCCTTGGGTTTCCGAGGCAGTATCACTACGGAAGTAGGATTGCCCAACCTTCCTTCCGAGGAGTGGCTGGTGGGTTTTTTAAATTGATAGAAATATAAGATTTAACTTCTCCTTCCCTCTTCTCTGTCACATCCAACAATGACACCAGTTGTGCTAAAATTTCTGGAGATCTACCCACTCACATTTGTATTGCTGGGGTCAGCAGTACTTTAAGTGGGGCTGTGTTGTGCTCCATGTTGACATCAGCAGCTGGTTGAAATGACGATGCCCCAGGTAAGTCTTTGCTCTTAGCTAGCTCATTTCAGCCACCCACTTTCCACGAGAGAAGTTTTACAAATTCCACCTTGGAGCTGTGGTGGAATGAAGGATTGGTGAGGACTGGTTGTTTGATAAAGTATGGAATTGGAGTTGGGAGGGCCAGGATAGGGATGAAAAGGCAGACTAAAGCTCAGCCTTCATAGGTGGCACCAAAAGTAAATGAGCTGAAATCGGGGTTGAAGGAGAATCAACATAACATTGGCCAATTCGTATCAAAATTTTGCATCTTCACTTTGTTGCCGTTGTTAGGTGCCATGGAGTCAGTTCTGAATCACAGTGGCCCTATTCACAGTGGGAAGAGACTTAGTCCTGGGCCGTCCTCACAATTTCTACTACGTTGGAGCACACTGCAGTAGCCAATGTGGCCCTCTATCTCATAGAGAGTCTTCCTCTTTTTGGCTTACCCTCTACAGAGTATAATGTCTTCTCCAGCGACTGGTCCCTCCTGAGAACACCTCTGAAGGATCTAAGCCAACGTCCCACCATCTTCCCTTCTAAGGAGTATTCTGGCTGCACTTTGTCCAAGACAGATTTGTTCATTCTTCTGACAATTCCTGATTATTCAATATTCGTCTCCAACACCAAAATTTAAAAGCATCAATCTTCTTCAGTCTTCCTTATTCATTGTCTAGCTTTGGAAGGCATATGAGGTGATTGAAAATACCATGGCTTGGGTCAGGCACACCTTAGTATTTAAAATGATATCTTTGCTTTTTAACACTTCAAAGAGGTATTTTATAAAGACTGGTTATTTGGGCAGAAAGGAACAATGGTATCAAAACAAAAACAAAAAC
Organism: Orycteropus afer afer; assembly: GCF_000298275.1. Lineage (NCBI taxonomy): Eukaryota > Metazoa > Chordata > Mammalia > Tubulidentata > Orycteropodidae > Orycteropus > Orycteropus afer. The sequence goes on along the minus strand of NW_006921644.1, from coordinate 7,346,305 downwards.
AACAACAAAAAAAAAAACTATGACCAATGCTTAAGATTCTGCTGAAGTTATTAAAGAGACATATTTTGAAATGGTATGCCAACTGCAACCCTGGAGAACTGTGGAAGGTCAGAGCAGTAAGATGGGCCTACATCTCCTTATAAGAGATCAAGAATATCTGCTGCTAGATGGGATGAAATCAAGGATGGCATGTATGTGGCAAAGACGCTACCACTGTTTCCTCATGCCCTATCTATGGGAGGTAGTGTTACTGTACCCTTTCCCAGTGAGACCTGCCTAGCTTCAGAATTGTTCTCAACCAGTATCACTGACTAATAACTGGCACATGAAATACAAGTTATTTTTTCATCCTTGAGTCAACATATGCAAGGACCTTGAGGCTGAAATCTGGTGATAGACTTAATTAAAGAAAGAAAGAAGAGATATGGGAACTTTTGGCTCCTTTTGTTGAACTGGCATACAAATGGCTTGGGACCCTGAAAAAGAAGTTCAGGAAGGACTCAAGTGAGTCCAATCACATGACAGGCTACACCTGAAAAGATAGGTGTTGGTGGGCAAAGGCGAATGGGGACCACAGAAAGGAATTTCTATCTTCACTGCTGAGTCATTCCAAGGGGTGTGCGCAAAATGGCTATCCTTCTGGAAATGCAGTTTGCCTATTTTTCTAGAATCCTTGCTTTTCTAAGAACAACAGGCTCTCCATTCCAAAGGTGAACTTCGGAAATGTTGAATGTAATGATTGGCAGTTGGCTCCTTGACTGCTAGTCACAAGGGACGGGGCTGGGATAGAGATAAAGCCAAGTTATTTCAGAGAGAAACAGGTGATGCAGAGAAGGAACAAAAAATAAATGAACTGAACTCACTCCTGTGGCTTCAATAGACAAACAATAGACAGGCGTATAAGATGAACATTCACAGCCGGTTGGTGCACTCCTTAGAACAATCAATCCTGGGAACACAGAAGGGAAGTGTTTGCACAAGGAGATAGCTCAGGGGGCAGGAATGCACAGGAAAGAATGACGGAGGGAAAAGGTAACCACAGGGAGGAAGAGGGAAGAGAGCTGTTGTATTACAAGGAATGTAATCAATGTCGTGAAACAAAATGTGTATGAACTGCTGTATGGAAAATGAATTTGCTCTGCAAACTTTCACCCAAGTCACAATTTAAAAATCAATCAATAAATGAAAAGGATGCTGTGATCCAGCCTGCAGACCAGTGCCGTTGTTATCATTGTTGGCAGGTGCCATCACGTCAGTTCCTACTCATAGTGACCCTATGGACAATAAGACAAAACACTGCACAATCCTGCCCCATCCTCACAGTCACTGGGAGGTTAGAGCCCATTGTTGCTGCCACTGTGCCAATCCATGTCACTAAGGAACTTCCTTCCTCCAAGCATTATGTCCTTCTCTAGGGACAGGTTCTTCCTTGTAACATGTCCAAAGTATCTAAGACGACATCTCACCACCCTCCCTTCTAAGGAGCATGCTGGATATATTTCTTCCAAGACAGGTATGTTCCTTCTTCTTGCAGTCCATGGTATATTCACTAGTCATGCCAACACCATAATTCAAAGGCATACATTCTTCAGTCTTCTTTATTCATTGTCTAGCTTTCACATGCATATGAGGTGATACTGAAAATGCCAATGGCTTGGGTCAGGCACAACATAGTCCTCAAAGTGGACTTTGCTTTTTAACAGTTCAGAGATGTCTTTTGCAGTCAATTTTCCCAATGCCATTTGATGTCTTGACTACTGCTTCCATGGACAATTGTGGACCCAACTTAAATCAAATCTTTGACAACTTCACTCTTCTCTCCATTTATCGTGATGTTGCTTTTTGGTCCACTTATGAGAACTTTTGTTTTCTTTATGATGAGGTGTAATCCATACTGAAAACTGTAATCTTTGACCTTCATCTGTAAGTGCTTCAAGTCTTCTTCCCTTTTAGCAAGCACATCACTTGTTGTTAATGAGTCTTCTTCCAATCCTGATGTCACATTACTCTTCATACAGTCCAGCTTCTTGGAATATTTGCTCAGAATAGAGACTGAATATGTATGGTAAAGGATACAACTCTGATTCACGCCTTCCATGATTTTAAACCATATAGTACCTCCTTGTCCTGTTCAAACGACTGGCTCTTGGACTATGTACAGATTCCACATGAGCATAATTAAGTGTCTGGAATTTCTATTCTTTGAAATGTTACTTATAATTTTTTATGATCCATATATTCAAATGCCTTTGCATGGTCAATAAAATATAGGTAAATATCTTTCTGTATGCTCTGCTTTTTTACTGACCACTAGGTAGGCTGAAATGAGTTCACTGGCTGACAAGAAAGGACTTGGGTTTCGAGACCTTAGAGATGGGAAATGTGCATGAGGAGAGCTGGTCAGGGAAGATGGGGGACCAAAGAGGAGAAATTTGCTAAACAGTTAAATAGGTGCTCAAGGGAATTTCTACAGTAGGATCTCAGTGATTTTCCCAAGGGATTTCCTTGGGAAATCCTTATGCCATTAAGGGATTTAACTAGAGTCTAAATGTAAATCACAGCACTTGGTTGAAGACATGGTCAAGATGGGGATAAAGAGAAGCACCTTCTTGATAGGTGCATTTAGTTAGGGGAACTAGCATCATTAAAGATGTGGGCATTACCCTCCATAAATACAGGATGAAAACTGAGATCTTTTCACATTCGTCAATAAAGAGGGGAAAAAAAAATTCTCCATAACATTACTGGCTGTTGGAGCCTCATCTGGTTTCTGGGCTCATCAATCACCAGAAGAGATCCTAGACACAAGGAAGGAAATTGAAGTGGTGGGGTCTCAAGGCTCTGGTAACACTCTGCTAAGCCCCCACACTACTATGTCATGCAGAATAAGTTTATAGCACCTTGATGTCCCTGAGACCCATGGCTTCTTCCTGTTCTGTGTTTACACCCCCCACTACCACCTCCACCACCTTGTCCAAGGCAGAGCATCACGGGACCAGTCAGTTCAGTGTTGAAATAGCAATTACGAACAGGAAGTGGATTTTAAGTGCAAACCATATGCTAATCTAGCTCCACGAATGCCAGCATTTTCTGTTTGCGAGTTCAGCACAGCACAGGAAACCTCTTCAGCCTTTCCTCTCTCTCCTTCTGTCAAGGACACCCTAGCTACCTATTGGTCCCTTATCCAGCTTCATTTCTTAGAAGTCTTTTTCCTTTTGTGACTATTCATATCATTATCTTGCAGGTACAAGTTGGATATTCAGTCACTCAATCGCTCATTCATTCATTTATTCATTTGTCCATGCTCTTTCTCTCTCCCCTCAGCCCTTTAAAGGTGTCAGAGCTGATCTATTCTGTATAAGCGCAAAGCCCACTGTAGATATCAATGAAACTAACTCATTTAATTCACTAATTGATTAACTAAATGATAAGCTCATTAATTTATCTAACATTCCTTGGGGCTCATTTTGATGTTGTCCATTTTAACACTGGAGACAGAAAGAAGAGTGAGACAGTTAGATTACGGATTAAATTGTATCTCCCAAAAACACATGTTGTAATCTTAATCCCTGTCATGACTATAATCCCATTTGGAAATGGTCTTTCTTTGTGATGTTAATAAGACCATATTAGTGTGGGGTATGCCTTAAATCAATCTCTTTTAAAATATAAAAGAGATTAAATGAGCAAGCAAGAGAGCAGAGATGGGGAAAGACAGATGTCACACCACTTGAAGATCTCCAAAGAGCCAAGGAATAGAAGCTGAAGAAATAAGGACCTTCCCCCGGAGCCAACGGAGAGGGGGCCTCCCCTAGGGCCAGTGCCCTGAATTTGGACTTCCAGCCCCCTAACTGTGAGAAAGTAAATGCATGTCTGTTGAAACCACCCACTGTGGAATTTCCGTTCTAGCAGCACCAGGTAACCAAGGCATCAGAGATCCCAGGAGCTTGCAGTCTGTGGGATATCTCATCGGATGGCCTTTCTCCCTTCGCCTGTCACCCACAGAGCCCTTCCTGTCTGGTGGGCCCTAGCAGCCTACCGAGCAAGCATCCTGTCTCAATGTTGATTACTCCTTTGCCTCTTTGTTTCCTTTCAGGACCTTTCAAGCTCAAAGCTTCTGCTGTCATCAAGCTATGCTCCCACAACTTCAGCTTCCAACTTCTCAGCCTCACATCAGGGGTCCCATCTTATCCTCCCACTTTCCATTAACTTGCCAAGATGAACAGCATCCCCTCGACTCTCCTAACCTCCTAACCTTGGATGGTCCCAACATGTTTCTTTCTCTAACAGCATTTTCATATCTTAAAAGCAAAATACATACACCCCACTTATATTGCTTCAGTTTGAGCCCATGAGTCCCCATCAATCCTCACTGATATAGAAAAGAGGGCTCTCACTACAAGATATTAAAAACAAACAAACAAACAAAAGTCTTGCTTCAATAGGCAGTGCAGTGTAAAACCACCAGAAAGCCAGGCATGCTTTTCTTGAAAGGCTAGAGTTCTAGCTAACTAGTGTTGGAAAGGAGTCTCTGTGTAGTACAAATGCTTAACATGCTTGGATGCTCATGGTTAGGTTGGAGCTTTGAATCCACCTAGAGATGCCTCAATCGATCCATCAATCAATCAATCAATAATAAGTCCTGTTGATCTACTTGTAAAATCCAGCCACTGAAAATCCTATGAACCACAGTTCTACTTTGACACATGGGATCATGATAAGTCAGAGTCAACTCAACAAGCCATTGGTTTTACTGAAGTGGTATGAAATGACAAGATGAAAGGCTATTGGCTCATCAGACTGTGATGAACATTGCAGGGGAGAAATGCCAGCTTGTACTGGAGTGAAGTTATCTTTTACATTGTAGGACACAGCACTGCAAGGGGAGGGATGGACGGCACAACAAAAAGTCCTTATGTCTCTAAGCGACATCAAAACCTGCTGAGAAAGGCAGCCACAGGGAACTCTTTGGTATTTCTTTGCCATTCTTTGTGATTGGACCATCGACTGGCAACTCATAAAGAAGTCTTTATCTACTGGCTGATTCCATATCTAATGAAGCAGTAGGTCATAAGATCTCTGCCCAAGAGATTGGAAGATAACTAATTAATTCCATAGAATTCTTTCTCTTGGAAAGAGACATATACACAAAACAAGAGGGATTTTAGCAGTAATTGGAAAAAGGCAAAGTAATAAAAGGAAGAAACAGAAACAAACAAACAAACAACAACAACAACAACAAACAGCCATGAAGCAATGCAGAGAAGCCTCAACCTGAGTATGGTGACAGTCTCTGAAGAGAAAGCAGTGGAGGCCTGCTTCTGGGGAAATGGCAGGACAGCGAATTTTTAAAGTTGCTTCTTGGTCACTCATTTGTTTGTTCTCCCAATAAACCTTTGCTGACAGCCACTCTGTATCTGGGATTTTGTTGGGTGCTGTTGGACCCTGCAGAGTAAATTACTAAATGGATGCTAGTATTTCTGGGCATGTCCTATTTGGCCTTCAGCAGACTAGACACTTGAAACACCTGGGTCTGTTCCACGCAACTCTAAAGGATGTAACTGACAAAAGCCTATAGCACCTAGGGAATTACAAGTTCAAGGTGTGGTAGACTGAGCTATAGGTCCCAATCCTTAATTGTCTTGAAGAAATTGGATCCATTGATCCCCTTGCCATGGTCTATGACTAGGCGTGACCAGAACTGGCAAGTTGCAGAGTATGACAAAGGACTTTTGTGACCATGCATTTCATATATTTATGGCAGATGAGGCAGGAGGGGTATTTTCAATAAAGCATCCTTGTTTTCATTGTATCAAGTGCCTAATGTTTGCCCTTGAACTCAACAGAAGTCTAACCTGTCTTCAAATGTACTGAAGCGCAGATGTACCAATAAGAAAACCACTTGCATCGTGGCATGAACATCAGTAACCCCTGCCAGGTGCCAGGCTGAGCTCTAACCCAGGAATAAAGGTTATGTACATATCTTCTCAATATGGCCCACAACATCTCCAGTATGTGTGTATCACGAACACTTTAAAAAAGAAAAGACTGAAGGGCAGAGAGGTAGAGAGTCTTGCCCATGATCTCACAGATGGGAAATGGTGAAGCTGGTCTGAAATCCAGATCCAACTACCTCTAAATCCGATGTGCTCATCTCTGGAAGACCTCGGATGAGAACTTCTGTGTAAGGGAAATGAGGAGACAGGCAGGGAAACAGTTTAATGAACACAATGGTCATCTGGTCATCAAGGCACCATTCATTATCCTCACAGGAGCCATCTGGTCAGAGATTTGATGGTACCTTTCTTTCTCCCAAGCTGCCAAGTCTTCCCTACTTCACAACTGCTGAGTTCTGCTCTCCCTGCAGAACAGGATGAATCATCCCCTAATTGCTTTTTGCTCTCAGAAAGCTGCCTCTTAACATCCCTGCCTTTGTAGTCAAGGAAATTAAAACAAAAAAAGTTCCCCTAAGATGTCAGAGATGCTGACACATGAGCTCCTGAGCACCTGTGTGTCCTACACCGGTCAGAGAACGCTCTGCTTCTTTACAGACTTCTCTTCAACACTTGTCAGCAACAGAGCAATTCTTACCATTTAGTGACCTTATTCAACAGAGCCAGGTTTGAATTTGATGTTCCCAGTATAGAGTCAGTTGGTGCCTCAGTGCATGCCACTGGCCCCATAGCCCAGATGGGGCAGAGACACGCAAAGGAGGCATGTGAAAGACACAGGTGCTGCAGTACCCACAACCACTAAGGGGAAGGCCACAGATGCTGAAAGGTCGTGACAACTGCACTCTCTGCCCCAGGATGAAAGCAGTGGCCATAACATTAAGTAACAGTTCTCAAGCACATACTATGTGCCAGGTTCTGGGTAAAGTGCCACAAACCCACATAGGATAGCAGAGTCCTTTAAAAATATTCTGGGTACATTGCCTAGGTTTTAATGTCAGCTCTAGACCTTATTAGTGGGGAAAACTTTAGCAAGTTACCTAACTTTCTGATATCTCGGACTTTTCATCTGTAATGTGAGGTCATTTGACTATTAACCAGCAGGCTGGCGGTTCAAACCCACCAGCTGCTCCTTGGAAGGAAGACTGGGCAATCTACTTCTATAGAGATACCGCGTCAGAAACCCAAGAAGGGGTCTCTGTGAGTCGAATTGACTCAACAGCAGTGAGTTTAGTTTTTTTAACATGAGGTCATGCTGTCAGAAGGGACAGTCTCTGGAGAAGACTATCCAGCTTGGGTCAGTGAAAAAGGGGAAGATCCTCAATGAGACGGCCTGGCACAGTGGCTGTGGCAATGGGCTGAAGCATCGCAAGGACTGTGAGGATGGCACGGACCAGGCAGTGTTTTGTTCTATCACACACAGGGTCACTAGGAGTTAGAACCGACTCACAGCCCCTAGCAACAACAATAGTAGGAGCCACATCACAGAGCTGTCAGGAGTCAATTACCTAATAAGAGACGTAAAGTGCCTGAAAGAATGACTGGCCCAGAGCTGGCTAACACAAGTGTTAACAGCAATCACTATGCCCTCTAATGACGTGGATAAAACTAGGAAGGAGGCATCACTATCACCCTTACTTCACAGCTAACAACTGAGGTTCTGAGAAAAGAATACCTTTCCCAAGATCATGGACAGTTAGGGAGCAGAGCCAGGATTTAAGTCCCTCCTGCTAGAGGCTGATGCATGTGCTCTTAAGCACGTTGAGACAAGCAAATCAACTTCTTATGGCACGGAGATTTCCAAAATGAAGACGCTGGTGAGATGGATCTAAAATCTAGGACATTTCTCTGAGTTTTCTTGACTAAGACAGAGTAGCTTCCTAACCAGGCTGACTATGAGAATCACCAGGAAAGGAATTTGTTATGGTATAATCCAGTTTCCTAGTCCCCTTCCCTAGGTATCCTGACTTAGTCTATTCAAGGTGTTTTTTATAATGGCTTCCCAGGTGATTCAGATCATCAGCCATGTTTAGAAATCTGCTGGAATAGGGCACTGGGATGGATGACTGTGGAATCCATACAAACCTCTGAGAAGGAAAGTCATGTGGGACTGCTCGGTCCAACTTCCCAGCCACAGAAGAATCTCTTGCATAGCATCTCTGGCAGATGGGCCTTCAGTTACCCACTCTGTAAGCTGTCTGCTAGAAAAGCCCTCATTGCACGGACCCAATTCTGCTTCCAGGCAGCTTCTACCCACTGTTCTTCCTATGGGAAACACAAAAAGCACTTCCTCTTCCACAATTGGTCCTAGGTGATGGGGCGGTGGTGGAAGGCTGCCTTTGCATCCTTCAAATGGACAAAACCAAATCCAAACCAAAGTCACTGCCACTGAGTTGATTCTGACTCATTCCATCACTACAGAACAGAGTAGATCTGCCCCATAGGTTTGCCAAGGCTGTAAATCTTTAGGGAAGCAGACTGTCTCCTTGTTTTCCCATGGAGTGGCTGGTCAGTTCAAACTACCTACCTTTTTGGTTAGCAGCCAAATGCTTTAACCACTACGCCACCTGAACTGTTGCTCAGGGTCTTCACATCCTCTCTCCTTCATAAAGGACCAGTGCTGAACTGATCAAAAACCTCTAACCAATTAGCTGTCAGTTATGTCAAGCATTACATCATCTCACAGCAGTCCTGTCTCACAGACTCTTCACTTGTTTTGAAAACATCTCATTTTCCTCCCACTGGGTGCTGGAAAGTTGGCATTGTTGGATGACTCCCTTACTGACAATCGTACATTCTCTGTCTCTTCCCAGGGCCCAAGGGAAAGGGGTGGGACTGGTTCTTCACATGGGCCTGGTCCTTCAACCTTCAAGCTCAGACACACAGTCAGTACGTCACTCCGGATCAGAGAGAAGATGATGCAACATGGGATTAGAGACCAATGGTTAAGAGGAATGTGGCAAAGAGAGAAATGTGGAGAGGGCCTGGAGAAGCCGGGAGAGGCTTCTAACAAGATGCGAATGTGCTCCTGAGCCAAGGAGAGAGGGAAGGAATGTTGGTGGAAGCATGCGAGGCTTCCCTACAGCCTCAAGAAGGGGTAGCCAAGGTCAGCCATCAGAGGAGGCCCAAACCTCCCAGGAACAGGTCTTTCCTAAGTATCTCTGTTGTGCTGAGTTACTGGTGGGATCAGCTAATGAGAACCATGGCCTCAGCACAGACATTGTCAGAGGCTTCAGAGGGCAGCAGCCAGGGCCACCATCAGCTATGATCCCTGTGGCTGGAGATCACATGGCATACACAGCCACCATATTGTACAAATGTACAGTGACTATTGAAAGAACATCACTTCCACTCAGGTTGACGGAAAGCCCAGCACAGCTTTGTGATTTGCTTCTTGTCACCCAGAGTTTAGAGAAAGGTTCTTCATCCTTTGGTAAATGTGGAGAGACCTGAGGGGTACTTGGGCCACTTGTAGAAGGAGGTTCATTGGAAGAAGGGACTGACTTGGCTCTAGGAGTATGGTGAATTTCCTTGTATTCATGTGAAGTGAAGGTAGGAGGAGATGTCAATTCAACTAATTGAGGGTTTAAGACCAGAGTTTTGGATGGATACTGGGTTGAAATTCAGGAAGAGAAATTTTCTGTGTAGAGTTGAGCATTGAAGCCACACAGATTCCTAGTATTGTCCAAAGAAACAACGTAAAAACAGAACAGTCCCGATGCCAAAATCTTGAACAATATCAAATAGTCAACACAACAGTTCTGCTTTGCCAGGAATTGTTCTAAACGGTTTCCATGAATTAACTCGTTTACAACGCTATGAAGCAGGTATTGTCATCCCCGCTTTACAGATGAGTAAACGCGATTAAACATTTCAAACAACTTCTCTAAGATCACAAAGCTAATAAGCGCTGAAGCTGGGAACTGAACCCAGGAAATCAGGCTCCAGACTCCATGCGCTTAAATACAATACTATACTTCTTTTTCCAGAATGTGAGGATGGGGAGGAACAGTCTTCAGACAGCACAGCAAGAGAAGGGACCAAAGGCCATGCTTTGGAAGGTGCATGAGGGCAATGTCAAGGCTGGGGTCAGAAAGAAGGACATCAACAGAGTTGAAAGCCACAGGCCTTTAGGAGCAGGGGCTTGGAAGGTTCACTTAGAGGTCACTAGCAGCCTTTGAGGGGCTTATCTTAATGGAAGAATTGGGGGAGAACATTCAAAAAAGGGTAGGAGGTTGCAACAAAGGCTGACTGTGACCATCACATGTGGTCACATGTTGGTGTTATGTGCTGTCGAGTCGGCCCCGACTCATAGTGACCCCTCCTTGGGTTTCCGAGGCAGTATCACTACAGAAGTAGATTGCCCCATCTTCCTTCCGAGGAGTGGCTGGTGGGTTTGAACTGCCTGCCCTCTGGTTAGCAGTCAAGTGCCTTAGGCACTGTGCCACCAGAGCGCCCATGGTCAGGTGTATCAAGAAAGAATTAAGAGCACTCGTGAGAAAAACAGAAGAATGCAGTGAACACACGGATGCTCTTTTCACGGTCTGGATGGTGTTGGGTGTGCATATTTATTTTGAACAGGAAAGAGGAAGAATTACACCTGGAGATGTTTACGAGAAAGTAACCACATGCTGAAACAAACTCCATCATGGGCCAGGGAGGAGCAATGGGCTTGAAGGCTTAACCCTTAGTGAGGGAAGACATGCTTTCCTGTGAGAGGAGAGGAGGAAGGCACCGAACTGGGGCTGTGGGAGGAGGATGGGGCACTGACACGGAGCTGACTTGGTTTACCACATCCTCCTCCAGGGCCGGCCATCCAGGGCCAGCCTTCAAGACTGGGGATCCATGGCGAGAGGGGCAAGATTTGGAATTGTAATGGTGTGAGCTGGGGAGCTGAGGCAAGATAAGACAGCATCCTTGAGGGTGCACAGTTATCAGACCCAAACTTTATTCACAAACTTGAGAATTAATTTTGTTCTGAGATATGCTAGTGAAAGGCAGAATGCAAGTTTATATCATGTTCCTGCCTTTTTAAACGACTAAGTGAAACTCAGCAGCCAGCTTGATGGAAAATATCCCCTTAGAAATGGAGCCCCTTTTGAAAACTGCCTTTGGCTGGAATTTGTATGTATGTAGGCCAATCACAAGAGGCGGAGCTGTCCAGAGATGCCTGGAACCTCCCAGGCTCCGAGGCACCCTTTGTGCTGAACTAGCAGAACCTGGCAAGAGAGAAATGAAGCCCTGCCGGTTGTGCCTTGACTCGCTGACTATAAGGCACCAGAGGGGCTTCGATGCTCTCAATGAGTGAGGGGGCAGCCAGTGAGGAATCTAACGCTGAGCCCGCGAGAAACCACTGTTTCCTTCTAGTGCTCACAACTGCCCAGCCAGGAAGCAAGCAAACAAACATTTTCTGGAGAGTAGGACGTCATGAGTATCGAGAGCTGGGCACCTGAGGCAGCTCAGTGTCAGTACGTAACAAGACATCAAAAATCAGAGTCTTGAATGTATTGTTTAGCCCTCTTTAAATATAACCTGGTGTTTTCATTAGCCATTTTGAACACATTATCTTGTATCTAGCACTTGATAAACAAGAACTATTCCAATAACGTGTTGGCTCCATCCAGATCTGTCACTCCTTCTTTCTCTACCCTTCCATGGCCCCAAAGATGGGCCTTTGTTGACTCAGTCAAAACACTAGCTGACCCTGTGGCCTTGGATGGTGGATAAAACCCAGCAGAGGGGAGGCAGGGAGGGCAGTGGATGTAGGTATTGATAAGGAGCTCTGGTAGCATAGTGCCTAAGGCATTTGACTGCTAACCAGAAGGCTGGTGGTTCAAACCCACCAGCCACTCCTTGGAAGGAAGATGAGGCAATCTACTTCCGTAGTGATACTGCCTCGGAAACCGAAGAAGGGCTCGCTATGAGTCGGGTCCGACTCTACGGTACATAACAACACCAACAACTCTCTCCCTGCTGAGCCACTGATGGCTGGCTGTGACTCTCAGGTAAAGGGCTCGGTTCCTGCCAGGCAGTCCACAAGGTCTCCCCCCGGGAGTCAGTGAGCACTGGCTCCTCACGCCCCTTCAGGCCATGGGTGCTCACTGCTCCCTGCAGCGATCAGCCCCGGGGTGCTGCACTGCCCCTTGAACTTCCCTTCCCTCCACCCACACACTCATAAAGAGCCTCTGCTGTCATTGTTAGTGGCCATGAAGTCACAGCCCAACTCTTGACGACCCCATGCCCAATGGGGCAAAATGGTGCCTGGTCTTGGCCCACCCCACGCCTGGTTGAGATCCACAAGGTCTCACTGGCTGATTTTCAGAAGGAGATCACCACGCCTTCCACCCTCGTCTGTCTGACTCTGGGAGCTCCACTGAAACCTGTTCAGCATCATAGTAACACCAGCCTTCCACCGACAGATGGGCGGTGATCGCGTGCGAGGTGCGTTGGCCAGGATTAAACCCGAGTCTCTCACATGGAAGGGGATAATTCTACCACTGACCACCATGGCCCCCAAACACTCTGTAAATGACTGAATTTGAGTGTCCCATCTATTTCCTGCTGGAACCCTGCCCAACTCACACAAGACCCAAGGAAGAGATCTCAGATGCCAGCTCCCCCAGACACCCTAAATCCTCCTGACCACCACCCGCTCCTGCCAAATGCCCACACCAAGTTCAGCCCAAGTTTGTTCTGATCTTACTGTTCTCCTTTCTGGAAAGCATGGCAGGAAAAGCTCACCACTTATTCTCTGTAGGTTTGTGTCTGCGTGACTTAATGCTGAGAGTAAAATGACTACTGAGGTCGGCTGAGAGCCTGGCACTCTCTGCTCCAGGGTGGGGCTTGGCTGCCTTATTCACCAAGGGCCGATGCAACGTTTGCAGCCCATAAAGAAAATGGGGTCCAAGGCTGAGGTGCTCTACTGAGCAATCCTGGGGAAGTCAGGACCAGGGAAAAGTGAGAAGCAAGCTGCATCTCAGAAACTTCCTAACCAGACTTGAGGAGAAGCCTCTAGTTTCTCAAAGTGCATTCCAGCTGTGTGTTTGTTTCGAAAGTCCTTTAAAGAAGAAAGATGTAATTTGTGCTCTTATCTTTTTGGCATCTCGCCTGGGGGTGGTCAGACTGGGGGGAATGTTGTTAGGTGCCACTGAGGCAGTTCTGACTCACAGAGACCCTGCATACACTAGAACGAAACAGTACCTAGACTTGTGCCACCTCAAAATCCTTGCCATGTCTGACCCCACTGTTGCAGCCACTGAGTCAATCCATCCTGTTGAGGGTCTTCCCCTTTTTCATCAACCCTCTGCTTTACCAGGGAGCTCTGGTGGCATAGTGCCTAAGGCATCTGACTGCTCACTAGAAGACTGGAGGTTCAAATGCACCAGTCACTCCTCGGAAGGAAGGTTGGGCAATCTACTTCTGTAGTGGTACTGCCTCGGAAACCCAAGGAGGGGTGGCTATGAGTCAGGTCCAACTCGATGGCAGTGCGTTTGGTTTTTTTGGTCTACTTTACCAAGTAGGATGTGCATCTCCGGGGCTGGTCCCTCCTGAGAACACACCCAAAGCATAGGAAACAAACTCTTGCCATCCTTGCCTCCAAGGACCATTGTGTCTGTGTGTCCTCCAAGACAGATCGGCAGCCCACATTAGATTCAATATTCTTCACCAACACCATGAATGCACTGATTCTTCTTCAGCCTTCCCTATTCATTGTTCAAATTTCACCTACACATGAGGCAACAGAGCAGAACATGGCTTGGGTCAGGTAAACCTTAGTCTTCAAAGTGACAGCTTTGCTTCTGATCACTTTAGAGAACTTTTGCAGCAGATTTGCATTCTGTGGGTGTTTACCATAGATCCATAATATGAAATCCTTGACGCCTTCCATCTTTTGTTGACTTTTGTTGATGCTGTTCATCAGTCCAGTTGTGAGGATTTTTGTTCTCTTTATGTTGAAGTGCAATCCATACTGAGGGCTGTCCATAGTCTTTGATCTTCATCAGTGAGTTCTCCAAGGCCCCTTCACTTTCAGCAAGCCAGGTTGTGTCATCTGCATGCTGCAGGTTGTTCATGAGTCTTCCTCCAACCCTGATGCTGCAGTCTTCATATAGTTCACCTTCTCAGATTTGTTCAGCGTACAGACTGAATACATATAATGAAAGGCTACAACTCTGATGCACACCTGTACTGATTTTAAACCATGCTGTATCCCCTTGTTCTATTTGAATGACTGCCTCTTGGACTATGTACAGGTTCCCCACAAGCACAATTAAGTGTTCTGGTATTCCTATTCTTTGCAATGTTATCCATAATGCGTTACGATCCCCACAGTCAAATGCCTTTGTGCAGTCAGTAAGACACAGGTAAACATCTTTCTGTTATTCTCTGCTTTCGGTCATGATCTATCTGACACCAGTAATTATATTCCTGGTCCCTGTCCTCTTCTGAATCTGGCCTGAATTTCTGGCAGTTCCTGTTGATGTACTACTGCCACCATTTGGGATCTATCATCAGCAAAATTGTGTTTTTGTGTGACATTAATGATATTGTTCAATAATTTGCACATGCTGGTGGATCACCTTTCAGACTGTGGAGAATGGACATGGCAGTCAGACTAAAGTGCCAAGGAATCCAAGCTTGCTTCTTGGATAAATCATTGGCCCTTCCCTGGATGGCCCTGTCCTCTTGCCCCACCCATTCACTGAGGCCTATAGGGTGGGAGCCCTGACTCTCAGGGCCACCCGACCTGACAGCCAAGTTGTAGTCACAATCATTTGTTCAAGACTCAAATGCCTACAGCGTGCACTCTTCACACCAGGCACTGTGCTTGCTTTGGGCGACAACAGTCCTACTTGGGAGACAAAGTGTCTGGCACAAGCAAGCCCCTTAATCTCCACGTTGTGCCTCAATATCCACATGTGCAAAATGGGCACAGAGGTGGCCGTAAAGTGGATGCTATGTCACACATGTCAAGCACTTAGCACAGGGCCAGGGAACACAGCCAACGATCATCTTTCCCCATAATGGACATCCTTGGGCAGCGCAACTGGTTAAGGGCTCAGTTGCTACCTGAAAGCTTGGTGGTTGGAGTCTACCAGAGGCACTTCAAAAGTAAACCCTGGTGATCTAGTTCTGGAAACAAAACACAAACAATAAAAACCAGCTGCTGAAAACCTGTGAAGCTCGGTTCTACTCTGACACACACGAGGTCATCAGGAGTCAGAAATGACTTGAAAGCAACGACTTTGCTTTGTTTTGTTTTTTGTAGCCACGATGAAGATGGCAAAGAGAATGTGTCAGACGCAGTCGTGCTTGGAGCCCCAGTTGACGGAGGGAAAGAGGCACATGAATCCAGTTACAGTGCAAGCCAGTCCCTTCTGTCATATAGGTAAGAAGAGAGAGCGTCTTAGGACCCAGCGAGGAGCAGCCCACCTCCACCTGGGTGAGTCAAAGAAGGCTTCCAGGGCCCGCAGGTGACACTGCGTCTATGAACTGCTTCAGAGCCCAGCTCTTCAAGAGCTGGGTTCCCTGCAGTGTACCTCTTCCCAGCTCCTGTCTAAGGAAGAATCTTTGAGTGCCTCCTCAGTCACCTACTTTTCAACTCTCAGCAAACCTGGTCTTGAAAGCTGCTTCTCTCTGCTCCCTTGTCAATGCCGCTGCATGTCTCTCTCACTTTGTCACTTGCCTTTGGACCAGGCGCTTTCATCTCCCTGCCACGTGGAATCCTTACTGAGCTCTTTTCTGTCCTCTAAGACAAGCCCTGCTATTCTCCCCTCTCGTGCATTTTCCAGTCCAAAAAGTGGTGAGAGAGAAGGCTACCAGGACAGCGTCAGAAAAACAAGCCGTGAGGTTCTGACAGTGCTGTGAACCGCTCTGAAAGCTCCTTCCCTCAGAGAGGGGTTAGGGCAGAGGGGCCCAGGAGGGGAGACTTACTGGAAAAGCCTGTACATAACTATTCACATCTAAAGACATGCACCACACTGGTTTCCAGTGAAGACAGCAGGGCCAGCAATGGGTATTGTAAACTGGGAGGGAAAATCAAATTTTCTCTTTTCTGATCTGAGAAATCTGAGAAATAGCAATTATTACAGCTATTGGGTTGATAAGGCTGTTATTATTCCTGTATGGGTAACATTGAAAAGAACGGCGTTTCCAGAACACTTCATTGTGCTCAGGAAGAACCTGTACCTAGACCAGGAAACTGTAGTTCTAACAGAATAAAAGGACACTGCATGCATTAAAATCAGGAAGGGAGTGTGTCAGGCCTATACCCTTTCACCGTACTTATTCAATTGTACGCTGAGCAAATAATCTGAGAAGCTGGACTATATGAAGAAGAGCATGGCATCAGGATTGGAGGAAGACTCATTAACAACCTGCAATGTGCAGACAACACAACTTTGCTTGCTGAAAGTGAGATGACTTGAAGCCCTCACTGATGAAGTGTAAAGACTACAGTCTTCAGTATGGATGACATCTCAACATAAAGAAAGCAGATATCCTCACAACTGGACCAATAAGCAACATAATGATAAATGGAGAAAAGATTGAAGTTGTCAAAGATTTCATATTGCTTGGTTCCACAATCAGCACCAATGAAAGCAGTAGTCAATACACCAGATGACATATTGCACTGGGAAAATCTGCTGTAAAAGACCTCTTTAAAGTGCTTTGAAGTGCTGAAGAGCAAAGATCTCTCTTTGAAGACTAAGATGCGCCTAACTCAAGCCATATTATTTTCAATAGCCTCATATGCATGTGAGAGCTGGACAATGAATAAGGAAGATCAGGGAAGACTTGATGCTTTTGAGTTGAGGTGTTGGTGAAGAATACTGAAAGGACCATGGACTGCCAGAAGAACAAACAAATCTGTCCTGGAAGAAGTACAGACAGGATCTCCTTGGAAGTGAGAATGGCCAGACTCCATCTCACCTACTTTGGTCATGTCAGAATAGACCAATCCCTGGAGAAGGATATCATGCTTGGTAAAGTGGGGGGTCAACAGAAAAAGGGAAGACCCTCAACAAGATGGACTCACATAGTGGCTGCCATGATGGGCTCAGGTATAGCAAGGATTGTGGAGCTGGCACAGGACTGGGCAGTGTTTCATTCTGCTGACATAAGGTCACTATAGGTTGGAGCCAACTTGATGGCACCTAACAACAACAACTTTGAATTATGGAGTTGGTGAAGAATACTGAAAATGCCATGGCCTGTCAGAACAATGGACAAATCTGTCCTGGAAGAAGTACAGCCAGAATGCTCCTTGGAAGTGAGAATGGCCAGATTTTGCCTCACCTACTTTGGTCATGTTGTCAGAAGGGACCATTCCCTGGAGAAGGATGTCATGCTTGACAAAGCGGAAGGTCAGTGAGAAAGGGGAAGACCTTCAACAAGATGGATTGACACAGTGGCGGCAACGCTGGGCTCAAGTATAACAAGGATTGTGAGGATGACACATAACTGAGCAGCGTTTCATTCTTTTCTACACAGGGTCACTATGAATCAGGGCTGACACCATGACCCCTAACAACAACAGTGATTAGTAGCAATGATGAGATACCAATCATTGTGTCAAATACTTTATATTCATGATCTCTTGTGACCCTCTCAACAGTCCTATGACCCATGCAGTATTATTATCCCTGTCTTACAGAGGAAGACACCGAGGGTCAGAAAGGTTAAGAACTTGCCCAAGTATATGATCCAAGGAACTTTTCACATCGATATGCGAATGGACTGTAAGCATGTAAAGCGTGTTGCTGCAGTTATTTCAGGTGTTGAGAGTTAGGGCAGTATGGATGCTCCTCACTGGGACACAGGGAGTGACATGTGGACACAGCCTAGAGGGACATGCAGCACTTAGAAGGGACAGATTACATGTTCACACACCAGCCAGTGTGCCTCTAAAAAGGGTACTTTGTAAAATAAAGTAAGAAGAGACTAAGGTATGCAACACAGTATCATTTGTATCAATTTAAACACTAAATGCACACAACAAAATGACAACAGACATTTTGCATGAATACTGTATAAGCCAAAAGGCATATTGGGATGAATTGTTAATATTGCCTATAGAGAAGGGAACGTGGTGGGAAGAGGGATAAAGCGGTGTTAAAAAAAAGATGTGTATTAAGCTATGAGTCAGAATTAACGGTAATAGGTCTCAAGCTATAAAAAGACTTGCAGGAACCTTACACGGATTTGACTCAGTGAAAGAAGCGAGTCTGCAAAAGCTACAAGCAGCATGACCCCACCTCTATGACATTCTGGAAATGGCAAAACAACAGACAATGAAAAGACTGTGGTTGCCAGGGAGCCTGAAAATGGAGGGGGGGGGGATGAACAGGTGAGGGCCGTGAAGTCATCCTGTATGACTCTGGGATGGTGGACACACGGCCTTATGCATTCTCCAAAACTCATGGGACTGGACAATGCAGAGTGACCCCTTATGTAAACTATGGACTTTATTAAAGCTATGAGTCAATGTTGCTTCATCAATTGTAGCAAACATGCCACAGGAACACATGTTGGCAACAGGAGAAACCGTGCACAGTGGGGAGAGAGGTGGTACAAGGGAACGCTACTTACTCAACAATTTCTCTGTGACTTGAAAGTGCTCTAAAAATAAAGTATATCGACATGAAAGAGGGGCGGGGGGAGGAAGGGCAGGGAAGGTGCTCAAACACCACCTCCTCTGGAAAGTCCTCCATGACCCTCTGCAGCTCGTGGTGCAGGGGCAGAGCTCCACGGCATAACTCCTGGCCAATTCTTACACAGCGTCTTGTATCTGTTTGCGGATATTTCTTGCCTCACCACAAGTTTGCTGAGAGCAGGGACCACAGCTTGTCTTCCTTTGTAGCTTTCCAGCCTTGCAAAATGCCTGCTCACAGTAGGTGCTTAATATGTGTTTTGTTAAAATGAACAGTGAACAGGGAAAACAAGACATCTGGAGCATGGCGTTTCCTGTGAGCCGACACTTAGGAAAACGTCTAAGGATACCCAGACGGGGTTTAAAGCTATGTTTGGAACACAAAACTGAATTGCACTGCATATTACTTGCAGGTGAGGGATGTAAGGGGTAAAGAGGACGGATACCTTCTGAACATCTGTTTGCCTCTCACTCTCAAGACCCAATGCCAAGAGGAAGGATCATCAGATGACAGTGTGGAGTTCACACTGGTACAAGAGAAAGGAAAGCCAAGGTGGGTGGAGAGAGTGTGAGGCAGCACCTCATCCCTCGGAGTGAATCCCCTCCGGAACAGTGGGGAAGTGCTGAGACTGGGGCAGGACACGCATCTCCCCAAATGTTCAAACAGGAGGCAGTGGGCTCGGAGACTCTGTAATGAGACTGAAAGTGTTCTGGGTCCAGACTCCAGATCTGATCATTAATGCAACAGTTCTGAACACTCAAAAAGAAAATACAGGGCAATTGTAAAAGCCTGCAAGCGTTCATGAAAATCAACCAGGGCCTGAGTGACCTAATTTCCTTCATGGACAAAAATTGGGGAAATGCAGAACTGCAGGGGTCCATTGAGAGGAATTGTAGCAAGGAGGGTTTCAAGGACGAGTGGGTTGCTTGCCTTGGTAACCAGTCCAATAGCTGCAACCAAGGGCACTGACTCTTAGAACAGTGTCCAGCTTGATGGCTGGTTCTAGAATACCATGACGACCCACAGTGACCACAGTGCCAACAGGGGTTGAGTGTTCCCCAGGTGACAGCCCAGTCCTTGGCAATTCACACGTAGTTGCCCAGTTTCTCTACCCAACGTCTCTAGGGGGAAGCAGCTGCTGGGACTGCATTCTGGATGTGAAGGAAGTAAGGCACCAACAAGAGAAATGCCATGCTTGAGGTCACATGGGCAGCAACACCAGGCTCCTGAGAGAGAGGTTCCGACAAGCTATGCAGCCAAAGAACTTTTACACGCGGGTTGGGTGTGGCAGCCTCCGACCTGGGAGTCAGATGCAAGAACCCCCGCAGAAGGGGAACAAACAAAGAGATTCCTCTCCCCTGGCTTACCCTATGACAACTCCCACTTCTCACCCAAAGGGGGCTCTCACACCAGCTCCTGCCCTGAGTTTGTGCTTGGTGTGCCCAGTCGCCTCTCCAGCAGGCCTGTCACGAAAACTTGCTGGCCACAGCTCTGTCTTGTGTTGGTCTGATTCCCACACGGCTTCACCCCTGGGCCTCCGAAGGTACCCAGTGCCTGAGTTCTAGGTTTAGGATTCAATCACACCCCACACTGCCCTCACTTGGTAGACATGTGTCTTCTCCAAGGCCATCTCTACATCTCTGCCCAAAGCTTACAGTCGGGTCCGGAACACAAGACACCCGGGCTTAGAGGGTTAAGGCCTTGAGCACCTAAAGAGGCTACCCTCACAGGTGGCCCTCGGGGCACAGCATCCCACAAACAGACCAAGGTCATTGGCCATGAAGAATCAACTGTTGCAAGACTGGGCTTAGAAAGATGGCTGCCTGTTCAGACAGGGTCAGGAAGAGGGAGCACCGCAGGGCGAGGCAGTTAAGGGGGAGCAATCCAAGTGGCTTCATGCCTCGCTTTTTACATTCTATTATTATGTAAACAGAGGGATCTGTCCTGGCAAGGCATTAAGGCTAAGAAGAAACCGGCTGAGTTCAGCGTTCAGCTTGGGGAGATGTACTTATCCCAGAACTGCACTCGACTGTACCCCATCTGATGCACACTGGGGAGCAGTTGCCACCAAGAGCATGGTGAGGTGGGTCACGGCCAAGGTTTGGATTTGGAGGTCTGAGGTTCAGGTTCCAACTATCACGCATTTGCGGGACGACCTTGGTGAACCACTCAATCTCTCCGCTCTGCGATTTTTAACTTTAAAAATACAGGGGAGGGCCTACTCTAGGGAGATGCACCCCTTAGAGCAATCAGCTATGAGACACCAGAGGGGCAGCATTCACACAGAGTGGAAGCCAGACAGTCAGAAATGCATAGTTAAGAATGGCACAGGGAGGGGGGAGTCACAGGGAGGGGGAGGGAAGGAGAGGGGAGGGGAAGGCGTTTTTTATGGTTGGGGATGGTAACTGGAGCAGGAAATCAAATGTACATGAACTGTTGACTGTAAAACAAATTTGATTTGTAAATTTGTACCCAAAGCACAATAAAACAAAATAAAAATAAAAATACAGGTGATGATACACACCCTATGACATTATGTGTGGCTCTCCCAGAAGCAGACTCCGAACCAAAGATGAAAGTGCAAGTGGCTTGTCTGGGAGGTGAGGTGGGAGTGAGACGAGGGAGGGAAAGCAGTTGAGCAAAGGGTGTGAGCAAGTTGACCGTCACTGTGGGCAAGTGGGGCTGAATCCTGCTGGCGAATTCTAGAGACCAGTTCAAAATACGAGCCTCAGAGTTGGCACATCCAAGGCGTGAGGAAACTGCGCTAGTCATACACCTACTCATGCTGGTCTTAGGTGAAGGGCTGCTCCCAGGGTGCAATGCAGGCCAGTACACCCTGGAGTGGGAAGGAGTGGTACACTCCGCGATGACCGAGGTGGATCATGCTAGCTTCTCTGTGTGAAGGTCACTGGTGACTCATTTACATATTCCCATTTAGAGATTCCCTACAGCATGTGCAGAGTGCTGTGTCAGACTCTGGACATGGAAGTCAATGGCCTGTCTTTTTTATAATTTCACTAAATTGTGAAAGACAGAAACAAAACCAATATTGACAGCCAATAGTGCTGAGTGCTACAATAGGGCATCCACAGGGAGGGCTAGGGAAGACACACTACTGAAGTAAATCTCCCATGCAGATCAAACCCCTCTACCCCAAGCAGGTTGGATTAAGCTAAGTCCTTACGGATACACAGGAATCAGCCAGAAACCAAGAGGGATCTCTCCTGGAAAGTAATGTTAGTTGCCGTCGAGCTCTGACTCAGGATGACGTTAAGTACAACACAGCAAAGGACGCCCAGTCCTGCACCATTTTGGTGAGCATCGGTATGCTGGGGTCCACTGTGGCAGCTGTTGGGTCAATCCGTTCCACTGAAGTAAATTAGCATGAAAGCCGTGGGGTGGGACGGACCCCAGCTTATACCAGGAGGCAACAGACTACGTCCAGGGTCAAATTCAGACCATGACTGTTCATGTAAATAAATTGTTATTGAAACATAGACATACTCCCTCCTTCACGCGTCGTTGATGGGGCTTTCACCACACAATGGTACAATGGAGTAGTTGCAACAAACACCGAATGACGCACAAAGCCTAACATATTTATTACCTGACCCTTCACAGAAAAATGTTGCCAACGTTTGGTTGGTATGATGACCTGGAAGTAGATTTTAATGTATTTTATACCACTGAAAAATGTTTATTACTACTTTGATGCAGATATATGTAAGAATGCCCTTGTGAAAGCTCACAGCCTATAGAGAGGAATGTTGTTATTGTTGTTGTTATATGCTATCAAGTTGGACCCGACTCATTGTGACCCCTCCTTGGGTTTCTGAGGTGGTATCACCATGGAGGTAGACTGCCCCACCTTCTTTCTGAGGAGTGGCTAGTGGGTTTGAACCGCCAGCCTTCTGGTTAGCAGTCAAGTGCCTTAGGCACTACACTACCAGAGCTCCCATTGAGAGGAATGAGACATCAAAAACCAACAAAATGTCATGTAATCAATGCTGTAATGCAAGCCTACAGCAAAGGTTTATAGGTTTATAGGGTAACTGGTCTACCTGTGAAGTGGGACTGGCTCCAAGAAGGGCTGGTTATAGGGTTTGAGTCCAAGTTTTCAGGCTGACGAAGGGAGTTAGAATTAATATAGACAAAGGGAAGAGTCTGTTAAAATCATGAAGAAATGGAAAAGCAAAGAGGAAGACTGGTTACCTCCCTTGTACCTCTGGGCAGCTGGTGGTTGAGAGCATGGCCCCCTGGGAGATCTCCCACCCAACTCTCTTCACTTTCACCACCAGCTGCT
>NW_006921644.1:7321177-7322488 GCF_000298275.1 Orycteropus afer afer | reverse complement strand
TTCCCGCTAAGGTGTCACTGAGAAGGATACAGTAATTCTTCTACGACTCTTTCCCAAAATGCACAACCTGGACCTACTGTGAAGACACATCACATAGACCC
Organism: Orycteropus afer afer; assembly: GCF_000298275.1. Taxonomy (NCBI): domain Eukaryota; kingdom Metazoa; phylum Chordata; class Mammalia; order Tubulidentata; family Orycteropodidae; genus Orycteropus; species Orycteropus afer. The sequence goes on along the minus strand of NW_006921644.1, from coordinate 7,322,387 downwards.
TAACTGTGGACAGTCTGTAACACACCTTCCCGAGAATCTCAACACCCAGAACTGTCAATGAAGACACGGCAAGGTCAAGGAACTTTCAAGATGAAATGAGGATGAAGAGGCACATTCCGTGGTTATCCATAATGCTGCCACTGGCCAATCTTCCTTCCAGTGTCTCTTAAGTCTGGAAGCTCCACTGAAAACTGTCTACTATGGGTGACCGTCCTGGTCCTTGCAATACCAGGGGCAGAGCTACCAGCTTCAGAGCAATACATAAGCCACCACAGCAGGACAGACTTACGGATGAGCGGTGGTGGAAGAGACGGGAGGCACAGTGTAAATGCATAGATTAGATGAGACTCAGAACCAGAATTTATTTATTTTTTCCTTTTGCTATAAAGGCATCAGTCCAATAATTAGCTAAATTTGGATAAGGTTGCTAGCAGTGCTAAGTTACTGGTTTGATCATTCTCCTGCAGTTGGACAAGAAAAGAATTCTCGTTTTCAGGCACCAAAACAATAGTGAAGATGAAGAATTGAGAGGCACCATGTCTGCTGTTTACTCTGAGATGGTGGAGGGGAAGGAAAGAGGAACGGGGAAGGGGGTGCCCTTGAGGAGACTCTCACTCCGAGTGACCCTGCAGGACAGAGCAGCACTGCCCCATAGGGTTTCCAAGGAGTAATCTGCACAGGAGCAGAATGCCACACCTTTGTCCCATGAAGCCACTGATGGGTTTGAATGGCCGACCTTGTAGTTAGCAGCTGAGAGCTTTAACCACTGAGCCACTAGAATAATTAAGTACATGTGATAAAATGTTCACTTCTGGAAAAACTGAGTGAAAGTTACGAAGGAATTATCTGCATTCATTTTGTAACTCTTCTGTAGGTCTGCTTCATTTGAAAACACACAGTCAAATTAAGAATGTGTGTTATTGGAAACATGGGCTCTGGAGTCAGACCGACCTACAGGGGAACGTGGGAGCTCACACTGACCAGCTGTGTGATGTGACCAACACACTCACTCAGTTTCTTGGGGGCTCTGTTTTCTCACTAATAAGATAGAAATAATAGTGCCTATTTATCAGGTTGATAGAAAGAAAATGCACTTACTGTGTCCACAACACTTAACACAGGACTGGACCAAAGGGAGCTCAGAGACAGGCCAGGGGGCTGAATCAACTCGAGGGGCCTTCCTTCCTCTCTGCAGGATGGGCACTTGGCT
>NW_006921644.1:7319782-7320357 GCF_000298275.1 Orycteropus afer afer | reverse complement strand
AGAGGTGCTTACTGAAATGCACATGGTGGCTGGAGCGATGCCCCAGCCTTTACTAAGGCAGCAAGCTCATGTACCGCCTACCCGATGGGGGCTGACGCTCTCTCTTGCTCTTCACTTCTCTCCGAAGGTTTAAGGGGGTAAGCCACTGTCTGCTGTATGAGACGTACCCAGTGTCACCGAGGCCCCAACCCTTATCACCAAAGTACATGGAGGTGGTGGGAGATTGGAGTTGACTTGTGATTTTCTCTCATTCCAATAAGCCCTTTGGGATCTTTCAAGATAAAGCCATTTCATAAATGTAGCTGGATTAGAGAGTAAAATGCTTTATAGGGACAACAAGAACATTACATCCGTCTCTGCCTCTGTTTTACGGGCGGTGCTATTCAGATGGCTTTATAAGTGCAGAGCGAGCCCACTGTGGGCTGTCCCAGCTCTTCCCCATCCCATCCCCCTTCCTCTTTGCTGTGCATTTTCTTGAGGATTACTCAGTACAAAGCGAGCGTGCATGGTGACTCAGCAGGTGTCAAAGTCACAGTGCCCATGCGAACAGCAGAGTGCTCAGACTCACAAAGGCC
>NW_006921644.1:7310641-7314407 GCF_000298275.1 Orycteropus afer afer | reverse complement strand
TGGACTTTAGGCTGCTCATCCTTAAAGTAAGGGGCTAATCCAGGTGGCCCAGGGTAATAACAAGGGCCCTTCCTAGTAGAAGAGACACAAGAGAGAGGCCGAGGGCAACGGGACTGCAAAGAAGCGGTCAGAGAGATGCAACGTTGCTGGGCTATGCAGAGGGAGGAAGGGAGCCAAGAGCTTACGAATGCAGGCTGCCTCTAGAAGCTGCCAAATCAAGAAAATAGGTCCTCCCCAGGCTCCTCCAGAAGGACAGCTCTGTCGACCTTGAATTTAGCCCAGTGATACTCCGTGGGGCTTCTAAGCAACAGAACATTAACATAACAGCTTTGTGTCATAGCTATTGCTTATGAGGTTGCTCATTTGTTATGGCAGCCACAGGAAACTAACACAGGAGGCAGAGCAGCAGCCCCCAAGAAAGACATGCCAGGCAGGTTTGAATGGAATGTCCTTCCTCCACATGTCATCAACGATGCGTTCTTGTCTTTCTCTTTAAGGAAAACATCAGTTTGAAATGCAAAGAAAAAGACGTAGGAAGAAAAGTTTGCTGACTTCTGTGTATGTCATTGTTGTGAAAGATGGTTACTTATACCACAATGAGAAACATCAGGTCCTGTACACAGCCCTGAGGTCAGGAACACTGCTGAGAGATCCTCTGTCCTCATCTCGGTAGCACATGATGTCGATATCAGCATCACCAAGGAAGGGGGAACACATTGCAATTTGATCTTCCTTCTCCTCTCTTGGTGCCAGGCTGTTCCTGGGGTAGGTCTCACTCATCGGCCCAGTGGCGGTCACCAACAGGGTCTGTCAGTGTGAGTACTCCTGACACTGGCTTTGCTTGCAGAGATGAACGCAGCTGGAGGCCTTTAGGCTGGGCATACACGGCCCTATTGGTGCAAGTTGACAGGTTGCTACACATCCCTGAAGACATGTGGCTGGTGACTTCAGAAACAATGACTCCTAAGGAGACATCTTGGGCACAGACCTCTCTCTACAAGCTCCAGACCCAACCATCCAATGCCTGCTTAACATCTCCAGGAGCGTGTCACTTGGACGCTGAAAATCTACCACGTCTAACAATGAACTCAGGGTCCCTGAGGGGTACACACGATTAATGCACTAGGCTGCTAAGGGAAAGGCTGGTGGCTTGTGTCGACTCAGAAGAAAGGCCTGGTTATCTATTTCTGGAAAGTCACCCACTGAAAACCCTGTGAAGCCCAGCCCTGCTCTGACACTCGGGCGATCGACTCAATGGCAACTGATTTAAAGCTGAACTCACCATCCTCTTCTCAACTCTGACCCTCCCCTGTAATTCCTGTCTCAGCAAATGATTCTATCGAGTAAGTCATGTTTCAATCCAAACCCTAGTTGTGGTAGACTTCTCTCTGCCATACCTCCAACACTGAGTCATCACCAAATACTTTAGAAGAGCCTTCTAAATGTCTCTTCTTTCCATCCCTCCGTTTCAGTCCTTCTGGCACTGTGGAAATTCATGTTTAAAGGAAGGATAGTTCAGAATAATCTTAACATTTACTGAGCATGAACGATATGCCAGATACCATTTTAAGCACATTTATGTGAATTATTCCAGTTATTCCACCCAGCAACATTATAAAATAGGTATTATTTTTACTTTTAGAACCAGAAATTGTTACTAAGACAGGTCAAATGTACTTTCCAACATCAAACAGCAAGTAAAAGTAGATGTGGGATTCCATCTCAGGTATGTCTCACCCCAGGGACTGAGGACTTAGTTTCTAGTCTGTGAATTTACTGAAACTGGGTCACAGCAGTGGCCCCTCTATCCACCTTTGCCATTCCTTCTATGGGATGGGTTTTTTTTTCAGCCAGGTAGATTAAGGAAAAAGTGAGAGGAGTCTGCTCCAAGGGCACTTCTGTCTTATCTTACCAGAAGATGACCACGCACCATTCCCTGGCCACCATGTCTCCAGCACTGACAACAGCAGATAACAACAGTGACAAAGGTAAGAAGTTGTTACTGTCCCCACTGTGTATTAATTGCCGCTCATCAGTGGCCAGGCACCTTCCTAAGCATTTTGTATGAATTAGCCCATTTAATCCACATACCAGCCCTGTGAGCAAATGAGGCTCAGAGGAAAAAAAAATGTTAAGGAACTTTGTCAACATCATGACATCAGGAAACAGTGCGTTCAGACTAGCCCAAAGCCACGTTCTCAACTACTGTGGCCCACTGCCCTGCAGGCTTGTTCAGCACAAGATGTGGGTTCAGGAGATGGCAAGTAACATATATACAACGGTTGTGTCTGCTTAGGAGATACTCGGCCTCTCAGAGCTCAGCTCCATCACTTGTACAAGGGAAGTGCTGATGCCAGAATCATCAAGTATCCATTTTGAAGCTCTCTTAGCTCAGACCACTGGCCTGGAAATTTCTTTGTTTGAAAACAAATGATGTGATTATGCTCTCAACTCTGCCAAGATGGTACCTGCTTGGGAGAGAGACTTACTTCTCTCTCTGGATTGGTTTCACCAAAAATAATGTGGCAGAAACTTCTGTCTGTACCTCTGAAGAACAAACTGCATTTCCCGATCTTCCTGGAGCTAGATATAGTCACATGGCCAGTTGTTGCCCACTGAACTATGAACAGAGGTGGTGCGTGCAGCTTCCCAGTGGTACATGTAAAGATAAGGCATATGCCCCTCCACTTGCCACTGGCTGGGATGAGGACGTGAAGGTGAGCCATCATGGACCATGATGACACTATCAGTATTCCACAGATGGCTAAGCTATGAGAGAGAGAGAGGCCTGGCCACCACCACAGCAGAGCCACCACCATGGGGCCACTGCAGCAGCCAGGACGGCTCATGGCTGGGCAGCCACTCAACAGAGAAACGCCCATCCATCGTATTTCAGCCATTGCTGCTTTGGATCTTTGATACAGCGTCGAAATCCACCTCCCTTAACTAATGTAAGGACAGAACGGAAATTCAGAGTCGCACATTACCGAGAATATACCTCTTAAGGCACAACTCCTGCAAAGTCTTCCATGCAAGAGAAAAGTCAGGGACCATTACTAGGGAAGAGGTTTGGGTTAGCTCTGTTCAAATGAGGGTACAGGCAAAAAGGGATGGTGAGAACGAAGCCAGAGGGGTCACGTGGGCTGAGTCATCAAAGAGGAGCTCAGCCATGGTAATGGACTTGGGCCACACCCTGGGGGCAATGATCATCCACAGATGGGTTCTAAAAGGAGGGGGCATTATTCTTCTAAGCTTCAGAAGGACCTGTCTGCTGCCCTGCAGAGCAGAGATTGGAGGCTCAAGACCGTGGGTAGGAGGTAGAGTTAACAGTAAAAGAAGATAGTGGCTAAGAGATAGGAGGGCGATGGGGACGGAGAGAAGTCAATCAGTCTGAGAGACACTAAGAGGTGGATTATTGAGACTTGGTGATGGACTAGGAGGTAGGTGAGGAAACAAAGAGCAAGAAGAACAATGGCCAAGTGTGTGCAGGTACCAGCACGGTAAATGGCCCCGTGCTCTGCTGAAATTGGAAACACGCTCAGCAGAGAAAACAGTTTGTGGTGCTGTGCTGAAGGTAGAGGTGGTTGGTAGCATGTGAATTCAGTTTTATGCTGCTAGACTCCAACTTGCCTTCAAGAAGAGGTGTCTAGGAGGTAGAATGAAAACCTCATTAAGACAGTGACGGCATGGCAATGACTACACGAACTCTGCTTGTCTCCCTGTTGAGCCTGCATTTAGCATCTCTGTAACCACAGGAACAAGCAAA
>NW_006921644.1:7306763-7309991 GCF_000298275.1 Orycteropus afer afer | reverse complement strand
CAGCTGAAGTCGACTCAGAGAATACACTGAGGATGCCTTTCCTGACTGCTTCAGGAATTCTAGAGAACTTTGCTTGCAAAGCAGTGCGAGGCAGGCAACCTGCTCAGGTGAACAGCAGATTAAAGCTGTCAAAAAACTCCAGGGCCACTTTGGAAAACAGTCTGGCAGCACCTAGAGAGAGTCATCATAGAGTTTTTACCACGCGACCCTGCATTTCCACTACTAGGTATATATCCAAGAGAAAGGAAAATGTCCATGGAAAAACTTGTACCTGAAAATTAATGGCCGCTTATGAGTCGGGTCTGACTCGATGGCACACAACAACAACAACATTATTCATCATAACCAAAAAGGAGAAACAATCCAAATGCCCACAAATGGCAAACGGAAAAATAAAATGCGGTCCAGCCATACAAGAGAATATCACTCAGCCACAGAGGAAATAAAGGAGTAATGTAAGCTACAGTGATGATGAACCTTGACGTCACTATGCTAAGTGGAAAAAGCTAGGGGCAAATGGCACATGTTGAATAGTTCCCCTCATATGAAAAGCCCAGAAAAGCCAAATCCATGGACAGAATGCAAATTACTGTTGCCAGGGGCTGGGGGTGCTGGGTAATGAGAGGGTCCATTAATGAGTATGGGGCTTCTTCTGGGGTGATGAAAATACTCTAAAACTGGTGGTGGTGATGCTTGTACAACTTTGAATACACTAAAAATTGTATTTACAACTGTAATTGCATGTTTTCATGGGTGAATTGTATGGTGTGCAAACTATATCTCAAAAAGCTGTTATTACAAAAAAAAAAAAAATCTAGGAACAAGAACTCGCTTGGCAAGTTTCAGTACGTCAGTAGCTTTTGCCACTGGGAGTTAACAGTTCCACAGCACATGTGTGACCTTGGTCAGGTGACTCCAAGTCATGACACCCCACCTTCCTCATCTGAGGACAGCAGCAGGGCAGATGCACCAGTGCTTGTTCCTGTCGCCGGCATCCCACGGTCTTCTTTCTGCAAGCCCTGTGTGTGTCTCTCTACTCCTTGGCTTTCTGCAGCCACGGAAGCATGCTTGGTGCCCATGCAGGATGAAGCACATGTGCTGGGGAATCAATGAAGGTACAGACTGGAGTTGGAGCCTCAATACCCCAAGCTTGCTGGCCCAGCATGTGGCACAACTCTGAGGGGTGTTCTATGCTGTCTTCCAGACGTGCTGAGGGGGGCTGAGCCTGTTTACCACATGTCCACCTGTTTGTTAATGCATCCTGTGCAGGCTTCTGTCCCTTCCCCAGCTCACCAATGCTTCCTGGCATCATCTCCTGAGAAAACCATGTACACTAACTCTTGTCTTGGTGTCGTTTCTGAGGGAAACCAATGTCTTCATTTCCTAGGGCCACCACAACAAAATACCACAAAGTGATGACTTGAAATAGAAATGTATTGCCTCTCAGTTCTGGGAGCTGGAAGTCTGAGCCCAGGGCACTGCCAGGCCTCCACTTGCCTGCCAGCTCTAGGGGAAGAGCCTCTTCTCTTTCAGCCTCTGCAGCCTCAGGTATTTCTTGGTGTTCCTTAGCTGCTTGTACATGTACCTGCCTCCATCATCACATGACACCTGGCTTCCCTCTGTCTTCATGTAGGTTCTCCCCTTTTTTTATAAGATCCTTCTCAGAAGGAATTAGGACTAGGACCCACCCATATCATACTGCAGTAGCATTTAATTGATAATATATTCACATAAAAGAGCCCTACTAGTACAACAGTTAAGTGCTCAGCTACTAAATGAAATGCTGGCTATTTGTACCTACCCCCAGCTCCATGAGAGAAAGACCTGACCATCTGCTTCCGTAAACATAACAGCCTAGGAAACCCTGTGCAGCAGTTCCACTCTGCTCTCTAGGGGCGCTGTGAGTCAGAATGGACTTCACGGCAGTGGGTGTGGTTTGGGCTTTGCTTCTGTGAAGATTGACAGCCTTGGAGACCCTGTGGGGAAGTTCCACTCTGTCCTCTAGGGGAGCTGTGGGTCGGAATCAACTCCACAGCAGAGGATTTGGCTTGGGCTTTACTTCTGTAAAGACTGACAGCCTTGGAAATCATGTGGGGCAGTTCCACTCTGTCCTATAGAGTCGCTAAAAGACAGAATTGACTCAACGGCAGTGGGTTTGTTGTTGCTCTATTTTCACGATTGCTGTTACCGTTGTTATTATTACAAACCTATGGCTGCCTTAAATTCTTGATTGGAACCTAGCCTTCCCGCACATCTGTACAAACCCCAATCCAGGACTGTGCTCATTATTTCACCACCGAGCATCCTGTTAATTATTTTCTCCCAACTGACTCTAAGTTTTCAAAGATTTTATCTAGCAAACTGCACAGATTAAGTAATAATTCATCTGCTCCCCCATGTTTTATTAATCAAAGCACATATAACTGCTAATCAGAGCTTCTGATCAGCATGCGATTACTCGGGTCACCACACGAGAGCTGACAGGATTTCCGTCAAAAGCAGAGGATCCTGACGGCCTGGGAGACTGTGAACTTGTATCCCATGCACCAGTGTGAGCAGCCAGGATTTCCAGACATGTTTAAATGGCACGCAGACCTTCATCATGCTCACCATGGTCTCCTAAGACCCAGAAACCCCATGTTGGCAATTGCTGGTCTAATAAACCAAAATGCATCAAGAAATATGCTTATTTTGTTATAAAACTGCAGCAATAAAAGCTTTATTGCTGTATTTGGCAATAACCTTTCCATATACAATGAGAAAATTAAGGATAAATGGGGTTTTTGCACTGAATTGTTTTATCTTGCCGTTCTCATAATGAAACATCTTCAAGTCTAAGGGAGGCTGGATTACTCTAAGGTGCCACCCATTCTGAGCTTCCCATGATGATGTTCAGAGATTGGAGTCCATGAGGATGAAGAAGAGAAGTAGGAAGGGAGTAGCAGAGGAGGAATGTAGAAAGAGGAGCAAAGGGGACAGTGAGTTCTGCACCGTTTACTGAATGCCATTCACTGGGGGTCATCACAGGAATACACTTGGCTCTCTGAATTCACTCTCCCCCTCGTCCCCTTTGGGCAGCCCATCTAGCTCCTTTGGCCTCTGGCTGCGTTCAGCAAAGGAGGTACACCGGCCAGAGAACAAAGAGGAGAGAAGGATGAGACAGCGCCAAGTCCCCTGGTTCCCGCCATCTCTGAATGGGGCACCACTGCTTCCCATCTTGCTGGAAAT
>NW_006921644.1:7286949-7306108 GCF_000298275.1 Orycteropus afer afer | reverse complement strand
GCCAGCCTTCTGGTTAGCAGTCAAGTGCCTTAGGCGCTATGCCACCAGAGCTCCTAAATAGACATTGTTGTGTTGTTGTTGTTATTTTGCCGTCGAGTCGGCCCCGACTCATAGTGACCCCTCCTTGGGTTTCCGAGGCAGTATCACTACGGAAGTAGGATTGCCCAACCTTCCTTCTGAGGAGTGGACATTTAGCTACTACTATTATGGCCAAGCGTCCCTAGCTAAACCCTGTCTGTTCCCTGCTTTTGTGAATAACAAGATGTACCTTCTTCCACATTCTCAGAGCCAACCCACACTAGAGCCATCACTGCAGGACAGAGGATAGCTTCCCTGCATGAACGCTAGCCAGGACTCAATGAGACCTTACTGTTTGCAGAGACTGGGCTAGTTACTTCCTAAGTGCTGTCTCAATGAATGCAACAGCACTATGAGGGAAGTAATGTAAAATCACCCTTTCATAGATGAAGGTGTTCTGGTGGCGCAGTAGTTAAGTGCTTGGCTGCTAACTGAAAGGTCAGTGGTTTGAACCCACAAGCCACTCCATGGGAGAAAGATGAGGCAGCCTACTTCCATAAAGATTCACAGCCTTGAAATGCTATAGGGCAATTCTGCTCCATCCCACAGGGTCACTGTAAGTTGGAATCAATGCTATGGCAGTGGGCTGGGTTTGGTTTTGATAAGAAAACTAAAGTGAGCAGCATGAGAACCAAGTTGCCCAATTTCATGTGGGCCGTAACTGGTGGAAGTGGCACTTGAACACAGTCCAGGCACTCCACAGGTGGCATTCGGGTTCCCCCACTTACCAGAGATCAGTTCTTCCAAGCAAATCCTAAGCTACTTGATGGGCATGGAATCAGGTTGTCTGCATGTGGAAAATGTCTATGCATTTATCATTGTCAAACTCCTTTCGAGAAAATATGCTGTAATTGTACATTTAATTCAGCTCCAGCACAACAGTGTTCCAGCAAAGCATACAGCAAAGTGACATATGTTGAAATTGTGATCCTGTTGAGAGGGAGTCCTGTAAAATTTACACTAAGTAAAAATAAAAACAAGCATATATAGTGGTTTATTGGCCTGGTCTCTTTGCAGCACCTCTATGGCTCTTGGTAAGGATGCAGGACACTAAGGAAGACATGCTGCATCTCCCAGACCATGTGGGCATAGCAGCTAAAGGACTCATGGATTCCTGTCCTTGAATGTTCACCATGCTCTCCACGGGGAAGGTAGTCCAGGGTGCCTGGGTGAGCTTAGGTCCACGGCGAATGGATCTTCCTCTGTAGGACTCTGGCCTTCTTCCACCTGCAGCCCCATTTATGTTGGTCTGGTGCAGGAGCTCTGGTAGCATAGTGCCTAAGGCACTTGACTGCTAACCAGAAGGCTGGAGGTTCAAACCCACCAGCCACTCCTTGGAAGGAAGGTTGGACAATCTACTTCCGTAGTGATATTGCCTCGGAAACCCAAGGAGGGGTCGCTGTGGGTTGGGGCTGACTCAATGGCACATAACAACAACAACAAAGTACAGCACCTCAGATTTTGCCAATGTTCCAGATGGGGAAGCTCTTCACTGGGCTTCTCGCCACAGTGGAACTGGCTGTTGTACATTAAGATCCTTCAGGGGGCTGGCCTAAGAGTCCAAGGGTGGCCTCGCCTGGTGCTGCCTGTTAAGTGACCCCTCTGCCTATAGTGACCTGAGTCCTAGCTTTGGAGGAAATAAAAGGACCATTCCTACCTCAGCCTTATCAGTACATTTGGCTGAGTCAGTGCCCACAGCTGTGTCCCCATCCAGGATAGGTGGGGCACATCATAGCAGGTCGACAAATATCTGCTGAAACAATGAAAAGCCACCCTCTCTTGGGAGCAAAGAAACCTTTCATCCCAAGAGACTGCAACAGGCAGGGAAAGGCCATACCCTTTTGCCCACCTCACAGTCTTGCCCTGATCCCTCCTCTTTGGAACCAAATCCCTAAGCACACATACATCATACACATGGCCATTCTGCCCTGCATCCTCTCTGCCTGGCCCAAAATGACTCATCCAGGAAAAGGTACCTGAACTACTCCATGCCAATCAAATTCCACTGAGGAATCTGAAATTCAAGACACAGAAACATGGAGGCAGGCAGCACCCCAACTGAAGTGTGTCAGTGGGAGGTTCTGGAAGGCTCACAATTCTTGCTCCTGAGCACCCCACACGTCTTGGAGTCTTCCTCCTTCTGAGTCAGATTCCACTCCCTTTTTTGGTTCCATGCCAAGGCCAGATCCCACCAACAACACACTTATTTTTATTTCTTCTGCTTAATATTACAGTGGATTCCTGTTGCTCGCTAACAAGGGATATTTTAATGAGGCCCTGAGTGAACATAAATTCTGATTTCAAATGAACGAGCCAATTATTCCTGTAAGGATGATGGCTCCTATCAAATTGTAAAGCTAGATCTTGAGTTTGGAAAGCAAAGCAAATCATAATGAACACAAACTTGCCATTTCCCAGCGACCCAGATGCTACACTGAGACCAAGGAGGAGGTGACTGCAGGTCAGTCATTCTCAGGCACATGAAAGACGGGAAAAAGTTTTCTGGAAAGAAAGCTTTCTTTATCTGGCTGTTGCTAGAGCAAATGGCAGAAGACAAGGACATCCTTAAGGGAAAGTCACCTAGTTTCATCTTAGCCCTGCCACAGAAGAGACAAGGCATGCAACGAACTGTCAACCATATTAGAAATTGGCAGTAGATTCTCCTCTCTCAAAATCTCACCTTTGGTCATGCAGGAAGGTTTTCTTGGAGTAATTTCTAGAGGTTTATAACCTTCCTTACAATGCAGAGATCAAACATTTTCACATAACAGAATCCCTTATAATAATATTGAGAGTGCTATGAATTAAATGTTTAAAAATTCTGCCTGGGAAAGTGTGGTAGTTAAGGTTGTGTGTCAGCTTGGCTGGCCATGGTTCTGAGTCATGTGGCAGCTGTGTGCCCTTATTCCCCATAATGAGATTGGATGTGGGGCAATCAAGGCCATGGTGGAATCTGCTGCGAGTAGCTAAGTAGTTGCCTTCAGGTTGGGGCCTGCTTAGAATATGTAGGGAGAAGTTTTGAGAAAGGTCTCTAGCTTTTGGCACATCTAGACCCCGCATTTGGCCAAGCCTTGGCCTGCCGTGTTTACTGCCAATCCAGGGATTGTGCCATTTTACCTGTCGACCTTGAGTTCATCAGCCTTAGCAGCCAGCAGCTGCATGAGTTAGGAGTTGCCTCCAGCTCTAGTAGGGTTGGAACAAGAAGCAGAGCTAAAGCCCAAGGTTGAGGGGCCTTCATCAAGCCTCTAGAGTTGACACTTGGGACTTAGATTTCTAGCCTCCTAAACTGTAAGTGAAAAAATCTCTGTTAAAGCCACTTGTGGTATTTTTGTTATAGCAGCACTAGAGAACCGAGACAGAAAGATATCATAAAAGTAACAAGCTTGTAGTCTGTGTTCTAGTCTTCATTAAAATATTTTCATAAAACTATGTTAAAACAACCAGTCATCTATAATCACAGCTGACCATGGGTTTAATTCAAATCAGGCAGGTTAGTTATTTGGTGTCTTTTGATAAGTTTTCAGTAAAGGTTCTGCTTTTGAGCGATTTAAAAGAACACAGCTGAGACAAGTAAAGTAAATTTTTGAGACTGAAGGACACAGCTTCTTCACCTCCATCTTTGAAGGTGACTAATAGCAAGCACTGTCTTACCTGTGTCCTTAAACTCAAGTCTTACAAGAAAAATAACAGATCGCCACCATGGCTCTCCCCCCACTTTTCAACGAAGGTCCTCCTGCCTTTGATCTTTTGATTGCTCCCAAATAATGATTTGTTTGTTCTAAAAATAATTCTTCTCCAAGGATAAAACAGAAATTTATTTCTCAGGACTACGCTGAATGGAGCACACTGAGCTCTAAGGGGGGAAGAAGATAAATCTATTGAAGGCATGCCATGTGTTAAATTTACTGCTGATGTCCCCCAAAAAATCTTCCTTAATATTTTTAGACCAAGATTAATGCACTTGCAGATGATTTTAGAATAGAAAGAAGGCAGCACTGAATATCTGCTTCATTGTCGTGGTTCTAGAGTTGACCTTCTGGCTTAAAAACTTCGAAAGCAGATTGGAGCGAGTAAATACATAATTTTGGCTTATCCAAATCCTTTACTCACGTGCTTAGGGATTCAAAATGGCTTTTCATTTCTTCGTTAAGACAGATTAGAGGTACTAGCTTTACTATGTTTTGCATGACAATGTCTTTTCAATGTTCATTAAATAATGCTTAGTACAGTAAATGTTAAATTACCATGTAACATCTCTATAAATACATGTGAAGTCCATATGAATGCCAAATGAATCCAATATGGTCATTTCTATTACAATAAATGCCAAATGAATTCAGAGCGATGAGGCACTTAAAATGTCATACACTTCCAACTAGTTCCATCACGAATTCATTACTGCCATGTGACACCCATTCTTGTCAGAGTTTCCACTTCAAATATTATTTTCAGCAGTTTGCAATAAAACTCTACTTGAGGTATCGATTCTCATTGGAAAAATGGAAGCTGAGCCCTACATCTGGGAAAGCAATGCCCAAGTCACTTTTGCTGCACTGGGATTTCCCCCTGAAGTTGCTAGTTTAATATTTGAGTAAAATATATAGAGAGAATGTCTAGGTATAGTTTTTGCTATTTTATGCCCAAAGGAAATATTCATTGGATATTTCCTTCTTGAATAAAGAGAATTTCTTTCATACTGTATCTTTGCAAAACCTTGCTTAGTGTTTCACCATTCTCAGTAGATGAGGCAAGTGTTTCAGAATTATACATGGTAGACAAATAGAGAAACAGATGCCATGCAATCATTAGTTCAGTCACATCACAATCCCTATGATCTCTGAACTTCATAACCTGATCCTTCCATTGTTCCAAGAGTTGCCAAAAATATTGATTCTGCCAAGGCTCTAGATCAGACTTCCTTTCCGAGGAGGCAGAAGTAGGTAGATGAGGGAATGAATATAAACGACAGGAGGGAGAGAGAGTGGGAGACATACAGTGGGAAGCAATTGGCATATGAACAGGCAGTAGGAATAACCCTCAACTCTGGTTGAGGAGTGACAGATCCCACAGCTTAAATGCGAAGTTAAAATACAATCGCTGGTTTCTGTCGTAATCAACTGGTAACCCTTGGTAGTAACCAGAGATGAAAGTAATGAAGAGAAACAGCTTTTAGCTTTCCTCTAATATTTTAGGTATTTGAATATGCATATACTTAGAAACAGGGCCTCTGGTGGCATAGTGCCCAAGGCACTTGAATGCTAACCAGAAGGCTGGTGGTTCAAACTCACCAGCCACTCCTCGGAAGGAAGGTTGTTGGGCAATCCACTTCCGTACTGATACCACCTCGGAAACCCAAGAAGGGGTCGCGACGAGTCAGATCCAACTTGATGGTAGTGGGTTATACTTAGGAAGACACTGGCCTGGTGTTATCAGCAGCAATCTAGTTGCAGTTATTTAATCTGTTACAGCATCTTTTGCAATAAATACCTGTGCGATCTAAATGCAGAATCTGCTTCAAACACTTTCAACCTCCTGCTAATGGTTGTATATATAAATCATTTTGACTTCCAGTGAATTTCTAGGCATATGTAGTTTATGTTACTGAACCATAAACCAGATATATTGACTTGAGATTTTGTTTTGTTACTGGATCAAGATTAATCTTAATTTTACATTAGGAGGTAGGACATCATCAGTCAGAGTGACTCACAATAAACAGAGTCCTTTATAGCTAATACTGCTACTTACGTGTGAACCTAATCTATTAAAAAAAGTTCTAATGTCCTTCCTTCCATTCCTCCATCCATATACCCACCCACCAACCCAACCATCCATCTATCCATCTATCCATCTTTCTATGCATCTATCCATTCATTCATTTATTCAACAAACAGTTACCAGGTATCTCCTATGGGCCTGATGTTGCAGTGGGCACCAGAGGGTACAAGAACAGAAATACACGTCCCTAAAGGTGTTCAGGCAGGTAGTTGGGGCAAAGAGGAGCATATGGAAACTATTACGATACCAGGGAATTATGGACCAAGGGCTTGGGAAGAAGAAAGGGGACGGTTGTATGCTTTTCTTCAGTGGGCCTTGAAACATTTCACAAAGGAGGTGACAGCCAACCCAAGGCCATCAAAGGAACTGGCATTGTACCTGGGAAAGACATAAAAGGCAGAGTTTACAGATTGCTATTTTATCATGAATGAGTCCCTGGGTGACATGAATGGTTAAGCATTTGCCTACTGATCGAAAGGTTGGCAGTTTGAATACACCCAGAGGTACCCCTTAAGAAAGGCCTGGCATCTCCTTCTGAAAGATCGCAGCCCGAGATCACTGAAAACCCTACAGAGTGCAGTTCTACTCTAAGGCCCACGAGGTCACCGTGAGTTGAATCCACCTGGTGGCAACTGGTTGGTTTTATAGTTATTTTTTTAGTATTTCAGCACGACTACCTAATACTGCCCTAATCTTATAAAATACTTTTGAGGGTAGTAACTTTTTGGCCCTGTCACAATGCCTCATCTCAGGAACCTGGAACCATTCAGCAAGATGGAAGGAGCAAGCTTCCTTTCCTTGCGGACAGCTTAGTAACAGAGGGGAGCGATTGTACACCCGGACTATCTCCACAGCAAGCAAGGAGGGGCCTGACCCGAAGCAGAAACAACACAGAATGCTTAGTGTGCATCACAGTTCATGAACTAAAGAGGCCTTTTAGTTGTTGCTCTTCTTTCCTTCTAGACATCTCCAGGGGTGCAGAAAGTCTCACCTCGTGCTCCACGGGGTTATGCTCTCAACTTTATCCTGTGGCCTAGGAAATACTATTGTAAAACGCATTCTTACTTGGTCTATGGATACTGATGAGAGTGTACAGTAGGGATCCCCACACTATGGACTGTGGGCCACATCTAGCCCACAGCCTATTGTTGTAAATAGTTTTTATTGTAACACGGCCATGCCTATTTGTTGACATATTATCTGTAGTCACTTTGGGCCTACAATGGCACAGTTTCATGACTGTGGTAGAGACTTCATGGCCCACAAAGCTGAACAGATTTACTATCTTGCCCTTTATAGAAAAAAATTGCTGACACCTGGTCAATGTTAATGTCTACATGAGAAATCCATTTACCTGACTAAAAGCGTTGTGAATCTGTTTTCTCCTCAGGGATAACAAATTGTAACAACTGTTCCCATTTTTGCTTTGGCTACCTGGAAGCTCAAAGAAAAGTAATTTTACAAGCCATGCTTGTCAGCTTATCAGTGTCATATATTCTCCACAGTTGATACTACCTTCTTCAATTCAAATTTCCCCTGTGTGATTTTAAACCTTCTCTTGTTTAATTTTCAACAATTTTATTGAGTGTGCTTTGTGTAAACTGCTTCACATAATACTTTGTGAAATGAAGGAAGGGGTAGATAGATAAGATATTGATGGTGTAGTTGTTACCAAACCAAACCCAAACCTACGGCAATGGAGTTGATTCTGACTCATAGTGACCCTCACTGGGTTTCTAAGGCTCTAAAGCTTCATGGAAGTATTTTGCCTCATATTCCTCCCACAGAGGAGCTGGTAGGTTTGAACCACTGACCTTCTGGTTAGTAGAAAAATGTCTTACCCACTACGTCACCAGAGCTCTGTAGTTGTTGTTAGGTGACGTCAAGTCGGTTCTGACTTCCCGCAACCCTGTGGATGACAGAACGGGACACTGCCTGCTCCCGCACCACCTTCATAATCATTGCCATGGTTACAGCCACTGCCAAGGGTCTTCCTCTTTTTTTGCCGATCATCTGCTTTACCGAGGATGATGTCCTTCTCCAGGGACTGGCTCCTCCTGATAACAAGACCGAGGCACAAGAGGTGAATCTTGCCATCCTCACTGGTAAGGAGCATTCCAGCTGCACATCAGCCGGCACAGATCGGTCTGTTCTTCTGGCCCTCCATGGTATGGTGAATATCTTCAGCAATGTCATCAATTCTTCTTTGATCTTCTTTATTCATCGTCCATCTTTCACATGCATATAACCCAAACGCATAAATGCAACCACTGCCGTGGAGTCGGATACAACTCATAGCGACCCCTCCTTGGGTTTCCGAGGCAGTATCACTACAGAAGTAGATTCCCCAACCTTCGTTCCAAGGAGTGGCTGGTAGGTTTGAACCACCAGCCTTTCTGGTTAGGAGTCAAGTGCCTTAGGCACTATGCTACCAGAGCTCCCAACATGCATATAAGATGACTGAAAATACTATGACTTGGGTCAGAGACACCTTAGTCTTCTAAGTGACATCTTTGTTCTTTATCACCTTAAAGAGTTCTTTTGGAGCAGATTTGCCCAATGCAATACGTCATTTGATTTCTTGACTGCTGCTTCCATAGGTGTTGATTGTGGGTCCAAGTAAAAGGAAAGCCTTGACAACTTCAACCTTTTCTCCATTTGTCATGTTACTTATTGGTCCAACTGTGAGGATTTTTGTTTTCTTTATGTTGAGGTGTAATCCATAATGAATGCTATGGTTTTTGATCTTCATCAGTAAGTGCTTCAAGTCATCTTCACTCTCGGCAAGCAAGACCGTGTCATCTACATATCACAGGTTAACAGTTTCCCTTCAATACTGATGCTACACTCTTTTTCATATAGTCCAGCTTCTCAGATTATTTGCTCAGCATACAGACTGATTATGTACAGCAAAAGGTACAATCCTTTCATAGACAGTAGTTAGTTAGGTAGATGGATTGGTAGCTGAATGCAAGGATGGATGGGTGGATGGATGCACAGATAGATGGGTAGAGAGATAGACAAATAGACATAAAGAAAACAGATACCTTTAAGTTCACTGATCTGTACCTAACTAACTAATAAGAAAATCTAAGGGGCTGTATGACAAAATAATCAGGCAGAGAGGAGGTTAATATTGCATCTCCCATCCCAGAAGCCCAGACTCTCTTTCCCAATAGAATCTGGAATCAGCTGCAGCTGATAATTGCAAAGGAAGCAAGAAAATGTGAGATGACCTCACATGAGAAGAAAATGACAGTAATGACAGAGACAGGATGTAGGACAGTGTTTCTCAACCTCAACACTGCTGCCATTTGGGTTTAGGTAATTCTGTTGTGCGGGCTAGATGTTAGTAGCTGCAGTGAAATGAATTACTTAATATGGTCCTTCTAACCCTAGGCTGCCATTTTGTGATCTAATGTAAATCCGAACTTCTATGCTTGGGGTCATGGTCTCATTTTGGAGTGAGTCGTCCATTATGTCAATGAGGCAGGATTAGGGTGGGATGTATCTTGAGTGACCACTTTATTAAAGACTGTGACTCAAGTCACTACCCTTCGTTTGAGGGTATGGGCTTCAACCGATATGAATGCTTTGCCAAAGTTCTTTCTCTTCCTCTGGATCTTGTATCTGGCTTATCATGTTCAGATTGCTAATTCTTGGCACCTGAACCAGGAGCCTATTATCTGACCTGATTCACCAGTTTTCAAGCCTTGTGAGCCAGCAACCTATTGTCTGACCTGCCTATTTGAGTTTGCCAGTCCCTATAATCACATAAGTGAGGAGAATTCTCCAGATTGATACCTGACCCATGAATTTGGGACTTGCCAGCCTCCATAACAGCATGAACTGTGTGTTGTTCATGAGTTCTGTGAGATATTACAGTGAATTATGGACCCCTAAGCTCTAGTGGTGTAGTGCCTGAGGCATTTGACTGCTAACCAGAAGGCTGGCGGTTCAAACCCACCAGCTACTCCTTTGAAGGAAGGTGGGGCAATCTACTTCTGTAGTGCTATCACCTCGGAAACTCAAGGAGGGGTCACTATGAGTTAGATCCAGCTCCACGGCAGTGAGTTTTTTGAGAAGATAAGAGGGAGATAACTGAGGGGAGGAGGAGGAGTTGATGTCAGAGATGAGACAGCGGTACAGTACTAACTTCGTTAACCTCTTGCCTCACAAGGACCAACCTTGTGCTGATCTTTCTAAAAGAAATTATTTGTGCAGTAGCAGTCCACTCCCTCATTATGAAAATCTCCAGATACGTCCCCTGGGAGGCAAAATGTGTCCCACCTTCAAGTGGTGTAGGGTAAGCTGCTCCCTGGTACATTCTCTCTTGATTCACCTTTCTGTCCAGTTGCTCACTCTGTGAAGAGCTCATCCATCCCTAAGCTCGTTGGAGACACAAAGTATTGGTGAATGTGCTTAGAAGCAATTCTCTTTCCATCAGGTTGTGCCAGGCCAGCAAGTCATCCAGTGGAAGCCCAGGGCTGGAGAATGTGATAAAACCAAATCCCATAAATGGGATTCCAAATTAGGTCCCTTCTGTAGTGCATCCATTGTGCCAGACAAAGGGAGGTGAGGTCTGCCATGTGCTCTCAGCCCTGGTAAGAAAATTCTCCTGATCTTTAATCATAGTAATGAATTAAATAATGGCTAAGTAATGAATTGGGTTATTGCCTACGGCTGGAGATCAAGAGAAATTAAATACTTAATCATGAGGGGTCTGAGTTGATAAGGGCTATTTAAGTACCTCACAGTCATAGAAACAAGATCTGAATCAGAGACAGAGCAGGGCAATATTGCTTCTCCAGTTCCAAAAGCCTGGGCCCTCCTCCCCAGTAGATTCTGGAATCAGCTGAAGCTAATAATTGCAGAGGAAACAAGAAAATGAGAGTTGACCTCAAGGATTCTAGGAGCCAAATCCCTTGACAAAGGAAACCCGGTTCATTATTAGCACATTTTGTCTTCCTTACACCAAGCATCCCGATACAGAATTTAGAGACATATGTGTGACTGACTGTAGCTGTCTAAACTGTATCTTAGTTGATACATCCTCAGGGCAAGGGCAGGCTTGTGCTTCTCTGTTCCCAAAGTGTCTTGGACACAGGAAGTACTCTCAATAAACATTTGATTGACTTGCTAGAGGTGGTGGTCTGATGCCGAGAGGCTGCATTAGATGCCCCTTATCTGATAACACCCAAGCCATCAATCACAGTCTAAGACAGAAGGAAGGAGCTGCTTCCTTTCCCTACCAAGGATTTTCAGGTTCTTGCACTAATAACTACACTTTCTAGCATGGATTCTTTCCCCATTTAATTCATATATATTTTCCCTATTGGATACTTTGGTTTATACACCAAAAGTCACAATCTTTCCATCGTTTCACCAAAATTCTACTCTAAGTCCATCCTGTAAAGGGTATATTATGAGCAAATCTATTCTGTACCCTCACCTATCACTTGAGCCACTCAAGCAATGCATAGCTACGGCAAGAAGAAATCACGCCGCTACTTAGTGTCTATGTATAAGAAAGGAGTCTGTGACAAAGACATTGAGAATGGAAGAATGCAAGATCACTAAGTAGGAAATGACAATAATTCTCAATACTAAACTATCAAATCAAATAAGTAATTAAATGTATATAATTCAAAAGTGCAATTAGTCACGCACCATAAGATTTTTTAGACACATATTGATAGTGTTAGAGCAGCGTTATTATATTAAAATGAGAATCAATTAGCTTGTCCTTATTTAGCCATGCAAATGAATTTGCTTCTCCAGAGAGGCAACTGAGGTTTCTGGAGAGACCACAGACTTTGGAGCTAATGCAACTCAGAGAAAATCCAGGTGTCATCAAATTCCAGGTTAGTGACCTTGCATCAGAAAATTAACTACTCTCAACTTTAGTTTTCTAACCATGAAAACTGGGCTTCAAAAAACCCACACGTGAGATTAAATTTGACTTTTGAATATGCCAATAAATGCTCATTGACTTTACCTTTCTCCTTCTACCTCCCCGTGGTTATGGAGATAAGGACAGAAAATTGGAAAATTCATGACACACCTGAAAGCTGAAGAAGGACCGTAGGCTGCCCTATGGTCTGTAAAACGTGAATGACAGTACACATTTACAGGAGTTTCCAGCTACACTTTCTAAAGATCCGGGCCATGTTTTTGCAAATGTCCAGGCATATGGATCCTACTTTCCATTGTCTGTGTGCATTTACCCTACAATCACGTGTTCAGCAGAATCTCTTTCTTGAGTAGGAAACGATCATCTCCTGGTGTGGAACATGACATTACTGCATGAGGCTGTGCCATTTAATCCTTAGAAGAACCAAGCAATATGGGATTATTACTAAGTCCACTGCAGGAAACAGGTATAGTAAGAAGGTGGGTAACTTTCCCAAAGCCTATGTTGGCAAAAGGGGGATATGGGCATGTGATGGTCATAAGCTATAGCAAATAACAGAGAGAGAAATGAGAACAGGGGGTTTTCTGTATCCTGATCCCAGGCTCTCCTGGCATGCCGCCACCTAATAGTGCCTTCCAGTGTCTGCAATCTGAGGCAATGTGGTATCACAGGAAGAGGATGAAGCTCGGTACTGGGAAACCTTAGTTCCGGTCCAGGCATTAAAACTGACCAGTCTATGACCTTGGGGGAATCACAGATTCTCTTTGAGCTTCAGTTTCCTTATTTTTAAGATGAAGTTATTCCACTTCGACTTGAGCATCTTGTGTGTCTTACTGGCATCTTCTATTCCAGATTACAGAATATATATATAAATATATATGTGTGTGTGTGTGTGTGTTTCTACACAGAAAACACACATATACACGTGTATATATACAATATATCCAGACATATATGTGCGTGTATATATATGTTGTTGTTGTTAGGTGCTGTTGAGTCATCTCTGACTCACAGTGAACCCTCCTTGGGTTTCTGAAGTGGTATCTCTACAGAAGTAGATTGGCCAACCTTCCTTCCAAGGACTGGCTAATGGGTTTGAACTGCCAACCTCTGGTTAGCAGTCAAGTGCTTTAGGCACTATGCCACCAGAGCTCCAGTGTGTGTGTGTGTGCACACACATGTGTGTATAGTGACACATAAATATAGGTTGAAAGATACAGATAAAACAACTTAGTAGGCCCATGATAAAGTGAGAAAACTACTCAGTAGGGCATCCCCAAAAATGCAAACCTGATAGGTGCTTCAAATCTCTCTCACCATAACCTATCTCTGACCCTTCCTTCTTTGGGTTAGGTCCTGTATTATATTTCCTGTCAGAACACTTATCACATATAAAATTATCTATATAACAGGAACAATTATTTTAAATGTCCTTCTTGTATTGGCACAAGTATAAAGACCAAGGAAACAGAATAGAGTCTAGAAGTAGACCATACATATATAAGTCTATTTGGTTTATGACACAGAAGTCACTGAAAATTGGTGGAAGAAAGGATGGTGCTGGAGCAACTGGAGAAAAAAATGAACTTTGATCCCTACCTCAAACCATACACAAAAAATTTATTTCAGAAAGATTATAGCCTTAAATATAAAAACTAAAGAAAGCAAGCTTTTCGAAGACATGGGAGAGAACAGTTACGACGTTCAGGCATGCAAAGTTTTCTTAAACAGGACACAGACATCAATAACCATAAATTACAAAAAGATAAACTGAACTTCATTAAAATTAAGAACATCTGTTTATTAAAAGATATTGTGAAGAGAGTAAAAGGCCAGCTACAACCTGAGAAAAGAGACTCACAATACACACATCTGACAAAGTCTCATATTCAGAATATACAAAGAACTCCTTAAATTGCCACTAAAGGAACTATCTTTTAAACAGTAGTAAACTGTTACTCTGATGAACACTTGTTCTGGATGCAAGAGACCAGAGCTCAATGGAGAAGCAGGAACAGAGGGGAATGGAATGAACTGCAGAGCAGACCCAGCCTACTGGGTGGGAAATGAGGAGGAAGAGAGATGTGGAGGGGATGTGACAGGGAGAGGCTGCAGGCAGACAGCCAATGGAAATGTGCCTGACACTAGAAGGACATTTAAGAAAGTCGTGTGTAATATTCCACTGGGAGGTGACACAATCTTCTGGACAAACCTTCTAGAATCCCAGTAAGGCATGCTTCTCACACAACGCTCCTGCTTCCCGGCCCCCCCATCCCCGTGGAGGTAAAGGAAGCGGCCATTTTCTGTGTGCAGAACAACATGAAGAAGATGATAGGGCAAAATAACTGAAAATGCAGAAGCCTGATCTTGGAACTAGAGGTTATGAATGTGAGTGCTCCGAGCCCATGAAATTTCCAAGATTTCAGCAATGCCATTGAACACTCACAAGTCATCAAATGGAGATTGGGGAAGATGTTATCTAGGTCTTATAGGATGGGAGATCCCAACTGGCATCTGATTACATCTTTTCATTCCTTTTCTCGCCATTAAAACATTAAGCTCTTTGAGAGAAGTGTATATGATAGCTGAAAACTATCTGAAGGAAAATGAATGAACAAACGAACGAATGAATGAGTCCATGAACGGTATTTCAACATTCTGTTCATTCTGGTCAGCTTTCAGAGATTCTTGACTACACTTGGCCCAGCAACCTCTCATTTTGCTGGTCACTTTCATGTATCCTTTTTCTAGCATTTGCCAGGAGCTCCTAGTCTTAGCTCGTTGTATTCTCCATCTACAAAGCACCATCTGTGCATCTTCTGCATTTAGGGGAGAAGCATGCAATGATTCAAACGCATTTTCAAAATAATTACCCCTATTTCATACTCATGGCTTGTTATCTGAATAAACATTTCCCTAATAAAGCTTGCAGCTGGGTTGAGTTTGAGAAATACAATTAGGAGTCATGGGACAAGAGCTCAAAAAGGATTCCCTTTAAACACCAGCATTTGCCTCCTACATGCCTGATTAGGAGGAATGGGGCCCGGATGGAAATGGCAACACAGCGCTGATTGCTAATCAAGTGGTCATGGTACGCGTGGGCAAAAGAAAATGAGAAAACAAACGTAGGTGCTGATTAGTTTTCTACAAACATCTTGAAAGATGTGTGAAGCAGGAGCAGCTGAGGCAAGGTGGAAGACTCCGGCTCTTTGATTTGCCAGCTTCACCTGAGTCAAAAGCTGGAATTGAAAAACAAATTATAGAACAGGATCCTGGACTGATGACAAAACTCAAACGAATCTGCCAGGTAAACAGTAATAACAACTGTAACAAGCAGAGTCATAACTGCTAAGGGTTACATCTAGCTTGACCAGTGAACATTCTTGCACATTCACTAGCTCACTCATGTCTCATAATTATCCTCAAGGTGCTTGTTAATTTCACCATCTCCATTTACAAGTGCAAAAACTGAGACTCAGTGGGGGAGGGGTATAATTTTTGTGTATTTGTCTCATTTTTTAAAAAATCTCATTTTTAAAAAGGAGAAAGTAGGTCTTAAGATCACACAGGAACTACAGTGAGACTTTCCACTGGAAGTAAAGAGAACTGCCAGAGGAGATGTGCTGTGACTCAACGGACAGAATGGACGTACTCTCTCCTGTGAATTCTTCAAGGTTGTCACCACTGGCCTTCTAAAGTCATCTTGTGCCCCCGAGAAGAACTGTCAGTGCCCTGCCCGAGGCCCTCAGACCCCAGCCCATGCCACTGTGTTCCACAAAACTTCTGATGGTCAGTGTTTTCAGCCCTGTGCCTGAGAGCTTTGCCCAGAACCACAGGAAAGTTCTCTGCCTATTTAAATGGCAATCTGGGGGTACCCTGGGACTAACACCTCTTTCCTGGATCATCCTTCAACTGACTGAGACACAGTAAAATCATCCCAGCTGATGGAAACTGGTGTGTCAATACCTCAGCTCCCATGCCCACAGATGGGACAGCTTTGTGGCAGCAAACTGCAAACAGTTTCCGGAGGTTCCTCACTGGGTTAAATCTGAGTTACCGACTGTGGCTTAATGTCATTCCCTTCACTGACTACCTTTCCTCTCCCCAAGGTTCAATTCCCTCTCTGGTGCTCCCTGCAGCTCCTCGATGTATGGCTTGCATTCATATCCTCATCTCTTCCGGGAGAACTGATGAAGACACATACAAGCTCATGACATCAGATTCTGAGCAACTGTGTCCACAAAGAAGGCCAACACTAACTTGACATCAGGCCTTTGTCACATCACAGACTACCTTCAGAACCTCTGTAGAAAGTACAAGGTTGAGATTACCTCATTATCCCCACCAAGGCTGCTGAAGAGCGTTGATACTGGAGAGTGCTAATCTAAAGGAAACATCATCAGTGAATCCTCTCGGTTCTCCGAATTCTATTCCGGAGCCAGTTACACTGCCAGGAAGCTGAGCTCTCTGTACGAACACGTTCCTTGACCAGGATTCCCTTTCATGTCTTTACTGAGGAAAGATATACAGAGAAACCAGGCAAAGCATGTTTCCACATCTCTGGCAAAACAGCTGCCGACAAAGCTCTTCCCTGCACAACCTTGTGCTCCTGAGAGAAGGCTCTGAAGACACAGTCCCACCAGAAATAAATGCCAAGGGTGGAAAGTTTTCTTACAAATTGGCACACTCCCTTTTTTATTTTTAATCAAACAATGAGAATGATTTAATCTGACACATTTCCATTTTTTTCCACGGCAACATGGAAACTTAGAACACATTTGGTGCTAAATTTTAATAATGATAACTCATTATTTTCCTTCTCTATTGTTTGATGTCTTTTAAAGACAATCTTATCTTTGTGCAATTGTACTTGACTCAGCTACTTTAAAATAGTTTTTAATAAAATAAATGTAGTAAACATGATCAAAGAATAAACATCAAATCTATAAACATAATGGAAATGCCATCCTGACTACAAATTAGCTTTAGAAGGGGAAAAACAGATAATACTGTCTTGACCTAAGACCTTGTGTATTTTGCAAGAACACAGCTCCTGTATGTTCAGAGAGAGGACATGAAGAATCAATGGGTGACCTCCGTAACTGCTGGCTTACAAGATGCAAGCAGGGACTCCTTATCCCGTCACGCCTCTGTGTATTTTTGTGCGGGGCACTGGGAACTGTCTCTGAGAAAACAGAAACTGACCTGTTCTCATGCAGTTTTTAATTCAGTGAAGGGGTGTGTGTGTGCGTGAAACAGAGAGAGAGAGAGAGAGAGAGAAAGGGAGAGAACGAGAGCGAGAGCAAGAGAGGACCTCAGTCAAGTCCTACCCCAATGAGAAACGAAACAGCAAGCACAGGAAATGAGGAAGCAGATTTGGAAACACGATTGCAAATGTTTACAAAAATGGTCTCAATATCTACAAGGCTGGCACATAGCATGAGTCCTGACGTGAGTCATCATCGCTCATGGGAAATGATGCAGCAATGAGTGTGGTCACCCGACCAACAGGGGGCAGAACTTTACGGTTGAGTTGAATGCTAATTATGATTTTTATTTTTGGAATACAACAAAATGGAGAACTCTGCAGTGGCCATCTGCTTACTGGTACATGAAGTCCAGTCAAGAGCATGAGTACCAGCCTGTGGTGCCATTTTGGGGTTGTAATGAGATGCTGAGGGTGCAGCAGAGGACCAGGAACCAGAGACTCTGATAAGGGCGCCTCTGGTCTTGGCATGATGTCACCACGGGCTTTGAAGATGAGTTCTCAGAAGCACCACTGGAAAGCTGTGGAGCTTGATACCCAAGGCACGAGTGGGTGGTCCAAGTCTGCCTTCTCTCTACCCTGGCCCCAAACCCACTGGAGTCTGTCCTGAGTGAGCCAGAGGGTACTTATGGGCCATTTGTAAAGAATGTCTGAGGGCTGTAACTAGGGAAGCTTAAGTCCACCAGCACATCTAAGTGGATGAAAGCAGGGGTAGATATGGGTGGTGATAATTAAATATTATCACCCAGGTGGAATTGAAAAGGAATGGGCCAAAGGCAATAATATATGCAGAATTGATAGGATTCTCTGGTGGTGTAGAGGTTAAGGCACTTGACTGCTAATGAAAAGGTCAGTTGTTTGAACCCACCAGCTGCTCCATGCAGGAAAGATGGGGTGGTCTGCTTCCATAAAGATTTACAGCCTTGGAAACCCAATGGGGGTTGCTATAAGTTGCAATCGAGTCAATGACAGTGAGTTTCTTTGGTTTGGTTTGGTTTGGTCTGGTTTAGGAGCTCTAGTGATGCAGTGCTGAAGACATTTGGCTGTTCACCAAAAGGTTGGTAACTCTAATCCACCAGCTGTTCTGCAGGAGATAGATGAGGCAGTCTGTTTCCATAAAGACTGACAACTTTGGAAACCCTGTGGGGCAGTTATACTCTGTCCTACAGGGTCGCCATGAGTCAGAATTGACTCAGTGGAAGTGGATTTGGTTTTTGATTTAGCTGATGCCTATAAAAGGAGTCCAAGCGCTTGACGTTATTGGCCACAAACCTCAATGTGGGGGGGGGGCGGGAATCAGTGTCAGTTAATGACACTAGACACACAAGTAGAGCTAATGCTTCCTCTTTTCAGAGTGCTGGTCAGTCCGTTCCTAGGTAGCACATGCAGTTTTCAATGTGAACCTATGGCCTATAGCGGTGGTTCTTAATGTAAGGTCCCAGGACCAGCAGCTTTAGCATTGCAGAGACTTGTTAGGAATGCAACTCTGAACTTCTGAGCCATAAACTCGGAGGAAGGGCCCAGTGTTTCAGTGACAGGTGATCTGATTCTCACCCAACTCTGAGAACCAGTGTCCCAAGAATGAGACTTTTCTGAGTGGTTTTCCCACATGGGACCCTCTCACATCCTTCTTCCACCATCCACTGCCGGGGAAACGTACGGGGAAAGCAGCTGCATCTCCTTTATGCAAACAAAGAGCAGGTCAGGAGCTCAAAGGGCTCTCCATAAAGAGTCATGAGCTATCTGAACGCACTAAAGAAAACAGGTCCCCAGAAAACCATGCAGTCATCCTAACGGTTCATACAACCCCCTCACGCTAACATGTATCAGAGAGAGAAATTTGGTAAATACGACAAAGTGATCTTAGAATTAAACTGAAATGCTCACTTTCACTTCCATTTATCCTGCTGTCAAGCCACTCCCTCCTCCCAAGCTCAACTACTGCAGCTCATCATTGGGGCCCAAGTGCAGAACCTGTGCTGATACCTATTACATTACGTCCTAATCCTTCAGCCTACCATTCCACCCCACCAGATTATTTTTGATTTCTCGAATCTGTTATGCAAAGTATCAGTCAGAATAGTATGCCATTGCTATATATATATATAATATATATAAAAAAA
>NW_006921644.1:7274930-7286493 GCF_000298275.1 Orycteropus afer afer | reverse complement strand
AACATATATAGCCAATATAGCCACTCCTCAGAAGGAAGGTTGGGCAATCTACTTCCATAGTGATACTGCCTCAGAAACCCAAGGAGGGGTCACTATGAATCGGATCCGACTTGATGGCAGATAACAACAACATAACGTGTGTGTGTATGTGTGTGTGTGTGTGTGTGTATAAATTTGCCTTCACTGTATCTCCAATACCATTTACAAACACAAATAGGTCTGGGATATGGGATACAAACTGGGTCTACCATCAGAAATCTTTCTTAAGCAGACATCGTCCCGTGAAAGACATATTTTCAGGAATGGTTATATAAAAGCTTGAGTCCCCCTCACTATGCCAGCATTGGGATCATCAACTCCCCTTGGTCCATCAGTACTATCTTAGGAGACTGTCACTTCTCTGGCAACTGAGCCACCCTACGTTTTAATTGAGAAAATAATAGAACAGGTTAAGATTCTCCTTTGTGGATCAGCTGGAAGAAGCCAAACTCACATGCCTCTTGAAAATAATCCCTTTGTCTCTTTAGCAAAGGTTGCCTGATGGGTGAACAACAGAAAGATGGGGCTAATAGGAATGAGTGATAATTGTAAAAATCACATTGAATATGTAAATTAACTAAAATAGGATGCCCAGTTAAATTCAGATTTCATATAAACAATGAGTACCTTTTTAGGATAACTATAATGGTAATTAAAAACATCCACCAGCATTTGTCTTATCAAAAGCCTGAATCTTGACCACCAAAAGCAGAATGTGTTTGTTTTGAAAGCTTCCTTGAACTAATAAACCCAGATGCCTGTCTTCATGCAAAACAGTTGCATTCCTCTCACTTACTCAAGTGGGCTTTCTGTTTTTGGGAGGAAGAGTTAGCGTGGAACTTGTCATAGGGCTGGACTGTGGTCCCCTTGTGACTTAGTTCATGTTTTCTGAACATCCACTCATGGCCAAGCCCCACACCAGACACTATGGCAGAAAAGACAGGCTCATTTCCTGCCCCATAAAGCTTAGGAGGCTGTCTTCTTCCCAACCAAAGAAACGGAGGTTACAGACTTGCCAAACGTCTGTTTGCACCCAGAGCCTTGAAAACTGAATGACAGAGGTATCTAGCCAAGTGTGGTATGGGTTCCAATCTTTCCCAAAGCAGACTTCTATGTGTTCACCACTGGAAAACAGAATTCTCCGTATTTCCCAGCCTCTAAAACCATTTTTTTTCTTATTTGTTGTTTATTATTAGACACGCTTTCATAACATAAATTATTGTTATTTTCTAGTTATCTTCAGTTATATGATGAGAAGATTCCATGTGGGGTAATCTTATAAATGCAGTAAGGGGCATCTTTTAACACAACAGAAGGTGACCTAGATACAAGGGAGCTGAAAGCAGGGTTCTCCGGCACAGTCACAAGTGGAAGTACCTATCACAGGAGCTTAGACTACTCCGCAGGGTGTGCTTCCCACGACCAGAAGGCTCTACTCTGCTGGGGACAGCTTCAGGAGAAGGTTCAACATCTTCAGTAATGGAACCCAACTCTTCCATTCTCTGAGTACCAGCAAAGGTCCCCCTGCAGGGAGATGGTAAGACCGCCCGTCCATCGTTAGTGTCTGCAGGGAAAAGCAAGTTTCAAACTTCTGGATTTTAATCTAATTTGGGAAGAGGGGAGAATTACGTTCTTGGCTCTGACAGGCCAAGCCTTTTTGTGAAGGGAATGGACAGAGGGGGTATTTCCACCGCCGCTGCCCTTCTCACCCACGCTGACCTCGGGCGGTGATTCATCCCGGCATCTGCAGAGCTTCGCAGTGTTCGTTTTAAGTGTTCAATTTAAAATGATGGATTCTGAGGCATAAAACAGAAAACCACTCAGCATCCTGAGGACATCGCAACATGTTTATTAATGGATAATTACAAGCCTCTGTTTCCTCTTTGCAATAACGGTGCTGAAGAGGCTCCAAATTTTGATAAAATATTTACTGAATAGAGAGAATAGATAAGTTAGAGATATAAAAAGGAATTACCTAACTTTGACATTCTAACATTCGGTATTCATTTCCTGGTGCTGTTGTAACAAATGAGCAGAGATGTGCTGGCTTGAAACAGCAGAGACCCACTGTCTTGCAGTTCAGGAGGCCAGAAGGGCGAAGTCAAACTGTGGGCAAGGCTGGCTCTTCTGGAGGTACCCGTCCATGCCTCTCTCCTGGCTTCTGGGGGCAGCTGCAAGCTGAGCCACTGCTGGGTCTGCAAATGCAGCACCTCAGTCCCTGCCCCATGTTCACACGGCCACCTTCTGTGACTCCACATCCTCTCTCCTTCTTATAAAGACACTTTGTTGTTGTTGTCATGTGCCATCGAGTCAGACCTGACTCATCGCGACCTCTCCTTGGGTTTCCGAGGCAGTATCATTATGGAAGTAGATTGCCCCATCTTCCTTCTGAAGACTGGCTGGTGGGTTTGAACTGCCAGCCTTCTGGTTAGCAGTCAAGTGCCTTAGGCACTATGCTACCAGAGCCCTCCATAAAGACACTAGTCCTCGGATTTAAGGTCTATCCTAAAATCCAGGTTGATCTCTTCAGATCCGTAATGACATCTATGAAGACCCTATTTGCAGATAGAGGCCCATTCGCAGGCAGCAGGGGTCAACGCTTGCACATTCTATTTTCAGGGAACACTATTCAACCCACCACCCCAAACCAAACCAAACCCTACCCACTGCCGTCGAGTGGGACGGAGCTGAACTGCCCCAAAGAGTTTCCAAGGCTGTAAATCTTTAGAAAGCAGACTGTCACATCTCTCTCCCATGGAGTGGCTGCACTTTAACCAATGCACCATGAGGGTTCCTTCAACCCACTACACATCCCATTAAAAGCTATGGAGTTAATATTTAAAACACCCACATGTGGTACATATTTAACACACCTGTATTTATTAAAATGTATGTAAGTGCTCAGCCACGCACCAGGCATGCAGTGTGTGTTTGTTTAGTGTTACTATTACTTCATTGTAGTATTTAAATGACAGGATGTCAGCCAGACACAAAAGAACACGCAGTGTATGGGTCCATTTACATAAAGCACATACTAGGAGAACAAGTCTTTGTTATTAAAAGTCAGAATAGTGGTTCTCCTTTGGACACAGTAACTGGGAGGGGTGCTGGGGACTTCAAGGGACTGTCCTGCTCTAGTTTTTGATCTGGGTCAAGTTATAGACCTGTTATACATACACACACACACACACACTCACACATACACATGGTACTTAGCAAAAAGTTTGACGATAGAGTGTCAGGCTGGTTCAAGTAGGAACACAGATAAATCTTGAAGGTAATCCAGTAATTTTTTAAAAATGGTAATGGCTCTAAAAATGGATACTGAAAAACCATTCATTAAACTACACATCAAAAATCACTACAAGAGAAAGTAACTTGCAAACATTGACCACTAGGCCATGAATAATAATAATATTCTGACTCGACGGCACATAACAACAACAATCATAATATTCAACATGACTCACCCACTGCCATCAAGTCGATTCCAACTCATAGTGACCCCATAGGGTTTCCAAGGCTGTAAATCTTTATGGAAGCAGACTGCCTCCTCTTTCTCTCATGAAGCGGCTAGGTTGGAACAGGTGACTTTCTGGTTAGCAGTCAAACGCTCTAACCACTATGGCACCAGAGCTCCTTTTCACCATGACTTAGGCGCTGTGGTGGCCTAGTGCCTAAGGCACTTGACTGCTAACCAGAAGGCTGGCGGTTCAAACTTACCAGCCACTCCTTGGAAGGAAGGTTGGACAATCTACTTCTGTAGTGATACCACCTCAGAAACCCAAAGAGGAGTCACTATGAGTCAGGTCAACTTGACAGCACATAACAACAATGAGATTCTGTGAATTATCTCTTCCAAGGTCAGAAATATGGAGACTTGATCAACACGGGGAGAGCAGAGCAGGCAGGGTTTCAGTCAACGTCAGAAGCACAGTGGTTGA
The DNA here is from genome assembly GCF_000298275.1 of Orycteropus afer afer. NCBI lineage: Eukaryota > Metazoa > Chordata > Mammalia > Tubulidentata > Orycteropodidae > Orycteropus > Orycteropus afer. The sequence goes on along the minus strand of NW_006921644.1, from coordinate 7,282,510 downwards.
CCCAGTCTCCGATCACCTCATGCTATCTCATTAAATGTCACATATAATAAAAAGCGTAAGCTCTTTATAAGCTTTCCATGCTTCAGGATTTAAGAACAACAAAGAACTGTGATCATTCAAATCTATGAATTCCTGAAAGCTAAGGGCTTTTTAGAGAATCTATAAAACTCCCATCATGGGCAATTCTTCTTTATGTAGGAAGAACTTAATTGTGTCTTAAGAGAAATCTAAATGAAAACAAGTGCAACAGTTCATGGGCCCCAAAAAACCAAACCCACTGCCATCGAGTCAATCCGACTCACAGCGACCCCTCCTTGGGTTTCCAAGGCAGTATCTCTATGGAAGTAGATTGCTCAGTCTTCCTTCTGAGGAGTGGCTGGTGGGTTTAAGCAAATGTGACAGCATTCAGAGTGGGTGAGGGTACAGGTAAAGAAGCCGTCCAAGTCCTCTTGTGGCACCATAAATTGGCTGGACACTTGGAAGGACAATTAGGTAATATCAGCCAACATTTCAGATCTGTCAAAATCTTCAATCCAGTAATAACATGTCTACAATTCAGTCCCACATTCAATGGGTCTGTGAAGTGCTGTCGTTGCAGCACTGTCTGTGAGAGTGAAAAGGTGAGGCAACCTGCAGGCTCTTCCATTAGGGAAAGGGCCAGGTAAACATGTGTGCAGCTCTGAGGAGGAACAGTATGCAGCCATCACAAAGCCTTAGGTAGATTACACACAAATGTATACACACATACACATACTCACTCACACATCAAAAACCCCAAACCAAATGCATCGCCAGCAAGTTGATTCTGACTCACAGCAACGCTCATTGGTTTTCCAACACTGTAAATCTTTTTACAGAAAAAGACTGCCTCACCTTTCTTCCACGGAAGGCCTAGTGGGTTCAAACCACCAACCTTCTGGTTAGTAGTCAAATGTCTTAACCACTACACCACTAGAGTGCCTTCACTCACAGATTACCATATTTTTTACACAAATTACATATGCATCATGTGTTTTTTTGCGAATTGCTGAAGCACATTAGTTTCCTATGTGTGCTCTACGCACTATATGCATGTGTTATTTCCATGAGCATGTTATATGTGGAAAATATGATAATGAACAGATTGCACAATTACTGAATGGAAAAAAAAAACCACTTCAGAACAGCACTTCTGATATGATCACATTTTTGAGAAAAGAATATATTTATTTCTCTATCTGTTTGTGGACAGCTAGACAAACACTGAGAAACACAAATACCAAACTGTTAATACTCATTACACTTTGACTGTAGGTGGAGGGTAGTAAAAAGTGAAAATATTCCTTTTAAAGAAATTTTTACACTTCTTTAAAAAAACAAAAAACAAACGCATTGCCGTTGACTCTGCTGGAACTCTACTAGTGACCCCTCCTTGGGTTTCCAAGGTGGTATCTCTATGGAAGTAGATCACCCGTTTTCCTTCCGAGGAGTGGCTGGTGGGATTGAACCGCCAGCCTTCTGGTTTATTCATATATATTTTAAAAGAGATGCATCATGTTTGTTGCTATAAGAACAGAACAAAAGGAAAGTCAAAAGAGGAATAATTGCTGTTTGGACAGAAGCCCAAGCTCTGTTCAGGGAACATCTGTAGAAATGAGCCCAGAGGAGTGAGCAGCCCGTGGTCCTGTCCTCAGGAGAGGTAACTGTGCACACAGAGGAACAGAAGGTGGAAGTTCGCCTCTCACCCTGGGAGCACCCGCCTCGCCTCTCACCCTGGGAGCACCACCTGAGGGACAACCAATGGCTTCCTGCTCTTGACCCAACCTGATCCCATCATCTTTTTCCTCTTCCTTGAAGCCACCTTGGGTCCTGCGAGCCTGAGTAAGGGGCCCATCTCCAGGGCCATCCTGGGTGATGCTTCTGCACTTCCCACAGGCCTGTTAGTTGGGCTCTTCCTACCTGAGTTCACTCTGAATCGCAGGGTTGTACTCAACACGGCTGAGACGGCGACTCAGGTTTGCCTGGAGTTCCCGTGGGCCTCCCTCAGCTTGCTCAGAGAGGGCTGGTGAATTGACTACAACTACACTGCCATACCCAGCAGCTCCGAAGGAGTAAGACCTGGCGATCTACTCTCATCAAGATTACAGCTTAGAAAACCCTATGGAGCATTTGCACTTCATCACACGAGTGACTATAAGTCCAAACGAGCCCAACAGGACCTCCCCACAGCAAAACAGAGACGTGAAGCAGCACAGTTGGCCCCCTACCTGCTTCAGCTGCCTGCAAAGCTATTGTCCTAAAGCCTAGAGTATGTCTCTGCCACCCTCAGTGAGGCAGTGAAGGCTTCCAGAGGAGCCAAACATAGAGCCAAGGATGAGCTTCACAGCCAGAGGAGGATAAGCAGGAATCATTTCTGAGGAGGTCACTGAGATTCATGGTGCAGGAGTTAGGGCGGCCTGCAAGCGGTTCAAGGAAATGAACAAGGTTATTAATCAAGTCAGCCTTTCCAATCACAAAGTCCTGAGTTTCCAGTAAGCACAGGGGTTTGAAAACGTTTCAATACATTTAAAGGCCTCATGCAAACTACAACCCACTGGCCAAATCCAGCACTCTCCCACCTGTTTTTGTCAATAAAGTTTTATTAGAACACAGCTACACCCATCCATTTCTGTCTGTGGCTGTTCTAAGAATCCCTCGTAGCACAGTGGCTGCTAACCGAAAGGTCAGCTGTTTGAACTTGCCAGTCCCTCTGCAGGAGAAAGATGTGGTGGCCGGTTTCCACAAAGATTACTGTCTAGGAAACCCCATGGGACATTTTCAGTCTATCCTCTAGGAGCGCTGTGAGTTGGAATTGACTCCCTAGCAGTGGGTTTGGGATGTATGTGGCCGTGTCTGCAGGACAGTGACACATCTGAGTAGCTGTAACCAAGATCCTGTGTCGCAGAAAGCCAAAAACCCTGCCCGGCTCTTCATGGAAAATGTTCACAACCCCTGTTGTTATTGTAAGAGCTGTTGGGATGATTTCGACCCCCAGTGACCCGAGGTACGAAGCACCTGGTCTAGTGGAATGGGTCCATTTACTCAGGATCAAGTGGCACAGAGACTCCCTGAAATGTCTCTGTCAGTTTTTTACTGCTGTCTGGGATTTCCCCGCATCTCCTGCTGATTATCCTGCATCAGTCAGAGGCTCTGGTGTGCAATTATGGGAGTCTTTGTTGAATTTTTAAAATTGGGCAAATTCATTATTGCTGAACAAAAGGAGCTTGTAGACAGAATGTTCCAACAAATGGATTCCATGGAGGGAAGAAGGAAAAAAAGTAAGCTATGTCCTTGGTGCTGGAAGGCTTAGAACCACAGTCAGGAAAATGACAGTATTGAAATGACGGGCAGACAGGTGAACAGGAACGGACACGGGCTTGTCTTACACGTGACAAGTTGCTGTCCAGTCTGCTCCCACGAGCACACGTGTGGCAGGAAGAACTGCACTCCAGGGCTGTCACTGGCTACACCTTCCAGAGATGGATTGCAAAGCCTTTCTTCCAACATCCTCGTTCGCGGTGGACTTGAACATCCAACTTTTCGATCAGTAGCCAAGAGATTAACTGCGCGCACCACCAGGGACGTCTTGTCTCACGAAGAGATTATTAAGTCAAGGTATGAGGGCCACATCTGGTCCTCTGGCATGATTTATTTGATCCACACAGTCTGTTTCCTTTACCATAGAGCCATTATTGACAGATAATGTCTATATATATGTTGGAAGACCATTCCAATTAGCAGGGCCAACACCAGTTCCTACCTCTCCTCTCCTTGGCCTGCTTCTACCCCACAGGTGTAGGTTAATACTCAATTTCCCAGCTTCCTTTGCAAGTAGGGTGACCTCATGATCTGTTTTAGCCAATGAGACATCACTGCAGATCTGTTGGTGGACCCCAGGGCAAGTGTTTGTTTACTGCCAGGACACTGGTGCTCTCTATCCCTTTCCCAGTGCCCTTCCTCAAATGCAGATCTAGAAGTTGCCATCAAGTCCTCCCGACTCAAGGTGACCCCATGTGTATCAGAGCAGAACTGTGCTCCACAGAGAGAACAGTGCTGCACAGAGAGAACTGTGCTGCACAGAGACCAGAACTGTGCTGCACAGAGACCAGAACTGTATCCATAGAGACCAAAACTGTGCTCCACAGAGAGGTGAACTGTGCTCCGTGGGGTTTTCAGTGGCTGAGTTTTCAAAAAATAAATCACCAGGCCTTTCTTCCAAGGCACCTCTCGGTGAATTTTAAAGATGACATCTACATATATGTTGGTAGACCATTCCGATTAGCAGGCCCAACATCTGTTCCCACCTCTCTTCTCCCTGATCTGCCTCTACCCCAGAGGGGTAGCAACTGACTGGGTTATTCATTTGCACCCTCTTGGAACTTCTGAACATAGAGACCACAGCGGGTTTCCATCTTCTCCTGATAAATGGGTGGACCTGACAACACTGGGCCTACACGTCCCCCTGACAACTATTCACAGGACCAGAGTGGCAACTGCTCCCCTCAAACACTGATGTGTGCTCCCTGGGTGGTCCCAGCTGCTCCAGGCCCCTTCTCTGATTTCACACCTCCTCTTCCCTCTTGACAAAGTCAACAATGGATGGGTGCTACCAAGAGCCAAGGGAGGCAGCCACCCACCCACCCACAGAGGCTACTGCATGGCAGAGGGCTGGGCTCTCTGGTGAGTCTGCCCACCTCCCAGCAACGGGGATCAAACAGTATGCAGCCTACACTTCATGGTAAAGCAAGCTCAGGTCTCTTAAGATGATTAAAGGATGAAAAATAAAGACTGCACAATCCACCCACTTGAGTAATCAGAGTATTATTCTTACCCAGTTCTGAAGTCTCATGGGGACTTTTTAAGGAAAAAAGGGATCTCTGTCTATCTAAACTTTTTTTCAGACATGTATCAATGATTGTCTCCAAAGTGCTTTAAAAAAAACAAGAACTACCAGCTTTAACGAGGGGGTAATGACAGCACTGAGAACCATCTGAGACAGCGTGTCCCTAATAAAATGCTAAATGTTACCGGGCTCCATTAGTCAAGGCTCTGGCTGGCACACACAGTGTTTATTAGATCATTATGTATTCAGAGAAGTGCTGGCCATGGCGACTAGAAGAGGGGGTGCCTCTGAGCTGGAAACTTCATGCTCCACATTGGTAACGGTAACTCACCTGCTTTCTTAGCACTGCCCAGGCTTTATCTTAAAAGGTCTAAAAGGAGGTAGACAGTGGCTTTTCTTAACATACTGGAATAACCTCAGGACCCTGTTAACAACATGGGATAGGAAGTAACGGCTTGAAGTAAGTGGTGTGACAAAAATGAGAATCGCCAGGCACAGCCGCTGAGAAAAAGCCAGAATGTCCTCACTGGCCCTCGGTGTCCACCACACCCAAGTCTCTCACAGAAGATAGTGTGGTATTTACATATGACCTAGGCACATCCTCCCATAGACTTTTATCATCCCTAGCGAACTCATGAAACTTAAAATACAAATGCTGCATAAATGGCACTCCCCGTTCTCTCTCAGCCTTCGAGGGATGGCTTTGACCACTTGACTGCTCACCTTCCAAAAAATATTTCCGATGCACAGCTGGTTGAATAACAGGACTGACTGTTAGGACGTTTGTTCTAATGTCCACTCTCACCCCATGCCCCCAAATCACTGGATGACTAGAAGGGCTTGACCCTAATTCTACACATTCCCATGAGTTTTCAATCAAGGGGATGGACATGAGTGTTTGAGGGGGCTGGTGAGGGGCTCTACTCAGTCTCTTGGTCTACAAAGGCAGCTACTGCACATCTCCCAGAAAGCACCCATGGGACAGGGAGCTTCAGGGACCTTCTCGTTTGCTACACTTGTGCTTCAGATAGACATTTACCCAGTTCTCACAGGAAAGTTCTCTGTAACTAGCTTCCCTAGGAAATCAGTCACATAATGGCTTATCCACCATTCTCTTTGGTTGAATATAGAAGTCCGATCCATGACTTGTTGCTTAGAAACCATTCTTAGAAATTCTGAGGCAGACTTTTAGGCTATTGCTACCAGTGCCTATGTACCTGCAGTCTTAGGTACTAAAACTACACCACCATTGGGGTCCAGGTTATGAAACCCTGTCATCACCTGCAGAGATGAACCCATTGCCACACGCTGCCATCAAGTTGATTCCAATTCATAGTGACCCTACAGGAGAGAAAAAGGCTGCCCTCCAGGGTTTCCAAGACTGTAAATCTTTTACAGAAGCAGACTGCCTCATCTTTCTCCTGCAAAGTGGCTGGTGGGTTTGAACCACCAATGTTTTGGTTAGCAGCTGAGTGCTTTAACCACTATGCCACCAGAAAGGAGGACTAGGAAATTACAGAACAGCCATTACCGTATCTACCCGAGAAATTGTCTCTTTGTCTTAAATGGCAGCAGACAGTTATTTCAAATGAAATTCATGCAGAGGGTTTGGTTGTTTGCTTATGGCCTCTGTCTGAGCAGGAAACATGAAAGCAGGAAGCCAAGTGGAGGGAAGGGAGCCTTATGCGCTGAGCACTGCCACCTGGCAGGCACCAGCCTCCAGGATCCATGTGGGCTGTGATTTATCTCATTGAATCTCCCCGGCAACTCGGCCAAGTGTTTTTAAATTGAGGAAACAGAGCCTGACCAAAGCCACAGGGGTACAAGTGAAAGATGTGTCCCATTCCCAAAGATCAGAGCTCTGTCTCACGGAACCAGGGACACGTCTTCGTTTCACCCCTCCATGGTCCCTGCTCCATCCCGTTCCTGAGAGTTGCTCTTTGCCTCCCCTTTCAGAGAGAAAGAGCTCACTCTTCCAACCTGACTTTGGAACTTTCTTGTCCAGCTTTTTTCCTTTATCAGCCCCAACAGCAGCAGCTCTCACACAGTAAGCCTGTGCTATAAACCTCACCACCGTCTGTCAGTCTGTCATACTGTGGTGGTGCAGATGTTACTGTGATGGTGAAGCCAGGCCACCAGTATTTCCAATCCCAGCAGGGCCCCCATGGTGGGCAGGTTTCAGCAGAGCTTCCAGACTAAGACAGATGAGGAAGAGAGGCCTGGTGACCGACATCCAAAAATTGCCAATGGAAACCTTATGGATCATGACAGGATGTCAACTTGCTTGCTTTGGACCCACCATCAGGAGAGATCAGTTGTCAGAGGACAACATCACGTTTGGTGAAGCGGAGGGTCCATGAGGGCAAGGGAGATCCTCAGTGAGATGGGCTGGCACGAGAGCCACAAGAACAGACCGTGCCACACTGGGGATCAGGAGCATGACACAGGTCTGGGCAGTGTGTGGTTCCGCTGTATGTAAGGTCGCCATGAGTCAAAGGCGGCTCGACCACAGCCATCTATCTATCTATAAACCAGTCAGGGCTTCCTTTTTTTTAAAAAAAAAAATTGTGATTTGAGTGAAGATTTACAGAGCAAATTCACTTTCTATACAGCAGTTCACATACGCTTTGTCTCATGACATTGACCACAGTTTACCACAATGCAACAGCTCCCCTCCCACTTCCTCCCCATAGTTACCTCTTCCCAGTGTCCATCCCTC
>NW_006921644.1:7241096-7274830 GCF_000298275.1 Orycteropus afer afer | reverse complement strand
CAGCCCTTCTTTCTCCCATGATTGTTCTCTCCAAGGAGTGTATCTACCTGAGGTAAAAGTTCAACTCATACGCCTGTCTTTTGTTTGGATGGAAGCCACATGTGTGGGTTCAATTCCAGACCTGAAGGGCACCTAGGGGCCATAGTCTCAGTGGTTCTACCAGGCTCTATTGGATCAGCAAACCTGTGCCCCCCCCCTTTTTCTCTCCAAATGATTTTGAGTTTTGTTCCACATTGTTCTCGCTCTCTATCAAGGATCTCCTACATAGATCCCCTGCCTAGTGGATGACAGAGGTAGCCGGCTACCATCTAGTTCTTCTGGTCTCATAGTCATATAGGCTGCAGATCAGATAGTGTACCAGTTGGATCCAGGGCTTCCTGGTGGTGCAAATGGAATGAAAGGCTGAAGGTTCAAGTCTGCCCAGAAGCACCTTGGAAGAAAGGCCTGGTCATCTCCTGATAATCAGCCACTGAACACCCTGTGGGTCACAGTTCCACTGTGACACACATGGGATCAGTGTGAGTCAGAGACAACTTGACAGCAAATGGAATTTTATAAGCCAGACACTAAGTACCCTACATACATACGTTCTTACACCCACTTCATTCACTAACTGATTCATTCATTCACTTAATAAATATGCACTAAACTCTCATTTTGTGCCAGATACTGACGGGCATGGTGGACACCCACCTGAAAGACAGTATTGCTGTACTTTTACCATTAATAGGAGCTCTGGTGGCACAGTGGTTAAGGCATTCGACTTCTAACCAAAAGGTCAGTGGTTTGAATCCACCAGCCACTCCACAGGAGAAAAATGAGGCAGTCTGCTTCCAAGAAGATTAACAGCCTTAGAAACCCCCTGACACAGTTCTACTCTCTCCTAAAGGGTCACTATGAGTGAGAATCCACTCGATCGCAGTGCGTTGAGTTTGGTGGTTTTACCCATAAGAAAACCAAAAAGTCGTGTGGTGCGTCTGGTGGTCTGGCTCTGCTAACCGTGGTCTTTGGGATCCCCACCAGATGACTGGGTGGAGCTATGCAAATCTAAGGTGCTTAGTGGCCCACCAAGGGTATTAGATAGCTTCTTAGTAATGGAAATAAGGTATATGGCACCCTTAGGTGTGGGAGGAGGGCATGGAAATGAGGTGTAAGGAACCCTACTGTGGGAATTGGTCAGTCTTGCCATTCTTCTAGAATCAGAATGAGCCTCCCAGAGCCAGAAAGGGGGATCTCACTACCACCAAGGGAGAGAAGAGCCCAGAGTGAAGCACGTCCTCAGACCCGAGATCCCTGCGCTGAGACGATGGCAGAGAGAGGCCAGCAGCAGAGGCGGCAGAATCGAGAGACCATCCTGAGACTGAGCAGGGGGCTTGCCAGCTCGTGGAGAAAGGAAGCTGAGTGCCTCTGGGCAAGGGCTTGCTGGCAGAGTGGAAGTGTACCTAGATGCACCTATCAGCAAAGCTAAAAGAACTCTGTAACACTTGCCTGAGCAGGGCAGAGGCCAGGCCTAGAGGCCCAGGTCCAAGGTGACATGTGTCTAAGGGCATGGCTAAGGGGAGGTTGTCCTGACTGAAGTATCATATTCTAAGTGTCTGAGCCTGACGCGTAAGCTGTTACTTCCCTAATAAACCCCATGATCGTGAGTATCGTCCATGAGTTGTGTGTGGCCATTGCAATGAATTATTGAACCCAGCAGACCAGCAGTGAGTGCCATGGGAGGGGTGGTTGGTGTCAGGATTGGTAAAAAGGCTGAGGGGTGGCGACAAGCCTAGCCTCTGCATCATGGGAGCCAAGCTTTGGTGGTTGATGGTGATTCTTTTTCCTTCTCATAGAATTAGAGGTCAGAGGTCAGAGGACGCCACCCTCAGAGCTTTTGTGCAAGTAGCTAAACCTCAAGCTACACAGATGGCTCAGACTTGTTAGCAGGCACCAAGTTATTTCCTTAACCTTATGGGCTCATGACTAGATCAACTTTCCAGCTTCTTTTGCAATTGGGTCCCGTCAACAGAAAGTGGACAGGAGTGCAGGTCTCCAGTTTCTGGCCTGAACCAAAGAAATCTCCCATAGGCATTCCCCTCAAGAGCAAGAAGTAAATGTTCCCTTGCTAAGCTCCTGAGCTTAGGGACTTCTCATTGTGGTGGCAGGCATTCCTCTCTAATGCAGGCGGCTAGCAGAGGGCCTGTGCTGGAATGTGGGTCCAGATCTGTATGATTCATGAGCCCATGGCCTAGGAGAGGACACAGCATGTGTGTGCTCCTCTGGAACTTGGGCACACTGATCTGGGTGCTAGCCCCTGGAGTATGCAAGAGCCCGCCCCTCCCTCCTTCTGTTACAACATCCTTGAGAGTTCCATCCTCACTCTTCTTGTCTTTCTCCCTTCTTCCTATGACATGGTCAACGAGGCAGATGCAATCCGGTGTGCCAGTGACCCCTTCAGAGTATGGATGGTCCCTGCAACCACAGCTCCAGGAGGGGACATGTAACTTTGATCCAGGCCTGGGGCATCCATGATATCTGGTCTTCCTTGGCCACGATAACTGATTCAGGGAGTTGCACACGACTCATGTTGATTCAAATTAGCTTCGCTCTGGACTTTTGTTTGAATGGAAGGGAAAGATATGGACTCTTTCCACGGAGTTGTTGAGAAGACACAGTCTGAGCCTGGAGCTGCTGGCAGCTCTGTTGGCACCATGAGGACAGAGACTCAGAAAAACAAAAGGCAACTTGGAGTCAACACAGAAGAAAGCCAAACAGAGATGAAGAGACAACGCCTACTGCTGGGTGGTGTCTGAGTCCATATATAAGCCCAGCCAGGACTTTCTGGGGCCTCTTTAGAGCCAGCAAATACCCTTTCACTACATCCAGTTTGAACTGAGTTTCTGGCACTTGTTACAAAAATGTCTTGACTAGCATGAGGACTGTGGCCTCCCTTGACATTCTTCTCCTTAGTACCAGATCTCACCATCGCCCCCTCAGAATTCACAAATCATGTCCTTACAACTCCTGGTCTGGACTCTAAGCTCTGTCAGGCTGTGTCTGCTTTATCTTCTAGTGTATGCCCAATGCCTAGCACACATAAAGGAACTCTAGTGGTGCAGTATGTAAGGCACTTGACTGCTAACTAGAAGGTCAGTGGTTTAAGCCCACCAGCTGCTCCAGGGAAGGAAAATGGGGCAATCTACTTCCAAAATGACTTACCGCCTTGCAAACCCAATGGGGGTTGCGATGAATTGGTATCAACTCGATCGTAGTGGGTTTGGGTTTGGCTTTTGGTTTTGCACACAGTAGATGCTTAATCAACATTTGTTGCATGAATAGAGATTCATTAGATGAAGGGATGGACAGGTGATGGTGAATGGATGTGTCTATTCAGAGACTTACTGGGACATCAGTTTGAGTTCATGGGTTTAATTCCAAGAACTTCTCTATGTTTGAAAAATTTGGACATGAACATCTCTTTCCTACTCACACCTCTTTCCTCCATGATGTCTCAAAGTTATAGAAACTGTTGCTGGGCTCGTAATCACCATTTTTTAAGTGCCCTCAGTGAGAAGTAATCCATGTGGCCCCACAGATGTCAACTGGAGTCAATCAACAGGATGCACTGGTGTCATCTTCTCAGCTATGGTGGACTCTATTTCTCCTATTGATATTTGTTCAACCCTTTTCCAGGGTGAAGATTTTCTCTTGGAGCCGTACCATGAAGCTAAGTTGACACAGGTGGTTCTGCTATCTTTTCCCAGGGTACCACCTACCGTGCTGGCAGGCCTGGCCACCCTTGTTTCCCAAACCTCTTTTTATGGTTTTCAATGGATTTGAAATGTGCACTTGTCTGGGAGTTTAAGCTTCTTCTACAACCAAGACAAGCCATGCCACTCAAAGGCATGATAATTTGTTTTATAGGCTTCTCTTAAACCTAGTTTATTAGAGAAGACCTTGTTTTAGATCCATTCTCCTTTCTCTCTGCCCTCCATCTCTCTCCACACCTTACTGTGTCCTTACTGTGCTCTGTATTAGAATATTTAGTTAAGAAAATTTCTAATTTATTTTATATGAAATTGAGTTAAAGTACTCTTTCCCCAAAACTAGAGCACCACCTGGGTCGGCCTTGAATGTCTGTCCATCTGGATGACCAATGTGAGACCTACGTGGTCACTCTTCCCAGTGCCTTCATAGCTCCATAGGACCTACTGGTCCCTTAGTGACAGTTAATGCAGCTGTTTCCTCCCTACCACCTTCCCTGTGTCTTCCTTCCCTGGACCTTGTCCTTTCCCACTCACGCCTCCCTGCAAGGCTCTGTTTCGACATGCCATCTGGCTTCTAACATGACAACTTAAGCCACTATTTTTGCCCTTATGTTTTTCAGTGATCATTTTTGCAAGGAGAAGTTATACAGGTGTATATAATTACGGGTGTTCTGCAGTTTCATTGGGACTTCAACTATCTCCATATAATTTTAGTTTGTTACATAGTCATCAGAATTTTTGTCAGTTCGATTTGTTTTAAGAAAAAAAAAAACTAGGACTTTGAATTAGCTCAAACCGGTTCAGTCATGGCTGATGAAATAAAACCAGAAGATATCTAAATTTGTGAAACTTGGAAAACAGGAATGGTAACTGGAAGGGAAAAAATTACGGGTCAAATGTTTGAAGTAGAAGACTCGGAAGAGGTATAATGAGCCCTTTTAGGAGCCTCACGTGGGATATTAGATTATTGGCAAATCGGGGAGAGCCATACACATTCAACATGGCATGGTTGGCTGCCATCTTTGACCTGGTTACACTGTTTTCTGCTCTGAGGACAAGAGATTCTGTTGCTATGCAATGCACATGTTCCCTAAGGGACAGGTTAAATTTCTATCAGGTCTGTGACTGGTCATTTTTCCCATTCTAGCTATAGCTCCATTTCACCCAGATTTTTAAAATTCAAGTCTATTCCAGTGTTGCTTCCTCAGCCATGACTGAACTTGGTTGAACTGGTTCAAAGGCCTGGAATAAAAAAAAATGTGTCGCCTAAATACATGTGAATATCAATTCTCTACATTTCACAACTGTCTCTCCAAGGAGAAGATTCTATGGGTCTCCTGCTTTTTTATTTCAAAGCTAAAATTAAGATATGTGATAAGTAACAAATATATCAACAAACAAGGAAAACTGCTATCAATATCCTTAAAGATGTTACCACACTTCATGTTCACATATCTCTCATGCCATTTTTCACTCTTTCTTGTGTTTGCATCATGTATTACTGAATCTTTTCCATCCTACACTGAGCCTCTTGGAGCCTGTGGCTTAACTCATTTCTTACTGCAACTTGACCCTTGCGATGTATACAGGAGGTGACAAATAAATGCTTTCTCCACAGAACTGAGCTGTGGACTCTACATAAACTTACTGGGATAAGAAAGGACTGCAAAAGAAGCACACTGTCCAGTGGCACTGGAACACTGTCCTCTACAAGGAAACATCTGACATATTAAATATGAATTGTTTTAAAGTATTAATTAAAGCAGGGCCAAAAGGCTTCTGCCTGGAGATGCTTTGAACACACAATTTAAAGAACCAGCTTCCTCTAATTCATGTGACATTATAATGTAGACAAGTCTTCTCTACAGGTAACTGGCACACGGGATACTGGAATGTATTATGTGGCCCTGATGATCTACCATGCCAAGAGACAAAGTACGAGACATGCCTGTCTTTTGGATCCAAGGGAAGAGTCAACTTTACAAAGAGCTGTGCAGCCATGCTGGCTGGGCCAGACAGTCACCAACTCACCCAACCCCTCTCTAGAAAAGTGTCCCATGTGAGCACACGGCCCACTAAAGCATAGCTCTCCTGGCCAAACGAGCAGTCCCCTCAGTTCAGGAAGGAGGCTGAGGTGCTGTCCACTCTCCACCCCTGCTGTCGACCTGACACTGGAGATTTTTCTCCAATGACTGCAATCCCCCCCGGACCCCCTGTATCTCAGCAGGGAATGAAATGGTCTCTGTCTGTCTCTTTGATATGTCTGTAAAGCATGCTGGCATCTTTGGGCAGGAAGCGGCTAAAGAAAGATACCTCCATTATGGTTTACAAAGCCATTTCCAAAATGTGCTTCTTCATTCCTCTGAGTCAAGTTTAAAAATAGAAGCCTGTTAAAAGTTACCCGGAGACCCACTGCCACAAGAAGACGGGCTCTCCGTAATTGGAGGGTGTGCTATATTCTGTGACATTACACTACTCCAATATCAAATCTATATCCTAAGACTCTCGTAATTGACCATAAAAAGGACAATTGAAAGCACAGGATTTGATCACCACACATTCAGCACCTGGGCTGTAACCCTGAACGAGGCTATTCTGCAGAGAATCCAAGCCTGAGCTCTTTCAAGCTGTCTCAGTGTTACATTTCATCATTCAGTCTCAGCGGTAACAGGATAGGAAGTTGATTAGGATTCAGGGAAAGTGAAGACCACTGTGCACTGTGCTAATTTAACATTCGCTCGCATTCACCACCCAGGATGGGGGAGAGGGGTAGCGCATTTTGGACATTTTCTTAGATTCAACTCAGACTTCCCTGATGTTCACAGTGACACCTTTTGGTGTCCCTGGATTTAATGATGAACAATAAGGTAAACAAATTCGAAATGTGTGATTTCTGAACTGCTGGGACAATTTCAGAGTGGACAATGCTGACATCTAAATGGAGCAGGGGACTTGCTGGTCAGTCGTAGGTTCCAAAGGGTGGTCATACTCCATCTGGCCCTGCTAGATGGTCATATTCTACCGGCCACCATAGTTTTGCATGCACTCCTGCCTAAGTAGTTCTGCACAAGCTCAAATAAAGGCAACTGCAGGTTCTCCACTCTGCTACTTTTTGTCACTCCTTTCAGTTGTCAAGGAGACCAAGCCTGTGAACCTCTAGTAGGTGCCTGGGTGCTTTGGGAGACCACACCGTCTGCAGGAATCAAGGTTGGGACACTTGCAGCAGTAGCACTGCTAATTGAGACGTTGGTGGTTCAAAGCTACCAGCTGATCTATAGGAGAAAAGACTGGTGATCTGTTCTTAGGAAAGGTGACAGCCTTGGAAACCCTACTCTATCCTCTAAGGTCACTATGAGTTGAAACTGACTTGACGGCATCGGGGCTGGGTGTTCTTGTTTTGATTTGGTTTTCAAGGCTTCTGTTTCCCCTTGTACGATGGGGACACTGACAGTAGCAACCTGACAGCACTGTGTACATCACCTGTGTTATCACATCTTATGGGGCATGCTGGACTCAACATATCTTAAGCATTATCATGGTGCCCAGTAAGCTGTAAATGCTGGGGGTCTGGGTGGGGGTGGCACTCGGTGTTCCAGGGAGAAGCTTGCAGTGGAATCTAATCTAGGTGCTAGCAAGGCCCTGTCCAGCCACTGGGAAAAAGGAGACAGTGGCTAGAATCCTGACTTCACTTCCGTAGTGCTGTTTCTTGAGCTCCACACCCACCCCAGTCATGACCATATCCGAGCTCTTCCCAGGCAGAGCTGCCTTCTTTGCTGGAAGGCTTCTCTGGGACCGCCGCTCGGCTAGCTCTCACACACAGCCAGCCGATGAGTGGTTGCACACAGGCACACCTCACTCTATTGCACCCTGCTGATTGTGCTTCACAGATACTGCATTTTGTACAACTGGAAGGTGTGGCAACCCTGCGTCAAAAGCATCTCAGCATACCAACAGTATGTGCTCACTTTGTGTCTCTCTGTCACATTTTGGTCATTCTTGTAATATATCAAACTTTTTCATCACACAATCGCACCCATAACAGACTATAGTATCGTGAAAACATAACTTTCACGTGCACTGGGAAACCACAAACTACGTGTCACTCGCTTGACTGTGATCTTCACTTTATTGTGGTGTCTGGATCCAAACCTGAAATCTCTCTGAGGTCTGCCTGTAATTAGCCAAGGGCTGCCTCATCCCTTGGGTGGAATAACCCTGGGACATGCTCCACAGAGTCTCCCAAAGTTCTCCAGCAGGACTAAGCTCTGGTTAGAGCCTTAATGACATCAGCATGATTAGCTAGTCCCCGTCTCACCCCTCTCTGATTCCCTGCTCTCCACCACTGTTTCCTTCAACCCCCAAATGAGCTACTTATCCTTGAACCCTGTCTCAGGGTCTACTCACGGGAACCCAACCCAGGACAACCTTCTGTGGCCCATGTGACCCATTCACACCCCTCCATTATTCACAGGAACCTGATGCCAGGCACTCTTCGGTGGCCCCTGCTCCCCACAACCCCTCATTCATGCCAGTACTTTTGTCCACTCCAGTATGCCGTTCCTTGGTTCACCGGCTCTTCTGGCCTCTGCATCCGAGAATCCCTTTCATGAACATTTCCAGCCTCTGCATCCCATCTTGATTGCCTCATACCTGCACCCACTGAGCAGACTATAGGCCAGCATCTTCTTGGACTTATCCACAGACAAGTCCAATGGTTACAGCCTGGATTTCCACAGGCTTCCTCTCAGTCACACCCTGGGGGTTCAGATATCCCATGTGGAGAAGAGAAAGAGAAACTGCAGTAGGTCAAGGTGAGACGGGTGGCTGGAAGAACATGCGTGTCTGTCTGAATATCCATGTGTGTCTGGATTAGGCCCCAGAACACATCTCCCAGACAAACCTGATCCTCCACACTCGTCTCTCTCTCTGTGGGCCTGCTTCCTGCCCTTGGGAAGAAAGGTTAAACTATAATTAACTTTGTATCAGCAAATAGTTTTAAATGATTTTAAAGTTCATTTGAAAGTCTATGTTCCACTTCTCCTTTTTTTTTTTTTTTTTTTTTTTTTAACATTTTTTTTTTTTTTTTTTTTTTTTTTTTTTTTTTTTTTTTTTTTTATTTAACCAACATTTAGTCAGAGAGTCTCATTCATTAAGGCAAATAACCGCCCCCCCACCAACACACACACACACACACACACACACACACACTCACACCCCTCATGCATTTTGAATTAGGACTAAATGCAGATTTCAATATGGAGACAAAAACACTTGACGGCTTGGTTTTTAGATACCACACCCCTTAAAGGCGCTAGCAGAAGATGTCGATTATAGCTGTCCTCTCTCTGGGGTCACGGAGTCCATTCAGCTATGAGAGCTTTAATCCAATCACTCTGTGTCCCTCCCTGCTGCACAGCCATCACTCATCTCCTTTAAGGAGTGATCTGACCTAGGTGAGGATTTTACACTGGCTCAGAAGACCCTCACTGTTCAAGAAAACATCGGCCTGTTTACATTCATTCAGGCATTCATTTAATATTGTTTGAACTCCACTTGTGCGTTGTGGCAACCCACAAAGGGTTTGGAAAGAAGTTGTCATCAATACTATAATTAAGCTAGCTCAAATTTAGTTTCTGCGGCATATGATAGAGGGCTGTAGTAATGCCAACCCCCTACCCGAGTCATTTACTGTATAACAAAGAAAACAGGACAAACACATGGAAAGCAATATATTAACATGAAGAAGCAGAGTCTGGGCATGTGTTGAGGATGGGTAAGCTAGAGGAATGGGAGAGGGAGTGGCTCGGGGATTTGGAGGGAAGAGAAGTAACCATGGTGATGGCAGGGTGGTATCAGGAACAGTGGGTGAATTGGAGCAATGGGGTCTAGAGGGTTCTGAGGGCAGCGGGATGAGTTGGACTGGACCAGGTTGAATTGCGCACACTTTGGAGGGAGTCTGGAAGTCCAGGGTGGCCCACCAAGGCGGAGGGCAGGCCCAGGTGGGCAGACACACCTGCAGCTCTACAACACGAGCATGAGCTGTTGGGAGAGTCCTCGCCTTCTGTGAGGGAGACCTGGGTCCGATTCGCAGCCAACGCGCCTCACGCACAGCCACTCGCCGTCTGTCGGTGGAGGCTGAGGTGTCGCTAGGGTGCGTAAATGGTTTCAGTTTCCCGACTAAGACAGACCAGGAAGAAAGAGCTGATGACCACTTTCCAAAAATCAGCCACGGTAAGCCCCGCGGGTCACAGTGGGCAGATCTCCAGCCAGTAATGGGAAGGCGTGGGACCAGGGAGCTGTTTGTTTCATTCGGTGTGGAGCTGTCATGTGTCGGGGAGGACCCACCAGCAGCAGCATCCCAAACCAGGCAGATGATGATGGCTGGGGAAGTTGGTGACAAAAGCCAGGATTCCAGGTCAGAAGCCTTGGATGTGAGCACGAAGGCAACCAGACCCAAGTGGCTTGAAGGCAGTAAGTGAGGAGGACAGAGAAGAGAACAGCCCAAGTCTCCATGTCTGCCTCATCCAGGGCTTCAGACACTGCTTCCACTGAACTGTCTGGGCATCTTCAGTGTCTGCTCTGGGTTAGCTCACTGATCCTGATCGTACTCCTCTGAAGGAACTCTGGGGGTACAAGGGTTAACACTCAGCTGATAACTGAAAGGTCAGTCATTTGAACCCATCAGCCACACCTCAAAAGAAAGATCTCGTAAATCCTTGAAAATCCTATGGGGCGATTCTACTGTGCCCCATAGGGTCGCTATGAGTCAGAACTGACTCACAGCAATGGGTTGGGGTTGTTTATTTTTATTTTTTGAAGTCCTCTGGGTGGGCACTACTGCCATCCCCATATCACCAATGAAGATGCAGAGGCAGAGGTGGATGTCTAAGCAGGACTACACAGCATACAAGAGGCTGCATCACAGTTCAGATCACCCCCCGCCGGGTCCCCACTCCCCAGAAGCTGCGATGACATGACGCTTTGAGCATCAGGGAGCCATGACAGTGTTCTAATGAAGGGAGACACATGGTGAGCACGGAATGACAAATGGAGCCATTAATCTAGCTGAACAGACAGACAGTCCTTGAATCTTCCTCGGAGTCCTGGTTCACCTCCTTTGGGCACAAGTCTTTTTCACACAAGTGGCATTATGTGGATGAGACGCGTGAAGGAGTGAAAATTGTGAAGAATGCCAGCACCCAGGGATGTTACGGAGCTCAGCTACGGAGCCCTCGGAGCTAGGGCCTGCTCCCAAGCTTCCTCTTCCCATCAACACAGGGGTGAATGTCCCCTTCCTAGGGGCTACATGCCAGAAGGGTCTGGGCTGGTCTTGTCCTCACTCTACGGCTAGTGTCTGAGAGAAGGCGTCATCAGCCCAAAGGCGCCCACCCCCTCACACGGGCCACCCCACTGACTGCTCAGCTCACAGAAAAACGACCACCTCAGTCTGCAGCCTACCTCAGGCGTGGCTCCGTGAGCTGCCATGGACGCTCGCACTGTGCTCCAAGGAAGAACACAGGGTGGAAACACATTCGCTAACTTGGTCCCTTCCAAACGGAAAGCTAAACTTTTTATATAGTGAGGCTCACACTGCAAATGTGCGGAGAAAAGGAACGTGACGGGGCTGCTGAAAAAGCACCACTAGACAACCGTGTGGCCTGTTGAGTGGCTGGAGACCTGGAGCTGGGAGTCTTCTTACAGGACAGAACAGGGATTAGCCTGAGATTAGAATTTAATGAAACAACTGCTAACACTGGAGTCTCGGGTAAAAGAACCCGCAGCCTCCAGGGAACCCTGGCTTGTCTGGGGAAGATATTTATCTAATAAACTATGAATAAATAATAGAGACGCGTCGAAAGTCAAGAGATGCAGAGGAGCTCAGGGACAAAAGGCAGACGATGGATG
Organism: Orycteropus afer afer; assembly: GCF_000298275.1. Classification (NCBI taxonomy): domain Eukaryota; kingdom Metazoa; phylum Chordata; class Mammalia; order Tubulidentata; family Orycteropodidae; genus Orycteropus; species Orycteropus afer. The sequence goes on along the minus strand of NW_006921644.1, from coordinate 7,263,176 downwards.
TGTAAAAAGATGCTTTAGAAGCAATTCAGTGTTTTGACTTTGCAATAGACATCCATTCCCAGGGTAACACTCCCATGTGCAGAGCAAGGATGCTCAAGGCTGTATGTGTCAACCAGAACAGGCTAGGTTCCACTGTAATAACAACTCACTCCAAAGCCTCTGTGGACTCAGACAACAAGGGCATATTTCTTGTCCAGGCCACATGTCCCAGGCAGGAAAGCAGCAGGGTTCCATCCCCTCCAGAGACCCAGATGACTAAGGTACTCACATCTCATTAGCCACCATCATAATTTAAAGTTCCTGGTTCAATAGAACAGAAGACACAGGGCTGGAGAGGTGAGTGCTGACAATTACATGTAATTTCCACAAACACATCTCAGTGGCCAGATGTGATGAGACGGTCTTGGCTATTCTCAAGAAGGAAGGGAAGTCCAGTCACTTGTGATCAGAAAGCATGAAAAAGCAGATATTGATGAGTATCAGTAACATTTACAACCCATGTAATGGCATAAAAATGAGAAGAGACATCCCAATGTCTCCTCCTCTATAATCATCTGTACACCTCCACATCCATATTATGGAGCTGTTTAAAAAGAATGAATTAGATGTAGGTGTCCTGATGCTTGGGTTCTCTAGTGCTGCTCTAAGAAAGTACCACAAACAGATGCTATAACAAACAAGAGTTCATCCTCTTATAGTCCAGGAGGCTGAAAGTCTGAGCTCAAAGTGCCAGCTGTAGGGGTGGATAAAAGCCCCTCGACCTTGGGCATCAGCTCTGCCTCTTGCTCCCAGCCCACTGAAACTGGAGGTTCTTCTTAACTCAGGCAGCTGCTGGCTGCTAAGGCTGACAAACCCAAAGACGACAAGTAAAAAGGCACAATCCCAAAATTATCAAACAACACGGCAGGCCACTAGTTCAAGTCCAGAAAAGGTCCCAAGATCGGCAGGGCATGGCAGGGTCAGCTGCGTGCAGGGTCCAAGCATGCCAAACAGCTACAGAGACCTTTCTCAAGGCTTCTCTTTATAGCCTGCAAGCAGACCACAACCCCAAGGCGGCTACTCAGCTGCTCATAGTAGATTCCACCATGGAGTTGATGACCAGTCTTATTATGGGGAATACTATATCCAGCTGCCCAGCCACTCGAAACCAGGCCCTGCTAAGTTGACACACAACTTAACTACCACAACTGACTTGAACAGTTATAGTGCAAATTGCAGAAAACTGCATACAGTAGCATTTCCTTTCAATATAGCACATTCATCATAAAATCCCACACATCAAGGAACACACATACACATGTCTAAAAGTCCAGAAGAAAGTATAAAAAAACCAAACTCGCTGCCATTGAGTCGGATCCGACTCATAGTGACCCTTCCTTGGGTTTCTGAGTCAGTATCACTATGGAAGTAGATTGTCCAATCTTCCTTCCAAGGAGTGGCTGGTAGGCTTGATATTTTGGATATGTTGGTTTAATTAAAATGTATTACTAAAATAATTTCATCTGTTTCTTTTTACCTTTTATTAATGTGGCTACTAGTAAATTTAAACTTACATAGTTCATATTAAATTCCTATCGGACAACGTTGGTTTAAAGGATACATGATTTCTCTTACGTTTTATTGTGTAATTAATTTGAACTTTTTGGGTCCAGAAATTCAAAATTTATTTTAGTGGTGATTTTTAAAGAGTTGCCAAAAGAATTTGCACATACACACAAGTCATTTTTTTTTTTCCCCTTTATGGTAAATTTTCTTCTCTTTGATAATAACTGAGATATAAAGTAAGAGTAGGGAGCTCTGGTGGCATAGTGCCTAAGGCATCTGACTACTGACCAGAAGGCTGGTGGTTCAAACCCACCAGCCACTCCTCGGAAGGAAGGTTGGGCGATCAACTTCCATAGTGATACCGCCTCAGAAACCGAAGGAGGGGTCGCTATGAGTTGGATTCAATTAGACAGCAACGAGGTTTTTTTTCTTTTTTAAAATAAAGTAAGATTAATGAGTATTTATTTGCTCTTAAATGTTTAGGTGTATCATAGTTGCTGTGACCTTGACAAGTTACTTACTTGCCCAGGGCCCTGATAGCATCAGCTATGAGGTATGTGGGTCCAGAGGTGATCTATCACAGAGATTCTCCAGCTCGTCAGTGGTCATGGGAACCCGCCAGCCACGGCCATAGCTCACTGTGCCCTGTGCCTCGTGTCTCCTGTCACCTTCCCTGGAGGATCAGGGACACGTGGCTTGAGGCTGAGCAGGACATTCTGAGGGAAGAGTTCAAGGCAGTAATCAGAGCCACAGTCTGCAGCACGTGGAAGAAACCAGAGCCTGGCTCAGCTAAACATGGAGTCCTCCTCAGGAAAATGGGGGGCAGAAGAAATGACAGCTGCAAGTCATGCAGCTGGGCGGGGCAGAAGACTGTCTCTGGTGAATACTGACCTCCATTTACACTTTTCAGAGCACCCCACGCCTGACAGCAGGGGAGGTATGAGGGACACAAGACCACAGACTACGGTGCTGATTGTATCTATCCATTGCCTCCTTGGTCCCCAAGACCACCACATCCCATGGGAGGTAATTTTCTCTGTCTTAATTTACCACGAAGTGTAAAGGGACAAAGAATTTGGAGGCACGTGAATAAGCAAGGGGTGCCTAGGAGAACCGGTACCCATGGCTCAGCTTGCTGTTCTGTGGTGGCTTGTTTGTGCTGTGGTGCTGGAAGCTATGCTCCAGTATTTCAAACACCTGTAGGGCCACCCATGGCGGACAGGTTTCAGCAGAGATTCTAGCCTAAGACAGGCTAGGAAGGAAGACCTGGTGATCTCCTGGGAATTACCCAACGCAAACCTGCCAAGAGGCAGGAAACCCTCAGGGAGATGGAGTGATGCAATGGCCGCCAGAGCGGACTCAAACATGCCGATGACCATGAAGCTGGGCAGGGCTGGCCGGCATTTCACTCTGTTCTACACGAGCTTGCCGTGAGCTGGGGCCATGTGGATGGTAACTCCCAGTTACAGGCTGGGAGAAAACTCAACTGCTTTGCCCACTGTAAGGTGAAAGTCATCACTTAATTTCTCATTAGAGAGATGATAGACCAAACAGAGAGTGACTCACAAGAGCTTTGGATGACAAACACGCTGAAGTGCCAGGATTTCCAAGACCACGCCTTCCAACCTGATCAAACGGCGGATGAGTCAGAAAGTTCTGTTGGTTACATCTGAGGAAAATCAGGGTTAGATACAGCCATAACTGACAAACTTTCCTATTTATAACGAAAGATGCCAAGTTATATTTAGGCGGTGGTGATAATTTTTCCCCTTCAAATTTCACTCAGAATTGCTTGTCGCATTTTGAAATATCATAATTAGCACCAGGTAATTTGTGTGCTTACATATTTTAATGACAGGTTATCATTTTAATGGGGGAAAAAACAAAACAGTTGAGCGGCGAGTCACAGGCCCTGGCACTGGCAACACAGGGAGGCGGCTGTGGAGCAGACAGAGGCAGGGCTCCGTTCTGACTCACCACTTGCCTTAGGCCCCTCAGTGCCCTCCACGCCTCCCTGAACCTCAGTGTCGGCATTTACGGAGCACGGACAATAATGCCAACCGCCTTAAGATGCTCTGAGGATTATTCTGGAGGCAGTGGTGGTTGAGCGGTAGAATTCTCGCCTTACATGCAGGAGACCTGGGCTCGGTTCCCAGCCAATGCTCTCCAAGCACAACTACCCGTTATCTGTCAGTGGGGGCTTGGGTGTTGTGATTCTGAACAGGTTCCAGTGGGGCCTCCAGACTAAGGTGGACCAGGAAGAAAGGGCTGGCAATCTACCTTCGAAAATCAGGCAATAAAAACCATGTGGATCACAACCGTCTGACTTGCAGTCGTGAGGACGCAAAGGGCCTTCATGAGTCAGGGGCCACCAGACGGGAGCTAACAGCAAGGATTATTCCCGACTGTTACTATCCCACCCCAACGTGCCTTCTACACCATTTCCCTGTACTCACTGCCCTGCCCAAGGAGAAAGAACACATGTAGGGACCTGGGTCCCCCAGCATAAAGCTTCCAGCACAGCTGAGCTGTGAGGAGCAGAAACCACAATCAGCCCAACCTGGAGGAACAAGGCCTGAGTCCAAGAGGGAGATGAAAGCAAGTGGCAGGATGCTTGCTTGGCCAGGAGGGTCAGAGTCCGAATGGCGGTAGGTGGGAGGGGGAAGGTGGAGGACAGAAGTTCAGAACTGGGACCATGAACCTGGGCTTCCTCCTCATATTTGGCCAGGCCATGGGAGAGAGCCAGAGAACCTACAGGCCCAAATACCACCAGGTCACCCTGCACCTGGGAAGGGCAGGCAGAAGGGATGGTAGGTAAGGCTGTCAATCTCAGCTCTCGGTAAGTCAGCAGGGTGCTGTGCAAACTCAGTCTAACCAACGTGCCTGGCAAACATTTTGCTGCTGTTGATGCCATGTGTAAACTGATGTCTTCTGTGGGTCATGCCATTAACACTTCATCAGAGAGGCTGGAGGTCTATCTAGTGAAAGCCTCTGAGCCTCAGTCGGCCTTGTGCAGAAAGCAGGACTCCCACTATGTCCTTCACAAGGTCAGTGCAAGGATTAATGGAGACAGTATGGAAAGTGTACCTACAAGGCCTGCACTAGAAAGAGTTCAATCCCTGATAGCCATGATAGCAACATAGATGATGCCATTGATGTTGTTGTTGTTGTTGTTGTTAAGTGCCGTCGAGTCGTTTCCGACTCATAGTGACCCTATGCACAGCAGAACGAAACACTGCCCGATCCCGCACCAGCCCCACAATCCCTGCTATACTCGAGCCCATCATCGCAGCCACTGTATCAATCCATCTCGTTGAAGGCCTCCCCCTCTTTCGTCGACCCTCCACCCTACGAAGCATGACATCCTTCTCCAGGGAATGGTCCCTTCTTACAACATGACCAAAATAGGTGAGACGAAGTCTGGCCATTCTTGCTTCCAAGGAGCATTCTGGCTGTACTTCCTCCAGGACAGATCTGTTTGTTCTTTTAGCAGTCCATGGTACTTTCAGCATTCTTCGCCAGCACCACAACTCAAAAGCATCAACTCTTCTTCGGTCTTCCCTATTCATTGTCCAGCTCTCACATGCATACAAGGTGATTGGAAATATCATGGCTTGTGTCAGGCGCACCTTAGTCCTCAAGGAGATATCCTTGCTCCTCAGCACTTGAAACAGTTCCTTCGCAGTTGACTTTCCCAATGCTACACGTCGTCTAATGTCCTGACTGCTGCTTCTGTTGGCATCGATTGTAGACCCAAGCAACGTGAATTCCTTGACAACCTCAATCTTCTCTCCATTGATTGTGATGCTGCTCATTGGTCCAGTTGTGAGGATTTTTGTTTTCTTTATGTTGAGATGTAATCCATACTGCAGACTGTATTCTTCAACCTTCATCAGTAGGTGCCTTAAGTCATCCTCACTTTCAGCAAGCAAAGTTGTATCGTCTGCATATCTCAGGTTGTTAATGATTCTTCCTCCAATCCTGATACCACGTTTTTCTTCATATAGTCCAGCTTCTCGGATTATTTGCTCAGCATATAGATTGAATAAGTGTGGAGAAAGAATACAACCCTGACGCACTCCCTTCTTGATTTTAAACCATGTAGTGTCCCCTTGTTCTGTTCGAACGACAGCCTCCTGGTCAAGGTACAGATTCCTCATGAGTACAATCAAGTGCTCAGGGATTCCCATTCTTCTCAATGTTATCCATAATTTGTCATGATCCACACAATCAAATGCCTTTGCATAGTCAATAAAACACAAGTAAACCTCTTTCTGGTATTCTTTGCCTTGAGCCAAGATCCATCTGACAACAGCTATGATATCCCTTGTTCCACGTCCTCTTCTGAATCCGGCTTGAACCTCTGGAAGTTCTCTGTCAATATACTGCTGCAAACGTTTCTGAATTATCTTCAGTAATATCTTACTTGCATGTGATATTAGTGATATTGTTCTATAATTTCTACATTCTGTGGGATCACCTTTCTTTGGAAGATGCCATTGATAGCCATGACAATTACATGGACAATGCGTTGATAGCTGTGACAGCGACATGGACAATGCCACTGATAGCCATGATGGTGACGTGGACAATACCCTTGGTGGCCATGACGACAACGTGCATAGCTGTTGATAGCTGTGATAGTGACATGGACAATGCCCTTGGTGGTTGTGATGAAGATGTAGACGATGTCCTTGGTGGCCACGATGACGACATGGACGCTGCCCTTGGTGGCCGTGATTATGACATACATGATGTTGATCCCATCTCTCGCAGCTCCTCCAAGACCCTCCCACTTGTCTGAGCTTCAGACACTGATGTGTACGTCCAACCTGCTGCTAACAGCTCACATCCAATACACCCCCATTCCTCTAAGAAGCCCGGATGTCTGCTGGCTGTAAAAAGAACTGTAGATGGATAAAGAAGGAACCAAGGTCTGCTCACAGGGCTACATCTACCAGGTATGACTCGACGGAACAAAAGATGAGAGAGTGAGTGAGGAGACGAGCGGACAGATGAATAAATGAGGGAATGAATGGGTGAATGAATGAAATGAAGAACGTTAACCTACGTATGGTGTTTAGACAGGAGGACTAAACGTGCCAGTGACTGAGGAGTAGGTGAAGCTGTAGGGAGCCGGGAAAGGGGGCACATGAAGGAAGTGGGGAGGGTGAGGTTAAGAAGCTAAACTCATTCCAGGTGAAATGAGTAAATAAATCCCGAGGAAAGAATGAAAATGAGCATTAATCAGGAGTGTGCTGAGCCGTGGCACTGCCAGGCGCAATCACAGGATTCCTTAATTGCTTGTCAGAGACCAATGCATCCCGGCCAACTGATCCTCAGCTAACTCCACAACTTTTTTCCTCCTAACCTGGCTTCATTTATCATGATTAGAAAACAAGTCAAAACTGATTTCTGTTTATTTTATAAAGCAAATCCCCGGGGCACTCTTCTTCCCAGCAGGTTTGACGGTTGCTAACTGAGAAGGGGAAAACCCTCAGAACATCAAGGGCTGCTTGACCTGGGTCTCGGAAGTGAGGGTCCGTGTGTGTGTGTGTGTGTGTGTGCGCGCGCGCGCATGCATGCATGCGTGCACGCACACATGCACGCACACACGCATGTGTGCATGCGTGCATGCAAAGTCTATGGATTTTATGAGGAATAGCAGTCTCTTAAACTTTCATAGATCATCTCAAATCCATCAACCTGAGCCTATTAGTTCTTTCCTATTTTAAATTGGGCAAATGAGATGCCTGTGATACAGACGGATCAGACAGCCCTGTACTGGATTCCTAGCTCTGCCACCTACTAACCGTGTGGCATGGGTTGGACCGAGCCCTCCAGCATATGCGCTGGGATCCCAGCCCCTCCACTTGGGGATGTCATCCTGTTTGGAAACCGGATTTTGTTGTTTTGTCAACGAGGCCATTACAACGCAGGGTGTGTCCTAACCTGAGCCACTCTAAGATACACAAAGGGCAGATCGACTGGACACAGCCACCCAGAAGGAGGAGGTGGACACCATGGGAGGGTCATCATAGCAACACCAGGGGCTGCTCAGACTCTGACTTGGACTCTTAGCCTCAGAACTTAAAATAAATTTCTGTGCTTTAAAGCCACTCCCTTTTGGTCTGTGTTACAGCAGCACAAGGAGACCAAGACACCGTGTGACCTTAGGCAAGTCACTAAGAAATCACTGAGGTTTATCCTGGAGAACACGGCGTCACTGCTGCTGACTGCTCAGATCTGCTGGGAGGATGAAGGTTAAGTGTGTGACAGTGGATAGAGGAACTGAACTCCGGATGGAGGTGATGGCAGTAATGGCCTATACGTGCCACAAAAGCACTTGCTGGATTCAAAGATCCACATAGGCTCAATCTATGCCTGCTTGGTTCACGGGCAGACCCTGGCACTTGCGGAGGCTCTGATGTGTAACTGGCATCCAGGTGACCTCTTTAACATGCACCTTGTGCCTACTATGTAGCAAGTTCAGTTCTAAGTGCTTACCAGGTATTAATCCATTCAATTCTATAAACATCTGTGGGCATTCATTCAATAAAGAATAAATTCTCACCTTCTAGGCAGAAGGCCCACATTCTAGTCCCCACTAACACGCCTCACGAGCAGCCACCGCCTATCTGTCTGTGGAGGCCTGCGTGTGGTTGGGATGCTGACCACGTTTCAGTGGAGCTTCCAGACCAACACGGACTGGAAGGAAGGGCCCAGTGACCTGCTTCCAAACATCAGCCAATGAAAACCCTCCGGATCACGGCGGCCTGATGGTCAACCAATCACAGGGACTGTTGGGAGTTACATTCCACTGCATGATCAACGAGTCCCCACAAGTCAAAGACTGGCTCACAGCAGCTAAGAACAGCCACGTGCCCGAGCAATTGACGTCTTGGGGAGGAATTCCTTCCAGAACCCAGTACAGGGTCCACGCATTCACTCTTTGAAACACTCACTCGCCCCTCATTCCTGCACCTGTCTGCTCACCAGATATTTCCATTTTCAACGTACACTGCTTTCCTGGCCCACTGTCACCATCAGACCTCCTAAATGAAACACAGGGTCACTGTGTCCCCCTCCTCTTGGCTATCCAAGGACCCATCTATATAATTTACACACAAACACACATCCTCACACACCCTTGGGCAAACCTCCACATCTCTCCAGGATTTTGTCAACTGCCTTCATCCTATTGAAAGAACTGCTGGAAGCCACCTTATTTGGGGCCTGGCGATGCCTGACAACAAGCTGGGACGAGAGCAGAACAATGCCTGCGGAAGGTCAAAGAACATCCTTTTCTCCTGTACAGACATGTTTATTCCCAAACAGATTCCAGGAGATCATGTTCTCCTTCTGGATGTATAACCATGGCCACAAAAAAAAAAAAAACAATACCCACCGTGGCCCATGAGCAACAGTCTTACAGGGCGGGATCAGCATGATCTCCAAGCATCTGGAAATGTCCCTCCGCGCTCCAGGCCGCTGGGTCTGTCTCAGATGCAGTTCCTGGATCTGAAAAAGCAGTCTTCCTGGGATTTAGTGTTTGGGCCTTTCCTATTCTCCTTGTGGTTTGCACTTAATCCTGACAATTACTTCCAGGCCTCCTGCCGGGGAAGTTTCTGCAGGAGAACTGCTTGGCATTTCCCCAGCCCGGGGGATGAAATGATTGATGGTTCTTTCACTGTCCAGCAGGAAAGCCTGAAGGCCGGCCAGAAATATCACTTGGCCCAGCGCTGGCCCCCAACCTCTACTCTTGATTCCATCCCTGATGGCTCCTCAGGACTCTGGTCCATCAGTTACCCTCAGTCTCCCTCCCATTGTCAATCACTTCTCCACCGCCTCCTCCTGGCAGCTTACAAACATGGTTACAACTTATTTATCCCAGGAAAAAAAAAAAAAGAGAGAAGTACCATTTCCTCAGGTCTCCTCCCCTGGAAGTTACTTCCCTATCCTGGGTTTCCCACGCAGCCACACTCCTTGAAAAGATTTGCTCTCTGCCTGTCTTCTCTACGTCATCTCCCCCCAACAAAACAAAGAAAGCCCATTGCCATCAAGGGACAACCTGTAATGACCCTCTGGGCAGAGCAGAACAACACAAGCAGACTGGCACATCTTTGTCCCTCAGAGAGGCTGGTGGGTTCAAACCATCAACCTGCTGGTTAGCAACCACATGCATTAACCACTGCATCACCAAAGCTCCTTGGTCATCTACCACATTCCCCTCAAACCAAGGAAAACTGCCTGGGGTCTCATCACTGTGGCAAGATTCTTACAACAAAGATCACCAGTGACTAAGTGAATTGAATCAACACCAATTCACTCCTGCCGAGTTGGTCTTGGGTAGGCAGCCTGGGGTACGCAGGGCTGGGGACCTTCATTTACTCTCCTGATTGTCACTGATCTGCACCCTCTGGGGTGAGCACTTGACCAGGCTCTGGACGGCATGGTCTGCCACAGGGCTCTTATGGCTTATCAGGGATAAGGATGTGATGGGGACAGGGGCGTGGTGTGGAGGGCGGTGCTGTGGGGGTTTTCTGGTTGTTGGTGGTGTTGTTGCTAGACGCCATCGAGTCATCTCTGACTCATAGCAACCCTATGCACAGCAGAACAAAACACCGCCTGGTCCCACACCAGCTACGCAATCCTTGCTGTACTTCAGCCCATTGCTGCAGCCACTGTGTCAATCCATCTCGGTGAGGGACTTCCCCTCTTTCCTTGACCCTCCACCTTACCAAGCATGACATCCTTCTCCAGGGAATGGTTCTGACAATATGACTGTGGTAGTTAAATTTATATGTCAACTTGGCTGGGCCTGGTTGAGTGGCTGGGCAGCTGGATGTAGTATTCCCCATGATGAGACTGGTATATACAAATGGGATGGCCTTAACAAACAGGAGTTCATTCTCTTACAATTTGAACTCAGACTTCTAGCCTCCCAAATTGTAAGAGAATGAACTCCTGTTTGTTAAGGCCATCCCATTTGTGGTATATATTCTTGTCAGAGTGGCACTAGGGAACTAGAACAATGACCAAAGTAGGTCAGATGAAGTCTGGCCATTCTTGCTTCCAAGGAGCATTCCAGTTGCATTTCCTCCAAGACAGATTTGTTAGTTCTCTTAGCAGTCCATGGTACTTTTAGCATTCTTCGCCAACACCACAACTCAAAAGTATCAACTCTTCTTCAGTCTACCTTACACCTTGTCCAGGTCTCATATGCATATGAGTTGACTGAAAATACCATGGCTTGTGTCAGATGCATCTTAGTCCTCAAGGAGACATATTTGCTCTTCAGCAACTGAAAGAGGTCCTTTGCAGTCAATATTCCCAGTGCTGTACGTCCTCTGATGTCCTGACTGCTGCGTCTATTGACGTCGATTGTAGAACCAAGCAATGTGAACTCTTTGACAACTTCAATCTTTTCTCCATTTATTATGATAGTGCCTAAGGTACTTGACTGCTTACCAGAAGGCTGGCAGTTCAAACCCACAAGCCACTCCTCAGAAGAAAGATTGGGCAATCTACTTCCATAGTGGCACTGCCTTGGAAACCCAAGGAGAGGTCACTATGAGTCAGATTCGACTTGACAGAAGTGAGTTTGTTTGGTTTTTGGTGTTTATTGGTCCAGTTGTGAGCATTGTTTTCTTTATATTGAAGTGGAATCCATACTGCATACTGCAGTCTTCAATCTTCATAAGTAAGGGCTTCAAGTCATCCTCACTTTCAGCAAGCAAAGTTGTGTTGTCAGAGTATCACAGGTTATTAATGATTCTTCCCCCAATCCTGATGCTACGTTTCTCTTCATATAGTCCAGCTTCTCAGATTATTTGTTCAGCATACAGATTGAATAAGTATGGTGAAAGGATACAACCCTGACACACACCCTTGCTGATTTTAAACTGTGCAGTGTCCCCTTGGTCTGTTTGAATGACAGCCTCCTGGTCTATGCATAGGTTCCTCATGAGTACAATTAAGTGTTCTGGAATTCCCATTCTTCTCAATGTTAGCCATAATTTGTTATGATCCACACAATCAAATGCCTTTGCATAGTAAATAAAACACAAGGAAACATCTTTCTGGTATTCTTTGCTTTGATCCAAGATCCATCTGACATCAGCAATGCTATCTCCCATTCCACATCCTCTTCTGAATCCAGTTTGCATTTCTGGAAGTTCTCTGTCAATATACTGCTGCAACTGTTTTTGAAGTATCTTCAGTAAGATTTTACTTGCTTGTGGTATTAATAATATTGTTCAATAATTTCCATATTTGGTGGGATCACCTTTCTTTGGAATGGGTACAAATATGGATCTCTTCCAGTCACTTGGCCAGGTAGCTTTCTTCCAAATCTCTTGGAATAACCAAGTGAGTGTCTCCAGTGGGGCATCCATTTGTTGAAACATCTCAATCAGTGTTCCATCAGTTCCTGGAGCCTTGTTCTTCGCCAATTCCTTCAGTGTAGCTTCAACCTCTTCCTTCAATACCATTGGTTCTTCATCATATGTCACCTCCTGAAATAGATGAAGACTGACCAGTTCTTTTTAGTACAGTGACTCTGTATATGCCTTCCATCTTCTTTTGATGCTTCCTGCATCATTCAATATTTTCTCCATAGAATCTTTCAATATTACAACTCAAGTCTTATTTTTTTTTCCTCACTTCTTTCAACTTGAGAAATGCCGAGCACGTCCTTCCCTTTTGGTTTTCTAACTCCAGATCTTTGCACAATTCATTATGGTAATTGGCTTTGTCTGCTTGAGCTGCTCTTTGAAATCTGTTCAGCTCTTTTATTTTGTCATTTCTTCCATTTGCTGTAGCTATCTTCTCTCAAGGGCAAGTTTCAGTTTCTTCTGACATCCATTTTGGTCTTTTCTTTATTTCTTGTGTTTTTAATGACCTCTTGCTTTCTTCATGGATGATGTTCTTGATGTCATCCCACAATTCTTGTTTTTGGTCACTGGTGTTTAATACATCAAATCTATTCTTTAGATGGTCTCTAAATTCAGAAAGGATATATTCAAAGTCATATTTTGGCTCTTGTGGACTTGTTTTAATTGTTTTTTAACTTCTTGTTGCACTTGCATGCGAGCAGTTGATGGTCTGTTCCACAATCAGCTCCTGGCCTTGTTTAAGCTGAAGATGTTGAGCTTTTCCATCGCCTCTTGCCACAGATGTAAACAATCTGATTCCTGCATACTCCATCTGGTGAAGTCCAGATGTATAGCCACCATTTGTGTTGTTGAAAAAAAAGAAAAAAGTATTTGCAATGAATAAGACAATGGTCTTGCAAAATTCTATCATGCGATCTCCAGCATTATTTCTGTTACCATGGCCAAATTTTCCAACTACCAGTGATTCTTCTTTGTTTCCAACATTTGCATTGCAGTCACCAGTGATAATTAACAAATCTTGATTGCATGTTCCGTCAATTTCAGACTGCAGAAGTTGATAAACATCTTCAATTTCCTCATCTTTGGCTTTGGTGGTTGGTGTGTAAATTTGAATAGTAGTAGTATTAACTGGTCTTCCTTGAAGACGTATGGATATTATCCTATCACTGACAGCATTGTATTTCAGGGTAGATCTTGAAACATCCTTTGTGATGATGAATGCCATGCCATTCCTCTTCAAATCATCATTCCCGGCACAGTAGAGCATATGGCTGTTCGATTCAAAATGGCCAAAACCAGTCCATTTCAGCTCACTAATTCCTAGGACATCAATCTTTACGGCTTCCATTTCATTTTTGACAACTTCCAATTTTCCTAGATTCATACTTCTTACATTCCATGTTCTGATTATTAATGGATATTTGCAGCTGTTTCTCCTCAATTTCAGTCATGCCCCATCAGTGAAGGGAGGTCCCAAAATGAGGGATAAAGAGGAATATGTGATCCGAAAGGGGCTTAGGAGGAACATGCAAAGGGAATGCATGTGTGACAGTGTTGAGATAGGTAATTGAGACCAAGGCCACAGTGCCAGGCAAAGAAGCACAGGGAAGGTGGTGTGAGCCTGGACTGAAGGGACGTGAAGGACGAGACAGTGCCCACCAGCGTCTGGGTTTGGAACTTACTCTAAAGGCAACCGAGAGCCCTGAGGGCTATTCTGCCCTTCCATTCACTGGCATGGACACATCACAGAATGCCAGGGGCCAGGAATCAGGGGATCGTCACAAGAAAGAAAAGAGACACTGGCTACTTCAATTCTACTTATATGGGAAACACCATGGTGCACTTTGGGGTTTTTTGGAGGAGATTGTGGGCCCATCCCCTGTTTGACAAAGAAATGTGTTTATTCCACAAGGGTCAGGGAGACAGGAATGCAAATGTGCTTAACTGAATAACCTGCCATCAGTGGAACAATAATATCGATAAACTACAAGGTCAAGTGTGCATGCACACCCCAAAATATATGCTCACAAACTCGCACTCATTCTCACACATGCTCACATGCTTACACATGCACACACATTCACAGATACAAACAAATGCACTCCCCCACACACGTTTTTACATAAACATGCACACTCACATGTGCAGTCATGCATATCAATCACATGTACACTCATACACATACAGTCACACATGTTCACACTCGTGCTCATGCACCTATGTATATACTCTTTAAAGCAGATGCACACACACAAGCATATGCACTCACACTCATGCATTCATATATAGTCACACATGCATGCATGTATACCACACATACCTACACACATACACACACTTTCACACACATCCATACATGCATATTCATACACACATACATTTACATGCACACATGTATACACTCACATACTCACAAAATGCATTCACCCATGCACACTCATACTCACACATACATACGCTAACATAGTAACACACTCGCATGTGCACACTCACACATGCACAGTCACATGTGCATAGACACACATGCACACACATAAGACAGCCAAACACATGCACCTACTCACAAAGCACACTTAAACATGGACACTCACACTTGTGCACATATGCACTCACATGCACACATGTATATGCTCACTCACATGCACACGCTCATAAACATGCATACTCCCACACAAGTACACAGACACATGCATACCATCCACCTGCATGCATTGCCTCATTTATTCCTGAACTCCTAAATTGCAGCCTGTACTAGACAATAAAACAGACAGGATATTCGTTATCATCAAACAAATATGAAAGGGAGCTGTAGATAACGTGAGGATTCCGAAAGTTAAGTGCTATTTTATGGTACCTTTCAATTTAGAAGTGCATTGCAGATAATACATGGCTTCAGAGTAAACCATTGATGTATTGTGTTGTTAAGATCAATGAATTATTAAAAGGATAATCTTTTAAACACCAAGAAATTGTCTTCTAGTGTACTCTGGAGGCCTTTGGTAAATGCATTACACATGCAAGTCAACCACTGTCTCGGCTGTAATTTGTACAAGTTCCAAGCATCCACCTGCCATCCCAGTGATACAGTCTTCTGCCAGCCCTGTGGCTAGGTGAGGCCCTGCAGCTGGGGGTGTGGGGCCCGGAAGCAGCATCACACATCACACTCCACCCTCTACTTCTCTAGCCGACTGAGTGGGCTCTCTGGTGCCCCATTCTTATTGCCTTCACGGAAGCACTTGCTGCCTCTGCGGATGAGCAAGTTCTTCGCCTTCCTACCTCTGGACGGCTACAGGAACTGCCTTAGCTTCAGAGAGTCGCCTCCCTTGAGGATTCGCCCCGTCCCAGGCAGCCGTATCTTAAGAATGACTGAAGCCAGGACACTGTACTAGAGATCCACGAGACACACGAAGGAGTCTGTGTCCAGGGAGCCCAACAAGCAGCATCAACCCAGAATTCCAGTCCCACTTGACTGGTACAGCTGTCACCCCCTCAACACTGTCCCCAGTCATGCCACATACCTGGGCTGCCATCCCCCACTTCTCCATGGGAGAGCATCACACTCCCCCTCCAGCCCACAGCAAACCTCTGCACCTGCCCTCCAGCCCTGTGCTCCCTGCCCCATGCTTCTACAGCTCTCAGCAGTGGGACAGCCCCTGCTGATCAAAGGCCCCGCACTGCCCACGAACATTTAAAGCCAGCCACATATGCAGGTTCTCCAAAGCTGTCGGTGTTGTGTGCCTTCGAGTTGGTTCAACTGGTCAGAGGGCTTGGCTGCTGACCAAAAAGCTGGCAGTTGGAATCTGCCAGCTACTCCAAGGGAGAACAACCTGGCAGTCTGTTCCAGTAAAGATTATAACCTGAGAAATGCTACAGGGCAGTTCTACTCTGTCCTCTAGGGTCGCTATGAGAATTTTCCAACTGCCACATTAAAAAAGTAAAATGAAACAGGTGAAGTTAATTTCAAGGCTCTATGTATAAATTTATAAGCATGAATTTAACTTAAAAATTATTGATGAGCTTTTTCACATCCTTTTTCCCAACACTAAGCCTTTGAAACCCATTTTGCATTGCATGCTCGCAGCATGTCTTAGTGTAGATCAGTCACATCTAAAGGACCCAACAGCCAAGGTGGCTTCCTGTGCTGGAAAGTGCAGACCATGCATGCCACAAAGACGACGATTAGAACGTGAGCCATGGACTGGCCCTCAAAGGTGTTTACTAAGTGTTTGCTGAATGAATGGATAGCCAATGATGAATGGATGACTAAAGGGACGATCAAGGACAAGTTCATGAATACATATCTTGGTTACCTGGCCCATGCCTGGAAAGTGATCAAAAGCCCCTGCCTCTGCTATGCTCAGGACCCTTGTGTACAGGGCAGCATCTTCCCTTGTACCTGTACCCAACATAAAGTCCAACATGAAAGCATGGACACGTCAGGGCACAGGCTTTAAGCAAAAACTTCAGAGGACAGACCTTTGCCATTTGCTAGCTGCTAAGCTTGGGGAGATTACTCATCTAACCAAGCAGCACCCCATTTCCTCATCTGTGAAAGGAGAAAGGAGAGTAAGGAGAGTGGTCCTAGCATCACTACGGGAACCCAAGGAGACGCTGCATGTAAATCACCCTGCATGGGATACATGTTCCCTTAAAAAGTGCGCTAACACAGCCACACGTGAGGCTGACCAGAGAGAGGAGAAATGTTCATTCACTGACTCATGTATAGAACTAACAGTGTTCATTCAATGCTGGTGGCCATGAGACGGTCTTCTCCGTTCTCCCAGGGAAGAGAGCACTAATCAAGCACCCCAGCTGTTGAGCACTAAATCCACTGCCACAGTCCTTGCCAAGGTCATGCTTCCCAAATGCTGCTCCCAGTCAGTTACTGAGAGTAACAGGGACACTAGGGAAGACCCATTCCTA
The DNA here is from genome assembly GCF_000298275.1 of Orycteropus afer afer. NCBI lineage: Eukaryota > Metazoa > Chordata > Mammalia > Tubulidentata > Orycteropodidae > Orycteropus > Orycteropus afer. The sequence continues at coordinate 7,246,311 of NW_006921644.1, read as the reverse complement.
GGGGTTCCAAGGCCCCTGATGGGCAACTCTGGCTCAAGGACATCCCAATGGCCTTATCGAACTTCCTTAGAACTGCACTGCAAACTAAGACAACCCCTAGCCTTTCTCCCTACCCTCCATCCTTCACTCAGGGCAGAACTCTATGGCTCTCCCAGAATCCCTGGTTCTTTCCCCATTTTCTCTTCTAGGTATTTTTTCTAATACATTTCTTGGAGCTTAATCCTATTGGTGCAAAGGTAAGCCCTTGTTTGCTAATCAAAAGGTTGGTGGTTCAAACCCACCCAGTGGCTCTGCAGAAGAAAAGATGTGGCAACTTTCTCTGATAAAGATTATAGTCGAGAAAATGATGGGGCAGGTCTCTATGAGTCAAAAATCAACTCAAGGACACACAGCACCACAACAATCCTGCTTTAGTGTCTGTGTCTCAGAGGACCCAACAGAACACAATTGACAATACCTCTGGCTCTATTATAAGAAGGCTAGGAATACAGCTATGGACAAGACACTACAGCTTCTGCTCTCTTTGGAGTGTAGAGAGTTTGGAGAGTGAGGCTGGAGTTTGGGAGTGAAGAGAAGACTGGCAGAGAGTTAGGCTGAGGAAATGAGAAGGGATTCAGTGAGGAAGGGGCTGGTAAGAAGTCTGGGTAGGAGATTCCCTCTGATGGGGCAGAAGGGGGTTACGCCAGGGAGTGACACCATCAGACTTACGTTTTTTCAAAGATCAACACTCATACAACCCAACACTCTTACTGTTGCCTAAGAGGCCCCACATGATTGCCACATGACCCCCACCTCTGTAGCCCACTTCTTGCTATTCTTCCCCTTGCCCTCTCCCCCCAAACTCTATCATCCTTCTTGGCATCCCTGAAACCCACTGAGGCCTTAGCTATTGTCCTTCTCTCTGGGTAGCACATGCTCCCCATGATACTTACATTTCATGTCAGTCTTTCTCAGATGTGACCCCACTGGGAACATCTTCTAATCTAAAGTCACCCCCTCTCTTTTGACCCTTCTTTACTTCTCTTCTTTGATCTCATCCCTACCTGAATGATACTGTCAGTTGTCTGTAGCCCCCACTAGAATGTCACCTTCCCTGGAGCCTGAACTTTGCTTCTTCCCAACTAGGTGCCCAGCATGGACAACAACACGTGTGTGTCATATATATCCAGTAACTGCTCAATGACAGGATGGAGGACTGAACGCCTTCAGACAAAGGACCATACTATTTCTTAACACAGCCTGAGATGCAGAAAGACTTGGTAAATGTTTGATAAGGAATGTGGGAAATAAAGATGGCGGCTGGCCTCTCTATGGATACTGGATTAGAGTACTCCTACTGGGGACTGGAAATTATGCAACTGGTAGTGGCTGGGTAGGGACTGGGGGTTGTATAAACCCAGGTGGTACAGTGAGAAAAAGAGAGATGGATAGGGTGGTGCAAAGGTTAAGTGCTCAGTGCTAACCAAAAGTTTGGTGTTGGAACCCAGCCAGTGGCCTAGAGGAGAAAGACCTGGTGATTTGCTCCCATGAAGATTACAGCCTAGAAAACCTATGGGGCAGTTCTACTCAGTCTCACAGGGTGGCTAGAGTCAGGTGGTATGAAGGTAAGTGGTCCCAGGATGCAGAGGGGCAAGTGGAACTCAGGTCTGGGAGGAGGTCCTACTCAGCCAGACCCAGAAATGGAATGGTGGTGAACTGAGCTCCAGTAATCAGAGGGTGGTTGTAGAGTTTTATAGAAGATCCTGTATAGCTTCCTGGGGTCTGGCCCAGAGGGAACAGGGAATGGCCAAGTCTTGGCCAGTAGACCCAACTCAATTCTAAGGAAACAGTTTGGTGTTCCTATGTGCCAAACAGAAAGGGACGCCATCACTTCAGAAACACTTGGAGTACAGCATTTTCCTAAAGTGTTCCTTGCCGGGAAAATTAGCACTGTATCATCAATGCATCACATTTGTACCTTCTGATTGTGAATAAACCATTACCTGACTCAGTCCACATTCTACGCTGTTTACTTCCGTAGGTGGTTCACTTTGGAGTGAAGGTTCTGCACGTTCCTAACACTTCTTGCTATTGCTTATGCTGCATTAAACTTGCCTGTATCTATTTTTGCATTTCTCCCATTTTAAGCTGCATCTGTCAAAACTGCTGATGCCAACACATATGTATTTGTGTGATTTTGTACCATATTAAAAACTCAGATTTTTCCTTTGATTATCTAATTGGCTCTAGTGCTGGTGAGGCTTTTCTGTTTGGAGTTTGCTGGTTTGTTTGTTTTTAATCTATGATGCCTCATTTACATGAAACTCAGGAATCCCAGTTGTCCACAATTAGACTGGCAACGACTTTGACGTCTGGTTTATTATTTTTTCCTCTCTCACTCATGGAGGACACAACTCTTAGACAATTGTCAGGCAAATTTACAGTAAAGTTACTGTTCACAGCTTGCACGTTTTACCATCCTTTTCTTAGAGAGCCAAATGTGAAAATGTGTTCAACAATTACTCTATTAAGTTCAGTATCTGTGAAAAATAATTATCGTATTTGACACTAGTATAAAATGCCAGCATTCTAAATAAAAGAGTGGAAGGGTTACTAGATCCAAATTCTCAGAACCGCCTGGATGCTTTTCATAATTTGGAAAACTCAGTCAACATATTGCGGCAAGAGAAAAAAGGGCACTGCGCATGTCAATGAGTTGTCTCCCAGTTATTTTTAATTAAATGCTAAACGACAGAACAACTTGCAGTGGCTCTGTTAAACTTCATGGGCCTTCCCACTCCAAACTCCCTTCTCGTATGTAACAAGCAATGAGACAATAAACTGTCTGCTGGAAGCCTGATTGGCCTTCCAAGCACACCTCGAGTGGTGTGACTCTCACACATGCGCTAAGCAGACTGCCATTCTCCAAAAATGTGTTTGGCCTCCTCTTTGAGGACCATGTTGAGAGCAGGGACACACCACTCTGAATAGCCTTTATGGGGACAATCTTCATTCATGGATAATGAATTTGGTTTTTGTAACAGTTAAATGTCATCCAGAACCAATCTTGGTGACTAAGTTACGTGAGACCTTGGTGTGTGGAAGTATGAGCACATGCTGGGCACATGTGAGAACTTAATAATAACGTGCCGTTGACACGAGCCCCAGCTCACAGCAATCCCGTTGTGCTGGTAGGGTTCTCATTGTGCGAGGCTTTCCCTCCTGCTCTGTCCTGTCTGGAAGCTCTGCTGAAAGTGGCTCAGCATCATGGCAACACACAAGGCTCCAGGAAAGGCAAGTGCTGGCTGTGCATGACGTGCACGGGCCAGGAACCGAACCCGAGTCTCCCACGTGGAGGCGAGACTTCGACCACTGAACTGCCGCTGCCCTGTAACAACAACACACAAAACCACTGCCACTGAGTCAATTCCAACTCCCAGTGACCCCCATTGGGTCCCCGAGGCTATAAATCTTCATGGAAGTAGACTGCCCATCTTCCTTCCATGGAGTGCCTGGGGGGTTTGAACTGCTAACTTGGTTAGCAGTCAAATGCCTTGGGCACTGTGCCACCAGAGCTCCTTACAACAACAGCAAAAGTGACTAATTATTCCTAAGTGCTTTCTGCCCCAAGCAGTGTAATGTGCTAAGTATTATAGGTGTTTTATATCATTTAATCTACAGGACAGTCTTATGAGGAAATAACATCATTCCATTTTACAGATGAAGACACTGAAGCACAGAGAGGTTAAGTAATTTGCACAAACTCAGTGAGTTCCTAAGGGGGAGAGCTGAGGTTCAAACTCAGATGTTTAACCTCAAGCAGCTCAAACTGGCTGAGCCAATAGTTATAAACAAGAGGTCAAAAATGTTCTGAGCAACAGCAGTTCACTGTTCTCATCTAAGACAAGAGACAAGCACAAAGCAAGGTTACAATAAGGACTGAAGTAGTAATCATACATACACTTGCCAATACTCTCATTAGCCGGGGCAGGGCCTGCTATTTCTTGGCCATTTCATTGTTGAGGGGGTCATTCTTTTGCTTGACCATATGGGAACCGAAAGTGTGACCACTTCTCTAGGTCAGGACTACAGGAATAATGTAAGCCTTGTTCTGTCCAATGATGTGGTCATGGTATTCACACACATGACACAGGCAGTCCTCTGGAACTATTCACTCATGTTTCTACTAAGATGGTCTTTTCTGATATAAATAAGAGCCCATGGTCTGACAAGTCCTTGAGTGGCAAGAGAGACAATGGAGCCACCCACCTGACATGCAGACTCTTCTGCGCAATCCACACTGGCTGGCATACAGCCAATGGACCTTTTTATTTTCAGCCCTGTGTTCAGTTCCTACTGCGCTAAATGTAAGGGAATCCGAGGTGAATAAGACACAGTCCTGGAGAGTAACCTGACAGAGATGTATCCAGTTCAAGATGAGGATTTCCAAAATGTACTCTCTATTCTTTGAGTTTCTAAAAAGCAATGTGGGATGAAGAGGTTTGGGAAATGGGGGTTCCACCAACCTGCCTCTTTCCTGGAGGAAATCTTGGATACCCAAGACAGGGAGTGTTTCCACCCAGATTATTCCAAACATCCTCCAGAAAGAACAATTCACTTCACTCAGAACCTCTGAACAGGATGGGCTTTGGTGAGAACTGTGGACAGTGCTGTTATGGAGGTGGGCAGTGTGAAGAGAGCCCTAAAATACAAGGGACTTGAACAGAACATCAACACTAGCTGCAAAAACCCCTCTTCTATAACTTTACCTCACATTCACTCAACCTTTCTGAGCTTCTGGTTTCTTATCTCCAAATGAAGATAAGAACATCTCATGGCTACCCTGCTGTTTATAGGGTTTCTGTGAAGGCTAAATAAAGCAACAAATTCAAGCATGCCTTGTAAACTCCACTCTGAGAATCCAATTCTTCAACGTTTTTCACTGAGCATTTCCCTCTTTAAGGCCTCCGGACTGCAACCCAAGACTCCAATGAGGTTCCAGAAGAGCAGACCCAGGACCACTGGCTTGAGTCATTTGTTGCCAACTCTAGCAAAGGAACAGCAAGGAAATGGGTTTGAGATGGCCAATGAATCCAGGGCCTCTAAAGGAGGAGGAGGCTGGGAGTGGTGATGAGTGACCAAACTTACATTCCCTGCAGAAAGGGTGGGGTCTTCTGCACCATCCCATCCCAGTCAGTCCCGAGGTGGACAGTCATAGCTTTTTTTTTTTTTTTTT
>NW_006921644.1:7206393-7233251 GCF_000298275.1 Orycteropus afer afer | reverse complement strand
TGTGCAATCCTTCTGCCTAGTCCGCCAACTTGCCGGAAACCGACAGTCATAGCTCTTGATGGCTCTTGGTGACGGTCTCCTGCCCTAAGCATTTCTTCTGGACCAGCCTCTCAGGTTACAAATTACCCAGGCTGACTATAATCCCTCTCAGTCTAGCTCCACCAACATTGCAGAAAGGGTCCCCAGGGCCTGAAACCAGCATCCAGTGATCAGTGTCCTCAGGTGTCATGAAGACTGGAGGACTACTGCAGATGTATTAGCTTTGTATTTTGGAACCCACATTACTAGAGAGAGCAATGAAGCCGTGGAGTGTCAAAGATGTAAAACCAAAGCACCAAGAGGCCTTCATCACAGAAATGCATTTATGTTCTCAATAAATGTCCTATGGAAGTCTTTGGCCCAGGACACTTTCCAAAAAATATGTCTATACTTATGTCAACAAACCTCTCTGTGATAGTCTTCCTACTGGAAAACCTTAAATTGGCCAGGCACTCAGATAGACATTGTTTTTCTGTACTTTTTTTTTTTTTTTAATTTGAAAGGAAAAGACATTTAGATTGAACCAGTGCTTTTAAAAAGGGTTTATGGTTTGTTCTTTGTCTAAAGCAATATTGAAATATAATGTAGACAGAATCAGCTCTATTACATGAGCCTTCTTTGTCAGGACCCACTGAAGAAATGCTGCCAGGTCTAAATCCCAAAGACATATAAGCATCAGCAGAGAAACTGGCATGCTTTTGTCCTATAGATACTGTGAGCCAAGGACCTGGAATGTTGTCCCTCTTGGCTTTGGCTGTCGGTATGATCTCAAATTCACAGTCCACCCCTGGTGTCTAAACAGGGTAGACACCATGGGTGCCAACCTGCTCCCAGCATCATCCCATTTGCCTATTTGTATTTTTCCCTCCACTCAACTTCATAATCTAGCTTCTTCTTGCCATAATGCCATAATGACAGTAAGTCCTCTTAAGTCATTTTTGAAGCAAGGAAAACTGATGGGTAGACAGACTGGTAAAGAGGCAGACAGACTGATCGATAGAGAGCAGACAGACACAAGTTTCCTTATCAAAAGTGTCCTGGTTAACTTCACGCTTCTATCCATTCACTATGACTCAGGAATGTAAAGACGATATGTGAAGGGTATTTTTGGAACAGAGGATTTCTGTACGAATTATTTTCTGTGCAAAAACAAGGCTAAGGAGAATCAAGAGTGTCTCTCACTCACATGAGGATGTTTAATGGAAGTCACTTATCAAAGTGGCCCCCCAAAATAATGATTTCTCAGGGAAGGAAATAAGGAGAATGATTAACTTGGGGAAAGTATTAAAGGCATGAGATCATATGACACCCCATGCATGGAAAGCAACCCTATAGCTTTACCCAAAACAGACAATTTACATGGGCCACCAAACAAAACAGTAAACAAAGGCACCTAGAAGACAATAACAACAGTAAAAACCAAACTCACTGCCATCGAGTCACATCTGACTCATAGCGACCCCTCCTTGGGTTTCTGAGGCGGTATCACTACGGAAGTAGATTCCCCAACCTTCCTTCCGAGGAGTGGCTGGTGGGCTTGAACAGCCAGCCTTCTGGTTAGCAGTCAAATGCCTTAGGTATTTCAAGTAAAACAAGGTATTTTACTTAAAGTAAAAGCCCTTTATCTCATTCTTCCTGGATAATACAGTGAATGGATCTATTTAGTTGGGAAGGTTTGCATTACAAGTGGCTTAACTACCCTTACTGATGTCCTTGGCTGCCTGGGGCCAGCCCTGACCCATGGCAACCCCATGCACAATGGGCCAGGTCCTATCCGCACTGGCTGATTTTCAGAGGCAGATCACTAGGCCTCTCTTTCAAGTCCATCTCAGTTGGGAAGCTCTGCTGACACCTGTTTAGCATCTTAGCAACATGCAAGCCTCCACTGCCCCACGGGTGGGGGCTGAGCGTGAGGAGTGGTGGCTGGGAACCAAACTTGGGTCTCTTGCTTAGATGAGAATTCTACAACCGGGCACTAATGTGTGACAGAGTAACACCCAGCTCCAGCTCCAAATACACTTACAACCATTGTTGGCAAGTCAATTTCAACTTACAGCAACCCCGTCTGTTACAGGATAGAACTGCTTGTAGGGTTTTCTTTTGCTTTTTTTTTTTTTTAAATTGTGATTTGGGTGAAAGTTTACAGAGCAAAATGATTTTCCATTCAACAACTCATACACATTGTGTTTTGCAACATTCACTGCAATCCCCACAATGTGACAGCACTCTTCCGTGTTCTCCCAGGTTTAACATTTCCTTTCATCCTTCCCTATTCTTTCTTCCTGAGCTTTATCCTTGGGCAAAGGATACCTTTGGAAGTCACATGGTTGGTTGTTCTAAAGAATGCATACCTTCCTGCTGTTACCATTCACCTTCTACACTTGTCTATGATTTGGCTGAAAAGTTGAGCCACAGGGGTGAATTCAGTCCTCAGCTTGAAGGGCCACAGACTGGGGGTTCCACGAGTCTCTGTCCGACCAGTAAGCCTGGTCTTTTATGATTTCAAATTTTATTCCAATTTTTCTTCCACTCGATCTGGATCCTCCTATTGTGATCCCTTTCAGAGCAGTCAGCAGTGGTGGCCAGGCACTGACAGGTTCTTCAGGTCTCACGGTCCTGGAGGCTGAGGTCACGTGGTCCATTAGTCCTCTGAACTAAGAGTTTCCTTGCATCTTTGATTTTCTTCACTCTTTGCTCTGGATGGGAAGAGACCACTAGTAGCAACTTGAGATGACCCCTCTCAAGCTTTTAAGACCCTGGGCACTACTCACCAAAGTAGGATGTAGAACACTGGCTTTGTGGACTGTTATGCCAATTGATCTTAGGAGCTCTGGTAGCATAGTGCCTAAGGCACTTGACTGCTCACCAGAAGGCTGGCGGTTCAAACCCACCAGCCACTCCTCAGAAGGAAGGTTGGGCAATCCTACTTCCATAGTGACACTGCCTTGGCAACCCAAGGAGGGGTCACTATGAGTCAGGTCTGACTCAACGGCACACAACAACAACACAACAACATGCCAACTGATCTTAGTGTCCCCTGAGACTATGGTCCTGGGCCCCCTGCCCAGTGCTCCATTCCCCCAAGTTGTTTGCTGATGACTAAACTTTCATAGCATAGTGGCTAAGTCACTTGCCTGCTAACCAGACGGCTGGCGGTTCAAACCCACCAGCCACTCCTCGGAAGGAAGGTTGGGCAATCCTACTTCCGGAGTGATACTGCCTCGGAAACCCAAGGAGGGGTCGCTATGAGTCGAGGCCAACTCGACGGCACATAACAACAACAACAACAAACTTTCATAATGTTGCCCTCATCTAATTTTCTTGGCTATAATCTTTATGAAAGCAGATGGACAGGCCTTTTTCCATGGTGCCACTCGGTGGGACTGAACCACCAACCTTTCAGTTAGCAGTCCAATACAAACTGTTTTCACAACCCAGGAACCTAACTGCACTGATCAAACCAAAAAGCAAACCTGCTGTCCTCAGGTCAATCCCGACTCACGGTGACCCTGGCCTCAGGTCAATCCTGACTCACGGTGACCCTGTAGGACAGGGTAGGACTGCCCATAGGCTTTTCAAGGCTGTGATCCTTAGGGAGTGAATGTCACGTCTTTGTCCTGCAGAGTTGGTGGCAGGTGTGAAATGCAAACCTTTTGGTTAGCAGCTGAGTGCTTAACCACTGCACCATCAGCGCTTCTTTAATTACGCTTTGGGGCAGACAGATGAACAATGTTTTAGTATTGCTGTCCAGAGATGAGTAACCCTGATCAGGGACAGAATGAGTTTGAGGTCATGGGAGCTGGGAACTGTAGAATTTCAGTGCTACAGGGGCTGCAGAATCCTTGCTTGCCCTGCCTCTCTGGTTCCAGCCCTGAGGATGAAGCAGCCACCTACACAGAAGGCTTGCTTTCCACCTGACCAGGACGAACACAGAGGCTGACCCACAGTGCCTGTCAGAGGCAATGGGACAAGATAATGGGATACTTGTCTGGTGTTTGCTGTTTGCAGTCCATCACTCATTTGACAGAAGAGGAAAAAGTGGCCCTCAGAGAAGAAGGGATGTGACCAAGATCACCTGGGTCCTGCCCTCCCAGTCCAGCATTTGTCCCCAGTCAGCCCAAATGCTTAGTCTTTATTCTAGACTTCAGAAAGCTTGCTAGAACTGCCATCTGTGATGAATGAGGCCATGGAAGCATTCATGTGGTCTACCTTTCCATGACTGGGCTACAAAGGACACAGGTAGGTAGCACCTGGAAACCCTGCACATCATTTTTTAAAAGGTTGTTGTTGTTTTCTGGAAATTGGATCTCAGAAAATCATACCAGAGACATTTAGTCAGAACAAAGGCAAGTAAAATACCTCAAGTACAGCACTTTATCCCATTCTTCCTGGATACAGAGAACCTGCCAACTTGACGGGACGGCCTTGTTTGTCCAGTTCTGATGAGTTTTCCACCTTTGACAGGGTGCAGTCTTCCCACTTTCCTATCACTCTTGTTTAGTGGAAAGTATCTGACAGGTTTCCGCCTTACACACGTTCCAGCTTTCGTAGAATATTATGTTCAAGAGAAACTGTTAAAATTCATGGAGCCAAGACCACCTCGCCCCACAGCTTGTCTCTGGAGGGAGAATTCAGCCTGTCTTCAAGCCACCCTGAGTTTCCAAGGGCTGAGAGGGGTGGGGTGTCTGCTAGTGGAAGCCCTCTGGAAACACTTCTCCATTGCTTTTGTCTCCCTGGATACTGTCACCCCACCTCCTTCCCACAAAGCTTCATTTCTCTTCTCCAGGTTCCTGGGGAAGGGAAAGGGATCCTCTGGGATTTCTCTGAGCTGTTCAAGCCCACTGGTTTTGAGGGCTCTTTCAGTAACAATGGGGTAAAATGTCTCCTCCTTCCACGTCATTCCCTTTCCCAATCTCTTCTCTGCTTTAGACTAGGAGTCAGCATACTACAATCTAAAGGTCAACTCACCCTCAACCTGTTTGTATAAATAAAGTTTTATTGGAACACAGCCACATTTATTCAGGGACATACTGTCTGTGGTGCTTTGGGGCTACAACAGCAAAGTCTAGTATTTGAGGAAGAGTCTGTATATGCAGACAAAGCCAGAAATATTTACTATGTAGCATTTACAGAAAGTTCCCCAACCTCTGCACTAGGTCAAAGAAGCCCTGGTGGTGAAGAGGTTAAGCATTCAGCTGCTGAATGAAAGGTTGGTGGCTTGAAACCACCAGCCACTCTGTGGAAGAAAGATGAGGCAGTCTGCTTCTGTAAAGATTCACACCCTTGGAAATGCTGTGGGCAGTTCTCTCTGTCCTGTCGTGTCACTGTGTGCTCTTACTGGCTCGGCTGCAATCGATTTGGAGTTGGCTGTTGCTGTTATGTGCCGTCGAGTCAGCCTCGACTCATAGCGACCCCTCCTTGGGTTTCCAAGGCAGTATCACTACGGAAGTAGATTGCCCAACCTTCCTTCCGAGAAGTGCCTGGTGGGTTTGAACCGCCAACCTTCTGGTTAGCAGTCAAGTGCCTTAGGCACTATGCTACCAGTTGGCACTAGACCATAAACGAAGATGAATCTGGGTACATGGCTTAAAGTGATTTTATTAAAGGGCTGTCTTTTTGTGTGTGTGTGATTTGGGTGAAAATGTACAGAGAAAATTCACTTTCCATACAGCAGTTCACATATACTTTTTCTCATGAAATTCAGTATAATTCACCCCAATGCAACAGATCCCCTCCAACTGCCTCCCGATAGTTAAGATAGGGAAGAGATAGTTACCTCTTCCCTTTCCTGTCCCCTGAAATGTCTCCCTGTGCATACACATCCCTTCTTTCTACCATGATTGTTCTCTCTAAGGAGTGTATCTACTTCAGGTTAATGTTCAACTCATATGCCTGTCTTTTGTTTGGTGGGAAGCCACAGGTGTGGGTTCAATTCCAGACTTGAAGGGCAGCTAGGGGCCATAGTCTCAGGGGTTCCACCAGGCTCTCTCAGACCAGCAAACCTGGTCTCCCCCTGCCTCCTTTTTTTTCCCCAAATGGATTTGAATTTTGGTTCCACATTGTTCTCCCTCTCTATCCAGGATCTCCTACATAGATTCCCCCTCTGAATTGTTGACAGTGGTAGCCGGCCACCATCTAATTCTTCTGTTTTCATAGTCATATAGGTTGCAGATCGCATGGTGTCCCAGTCACTAGAACTAACTCTTTCCATGAATCTTTGGTTTTCTTCATTCTTCTTTGCTCTGGACGAGTAGAGACCCATCATTGCATCTAGATGGCTGCTTGCAAGCTTTTAAGATCCCAGTGACTACTGGCCAAAGTAGGAGGTGGAACAATGTTTTGTGTACTGTTATGCCAATTGAGTTTGATGTCCCCTGTGACTATGGTCTGGAGACTAAAGGGCTATCTTTTGGTGGCATCTTCACCATTTGTAAGAGAAGCCATCTGGGGCGGGGAGTCTGCATTGATGTTGTTGAGAGGGACCTCAGTAAATAAGCAAGGCAAGTAAAAAGAAGTTCAAAGAAAAGAGGAGCCCAGGCCCAGAGCAGACACACAAAGGGATACTAATGGCATAATCAAAGGAGTCTTCATCTCCTATTGTTACCTGCTATTTTCCCTCAATGAGCAGAAGGGACTTCAAATTTAGGACAAAGAAATCATCACACAACCTGAAGGAGACCCACTAAAAGGTGGAGCATAAGGTGGCCCTGTGGCACTAAGCAATGGTGTCCTGTCCCTCAGCTCAGCTGAGAAGTCTGCCAGCATAAGGGACACGAGAAACTTAGGGAATCATTGTCAATAGACACCACCGTTCAGAATACTGCAGATAACACATGTCTGACTCTTAGAAACTGGAAAACAGCACATTCCTGAAGCTCCTCATGAGAAAGCCAAATTTTAAACCCTTATAGAATCATTAAGAAAAGAACAAACATCCCAATGAAAAAAATTACAGATATTATAAGTAGCCAATTTTAAGAAAGAGAAATAAATATGGTTAAAAACATGTTGAGTTCAAATTGCTGGTAAGTGCACAAAACGGAACAGCGGTGAGACTCCATGTTCGTCTGCTTGAAGGGCAAACCTTTGCAGAGATAATGCGTAAAGTTGGGAAGAGTGCAGAAAAGCAGGCGGCCTCATCCATATGGACGCACAAACTGGTGCAAACTTTTGCTGGGTGCAGCAGGAACACTGTTTAGTTTCAAAACATGCACACCCTGTAGCCAGCAATTCCACTAACAGACATAGAGTGTAGGAAATAATCATGAAAAAATATGTTCATTCATTACCACAGAAATTAGATATAATCTGAACACATTTGCACTAGTTTCCTAGAGCTGCCATGACAAAGTGTCACAAACCAGTGGCTTAGAAAACACATACATTTATTTTCTCAGCATTCTGGAAGATAGAAGTGTAAATCACCCATTAGCTAGGCCATGCACCCTCTGAAGTCTCCAAGAGAATGTCCTTTCTTATCTCTCCCAGTTTCTGACAGTCTCAAGGGCAGTCCTTGGCTTGTGGCAGCACCACTCCAATCTTTGTCTCATCATCACATGGCCATACTCTCTCTCTCTCTCTGTCTCTCTGTCTCTGTGTCTCTATTCCACTTCTTATAAGGACATCAGTCATAATGCATTAGGGGCTACTCCAATCCAACATGACCTCATCTTGACCATTTATAGCTGAAAAGCCCTATTCCCAAAGAAGGTCACATTCTGAGATTCTGGGAAGGATTTGAACTGTGTGGGGATACAACAGCCATAGCTGTTTGTTTATGGATATTTGTATTTTCAACCATGAGAATATCATTTAAGCCTAAGTTTATAAAAAAAGATAGGCCTTAGTAATGTAAATAAAATGTGTATGTGTGTGTGTGTGTCATCAGTGTATTTATAATAGCTAGACACTGTACTGAGAATTTAGTACATATTTTCATATTAGATTTTCACAACTCAATACTGAGTAACAGGGGAATATTAATGATAAAGACGTTGTTTGGTTGCTGTTGGGTGTCATCAGAGTGGTTCGCAGCAATCGTATGTACAAGAGAACGAAACACTGCCTGGTTCTGCACCTTCCTGACAGTCATTGCTATGTTTGAGTCCATTGTTGCAGCCACTCTTTGAGGGTCTTGCTCTTTTTCCCTGGGCCTCTACTTCACTAAGCCTGATGGCCTTCTCCAGGGCCTGGTCCCTCCTGACAACTTGCCCGAAGGACACGAGACAAAGCCTCACCATCTTCACTTCTAAGGAGCATTCCGGCTGTACTTGTTCTGAGACAGATATGTTTGTTCTTCTGCTGGCCATCGTAGCTAATATTTATTGAAAACTTCCTCAGTGCTGGGCACTTTGCCAAGTATCTTATGTGGATTACACCACTCAGTCGCAACATGATTTTATAAAGTAGGCACCATCATAAGCCCATTTTATAATGGAAAAGGAGCTGGAAAATGACATCCAAGGTTACACAGAAACTACATGGCACGGAGGGTTTGAACTCATCAAGTAATCTCACTCCAGAGTCTGCATTCTTAACCCCTGCACCATGATCTTAAGGGACTATTATTTCTTCCTCAAATGGATGGAAGCACAGATGAATGGATATACGAAAGGATGGGTAGATGGAAAAATGGATGGATGGGTAAAAGAATGGGTGGAAGGATGCATGGATGAAATGACAGATGACTGGCTACATGTGTGAATGTATCAGAAAAGAAAAAATACATAAAACTGTTTCTTTATGAGAGGTTCTTTCATGGTTTGTATTTACTTCTTTGTGTTTCTCAGAAATAATCAATTTTTCTATAACATCTTGCTTCTGGACTAAGGAAAGCAATTTTATATCAAAATTAATTACAATGCAAAGCACAAGGAATGTTCAAAGTGCCATGGTCTTTCTATCCGTCTCTTGCAATAGGATCATTTCATTTGAGGTTGAGGCATAGCTGAACACCACCCCTTTCTAATGCTACACACAACCCCAGAAGAAAAACTCCCACACACAGCCAAAACACAAAGCAACCTCCTGAACGCCACCCAAGAATCTGTGGGGAAGTCCAGCCAACTAAGAGGAAATGTGCAAATGGGATTTTCTCCCCAAAGAAAGAGCTTTGGGCTAAAGCCATCGTTGGCTAGAAAATAAAGATCTGTTGGACTTCCCTCCCTCCACATACACAGCTTCAAAGTTATCTTGTGAGCTGAAGATGGAAGGGAAATAGCATGGCTGTCGCGTTTTCAAAGGACTTTCACGCACATGCCGGACAAGGCTGAACAATCTGAAAAAGCAAAGTGGCTTGAGTCTTGCTGGTGTTGGAAACTCAGAAAGGCCTTTTCAGCCTTCACTGTTTCTAGTCCAATTGCATAACTGGACTAGAAGTGGGGCAGAGTTTAAATTTAACACGATGGCTTCCGTGATGACATTTCTGAGCCAACGTTCTATTAGTGTTCATTTTAGGTGAGTCAGACCCTACCACAGGGGACCTGAGGAGATAGAGTCCCCCATCCCTTATTTCCCACACTTCCTCCTCCATCCCTCTGCTTACCTTTCACAACATAATGTGTCTCCAAGGACTTGAAATTACTGGCACCAGGTTGCTGCTATTAACTAAATACCTTGCTTTGGCTGCTGCATCAGACAAGTAAGGGAGCTTCATTTTGTTGCCTGTCAGCTCTCCTAGTTAGAGGAGCTGCAGCCTGCTCCCTCCCCTAATGCCTCCACCCCAGGGAGCCCCCTTTCTCAACAACCCACCTCTGCTGGCTGCCAAGCCCATCTTGCACTTGCAGACTGCCTTCCCCAGGGAGAGGAGGCTCTTAGGAGTAGTCTCTGGTCTTAAAAGTCTATAAGCTGCTGGAGTACGCCTGCATTGTTGGAAAGGAAGGAGGGAGGGAACTTCAAGTACATGTTGATGACACATTCCATCTACAAGCTTCTCACCTATTTACTTCACGTTCATTGGGTACTTTGGTGGTTCAGTGGTGGAATTCTTTCCCTTCGTGGGGTTCGACTCCCAGCCAGTGCTCCTGACGCACCCACCCCTCTCCTGACAGTGGAGGCTTGCGTGTTGCTCTGATGCTGAATGGGCTGCAGTGGAGATTTGCAACTAAGATGGAGTAGGGGAAAAGCCCTGGGAATCTACTTCCACAAGTCAGCAGTGCAAAGCCAGTGGATCCCAAGGGCTCAGTCCCCAAGTGACCGTGGGGATGACGTGTGGCTGGGCAGCGTTCTGTCCCAGTGTGAATGGGTTGTCGTGAACTGAGGGCAGACTTGATGGCAGCCAAACAACAGCAGCACGGCATTCTTAACTCCTTGCCAGGCCCTGGTGTAAGAGTTCTTCTTAGAATCATTTATTAAATACGCCCAAGAAGGCTGGGAAGCAGTATCATAACTATCCCCATTCTACAGAGGAGGAAACAGAAGATCCCACAGTAAGCTTGAGTCAAGAATAAAACCCCTGTAGTCAGTAAGACTGGTGGTTCAAACCCACCAGCCACTCCTCAGAAGGAAGGTTGGGCAATCTACTTCCATAGTGACATGGCCTTGGAAACCCAAGGAAGGGTCACTATGAGTTGGGTCCGATTCAACGGCACATAACAACAACAACATGCCCTATCCCACAGAAAGCTTCAGAGTCAAGAATAAAAACCACACAGTCAGTTGTAGGGCTCTGTGCTCTGTTCATCAAGCCCTACGCTGTCCCAAGTGTGGAATAAAGCATTGGGGTGCTTTCTACCAACAGCATGATGATTCTGAGTGGCTGCCTACACGTGCATATGGTCATGTAGCCACAGAGTGGCCCTGTGAGAAGAGCATGAGCTCAGAAGCCCCTTATAGAAAAGGACACCCAGATGTCTGTCAGTGTTGTACTATGGGGGCTTGACTGTTGCTACCAGAAGCTGGGCCCCTCGTACTGCAAATACCCAGGGGGTTAGCCATGGTGCACAGGGTTCAGTGGAGCTTCCAGACTAAGGCTGACTAAGAAAACAGGCCAGTGAATACTCCATGGATCCGTACTAGGGGAAAAGAGACCCCAGATTCAAAGAGGTTCTAGAGACACACTTTTATTAAGCCTTGTACAGGACAAAGACAATCATCCAGGATGAGGGAAACCACCAGCATGTACCCAGTACAGAAAGCTGAATGGAGTCTGCTGAGTCATGGCCATGACTGAAAACAAAGGGGATCATCACAAAATCGTGATGGGTGGTAGACTGATTGGTCACTGTGGTGGGAGGGACTACAGATGCAGGGAAAACAGCATGATTGGTGTAAGTACATCACTGAAGACAGAAAATGGGTACAGGATTAGCTCTGGGCCTTGACTACCTGGCCAGGTGGCAGTCCAGAAAGGCTATGAGTTGTGACTGTGCAGCTTCTTAACCACAAGGTGGCTACCAGGCAATACCAAGACCCCAACCTTAACATAAATTAGAGAAGGACACACTCACACAAGTTCCCTAGTTGTTCATGTGAACATGATCTGCTGTCTACCCTGTTCTTCCTGAAGGCAAACTATCCCTCCCTATGGTTTGGCCAGGAACTTGTCTCCACACAGCCACACCCTGGTTTTATTGTCAGAGAGAAGCCCAACATAGTCTGAAACTTATGTCAAAGCCCGAGAGTGGACTGAGCGTGCTCACTGTGGGCCACGGGCTTCCACAGACCAAGGGCTTTAGGCTGGAAGCACAGATGCAGATCATGACAGAATGCCTGTGATAAGGCGCTGCCAGGTGAGCCCCTGCTGGTCAGTGGCCGCAACAATGGACTTGAGCAGGCCAGCCATCGTGAAAATGGCCCAGGACCGGGCACCACTTCTCCCTGTTGGTCATGGGGTCACCATGGGTTGGAGCCAACTCAGTGCCACTAACAACAACTCCAAGAGCAGATGAGGACCTGAGATTTGAGCCTTAACATCCAGTACAAGAGGCGACGAGGTCATTTGCGTTCTGATGCAGCTGGGAGGGGCCCAGCTCGGGCCCTCTACCCCGTCTCTCAGCGTGGTCCTCACACCACTGCCTCGGAATCACCTGGACTGCTCGTTACAAGGCAGACTCCTGGGCCCTACTCCGCCTGTACTCAGTGTGACCCACTGGATGTGGGGCCTGGGAACCTGCACTGTGCGTGATACACACTGCACCTACATCACGCTGCCTGCTCTGCCCGCTGCTCCTGTTAGTGAACGAAGTTGCAGAGCGAGCTGACGCCCATGCTGATGATTCGCAACAGACAATGCAGAAAGCACTTCAGACAGATGCACACATGCTCCAAGAAGACCCCTCACTTTGACTTCCCAGGCCCTATTTTCCATGAGGAAGCTGGCACACGTGGCAAGCCCTCTCACCTCGTATCCCTCCTCTTATGTTTTCTGGATTTAATGGAGTGAAGCTCCATTGTCACGGCCTCAGGTGACTGCATTGTATAACAGCCTGTCTCTCTGACCCATAGAATGTGATAATAAAACCAGATAATTGAAATTAGTGGGCTCGCTCCTCAGACAGATCTCTTCAGACCTCTAGACATTAGAGATGCATTCTAAGATTTGGGGAATCCTTGCATCTGGGGGGAGGGGGACGGGGTATGTGCTTGATTCCTTCATTTAAATCTCTCTGTTAGTGGGTTTTTTTTGGTTAATTTTTAATTAAAATGTATTTTTTTTCTCCCTAATATTCCAAGGAAGAGAACAGGCATTACCAAAACCAGAGAGAGTGAACAATAAACAAAATGTCTTGGTAAGCATCCTACTAGGAGTACATATCGAATTATTATTTTTAAATTAATGACTAAATTGTGAATGCCTTTTTGACTTGCTTTTTTAAAATGGAAAGAAAGGAGGGAGGCAGGGAGGGAAGGAGGCAGGGCAGGGAGGAAGGAAACCAATCACCCTGACTCTACCTATTTCCTTTAATATAATTCATTTTCTCCAACAGAAACATACACACAAGTAAAGATTACAATCACCCCTGGCCCCTCCATATATCCTCTCCAGCACGATTAAGGCCTGTGAGGACACTTGGGTCCTCCAGCCTCGCTGTGGAGGCTGCCCCACTCACAGAGCCAGCTGTGGGCTGCCCTGCAATGGCCGGGTGTGCCTCAGGTGCACCTATGTGGGTCCACATGGCTCACCACAGAGGCAGCCAAGGTGTTGACTCTAGAGCCAGAATTGTTTGCATTTGAATCCTTGTGATCTTGGCAGTGAGGATCCTCAGAGCCTGGTAGCCCCACCTGTTAGATGGGGGTGATGGTGGTCCCCACCTCGTAGGGAGGCTGTGAGGACTACCGGTCTGGTTCTTGTCTGCTCCCTGCGATGGCTCTATTGGTAAACAGGAACATTTATTACTCTAACCCTTGGGCACCTTACTTCACATGGTGGTGGTAACTCACGAAGAGAGAAAAGGGCGAAGTGAATTATAATTTACATGCTCTAGAAATTCTTGCTATTTATTACAAAAAGCTCTGATGGGAATTTTATGTTAGAAAAAAGATCACTTTATGTGTGTGTGTGTGTGCGTGCGTGTGCACACACACAAATCAAGTTTGCTGAACTTAAGGTATTTCTCCACATCTTGTTAGACACAGAGATTTTTAAAAAATGTAACTTCATTTCTTATAAAATACAAATAATACAGCTTTTCTGTAAAAGGAAATGGAGAGGAAAGACAGTCAAGGAAGAAAATTAATACCGCTGGTAATTCAACTCCCTAGAACTAACCTTGGCGAATATTTTGACATTCTTCTTCCCACCCATCCATATATTCTGAATGTATATGATGCTATTTTTGTGAAGAAAATGACTAAACATCCACCCAGAATGTCTATCTAGAGAATGAAGTGGAGCAGTTTTCACAGATGGCAGTCACCCCTCTAATGAAGCACGTTACATAATCATCAAGTTTAATACCGAAGCCCAAACAGCACGATGTTACCTATTCACACCTTCTAGCTCTCTGTCTTTGTTGGTTCTCTACTTCAGTTGGAGCAAAACCACCTCCTTCTCTAGATCAGCTGTGAAGAGATTTTCCATTAGAACGGGACATCCATGGGGAAATGCAAGGAAAAGGAGAGCAAGGAGTCGTCAGGTACAGCTGTAGGCGGTGGGTTCCATTTGTAGTTAAAGGTACCTCTATGTTGCCACGTGCCTCAGCTCCTCTGGGCCTGGGAGGAGCAGGGCAGTGAGGACGCTATAAAACACATGATTCCGGCTGGCCTGTAGTTAAGCACCTCTTGCCCTCAAGGCACATCAAGTGGTGGGTAATGATGACAATGACAGTGCCTATGATAAACGGTGAACACCTTTTGAGAACTTGCTGTGTGCCTTTCCCTGTGTTCTGCACATTCTAGGCATTGCTCCACTGACTCTTCAGCATACAAGTAGAACAAGGGACAGTCAGGATCCCCATTACACAGACTGGAAACCTGAGGTTCAGAAAGGATGGGGGCCTTGCCTGAGGCCACACCATTAGTAAGTGAGAGTGTCTTGATTTGCCCCCAGCACTGATTAGAAAGGCCACCTACCTCCGAGAACTCCAACCAACAGGTGACATTAATAGTGTGGAGACTCAGGCATAAGATGGATGACGAGAAAACCTCCAAGGTGTGGAGGTGCTTAGAGGAAATACACCAGTTTTATTTTATTGTTTAAAATAAAATAATTATAGACTGAGCCTTCATAGCTTGTTAAGCTAAAAAGTAAACATTTAACCAAATGTCATTTAATAAGTAAGCATAACATGAATGGTGAGGGACTTTCAGAGAAGTATAAATCATGAGGGGCTTCCAGAGAAGTATATGCTAAGAAGTTTTTTTTTTTTTTTTTAAATATATTATTTAAAATCTAATTGGCTTTTTGAATGTATTGTGTTGCTTTTTTTTTTTTAACTTAACATCCAGCCATGAGTACTTCTCCAAGTGTTTTCAAGTTTTTTTTTTTTTTCAAAAATATATCTTCATGGTTACATAATGTTCTATCATATGGATGTACCAGAATTCATATAACTTTTCCATGGATTGTTTCTAAATTTTCCCTATTGCAAATCATACTCCAAGTAACATACTTGTGTGTAAATATTTTTATTTATTTATTTTTTAATTCTGAAAGTTTTAAGTATACACAGGGTCTAGAGAGGACAATATCAAATGTGGCAAAATAAAACAAAACAAACCGACAGACGGGAATGGATCTTTCTTAAAAGACAATAATTCAATCACCATAAAACATTGACTAAATCAGATTTTTTAATTTTCTCTTTTGGGAAGTATCTTCCTTGTCTTCAGCATTTGTTTTTCACAGAGAGTTTAGATAGAAGATAAGCCAGTAGCAAGAGGAAGAGTGTGTTAGCAGGGGGAGTTTTCTGAAAATATTTGCCAGAGCATCTGCTCCTCCTTATCATAGTGTGTGGGTCCTCCAGAATGGCCTAATGCACCTTTAAACATCACATGCTCCATCAGAACCAAAGGTAGTTTCCATATTCAAATCCCTAAGATGGATTTGCTTTCATTCTCAAGAGTGTGGATGGATGGATGGATGGATGGATGGACGGATGGATGGATGGATGGATGGATGAAGACAATTGCTTTTATGAGCTCAGTTCCATCTGTCTAGCAAATTCTAGTCTATTTTTATTTTAGTAAAGAAAAATAAACATTAAAATCATATGCTCATCTCCTCCTTAGGAAAACTTTTCTTTTTTACACATTAAAACACATCTGCTTTCAAAATATTCCACAGACTCTTAATTTAAGATGGCAGACTGGCTGAGATCTCAAAAAGATCACAAAGTTTATCACATCCATGAAATAAGAACACACTGACCTTATTCTATCCATGAGCAATTCTATCTTTCAGGACCAGTTAAAGAGCTTCAAAATAAAATAATAATAATAAATAAAACAAGAATATAGGGGATAGAAAATAGGAGACTCAGTTGAAGAGCAAATTAGTAAGCTGGAAGAATAATTCTCCCAGGACACACACACACACACACAAAAAAAAAAAAAAAAACAGAAAAAGAAACATAAGAAAAGCTTACAGTGCTATAAGGAAAGATCTAAAACTTCTAATATCTATCTAAAAGGAGTTCAGAAGTAAAGATTAGAAACAATTTAAAGAAGTTAACAATTAAATAAATAGTAGAGTATATACTTTTTTTCCTGAGGTGAAAACATGGGTTCCATAATAAAGGTCCTATGGCTTTTAAGGATTAAAAATAAAAGGAAAAAACAATGGAAAGAAAGAAAGAGAGAAAATAAAAGTGAAAGGGATATAATTTAAAATTCTAATGGATTAAGACAAAATCCTAAAAGTTTCCAGAGGAAATTCCAAAATAACTTTAAAAGGATAAATATTAGATGAACGTTAGTATTCTCAACACCAACTCCAGATGCAAGAAGACAGTGCTAATGGACAATACCTTTGAACTTAGAATTCTATACCCAGCCAAACTAAGTATTTTGTTGTTGGTTGCTTTTTCCTTCTTCTTCTTCTTTTTTTTTTTCTTTTAAATTCCCTTCCCCCCCACCCCAGTGAGAAACAAAAACTTTTAGAAATAAATGATTTAAAAGATTTATTACTCACAGATCTTCTGAAAAATTACTAGACAATATAGATAAACATGGGGAAAAGAAATGAATCCAAGATGAAATAGTACCATGCAAGTAGCAATGGTGAGTAGAATTAACTGCTAAAACCCATTAGTATGAATTCATAAAGATGTGGGGAAGAGAAGAGGGCAAAGAAAAGGAAAGTGTGCTCCATGTCTTGTGTTAACCAAGAGGAAAGTACTGGTATTGATCATTTCTAATTAATAAAGTACTTAAGAATATATATATAAATTTAAGAACAACTACTAAAATGACAGAATTTATATATACATAAGTATATAAATAAATTTATATATGTATTTCTCTAATCTATCCTGTGCTTCTCTCTTTTATTGGTTATATTTTTTAGCTTACAGATATGTTTAGATTTGCTCACTCACTCCTCATGTTACTTAATGATCTCTTTACCATGCTCTTAATTATTGCTTTTCTATTCCTTTTTCCTTTTCCTTCCTGCCCCACCATTCCATGCATATGTTTGTGTGTTCTACTGCCCTACCTTCTTCTGTGCATAGCTCATTGCTGATGAACTCCTATGATGTAAAAAATCACTATAATATTTTCTTAGCTAAGTTTTGTGTTTGAGCTGAGTAACCTAATCATTTTACAGTTTTAAAATTGTGACTCAGTTTTCATTTTCTCTTTTTCCTTTCTGGCTTCATTTTGGATACTATAAAATATATTGCTCCCAGGGACAGTTGGTAAGAATGGGGTTTGAAGGCTGTGCATGTCAAGCACTGGGATGCCATTTGTACACATGTGTTAATACATGTGAAACATACGGAACAGCCTAACATAGAAAGCATGCAAGACGCCTACTTCTTACTATTATTATTACAATAAATCATCCAAAGGGCTGCCAGTGATATCAAGTTGCTAACTATCTCAGAAGATACCAGATGGCGTCCCCTGGTATCTGACTGTAGTGGATGCTGCAATGTACCTCTCAGATCCCGCTTCAGAACTTACTTTCCCAGCTGCTGGGGAAAGAATTCATCTGTCAGCCTTCTATGGAATTGTCTTGGCTAAAGTCTTTTTCTCCAAGGTCATGCCCCCTTTCCTCGGCCCACATCCAAAGACAGGTTATTGTGAAGTAATAAAGGCTGACCTCCTTGCCCTAAAAAGGACAACTCTGAAGGGCCATCCAGCTTCAGAGGTCTCCAGGAGATGGGCTGAGACTAATGCATCAAAACTCAACTTCCGGCCCTTCCCAGACCTGCTTCCTTCTCCTCCCTTCCACTGGTGGTGATGCCCAACCCACTCCCTAATCAATTTCTTGCACATTAATCTCCATCTCAGAGTCAGCTTTCTGGAGACCCCAACCCATGACATCACCCAGAGTGCAGGGTTGGACCCCTGTGCAAGATGGTCAAGGGGTGCAGCCTAAAGCCTCTACAGACACCAACACTTACATAAATCTTGGAAAAGCCCAGCCATTGAGTCAACCTTGGCCATGTGTATTTTTCAAACAAGTTACATGAGGAAAAAGACAATAACGAAACACTAGAAAGGAATACCAGAAACAGAACAACCACATGTTCCTTCTGAAAGTGTCGACATAAACACAAAGGGAAATCTTTTCTAACACGCACTGAGCATCAAAGAGTAATTCTGAAAGGCTTTAAAGATACTGTCTCGACATTGGCTCAATGGATTTCCACAGTCCCAAGAGCTAGGCATGAGCCAACCTATTTTATAGATGTGAAAAGTGAGGTTCTGAGTCAACCACATCATTCAGGGCCAGGACTTGTATCTCAATCTATGACAGGATGTCCTGTCTTTTGATAACATAAAGGTACAGTTGACCTGAATATCGATATTAGTACTGAAGAGCTGATCAACTTAGAAAACACAGCACCGTACTGATGGAATGGGCAAGTTATTAATTTATAATTATACGATGCTCTTCAACAAAGTGAACATGACACGCTTCCCAACACAGCACTGTTGGCCACTGATTTAGGCTATTAGAGCAGCAGCTGGCCTTCTTCAATCACCAAGCAAGTGTTACCCATAACCAGGATGGACCTGGCAAAGGTCCAAACACAAAGCAATTTGCTACTTTCCATTTCCCTAAATCCATCACCAAAATAACAGAGCAAACGCTCCATTCAAATCACTTTTATATAAGCTCAGCCTGGATAGAATGAAGGCTCTTGGCAGTGAAACGTGCAGACTCCACTTTATACCATCAATACAGGAGGCAATCAACCCAAGCTGGTGCTATGTAAATGTAATGGGGACATTGTAATAATAAACTAAAACATGCAGACCCCTCAGCAAGGTACCTGTGCCGATGACGATCGGCAGCTTCCGGGGCAAATAATTCATTCAGGAAAGAGAAGAAAAGATGCTAGTAAACCTCAGAGGCAAATGCCTTTCATTCCAAAGGAGAAACCACATGGCGTGGCAAGAAGGTGGCTGCAGACACGATGATGTGTACTATCAGGTCATGGCGTTTACCCACAGGGCTCTAACCAACATTAATTGACGTTACATTAATTGATATAAATAACTATCATTTACTGAGCACAGGCTGTGTGGTGGTCTCAGATTTATCATCTTCGACACCTAATTGAATTCTTGCCCTTTAGAAGAAACTGAAGTGCTAGGAAGCTCAGTGACTTTCCTGAGGTCACAAAGTGAGTAAGGGGTTCGAACTGGAGCTACTCAATGCCGAGCCTGGGCAGTGCTGGGAGGACTGAGCAGATGAAGCCCCTGAGCCCACTGTCAGAGCGCAGCTCGGGCGTGCTCCTCCCCGCACGACAGGACAGAGCGGGTGGGAGCTGACTACGAGGGGGAGGAGCATGTCAGACGAATACACCATGGATGGAGGGGACGTCACGCCAAGGCAGTGTGAGGGGACGATGTCAGCAAGTGGGGGGACTTGTGCAAAGAGAAAGCACAAGAACTTGGGCAGTGAGAACTCACTGAAACCTTTTTTCTGCCATTAAAAATGCCACTGAGATCAGCCCTGATCCACTTTCAAATGACTCAACTTCCAATACCAGGTGATGCATAAGCAACCAGTTGTCTTCAAGGCAACCCCGACTCGGGTGTCAGAGGACAGCTGTGCTCCCTGGGTGCTCCAGGGATGCTCTGTCAGAAGCAGCTCTCCAGGCCTTTCTTCCAACACACCTCTGGGGAGACTCGACCTTCTAACCTTCTGGTTAGCAGCTGAGCGCATTAAGCACTCGCACCATCCAGGGGACGCTTCCTGCTGTTATGTTGTTAGGTGCTGCCCAGTGGCTTCCCACTCACAGCTACCCCGTGTGACAGAGCACAACTGCCCCACAGCGTTTGCTAAACCAAAACCCAACCAAACTCACTGCCACCGAGTCGGATGCGACTGACCGTGACCCCCACTGAGTTTCCGAAGCTGTAAATCTTTACAGAAGTAGGTCACCCCATTGTCCTTCTGCAGAGCAGCTGGTGGGTTGAACCTCTGACCTTCTAGTTAGCAGCCAAATGCCTATCTACCATGACATACAAAGGCATAACTGCTAAAGATGGGGTTTTAGTGTTTGGGAGTCACAAAGATACAAGGTCTGGATTTTTGTGCTCAAATCAGCAATGGTTCCCTAGAGGTTTGTAAGGTCTCTCAAGACTGCTTGTGTCCCCCCACCCATGGTCACCAGCCAGCATTAATGCCTCCAATTCCACCCAAGCCCACCTAGTTCCTGAGACAACTGCCACCAAGACAAGCGAGCTACAGCATGTCCCAGTCCACAGGAGAGAGTTCAGAGAAAATCTCTCTGCCCTCTCCTGCTGGAAGCCAGTTGATGCCTCACGTAACAGGGACAAGCTTACTGAAATTGATCTGCCTGTCGTTCTTTTAGCTTTCACTGGCTGACCTCTTGCTTCCAGTGCCAGAGGAGCCAGCTGCCTTAGGGAGGATTAAGATGTTGAATCAGGAATGAAAAAAAGAGAGAAAGATTCAATATCTGACCTAAAGACTTTAGTGAAACAAAGTCTTGAAAGCCGGGCTTTACTGAGAGAGAAAGGGTTTTCTGATTTGCAAATACTTTCCTCTAAGCCTCAGTAAAGTTAACTCAGGGAAGACAGGCTCCCACCATTCTGAGGCCCTCTTAGTCCTCTTTGCTCGGAGGACAAGGTGGGGACATTGCCAGGCTTCTGAGCCGGACTCCACAGCCACGGCATTCTAAATGTGCCTGTGTTGTCAACCACGTTACCCTCTTATTTCCTGCAGGTTCTACAGAATGAGAAAGAATAAAAAAGAAGTATGCTCACCACCAGCACCCCCCAGGAAGGAAGGCCAGGCTCTGCATCCTGCATCCCAGGGGCTCAGGTATTCCCTGGGTCCCAGGGAAGAGCGGCGGTTTGCAAGGCCTAGGCTACTGCAAGTTGAAGAAAACAAAGCAAATGACCGGGATCCAGCAGAAGCTCTGCGTCTTCCAGAGCACTGAATGAGCTCTTTTCGGACTGGAAAGGAGTTCGGTTCTGGGGTATATCTAAATGTTTCTGGAAAAAAAACCCACTGCCATGGATTCGATTCCAACTCATAGTGACCCTTTAGGACAGAGGAGAACTGCCCCGTAGGGTATCCAAGCCTGTAAGTCTTTATGGAAGCAGACTGCCTCAACTTTCTCCTGCAGGGCAGCTGGTGGGTTTGAACCACTGACCTTATGGTTGGCAGCTGAATGCTTTAACCACTGTGCCACCAGAGTTCTGCTTCTAGAACATTCAATGTGAATTTTCACGTTTTAAAAACTGAGTGTCCTCTGGTTAAAAAAAGCAAATAAACCAGCAGGGAGGACCCTCCCAGCATTCTCCAAAGTTGGTTCACTTCCAAACACCCCCCACACACACAGTATTCTTGTCACCATTCGATAGAACTGAGCACCACAGACAGACGTGTGGGAGACGACAATGTGCGATCCACACAACACAGCTATTAAGACCAAGAACTGAAACCATCTGTGTCAACCTTAATGGTCTACTCACAGAGACCACTGCACTAGAAAGATAAGACTCCAGACTGATAAAGAATTCCACTCAGGACATCCATGCACATTAATTTATCTGAGTCAACAGTCTGCTCACCTGGACAAAAAGCTCTCTTATCAAACGATAACTTACTTATCAAAACTTTCTTCAAGACCTTAGTACGCCGACCAATTCTAAAAGATGCTGCCATGAACTTCACCCAATGGCAGAGTGTTTCCTACTTTAACTCACTTCATCTTCCTAGACGTTCCCCCAGCCCCGGAAGTATCAGTCTTGACTTCTGCCTTCTGAAACTCTGCTATGACGCTCTGCCTCATGAAAGTGAACTTCTAGTGCCTGTAGCTTTGCTTTATTATCATGTCTGTGATTTTCAGGGCGGTTGAACTTACTATGTAAAATTCAAGGTATGTGACCATGTGACTGCACACCTCGCTCTGGGTGCCTCAGTGACGTGCGATCAAGGTGGAGTATTCCCCTGGGGTCAGACCCATTGCCCAGATCCCTAACCACCTGGAGCCAGCTCTCAAAACTCAAGGAGTATACAATTCCTCTGGCTTTAATTTACATATACCCTCTTGTTAGGGAATGGATACCCAATTGCCAGACCTGTCCCCCAAACCACAGGGTGGGCTCTTGACTCCCTGCCAGGTGAGTCAGTTTCTTTGCCAGGAACAGAGACAGCCCAGATGGGAAGGCTGCTGGGGCTGAATGATTCCTATAAAGCTATCCTAAGACAGGGCTGCTGAAAGTACGGTCCACAGACCATGCCCACCACCTGTTAGGGGCCACGGCAGGAACGGTGCAGAAACTACAGCAACTAAACAGAATAATATCCTGGCTGTTGAATGTAATCTGAAAATAAAAAAGCTTGCATTTCATATGCCTTTGCCTTTTATTTAATTTTTCTAGTAATGCATTTTTATTATACTGTTAAGAAAAAATTACTCAAAATTTGAAAATCAGACAAAAATGTGGGTGGTGTATTCTTCCAATGTCATGAGGAAGCATTGTTTAACAGGTACATTTAAGGATGATTTAATTATCTGGGAAAATGTAATCTGTTCACTGCTGCTTAATGAAAGTTGCAGACTTCGTCAAATTACTTGTTACTTTGCAGAACTGTATTTAATAGAGATGCAAATAATTTTGAGAAGAAAAGATAAGCCAAATGGTTATGGTCATTCACTCTGTAGGGCATTAACTGGCTTTGTGTGGAGTCCAGCAAACTTACTGTAACATTCCCTCATTACTACACTGCCCACAAACACACAAGCTCCACACAGGTCCTTGAAATCACCCTCATCTTCTTACTGGCTTCCCTGGTAATTAATGAGTGTTCATCTGTGTTCATTGTAGATCTTCATGTGAGTCATGATTTTAAGTATTTGAAAACTCCATTTGACAGTTTTATCCAAAGGTATCCATCTACGAAGCACAGAAACAAAACAAAGTGGACAGAAAGTGGTTCTTCACCCTGGAAAGTTTGAAAAGCCCTGCCCCAACACTCCATGAGTTCGCTCTGCTAAGACTCACAACACTTTCCGAGTGCCTGTCATTTCTGGGCTGTGTGCAGGTCTGTGGATGAATGTGCGAGCTACATAATTCCTTCCTATTAAATCTCTTGCTGTGGGATCCAGTCAGCCAGGGTTGCAAAGGCAGCCACGTGAGTCCTTTACAAAAGCACAGTGGAACCGCTCCTCAGAGATGCAAACCAGGTACACGGACTGGACTGAAAATGTCCACGTCGAAGGCAGAAAGCTTGAACTGGACTATCCCAAAAGCAAAGCAGGCCACTGTTGACGTCAACAAACTTGAAGTATACCTTTGCCTGACAGGTGTCGCTGGGCAGGACTTCTGCTAACCAAAAGGCTGGAGGTTGGAGCCCATCTACTGGTGCCTCATAAGAGAGGGCTGGATATCCACTTCTGACACTCATGGGGTCACCGGGAGCCAGAGCTACTCAGTGGCAACTAGGAAGTAGTAGCTTCTTCAGCCTCACTCACTCAGAACTGCCTTGACCCTGCTTTAACGCAGTGAGCCACCTGACTCCACGAGTCTCCCCAGCCACTGCTGCCTCTCTGCCCACATCATCATCAAATCCCCCGGGTGTGGACAAGAGCCTCCTTCTAGCCAGGTGCTCCAAGGCCCTCCTGCCCCTGGCATTTGGCCACCAGCCCACATCCCCTGCAGGCATCGTCAGACCATCTCAGTTGCCCCCCGAGGCCCAGTCTTCCCCATTCTTGGTTTCTTCAGAGCCTAGATGCTGAGCTCCGCTCCTTCTGTGAGCTATCCATGTCTCTTTGTAAGTCAACCAACTTCCTTCCTTGACTGGAAAATGCTGTGCTCCCCAGAGTTGCCAGAGTTCTGGACTCGTTTTTCGAGCTGCTTCTCCAGTTCGAATTATCATCATTCATGGTATTCAGAGTCAATGTGTCCTCATTTGGAACCCTCACTCACGGAACTGAATGTATACATGTGAACACTGAAGCCAGTTTTAGTTAAAAATAGGTCCTGTGGGAGGTCATCAATTAAGCTGACACACACAGTTCAGGGGACTTGGATGACTGACAGCTGTCCTGGCTTCGGATAAGAATGAGAAGAGGCTGGCCACTTCTCTGGGCTGCTTTGCCAAGACAGCATTTCGCAACTTGTTACCAGTAAGAGAAGGGCTGTGGGGATGGCTGGCACCTGGACGATGTGTCACTTAGTCACGACTGGGATGCAAAGAGGACAGCTGAACGCTTTAGTAGAAACGACATAGGTTATCTCAAGCAAAGTTCTGAGCACTGCAGTTGACAACTCTGAAATCCAAAAGGCTCCAGACACCAAAAGTGTTGTCATAACTCACGGCAACAAAGCCCACCCTGAGCTGATGAGGTGTTGCTTGTGGTGTTTACTTCTCCTTCTCAGGGTGAACATGCGTGTGTTTTAGTGCAGAAACAGTGGCATATTTTACTACAGGGCACTGCCCCAGCCCCCACAGCTAAGCCATGCCATACACATCAGAGGCGCCTGATCACCTCTCTCAATGCAAATATGGTCCCAAAGCTTTGGTGCCTTCACTTCCCCAGTACTTTTTGTAAGATGTACAAAAATACTTTGTCAGATGTATCAAGGATCTTTGTAAGGTTCGGCCCTAAGAGAGCAAGAAGGGAAGAGTCAGCGGGGAGGGGGATGTTCAAGTGTCTCTAGAACACGCCAGTGCCTTGAGGGGAATCACAGGGAAACCAGAAGGTAATGTGTCCTGCTTGCAATAACCAAGCTCACAGAAACGCCTCTGCACCCCGCTGGTGGACACCTGGCATGGTCCGTGTAAACATCATCACTCTGCAGGCAATCCACAGCCCGGCCTTGTTCTCTCGAATGATGACAATCAAGCCACCTTGATACAGAGCTTACGTGGCAGATATGGCTTGAAACCTTTGACAGTTGTATGGGTTTTTTAAAAAATTTTTCTTGTGATTTGGGTGAAAGTTTACAGAGAAAATTCACTTTCCACACAGCTGTTCACACATACTTTGTCTCATGACATTGACTACAATTTCCCACAATGCAACTGCACCCCTCCCACTTCCTCCCTGTAGTTACTTCTTCCCTGTATCCATCCCTCCATACACTCCCTGCGCCCGGAGCCATCTCCCTGTGCATACACAGCACTTCTATTCTCCCATGATTGAGCTCTCCAAGGAGTGTATCTACCTAGTGTAAATGTTCAGCTCATATGCCTGTCTTCTTTTGGCTGGAAGCCACAAGAGTGGATTCAATTCCAGACCTAAAGGGCAACTAGAGGCCAAAGTCTCAGGGGTTCCATCAGGCCCCATCAGACCAGCAAATCTGATACTTTCTTCTTCTTTTTTTAATGATTTTGAGTTTTGTTCCACATTGTTCTCCCTCTCTATCCAGGATCTCCTACAGATATCCCCCTCCTAGTGGTTGACAGTGGTAGCTGGGTACCACCTAGTTCTGCTGGTCTCATTGTTGTATAGGCTGCAGATCACATGGTGTACCAGTCACTTGCACTAATTGTTTCCATATGTCTTTGGTTTCTTTTGTTGTTCTTTGCTCTGGATGAAGAGACACACATCATTGCACCTAGATGGCCACTTGCAAGCTTTTAAGATCCCAGTCGCTACTCGCCAAAGTAGAATTTGGAGCAATGCTTTTGTGTAGTATGCTATACCAATTGAGCTTGATGTCCCTGGCAACTATGGTCCTGAGCCCACAGGTCCAACTGCTTTCTCCCTCTGGGTAGCTGGCTGTGGCCAAGAAGTGACTACAACCTTCTCCCTTGTCAGTTCTACTGTATACCTGGAAATTCTTATAGAACATACAAATACAATTGTAGAAAGACTATCTCCCAACCATATACATGGTCTTTGGCACACTCCCCTGAATGTACATGCCTAACAGTTCAGCCTATCCACCCATCTATCCTCCCATATGTCAATGTTTGCCTTCACAGACAACACAGTACTGTATGTGCAAAAAGGTTCATCTTTGCTGTCTGTGCTGCCCAAGCCCCTCTCTCTGTCTTCCTCTTTCTCAATGCCACCATGTTGCTCTCTCATATTTGGTACATTTCCCTTCTCTTCACCCAAATTAAGACTTGTCTCTACCTATCTAACAGTGTTCCCGACCCTACCCCACCTTCCTAGCCCTGGTAATCAACAAAGAAAATATCCTTCCATATAGAAACCTTTCCTTGACTTCTACAATAACAGACTAATACAATATCTGTCCTTCTGTGACTGACTTATTTCACTCAGCATAATGTCCTCCAAGTTCATTCATGTTATGTGGTATTTTGCAGATTCTACATTATTCTTTAGAGTTGCATAGTATTCCATTGTGTGTATACACCATAGTTTGGTTATCCATTCATCAGTTGATGGACACCTAGGTTGTTTCCATCTTTTGACTATTATAAATAGTGCTGCAATGAACATGGGTGTGCATACGTCTGTTCTTGTCATGGCTCTCACTTCTTTAGGATAAATACCTAGTAATGGAATGGCTAGGTCAAATGGTATTTCTAATTCCAGCTTTTTAAGGAATCATCACACTGCTTTCCACAGTGACTGTACCATTTTACAGTCCCACCAGCCATGTATAAGAGTCCCAACCTCTCCACATCCTGGCCAGTATTTGCTCTTTTCTATATTGGTAGTGTAGTGCCTAAGGCACTTGACTGCTAACCAGAAGGCTGGCGGTTCAAACCCACCAGCCACTCCTCAGAAGGAAGGTTGGGCAATCTA
>NW_006921644.1:7204772-7206022 GCF_000298275.1 Orycteropus afer afer | reverse complement strand
TCTCTGGAAGCACATAAAAATTTAATTTTTAGAAGGTCCCATTCATCTAGTTTCTCTTCTCTGTTTATGCATTTTGGGTTATGCGTGATAGTCTATTTATGACATATATTGCTGTTGTTGTTGTTATGTGCCGTCGAGTCGGCCCCGACTCATAGTGACCCCTCCTTGGGTTGCCGAGGCAGTGTCACTACGGAAGTAGATTGCACAACCTTCTTTCTGAGGAGTGGCTGGTGGGTTTGAACCCTAAATTTGCCCTAGTTTTTCCTTGAGGAACTCTATAGTTTTAGGTTTCACATATAAGCCTTTGATCCATCTGGAGTTAGTTTTTGTGTATTGTTTAAAGAACACATCTTCTTTCATTTTTCTGCAAGTGGATCTCCAGTTTTTCCAGCACCATTTATTAAACAGACATTTTCTTCACCATTTAATGGATTTTGGCCCTTTGTCAAAGATCAGCTGACCACAGATTGATGGATCAATTTCTGGGTTCTCAACTCTATTCAATTGGTCTAAGTGTCTGTCATTGTACCAACACCAGGCAGTTTTGACTACTGTGGCTGTATAGTAGGTTTTGAGATCTGGCAATGTGAGACCTCCTAATTTGTTCTACTTCTTCAATAGTACTTTGTTTATCTGAGGTCTCTTTCCTTTCCATATAAAGTTAGTGATTGATTTTTCCATATCCTTAAAGAATGTTGATAGGATCTGGATTGGGATTGCATTCAATGTATAGCTTGCTTTGGGTAGAACTGACATTTTCACAAAGTTCAATCTTCCTATCCGTGATCATGGTATATTCTTCCATTTCTGTAGCTGTCTTATGGTTTCTTGAAGTAGTTTTTTTACAGTTTTCTTTGTACAAGTCTTTTGTGTCCCTGGTAAGATTTATTCCCAAGTATTTTATTTTTTTGGTAGCTACTGCAATGGTACTGATTTCCTTATTTCTTTTTCAGCAATCTCTTTGCTGGTGCAGAGGAATCCAACTGATTTTTGGATGTTGATCTTGTATCCTGCCATGACGCTAAATCTTTCGATTAGTGCCAGTAGATTTTTTACTGAGTGTCTTGGATTTTTTAGGTATAGGATCATATCATCAGCAAACAGGGATAGTTTGACTTCTTCCTCACCAATTTGGATGCCTTTGATTTCCTTTTCTTGCCTTATGGCCCTGGCTAGGACTTCCAGTACAATGTTGAATAGAAGTGGTGATAGCGGGCATCCTTGTCTGGTTCCTGTTCTCAAGTGGAATG
>NW_006921644.1:7179431-7192396 GCF_000298275.1 Orycteropus afer afer | reverse complement strand
AAGTGCTCTGTAGATGTCTATAAGGTCAAGTTGGTGGATTGTATTGTTTAGCTCTTCCACATCTTTGTTGAGTTTCTTGCCAGTTGTTCTATCTTCCATTGAAAGTGGTGTATTAAAGTCTCCTACTATGATTGTGGAGTCATCTATTTGCCTTTTCAATTCTGTTAAAGTCTGATTTATGTGTATTTTGGGGCTCTTTCATTGGGTCCATAGATATTTTTATGGTTATATCTTCCTGTTCAATTGATCCTTTAATCATTATACAATATCCTTCCTTGTCTCTTATTGTGGTTTTTGTCTTAAAGTCAATTTGATCAGAAATTAATATTGCCACTCCTGAACTTTTACTGTTGTCATTTGTTTGATGTATCTTTTTCCAACCTTTGAATTTTAGCCTATTTTTGTCTTTGTCTCTAAGGTGTGTCTCTTACAGACAGCATATTGATGGGTTATGTTTTCTTATCCAGTCTGCAGCTCTCCATCTCTTGAGTGGTACATTTACTCCATTGACATTCAGTGTAATTAACGACAAGTGTGAATTGGTTGCTGTCATTTTGTTATGTGTTTTTTCATGATGTTCTTGGTTTCTCTGTTCCACATAATTTTCTGTGCTGACCTCATTGTGTTTATGAATCGTGTTATCATTTCCTTTGTTGCTATTGTTTTAGGATTTGCTAAATATTTTTGCTTGTCCTCTTTTTCATTGTGATGTGAAGGTTTATCATTTCTCTTTGAGGTTACACTGTGATTTGTAGTTTTTGGGAGCTCCGGTGGCATCGTACCTAAGGCATGTGACTGCTAACTGGAAGGCTGGCAGTTCAAATCCACTAGCCACTCCTCAGAAGGAAGGTTGGACAATCTACGTCCATAGTGATATTGCCTTGGAAACCCAATGAGGGGTTGCTATGAGTCAGATTCGACTCCATGGCAGTGAGTTCCCTGACTTTAGAACACTCCATTCTATCCTGCAACACGCCTGACTTCCTCACCATTTAGAAGTTCTGTAACTACACAATTTTTCCCCCTCTTTCTGGTGTAGTTGTCTTCATTCGTCAATTGATGTCTCTGGTTCCCTGTTTACAATCTTTCATGCTTATTTTACTTTGGATATTGTGTTCTTGTTTTATCTTCAAAACACTGCCTCTGATTTACAGATGAGGAAACTGAGGGTCGATAGGTTGGGTAACTGGAAATACCTCCTGTTGTAGGGATGTTGTTGTTGTTGTTATGTGCCGTCGAGTCAGCCCTGACTCATAGCGACCCCTCCTTGGGTTTCCGAGGCAGTATCACTACGGAAGTAGGATTGCCCAACCTTCCTTCCGAGGAGTGGTTGTAGGGATAGAGGCTGGTAATATGACTCAGGAGCCTGTGTCAACAGCCCTGGGAGGTTTTCAAGGATACCCCAGGCAGTTCCCAGAGGGAAAGGATGGGAGGAAGCCCTAATACTGGACACGGAATGTAGATGCAAAGAGCATGGGCTTGAGTCAGGCGGATGGGGCTCTTCCCACCCTGTCCCTTCTTGGGAGCTCATGGCCACTTTAATCAGACTCTCTGCCCTCATCTCTAGAATTGGGGTTCATGTCATACCTTACAGGCCGCTGGGATGACTAAACAGATAATGAGAGCCCCTCCGTGGAGCACAGTACTCAAACTGGAAACTCCATCCCCATCTGTAAGCCTTTGCATTTGCTAGGCCCTCTGCCTAAATGTTTATGTACCTGGACTTCACCTGGCTGGTTCCTTCTTATAACTGGGGTCTCAACATCTCTGAGAAAATGTCTATGACCACTCATTATATAGCAACCAAAACCAAAGCAAACTCACAGGCATCAAGTCAATTCTAACTCACAGCAAGCCTACAGGACAGAGTAGAACTGCTCCCTAGGGTTTCCAAAGCTCTCAATCTTTACAGAAGCAGACTGCCCCATCTTTCTCCCATGAAGTGGCTGGTGAGTTCAAACTGCCAACATTTCAGTTACCTGCTAAGCATTTTAACCACTGTGCTACCAGGGCTATCACTATAAAGCAGCCATCCAGAAATCTCCATTTGTTTAATTGTCTTCCTAATACTCATCAACACATTTTCACGTCATTTCCCATATACTTAAATGTTAATGTCTATCATGTCTGTCTCTCCCTCTCTGACAGAAGTAAAATTCCAGAACACAAAACACCTTTGAGGTCTCATTCAAAACTGTATTCCTTGGATCTAGTACTGGGCCTGGCACATGGTACCTGCCACTCAGTGTTTCCTGAATAATTAGCAAATAAATGGTAGAGACTCAATCTACATTATTTTCGTTCCTTTCTCCTATTTCTTCCTCCTGAAGGAGAATGTAGACTTGGTCAAACACAAAAGGGCTTGGAGATACTTTGAATGGCAAGTGTTTATACACTTTGCCCTTTTGCTTGCAAGCCAACAGAAATTTCCATGGAAATGAGGTGGAAAGCACAGAGGGCATGCAATTATCAGAAGGTGTGTAGGTTGGATCCATTGCTGGGTTGTAAGATCTTCTGCCTTCTCAAACTATTCAAAGCCAGGCTTAATCCTTTTCAATTTATAGTTTAATGCCTCATTCATTAAGCAACCAATTCATGTGGTTCTAATACTTTACAATGGGAGATGCTCCGGTCATATCCATATGTCCCTGTATTCTCAGTCTCTTGAAGAAAAACAGAAATAAAGGAGATTTATAGAAGCTCTGTAACCATGTGAGTGGAGACACTCAACAGGTTGAAGAGTGGGGCCATATGGCAGCATTTAGAATTAGACAGTCTTAATTAAGCAATCTGCTCACCAGCATCACCAGCAAGAAACCTGGCAAGATGGCGGTCTTCATCCCCTGCCACCTAAAAGACATTCCATTTATGCGTATGCCGGGTGCTAAAAATCTTCATGCTTGGAGCACAGCCTGTAATCACAGACTATCTGTACTGAAGGGGCTGTTAGCGATAGAGCACAACACTCTCATGGAAGACCCTCTTGCCTGTGGCAGCCCAGCATTTCGGGGAGAAGAGCATCTCCACTCCCCCAGGCTGGTCACGCAAAGGGACAAACCATCTGTGGTGCTGAGATTGGTACAGGGACGGGATAGGCACATGAAGCTGACCCAAGGGCAGGTAGTGATGAGATGCTTCTTAGAACACGTGGAAAAGAGACAGTCTGGGTTGCTGTGGTAGAAGAATAAAAAGCTGGAGGTGCGGTGGCCATTTTGGAGGGCACCCCTCTGAGGAGAAAAATGAAAGTGACCTGAAGAAAGCAGAGCCAAGGGATGAAGGAATCCTGATGACATCATTAAAAAAAAAAAAAAAAATCACTGCCATCGACTCAATTAGACTCCCAGCGACCCTTCCTTAGTTAGGTTTCCAAGACAGTACCTCTAGTAGATTGCCCAATCTTCCTTCCAAGGAGTGTCTGGTGGGTTTGAACTACCAGCCTTCTAGTTATCAGTCAAATGCCTTAGGCACTGCACTACCAGTCGTTGTTGTGTTGTTGCTGTTATGTGCCATGGAGTCAGACCTGACTCACAGCGACTCCTCCTTGGGTTTCTGAGGTAGTATCATGACGGAAGTAGATTGCCCAACCTTTGGTGGCAGAGTACCTAAGGCACTTGACTGCTAACCAGAAGGCTCGCGATTCAAACCCACCAGCCACTCCTCAGAAGGAAGACTGGGCAACGATGACACCACCAGAGTTCTCTAAATTCAGATGCCCCCAGATGTCCTTTAGAAGCTAAAGTCAATACTGAATGTTTTAATCATATAAACTGATAATTTTATACAGTTTTGCTGGAGCTAGTTGGAGTTGGGTTACTGTCACTCACAACCAAAGTAGTCCTGACTGATATGCCTTCATTATACAAATAATGACATAGAGGTCCAGAGAGGCACAAGGTCATACTGGCCAGTGTGAGAGCTGTGTGAGGCTCTGGAGATGGCACCTCTTCTGGAACAATTCTCTAGATGGTTTCCCAGTCTAGACGTGTGGAGTTCTCTGGGGCTCTACTCAACTGGCTGCCATCTGCCCTGTCCACCTCTCCTGTGATACACATTCCAACAACCTCTGAGATTCTGAAACACCTTCACTAAAGCCAGAGCCTTCCCCACTCTTCTCTTTTATCCAGCTCCTCTTCTAACTTCCAGAAAATCAGCTAAACAGTTGTTTCACCATTGCTCTGACCCTGTGGCATTACCCCCATCCACCTATTACCTGTACTGACAATTCAGAGTGAAATAGATTTCAAAGGCTCTGATCAATCCAGCAGCCCTTCCCTTTCTTCTTGGAGCACTTTCCTCAGCTTCTTTGACAACAAATGACACCTTTGCTCCTGCCAATAATATCAATGATGGAGTCAAAATGAGACATGTATTTTGTGGTTGAGGAGATCTGGTGGCAGAGTGCCTAAGGCATTTGAGTGCTAACTGGAAGGCCGGGGGTTCAAACCCACCTGCCACTCTTCAGAAGGAAGACTGGGCAATCTACTTCCATACAGATACTGCCTCAGAAACCCAAGCAGGGGTCAGTATGAGTTGGGTCTGACTCGACGGCAGTGAGGTTTTTTTTTTTTTTTTTTTTAACCATACCACTTGATCCATGTACCAGTCTTAGGAGCAATGGCTACTTCAATGGAAGTGACTATAAGGGGAAGTCAGGAAAGCAGAGTAAAGAAAGGAATTGACTGGTAGTCAAGAAGACAGTAGAGACTGGAGGGCCCAGGAAACAGGGTAAACCACGGATATTGCTGCCACTATTAAATCCATTTCCCAAACAAGGAACAAGGCATGGTCAAGTTGTAGGTATGATTGTTTCTTTTTTCCCTACCCTGTCCTAATGATTTAGCTGATAACGGCTGACCTTGAATCTAGGTAGTGTACCTCTCCATTAATATTCTGGAGTCCCAGAGTGGCCCAGCAATAGGAATTTTTTTTAAAAGATAAACTCTTAATGTTGAAAGATAAGTGCTTTTATTATAGACACTAGGTTCCCAAAGTTCACTCCTCTTAAGGCAAACACAGTCTCCAAGGCTCGAAATGTGTTATCTCTAGTCTCTTAGCTAAGAGAACTTAATTTATACTGAGGTATCTCAGTTAGCAATGTTCTCCCTCCATTACTTCACAGGATCGCCAATCTTCAGAGCACAACTTAGGGCCCAAATCCCTAATGGGAACGTGGTCCCCAAGTGGAAGGTTCTCCAAGCATTTTATTCTATCCTTCATGCAGTGTTCAGGGAGCTCTGGTGGAGTAGTACCTAAGGCACTTGACTGCTAATCAGAAGGCTGGTGGTTCAAACTCACTAGCCACTCCTCAGAAGGAAGACTGGGCAATCTACTTCTGTAGAGATAATGCCTTGCAAACCCAGGGAGGGGTCGCTATGAGTCGGATCCAACTCAACAGCAGTGAGTTTGATGCAGTGTCCATGTGTGTTTCTCTTATCTCACTTGATTACATTACTCTACACTTATGAAATGAGATCATTAGCATAATGAATTTATCAGGATCTGAATTAATATTAATTGACTGATGACTAGATTGTTATACATATGCTGGTGGAGGAATGGACAAGTCCCTAAGAACATTACATTTCCACAGGGCTTTGTGTAAATAAAGGGAAACTCTCACTCATGCAAATAGGAGGCCAGCTTCCAACCCAAACACAGCTTCTTCATAACTCAAGGCAAATGAGCAGGACACCACAGCATTTCCTCACACCTCACAACAACGGGAGACAAACACAATATCGGAAACCCCAACTGTGGGGACTTAGTTTATCCCAACTGCAATGCAGAGGATGGAAAAGAACCACACAATAAGGTCACGTATTCCCGACCTGAGAGAAAAGAGAAGCCAGCAATGCAGGGGTCTACCAGAAAAGAACATGAAATGATCACCGGTGTTTAAAAACATTATGAAACCAAAAATGAAACCCAAAGAACCTGAGGAAGTTCTCAAGGATGCAGAATATAGACAATGTTAAGTTGAACTCAGGAAACGTGTTCCTTTGCCTTCCAAGTGGGAAAGTTCATCTGATTATTACCATCCAAATGAAATCTTCTCAGCAGGGTCAGAAGGGCCATGGCTTTGACATTTAATTCACCGGCAGTGTATTTCCTGCGTTAGCATGCAAAGCATCCCTTGTGCTGCTTTTTCATTAATTGCCTTCATTTTTCAAATTCCCTGTTTGATTTATAGTCAATTAAAAACACCCTCAAAGCCATGACTCATGTATGTTAAGTACAAATACAATTAATACAACAC
Source organism: Orycteropus afer afer (assembly GCF_000298275.1). Lineage (NCBI taxonomy): Eukaryota > Metazoa > Chordata > Mammalia > Tubulidentata > Orycteropodidae > Orycteropus > Orycteropus afer. The sequence goes on along the minus strand of NW_006921644.1, from coordinate 7,186,140 downwards.
CATGCACTTCGTGGGTGACCTGGTAGCTTAGTGGGGTGTCACTGTGGCATGGCCACACTGTGTCATGGTGCAAGGGACCCATAGGGAGGGCAAAAAGTCAGGCACAGAGAGGCACAGGCAATGTGTCGCTGGATCCATTACAGGCAAAGAACAGGAGCGATTCTCCGTCACAGACGAAGGCTGTACCTGCTTATGAACTGAAATGACAATACAGTGCAAGTTCTTGCTCTGCTTCATCCAGGTGTTGAAGACAGAAGGGAAAATTGAGTGGCAAGTCACCTTGATTCAGCACCATCAACAATCCAAAGTGTAAGACACCAGACCAGAAAGTTTGGGATAAGAAGCTGGAACACTGGGTTCAAATCTTGGCTCTAACAATGACAAATGACAGGGTCTTGGGTAAACTGCAAAGCCTTAGCATCTTCAAGAGTGAAAAGAGAAATGTGAGTAGCTTCCCCTAAGGGCTGAGGTTCGCGGGGTAGTCGGCACTTAGGGCTCACAGAGTAATGTCACCCACATTAAGTGCCACGGATGCTGCATCACCATTCACACTAGCAGTGCCTTCCATGTCAACATCTGTTCCAAAGTTAGACAACAGCTGCTAGATTTTCTAGAAATGCTTTCTCTCTTCTGTGAGCCTAAGCGTATCTGTTTCATGAGGAAATCTCCAAGAATTAGCCTGCAATTCCAGAGAAATTAACAAGCTGAAGCTTCAGAAGCCCATCACCAAAGTCAACAACAGAAAGAGAACTGAAAGCCTTGTTGTTGTTGTTATGTGCCATCAAGTCAGACCCGACTCATAGAGAACCCTCCTTGGCTTTCCAAGGCAGTATCACTAAGGAAGTAGATTGCCCCATCTTCCTTCTGAAGAGTGGCTGGTGAGTTTGAACTGTCGCCTCTGGTAAGCAGTCAAGTGCCTTAGGCACTATGCTACCAGAGCTTCTGAAAGCCTTAGACCAGTGGTTTCCAAACATCAGTCTGTGTTGGGAAAATTAGGGAAATAAAGACAGTTTGGTGCATTCGTCACAAAGCAAGATTGATGCAAAGGAAAGGGCTGCTCCTCCTGTAATGAGCCTCTGTGCTACTGTTGCTCAGTGTTTTGGTGCTAAATGACCATTTACAATATCATTAGGACCCAAGCAAATGCTAGCCTTTTCCTTCCCCATCTGACCACCCCCTCCCTCTCTCACATCCTTGTCATTCTTCCACATCCAGACTTAGCAAACACATTTTTTAAAAAAGTACTCTTATCAATCAAAACAGACTTTTTTTAAAGATCACATCTATGAAATTCCAATGTCTGGAAATCACTGATTTAGATTCTTCTTTATCTCTTCATACATTTTTTTTTAATTGTGGCGAATATACATGTTCTAAAACATTTTCCATTTCAACATTCTTCACATGTACAATTCAGAGGCATCAACTAAGTCCATCATACTGTTCCACCATCACCATGACCTGCTTCCAAGTGTCAATCACTCTCAACAGAAGCTCAGTGTCGCCTAAGCAGTGACTCCCCCTTCCCACCCCCATACCCCTGGTAATAACCTTTGATCTCTACAAACTTGTCTATTCTAGATATTTCATGTAAGTAAGGTCATACAGTATTGGTTCTTTTGTGTCGACTCATTTCACTCGATGTCCTATTCTCCAGGTTCATCCATGCCATAGTGTGTATCGGGAGTTCACTGCTTTGGAGGTCTAGTATCCCACTGTAGGTAAACACCACGTTCTGTTGATGCACTCCTCTGCTGATGGACATTTAGGCTGTTTCTATCCATTGGTGACTGTGAACAGTGCTGCACTGAACTGTGGTGTCTATGTATCTGCTTGTGTTAATGACAGCTATGCATGCAGCTAACACTGGAGCCTCTGAGTACACAAAGCAAACACTGGTAAAAGTGGAGAGAGAAATGGGCAGCCCTCTGATAATGGATGGAGACTTTCACAGTGGACCATTTTCAAAAATGAAGAGAATATTGAGAAAGAAGATCAATAAGAACACAGAGGACCTGAACAAAGCCATAAATCGAGCAGAACTAACAGACACACATGCACCACCCCAGCTGGCAACAGCACATATGTCTTTTTCAGGTGCTTAATGCTAACATGATCTGTCTGTTTTAAAGCCAGGTTCTGATCATGAGGAAACCAGGTTGGAGATCTGTGAATGAAAATAACAACAACAGTAATAATAACAGCCACTTCCATTGATATAACTATGTTCTAAGCACTGCCCAAGCATGTTGTCCATCCATTACTGTATCAACTCCAGAAGGAGGGACCACCATTATCCTTCTTATAGCGATGAGACCATTCAGGTTCAGAGAGTTTGAGAACCTCACTTGTGGTCCCATAACCAACAGATGACTGAGTGGATATGTGAGCTCCAGTCAATCTGAGTTGAAAATATGCATGAACTTAACCATAATATTATCATCATTATTTGAGCCACTGGAGCCCATCTGCTTAAAACCATCAGAAGGTGAAGGGAAGGACAGGGAAGAAGCCAGGTGCTCAGGGACAGCATCCTCTGCTGAGAAAAGGAAGTGTTCAGAGGGACATGACCTGCTCTCCCACTGGAACTGACCCACGCTGGCCTCTCACCCATGCAGAATCTGCGTGGAGAGTGAGTCCTCACCAACTCCCATGTCTTCTCAGCCTCTCTTACAGTTAGGTTAGCACATACCTAGGTCTGGCCAAGACAAGGCATTATGGACTGAGTTGTGACCCCCCCCAAAAAAAAAAAATATTTTGATATCCTAAGATGAGCTAGCTGAGAAGGTGAGCTTGTTTAGAAATAGGGACTTTCTTTCATTATGTCAATGAGGACATGATGGAGGACAGCAGGTCCTAACTCTAATGCCTTCCGAGAGGTGTCTGATAAAAAGAGGAAACAGGCGTGGGGAGATGTACACCCAGCGAGGAGAGACCATGTAAGGAAATGTCTACCAGCCAAAGAACATCAAGGAACAGCTGGAGTTACCAGCACTCATCCAGAGCCCAGCTCTGATGTGGACTTCTAGCCTCCAAAACTATGAGGCAAAAGCTTCTGTTGTTTCAAGCCCACCTCGTGTGATATATTTTGTTATGGCAGCACTAGGAAACTAAGACAGAAGGCAAGCAGAAATGGCCCATGTCACTTCTGTGCCAAGGTAGTTAAGCACTGGGATAGTACCCGCACTCTTTCCAGTCTCTTTTTGACCAATCAGTGACTGGAAGCCACAAGATGAAAGGGCAAAGGCAGAAATACCCTGGATCCCTGAGTCCTTGAATGGAGGGAAGCCACTTGGAAGAGGGCCATGCAGGAGAGCAGCCTTACCTGCATCTGACCACGACTTGAGTGGCTAATAAACTTGTCTTGTGTTGTGTTGTCAGGGCTGTTTCCAACAACAGTATACCATATTTTTATGCAAATAATACACACGTTGGCCAATGGCTACCTCCTACCAGATGGTATTTTTATAAATGCTGCTATATCTTTTTTGTTTGTTTGTTTTTTAGATGCCACTATGCCAATTCAAAAAAAAAAAAAATTGTGCAAAAAAAAAATCAATATAGCATGTTTACCAAAATACCTTCTAGTGGGGAGGGAGCAATTGACAAACAAACATAGAAGGTGTGTGTTACTTGTGTAAAAATATGAAAATCTAATCCATCTTGACTAATATATTTTTTTTTGTTGTTGTTCTTAGGTGTTGTTGTTGTTGTTGTTAGGTGTTGTCGGTTCCAACTCATACCAACCTTATGTAAAACAGAACAAAACACTGCCCACTCCTGTGCCAGCCTCTCAATCTTTATTATACCTGAGCCTATTGTTGCAGACACTGTGTCAATCCATCTCGTTGAGGGTCTTCCCCTTTCTCACTGACCCTCCACTTTACCAAGCATGATATCCTTCTCCAGGGAGCAGTCTCTTCTGATAATGTGACCAAAGTAGGTGAGATGAAGACTGGTCATTCTTGCTTCCAAGGAGCATTCCGGCTGCACTTCCTCCAGGACAGATTTGTTTCTTCTTCTGGCAGTCTACAGTACTTTCACTATTGTTGGCCAACACCACAATTCAAAAGCATCAACTCTTCTTTGGTCTTCCTTATTCATGTCCAGCTTTCCCATGCCTATGAGGCTACTGAAAATACCATGGCTTGGGTTAGGTGCACCTTAGTCTTCAAAGAGACGACTTTGCTCTTCAGCACTTGAAAGAGTTTTTTTGCAGCAGATTTGGTCAGGACAATACATTGTCTGATGTTTTGACTTCTCCTTCCACAGGCGTTGATTGTGAAACCAAGTAATATGAAATCTTTGACAACTTCAGTCTTTTCTCCATTTATTTTGATGCTGCTTATTGGTCCAGTTGTGAGGATTTTCATTTTCTTTCTGTTGAGGCATAAGCTATACTGCAGACTATAGTCTTTAATCTTCATCAGTAAGTGCTTCAAGTCATCTTCACTTGCAACAAGCGAAACTGTGCTGTCTGTATATCTCAAGCTGTTATGAGTCCTCCTCCAGTCCTGATGCTGTATTCTTCACATAGTCCAGCTGCTTGGATTATTTACTCAGAATGATTAAGTATGATGAAAGGATACAACCCTGACATACTCCCTTCCTTATTTTAAACCATGCAGTATTCCCTTCTTCTGTTTGAACACCAGCCTCCTGGTCTACGTACAGGTTCCTCATGAGTACAGTTAAGTGTTCTGGAATTTCTATTCTTCTCAATGTTACCCATAATCTGTTATGATCCACACAATCAAATGCTTTTTCATAGTCAATAAGACACAAGTAAATATCTTTCTGGTACTCTTTGCTTTGAGTCTAGATCCATCTGACATCAGCAGTGATATCCCTCATTCCACATCCTCTTCTGAATCCAACTTGCATTTCTGGAAGTTCCCTGTCAATATACTGCTGCAACCACATTTGAATTATCTTCAGCAAGATTTTACTTATGTGAGATATTAATGATACTGTTCGATAATTTCCTCATTCTGTGGGATCACCTTTCTTTGGAATGGATAGCCGAGTGAGTACATCCAGCATGTCATCCATTTGTTGAAACATCTCAATCAGTATTCCGTCAATTCCTGGAGCCTTGTTTTTTGCCAGTTCCTTCAGTGCTGCTTTGACTTCTTCCTTCAATATCATTGGTTCTTGATCATATGCCACACCTCCTGAAATGGATGATCATCTACCAGTTCTTTTTGGTACAGTGACCCTGTATTCCTCCCATCTTCTTTTGATGCTTCCTGCATCATTCAATATTTTGCCTAGAATCTTTCAATATTGCAACTCGAAGCTTAAATCTTTTCAGTTCTTTCAACTTGAGAAATATCATGCATGTTCTTCCCTTTTGGTTTTATAATTCCAGGTCTTTGCATATTTCATTGTAAGAATTGACTTTGTCTACTCAAACTACTCTTTGAAATCTTCTGTTCAGCTCTTTTATCTTGTCATTTCTTCCATTTGCTTTAGCTACTCTCCATTCAAGAGTAAGTCTCAGAGTTTTTTTCTGACGTACACTTTGGTCTCTTCTTCCTTTCCTGCATTTTTAATGACCTTTTGCTTTCTTCATGAATGATGTTCTTGATGTCATCCCACAATTTGCCTGGTTTTTGGTCACTGGTGTTCAATGCATCAAATCTATTCTTTGGAAGGCCTCTAAACTCAGGTAGGATATAATCAAGGTCATAGCTTTGCTCTCGTGGACTTGTTTTGTCATCAGCTTCAACTTGAACTAGCATATGAGTAGCTGATGGTTTGTTACACATTCAATTCCTGGCCTGTTTTTGCTGAAGATATTGAGCTTCTCCTTTGCCTCTTGTCACCAATATAGATGATCTGATTCCTGTATATTTCATCTGGTGATGTTCACATGTACAGCTGCCATTTACGTTGTAGAGAAAAGGTATTCACAATGAATAAGTAGTTGGTCTTTCAACATTCTATCATGTGATATTCAGTGTCATTTCTATCACCAATGTCCTATTTTCCAACTACCAGTAATTCTTTATTTCCAACATTTGCATTCTGATCACCAGTAATAATCAATACATTCTGATTAAATCTTTGGTCAGTGTCAGTTTGGTTAATTTCCTCATCTTTGGCTTTTGTGATTGTTGCATAAATTTGAATAATAGTAGTATTAACTCGTCTCCCTTGTAGGTATATGGATATTATCCTATCACTGACAGCATTGTACTTTAGGATAGATCTTAAAACCTTTGTGATGATGAATGGCATACCATTCCTCTTCAATTTGCATTCTTGGCATAGTAGATCATATGGTCTGATTCAAACTGGCCAAAACCAGTCCATTTCTCTCACTAGCATTAGGATATCAATCTTTATGCATTCCATTTCATTTTTCACAACTTTCAGTTTTCCTAGATTCTGATTTTGTACACTCCATGTTCTGATTAGTAATGGATATTTGCAGCTGTTTCTTCCCTTCTTTAGTTATGCATATCAGCAAATGGAAGTCCCGAAAGCTCTACTCCATCCACATCATTAAGGTCAACTCTACTTTGAGGAGGCAGCTCTTCTCCAGTCATATTTTGAGTGCCTTCTGACCTGAGGGGCCCATCTCCCAGCACTATATTAGACAATGTTTCTGGGCTATCCATGAAGTTTTCTAGTAATATATCAGATGGTATCTTACTGCTATTCATAAAGTTTTTACTAGCCAATTCTTTTTTTTTTTTTTTTT
>NW_006921644.1:7165923-7172711 GCF_000298275.1 Orycteropus afer afer | reverse complement strand
CGGAAGTAGATTGCCCAACCTTCCTTCTGAGGAGTGGCTGGTGGGTTTGAACCACCAGCTTTCTGGTTAGCAGTCAAGTGCCTTAGGCACTATGCCACCAGAGCTCCCTAGGTGAACTTACCTTTGGCAATTTCTGTGTTGCACACATATGTATGCAGGGTGGAGCAAAAGGAGTGATCCGTGAAGGAAAAACAAGGTAGGAAAAAGAAGTACAGTTCTCACAGTGGCTGGATGGCCAACAGAGTGTCCCTCTGGAACACTGGAGGCTGGAAATGACCTCACTAATGGAGGTGCAGAGTCATGAGTGTCGTGTCCCCAAATGGACATGGGGACCAGGGACCCCTCTAGAGTAAGTTCTATCTGAACTGATGGAGGTAGGGCAGAGTACTCTGCTATGTGATTTTACAGAATGTAAGGTATCTATCTGTCACACAGGGCACTAACACTTGGCATTTTCCCAATACTTGGGTGCTGCTTAGTTTTCCAGGCCCACAGGTATTCATTCTGCTGGAGCACCAATGTCAGCCAGCAGGCTGTGACAGGGTCCCTGCCAGCCTATCCACAGCATTAAAATACCAGCGACCCGAATAATGGGATTTTCATTTTGTAGAAAATGGTGCTACCACACCAGGCAGCCCAAGAGAGTCCTCGGCACAGGAGGTTTCTAGGAACCCCTTTATACCTTTTCCAGAGTCCCTTGAGTCCCCAGACCTCGGACGGATGTCTGTTTTCTCAGTCTCTACCCTCTAAGCTGCTTTCCCCTTCCTTCTTGTACTTTTCAGTGAAAAGAGGGAATGACCATATCTTCCTTTCAAGACTAAGATGAAGCCAGGAAAGTTCTGCCCACTTTAGCACGAGCTGGGGGCCCTGCGCCATGCTGGGAAGGATACAATGAAAGCACTCTCCTGGTTACATGAGAGGAAATGGTGGAATACAATGTTTTGATCCTAGCAGCTTGTTGAAAAATGTCCTTTTAAAGACGAAAGCAACTTTAGTTAGTGGAAAGAAGAGTAGAATAAAGAGTTATTTGGATGTGAAGAAAATAAAAGGCTTCAGAAGGAACTGAGGGAAAGATGTATCGGAGTGAACAGTGAATAAAATATCAGGGAAATAAAAGGAGTGGAGGTGACCATTAGTAACACTTAAAGTAGAAAAAGATAAGTCATTGAGGGCTGAGGAGGAAGATGAAAAAGGATAAAAGGAAACATTACTGTCTGAACAAAGAGAGCAGGAAGCTGTGGGCAGAATAAACATCCCCTGTAACCTGCTAAAAGCTGAGCACAGACTTGGTTGAATATAAGTCCAGGGTATGAGCAGATGAACTATGTATGTCAGGCGAAGACACAATGCTTTCAGACAACTTTATAGAACAGAAGGAGTGTGGCCATCAACTGACTGATTGTGCTGTGTTTAAACTTTCTGCAACACAAAAATTCACAAACACCAATCACCCAAAGCTCTTCAATACCATAAAGGTTTCAATTACACGAAGGAGAAGGACAGGTTCAAGCTCCGTAACAACCCCAAGATAATGTTACTAGCTGGTTTCTTCTGGCCTCTGCTGTTGTCTGCACCACCCCCGTATGTGGAGCACGACGACCACACTGACCAGTGCCTTGGATCTCTGGTGGGAGACCTCCAATACCTAAGCATTTTCAAGCCTGCAGTTTTGTCTGGTTCCTTTCCGTATCATCCAGATGTCAGCCTTCTGGCAGCCTGGTCTTCACTCTGAGAGCACCAACACCTCATTGATGTCTTGGTTAATCACATCTCTGAGAGATGGAAGGGTCTTTTGATGGACCATAGGGGATGCATGAAGGAACTCAAGAGGGAGGGAGGGAACTGGGTAGGTGGGTCATAGGGAGGGAGGACTGACTTAAAATTGTGGTTTGTTATTAGGGAGCCATACAATATTTTAGGGTTTTTATTTCCTCTTCAAAGCAGAATAGAGTGATATATTGTTCCTAGTTTGGGAAATGTGGATTTTGCAAACGATATTCAGTGGGCGTTGTCTTAGTTTTCCTGCACTGCCGTAACTGAGATACCACAAGTAGGGGGCTTTAACAAACAGAGATTTATTTTCTCACAATTTAGAAGCTACAAGTTCGATTGCAAGGTGCTGCTCTAGGTCTCTCTCTCTCTTTCTCTCTGTCGGCTCTGGGGGAAGGGCCGTGCTCCCTGGCTCCTTGGTGATCTCCATGTGGCTGGCATCCATCTTCCCCCATCTCGGCTCGCTCCTCTGTCCTCATCTTCTCTTTTCATAGCTCAAAAGTCATGGGCTTAAAGCACACCCTACACTGCTCTGGCCTCTTCATGTACCAAGGAAAACCCCTTCCCCACTGGGATTGTGACCACAGGTACAGGGGTTAAGATTCACATTGCATATTTTGGGGGCAGGGGCTACAATTCAAACCATAGCAGGCACTCTCAAGACTGAAAAATTTTATTCTCACTTAAGCACAATCAGCCTTATTCCCAAGAATCCCTGGTGGTGCAGTGGTTAAAGCACCAAAAGGCCCATGGTTTGAATCTACCTGCTGCTCCACAGGAAAAGACGTGGTAGTCTCCTTACGTAAAGACTGACAGCCTTAAAGACTCTGTGGTTCTACCCTGTCCTATAGGGTCACAATGAGTCCGAATTGACTAGATTTCAATGAGTTTATGCTCATAACTTTTCTCTGAAGAAGGGGTATTGGTGGACACTACCCATGACCCACAGTACAGAGAAAATAAGACAAGCTGTATTTCTTGCTTTGAGATTAACTTAAAAGTATGTACTTAAAATTAAGATGTGCATTTTTCATCCTAGTAACATGCATGGATATAAGTTTTTACTGAGGGGTGGTTGGTCAGCATTTGCTGACCCAACAACTCACACATAAACAGGAAGTTCACAAGCCCTGAATCGGCATATCACTGCCTCTCCCCGAAAGCACCATCACTGATAAGCAACCCAGTCCCATTTTGCCTTTACTACACACACTCTGCAGCCCTAACCCATTTCATTACTTAGGGGATTCAAAATAAGAAACACAGACTCACACAGAACTGTGATATTGGAATGTACAGTAGGTTTGAGTTTAAATTAAAAAGATCCCCCAAAGTATGATTGTCTCCAGCTTCTCAGTGGTGAATTAAAAGCTGTTTGGTGTCGTGAAGATTACAGGAGCAATCACATTTATGGCCTGCTTTGCATACCAACTCTATTAATTTCCATATACGGGGTGGCTTCCTCTTTCCAAGCATGTTAACAGCAAAGCCATTTGTGATAATCGCTTGCTAAAAAAAAGGGGGGGGGGAGAGGAGAGGCAGAAAAATGGGTCTCTTAAACCAAATTCCATCTGAAACATATTGATTCTGATGAATACAAGGATCAAAAGACAAATGAGGGTTCCTGACAGTCTGAGCCTGGAGTCACACTCAGAGATCAAATGAACATGAAGTCAGATATTGGGATTCACTTCTTGTCCGAGTCCCTCACCTTGTCATTACAGATTCTAATTACTGAAATGATTTCATTGGTGTAATTGTACTGAGGTTTGCCTACGCTTCACCTTGGACAGCTCCCTGGGCGCCCAACACAGCACCTTCATTACCACATTCCTTTCAACACTGAAAATGTGTTTTAGCCACACAGAAAAATCCAATCAGACAGGGTTTTCTTTCTTTTTTTTTTTTTTTTCCTTCTTCTTCTTTAAACACTCCAGCCACACAGCACAGACATGAAGGAGGGTGGCTGGCCCATAAGTCAAACCTGAGACCATAATGGGAACATAGGCAGTTACCTTCCTTACAGCGTCCAACCAATTCAATCCCTGTTTTCCTATCCTTCCTCCCCAAGTGTTATAGAATGCTGCTCAAGAGCCTACAATTAAATGGTTATTTCTTTACCATCAATTTTAAATTCTACTGCATTAAAACTGTGTTGTTGTTGTTGTTTGGTGGCTGTACCTGTTACATATTTCACCAAACACCCCATACCTTCATAAAGATAAAATAATACACTATTGGCACTGAAAATAAGAGATTATAGCCACAGATCCAAGAGGTACACATTTTAATGAAATCATGTAGGATTTGATTTTAATCCATAGAATAGTCAATAAAGATTTTCTTCCCAAAGACCATCTGATTACCCTCAAGAACAACAGTTTCACATTCCTATGCTTGGAACTTCTCAGAAGCCACCAGCCTGCTGGTAGTGCTATTCGGTGCTGACACTGTCCTACCTGTGACTCCAGGTAGGATGCCAATCTAGGAAGGCAGAGCTTTTGTTCTCAGAGCTCTGCCTGGGGGGGATGGACCTCATCTTACCACGCAGTGCTCACACTAGGCTGATAGTGACCTTCCCTGCAGGGGGATGATGAACGTCTGCCAAGGATCAAACATGACAGAGGGCGACACACTGATCACCCGACTCACCTTGAACTGGGCAAGGCCCTCATTCCGGACCTTGCACCTGAAGTCAACCAGCAAGTAAGAAAAAGGAGCAGAAAGTACTGAGAAAACACTACACACGGAGACATGTGCCCAGACACGGAGAGAACAAACACAACAGGCAGCATTGCTTACAGTTTAGAATCCACTGGTCCTCAATGAACTCAGCTGGTTGTTCAATACGGAACACTTTCTGCTGAAATCCAGGAGTGCAATCCAAAGCTTCCGCAGATGTTAGCAGCAGCACCTGAGAAAACCGAAGCCATCAATATTTCAACAGCAACTCGCGTGTTTGCCCTGCTAACTTTTACCAAATCTGCAACTTTTAGAAATGAGCTGAGGTTTTTAATTTCGTCTCCCAAATGAAGAGGTAGGTTGATACTTTTTTGGAGGCTGCCAACGATTCAATTCTGGCAGCAAGATCGGGAAGATGTGCAAATGGGAACAGCTGTTGCAGTTCCCATTAAGTTGCAGTTAAAGAAATAAATGCGTCATATTTTGACACCTGCTCTGATTCTCACCATGGTCTCCACGTGTGAAACTTCATTACTGAAACTGTCACTTGCATATGATGTCTGGGTTGAGATCAACGTCATTTCATGTATGCAAAGGAGGGCTGCCAGCCATGAAGAGAGGGGGAAGGAAAAGTTCAAGCTACTCCTAAGAAAGTTGCAGGGCTCATCAGACCTTCACCACCCAGTTTGTTGACATGTGTCACATGTAGCTTCTGGACTCTTGCCACAGATTGAGATACTGAAAGTGTAAAATACACACTGGATGTTGAAGATGAAATACAAAAAAGAAAAAGTAAAATATCAAATGAATAATTTTTACATCGACTACACATTGACCTGATAATATTTCCCATCCTGGGCTGAATGTCATCATTTGGTGCTGTCAAGCTGGCTCCCACTCTCATGCAGCACAGCTATTTACTGGGCTAAATTGATACATTATTAAAATTAACTTCACTAGTTTCTCAATACTTCTGGAAACATGGTGGATATAAAATTTAAAATTTATGATTGCTTACAAAGGTTCTGTTTTGTCCTTTTTGTCACCCGGGAGTCAAAAATCAAGTAAAATGTGTTGTAACAAAAGTCTGTGGCCCTGTCCTGGGAAACATGAAACTTTTAGTTCCTAGTAAGAAGCAGTCATCATCCGTTTTAGGAAGCAGAGTATAAGCCCCACAAGATAGGGATTGCCTCTTTTCACCACCTGTTTATACCAAGCCCCACCATACACCCTGGCCAGAGAAGGAGCTGTGTAATAGTGAAAAAATGAAAGCCAGCATCATAGACCTCTTACTATGTGGCAAACAAGGAGCTGTGGTGAGGCAGTTGTTACAAGCACGGCTGCTAACTGAATATGGCGGCAGTTTGAAACCCCCCCCCAACACACACACACACACACACACACACATTGCTTTGCAGAAGAAAGATGTGGCAGTGTGCTTCTTTAAAGACTACAGCCTGATTCCAAAAAAGGAGTTCTGGTAAGAGGGCGGAATAGGCAGAAAGACTGCACAGACCCTTTTGAACAAAGAAAAAGGGAACCGATTAACACAGATACAGAACATAATCCTGGACCCCTGAGCTTGAAGGGAAGCATACAGAAGTGGACTAAACTCCAACTAGCAGAAGAATGTGCATGAAAACACCAACAAAGGAGACATATGGAGCTTCGGTCTGGCAGCAATCCTGATGGCACAGACAGCTTGGATATGGCCGAGTGGTGGTAGGACCTAAGAATTAACCTAAAAATCAGCCCCGCTAGCCAGGGACTGCATGGAGGACTGCTCTGGTGGCTGCTGCATAAAAGAGTAAGAGGCGAAGAGGAAGGCAGACTGAGCTGTGGATTTTTGCCTGTCCAGAGGGCACAGCCATTTTGATTGCTTACAAGTGGTTTGGCCATTTTAGATATTTAAAGCAAGAGAGTTCTCCCAGATTCCAGGGACTTAAGAACAGACTCCAATTGCCAGGAACCACAAGGACTTTCTGGATACGGACAATTGGAAAGGTAACTATTATACCCCACACCCTCTTGGTGAACAGAGGTGCAGCCATCTCTCACTCCCACCCACCTTCTGGGCCCGCAGGAATTCCATCCAAGTGTGTGTGCTCAGACAGAGCCTGGGTGCCTTGCCCCACCCTGCACTGATTTTTTCTTCTTCTTTTTTTTAGTTTGTTCGTTTTTGTCTGTTCTAAAACTATTATTATTATTATTACTTTTGTCCTTTTTACTATTATTCTTTATTCTTTCCCTCCCAGGTTCTAGTTTTCAGCAATTTTTTTTTCTTTTCCCTATTTCTGGTTCCTATATATATATATATATATATATATATATATATA
>NW_006921644.1:7133779-7160938 GCF_000298275.1 Orycteropus afer afer | reverse complement strand
GGGGGGGGGCAACCAGGTTTGCTGGTCTGATAGAGCCTGGTGGAACCCCTGAGATTACGGCCCCTAGCTGCCCTTCAGGTCTGGAATTGAACCCACACTGTGGCTTCCAGCCAAACAAAAGACAGGCATACAAGTTGAACATTTACCTGAGGTAGATACAGTCCTTTGAGAGAACAATCATGGGAGAAAGAAGGGCTGTGTATGCACAGGGAGACAGCTCAGGGGGCAGGAGTGCATGGAGGGATGGACACAGGGAAGAGGTAACAATCGGGAGGAAGTGGCAGGGGAGCTGTCGCATTGGGTAAATTGTAGTTAATGTCATCAGACAAAGCGTATGTGAGCTGCTGTATGGAAAGTGAATTTGCTCTGTAAATTTTCACCCAAATCACACACACACACACATACACACACAAAATAGAACAACAACAACAAAAGACTACAGCCCTGGAAACCACACAGCATTCTACTCTGCCATGCAGGGGCCCTGTGAATCAGTATCAACTTGACGGTGGTGGGCTAATGTAATAAGCACTGCTGAGTTCATTGTGTCAACTATGTCGTTTAAGCTGCAGTGCAGCCCCCGGAAGCATGCACTATTATAAGACGCATCTACAAAGAAAACTCCAGAGGTTGACAAACTTGCCCAAGATCAGAGTGTTAGGAAGGACAGAGCCAGGATTGGAACCCAGGTTTATAAGTAGTCTCTCCTGTGGCACACGGTCACTGTCCATCCATACCTAAGCCCTCCACCTCAAGGCAGGGCTTAGTATCTCTTTGTCTGAGACAATTCTCTGAACCCTGAGGGAGGCTGAGTTGGTATAAACACCCCAACACCCTCCTTGCAGGTGGGAAAGCTGCCTCCCAGTCTCCAACTGGCCTTGAGCTCCACCTGCACTATGGTAGCTGGCTTGATGACTCGTCTTTGTTAGTAGCCTTCCTTTCTTCATCCCTGGCTGATATTTTCTGAGACCACTTCCCACATGAACAATTTGTACTTCACTATTTGACTCAGGGGAGCTCTGGTAGCATAGTGGCTAAGACACTTGCCTGCTAACCAGATGGCTGGCGGTTCAAACCCACCAGCCACTCCTCGGAAGGAAGGTTGGGCAATCCTACTTCCGTAGTGATACTGCCTCGGAAACCCAAGGAGGGGTCGCTATGAGTCGGGGCCTACTCAACGGCACATAACAACAACAAAAACTTGACTCGGAGTCTGCTTCCTGGAAGACCAAACTTGGATATCCTAAGTCACACTGTTAACCATTCCACAAAGGCTGTCCACGAAAACTCATCATCACCCCCAGTAGAAAACTCAAAGAGTGCAGAAGGTTGGAAGCTGTGCCACCAGGGCCCCTCACTGAACACCAAGCCAAAACCAAACCCACTGACATCTAGTTGATTCCAACTCACAGTGACCCTACAGGAAAGAGCAGAACTGGCCCACAGGGTTTCCAAGGCTGTCATCTTTACGCAAGCAACTGCCTCATCTTTCTCCTGTGAAGCACCAGGGGGGTTTGAACTGCTGACTTCTTGGTTAGCAGTCAAGCACTTAGGTACTGCACCCTGGGGGCTCCTGTTCTAAATACCAGCCCTCTGACTGACCCCTGAGGAACCAGATCCAGAATCCACCACCTTCAGAGGCTCCTGGTGTGGCTAGCCTCCGAAACATCAGAGAGACTGCAATGTAGCATCGTGACTCCGGCCCACATCATCTTCCTCCAGTCAAAGGCAGAAGGCGGCTCTGGTCCAGCTCCTGTGTACCTCTGCTTGTCAAACTCTCCTTGTCTCAAGGGCGGGTCCTGGCCCGATCCCCTCTGAGGCGATCACAAAGCTGACATCTCATGCGGTGCCTCCACCAAATGTGAATTCTGGACCGAGTAACATGTTGGCAAAGTTGCAATCAGAGAATCTATCACTGGGCAACACTAACTCAGGAAACAGTGATGTTCCAAGGTCACCTCCAGACACCCTGTGCCTCGTTATACCTTAACCTCCCAATTGGCTAATTCTGCCCTCAAATCCTGGACCAGTTCTTTGCAGAGGGACTAAGGGAGGTGACATTTCTCCAGGGACTGGGAGTGGGAGCCTGAACGGGAAAGCACGGCCATGAGCAGTCACTACGGTTCCTGTGATGAGTGGAGAGCTCAGCCTTGGTCCTCGTCTGTCAGCAGCCTGGTCCTGTCCTGAGTTCTCGGGAGGGTCCACTCAGGCTCCTCAAGTGTCTGGGGGTGGGGGCAAGGGTGGGAGGGTAGCCAGAGACTCAGTGTTGTCCCCATACATTCTTGGGTCATTTCATACACCAGTTGAAATTCAGGTTCAATGCTTCATAACGTGAGAGTATGAGGCACCCTGCTGTGCAGGTGTGATTTACTGAGATAAGAACTAGTCAAATCATTCATTCATTCATAAATACTTACTAGAATGCTGGGATACAGTAATCACTTTAGTAGGCACTGACCCAACGCTTATAGAACCAAAAGCCTTGTTGCATCCAAGTTGATACATAGTGTCCCTGTAGGATAGAGTGGAACTGTCCCTATGGGATTTCCAAGGCTGTCAATCTTAATACAAGCAGGATGCCTCATCTTTCTCCTGTGGAGTGGCTGGTGGGTTCAAACCACCACCCTTTTGGTTAACAGTGGAGCACATTAACCACCACCCCAGCAGGGCTCCGCAAGCTCACAGGGAAGCACTGTACTGCAGTGGCTGAGAGAACAGACTCTGGAATTGTTCCACTTGGGTCAAATCTTGGCTGTGCGGCTCATCATTTTCATGCTGCCACTCTGGGCCTCAGTTCTCTCATCTAGAAAAACACGGGAAATAAAACAGACGTTGTGTGGAACCAGTGGCATAATGCATATGAAGCAAGGGAACAGTGCCACACAGCAGAGTAGCCAATAAGCATTGTTGCTGTTGTTAGGTGTCGAGTCGGCTGAGACTCATAGCAGCCCTGTGCACATACAAACAGAATGACACACTGCTGCTCCTACACCATCCTTTCAAGTGCTGCCACGCTTGGGCCCATGTTTGTAGCCGCTGTGTCAATCCATCTCCTTGAAAGTCTTCCTCTTTTTCACTGACCCTCTGCTTTATCAATCATTATGTTTTTCTCCAAGGACTGGTCACTCTTGATAAGATGACCAAAGTACATAAGATGAAGCCTCTGCAGCCTCACTTCTAAAGAGCACTCTGTACTTCGTCCAAGACAGATTTGTTCATTCTTCTGGCAGTCTATGGTACTTTCAATATTCTTCGCCAACACCACAATTCAAATGCATCAGTTCTTCTGTGGTCTTCCTTATTCACTGTCCAGCTCTCACATGCATGTAAGGTGATTGAAAATACCATGGCTTGGGGCAGGCGCACTTTGTTGTTGTTGTTATGTGCCACTGAGTTGGACCTGACTCACAGCGACCCCTCCTTGGGTTTCCAAGGCGGTATCACTATGGAAGTAGATTGCCCAGCCTTCCTTCCAAGGAGTGGCTGGTAGGTTTGAACTGCCATCCTTCTGGTTAGCAGTCAAGTGCCTTAGGCACTACGCTACCAGAGCTCCTAGGCGCACCTTAGCCTTCAACAACAACTGTTAGCTACAAAGGAGAGAGACATTTATAACTTATCACTTAACTGACAAATTCACCACAATTGAATTTCTCTTTGAGAGAAAACAGTTTTCTTTGTTGCCAGCTGCCATCGAGTCAGCTCCCTACTCACAGCAACTCCCCTGGAAACAGAAAGAAACACCACCCTGCCCTGGGCCACCCCCGGGATTGGCTGCCGATGAGACTGTGGTCCTCGGGTTTTCACTGGTTCCCAGGGCTTTCTTCTTAACTCTGGGAGCTCTGCGGAGACCTGGTAAGCATCACAGCAACACACAAAACTCCACTAACAGACAGATGGCAGTGGACACGAGGTGCTCTGGCCGGGACTCGAACCCCAGCCACCACACAGAAGGCGAAAATTCTACCAGCAAACCACTACTGCCCCTATGGGTATCTTCGGGAACATAATCAAGCCAGGATGCAGGATAGTGTCATCTCATTTAGGGTGGTCAGGGAAAGCAAACCCACTGGGGGAACTTTTCTATTTAGATCAAAGAGATGAGTAAGAATTAAATTGTTAACTGGAAAAGAATACAGACTCATCCTTTTAACCAATGCCCGTTCCTACTGTAGGAATTCCTCACCGCGCATCTGGGTTTCAGGTAACCTGTCTCCAAATTTACAAAAGTGCATGTGGAAAAAGATGACTTCATGGCTTCTGAAACTGCAAGCAAACAAACAAAACTGGTCATGTGTTGCGGTCTATATTCACAACAACAAATAAAATTTAGGAAAAACAAAGCCTTGATTGTCAGTCATCTGGTATCTGCTGCTGTCCCTTGACTTTCTAGCAAAATCCAAAACCGTACCTGTCCATCAACTTGTCACTGATACGTACTCATCAATGTCAGCCGCGCTGATTGGTGGTGGGATATGAAGCCACGGCCCTCACTGTGAAAGAATTAGCACCCGGATGCTACTCCCAAACCAGGCAAGGCCCTTCTCCACTATCAGTGAAAGATGTCGCAGTTACTGGACAACTTCTCCCCCGACCCTCTTCAATGTTCCCAGAACATAAGGCACGAACATTTCCAATGTGTCTCAATGCCATGGCGGCAATGGTCCACGTATATGGTCCTTTTGCTCATTTCGGTATCAGCTTGTACCACATAACAAGACTTTAAACTGATGCAGTTCTGAAAGACCAGCAGTGAACCGACGTTATGAACAGCAAAGGGCTGCTGTGATTTGAAGCTCGCCAGCATCCAGCTCATGAAGACAGAGTCCGTGTTTCCGACAGATAGTAATCACACGTCTGAGTCCCAGTTCCACCGTTTGCCAGCTGGGTGACCTCAGGCAAGTAACCTTCTGCGGCTCGGTTTCCTCAGATATAAAATGGGAATAGTAAAGCTATTTTACAGGTTGTTAGGAGGATCAATTAAACAAGTGAATTACTGTAAAGAGACTCAAGTTGTACAGGGCACATGGCAATTGCTCCATGTATGTTTGCTGCTACTATTCGTACTGTTTCATGCATCACGTTTACACTAAGATCGCTGAGGCGCTGATCTCCCTTAGAGTAAAAACTGACAATTAGCATCAAAATATGACTTTGGTGGCTGCTGTAAAACTGCTCAGGGGGCGGACAGTGCTCAGAAATGGGCAACAGGAAAGGGGGTGCTGAATCAGAGAGCACAAAATCAGGAGGGAATTGGGACCTCGGCATCAGCTGCACATCGGAACCTCAGTGTCAGGGGGTGGACTGTGCTGCTTTTGCAGGACACCAAGCATCCATTAGACATGGCATCCCAGAGTCTTGCCTCCGTGCAGGAGTCACTGCCCAGCCTCACACATGGACCACACATCCTACATCACCCTTCTTCATACACGTTCCCTTTTTACCTTCCACTTCTCTGTTGGTATGCAAACCTCTGCTCTTCAAGTTCCTGCTTCTCCCAACAGGTACCGACTCAAGAATATACCCAATTGTGGAGTGTTTTTTCCAGAGAAAGGATTCCTTCCTCTCTAGATTGCAGGCTCCCAACTGGTGCCACATGGGATGGGCAAGGCCAACAGACAGGGTCAGTTGCCAAGTCATCTTTCATACAAGGTGAATTATCGTGTTATACAGAGCTCACCTCTCTGAGCACTCCTTTTCTCTGCCATTCCCTCTGGTACTGCCTCTGCTCACTTCACTCAGTTATGTACTTAGCTTGTCCTCCAGACAGGTGAGTTTGCAACCTCTGCTTTAGACATTGGCCATAGGCTCTCTGAGCTCAGAACCTCCATGTTATAAGTGTCTTGCCATTTGTCACAATAGCACCCATGCCTCTGTGCTGCTTCTTGCTCCGTTAGTTACTATAATCACATGACTAGCTACTGCCAACAGAACAGGGGTGGGAGGATTTTCACCGTTTCTAGGTCTGGCCCCTGAAGCCTCCAGAGCCATCTTCCTTAACTTCTCACACAAATAGGAAAGAAGAACTCCCAAGATGGCAGAGTTATCCAGCAGAAAAAGGCCTGAATGCAGTCACCCCTGACCCTGAGGACAGGTACCTGGGAGAGCCACCCAGATACAGCCACTACAGGCAGAGACAAGGAGCGCTCAGAGAGGTGAGCTCTGTATAACACAATAATTCACCTTGTATGAAAGATGGCTTGGCAACTAACCCTGTCTGTTGGCCTTGCCCACCCCATGTGGCACCAGTTGAGAGCCTACAATTTAGAGAGGAAGGAATCCTTTCTCTGGAAAAACAAACAAACAAACTAGCAAGGTACACTGACAATACTCTGTGTTGAGTCACTGAATCCTGGGCCTGTTTGTCACAGCAGCTAGCACAGCTGATGATGCAACAAGGGCAGAGGCGCTCCTAACACTAATGGCCCAGACAGTTCCCGGAGGCCAAAGAGAAATTACAGAAATGAGGAAGAATTTAACACAACTGTCTTGGAAGCAAACCAAAGAGAGAAACTTTCTGTCACTAATAATGATCTCAGCAAGCTCTGAGTCCCCTCAGATCTCCTCCTCCCTTAATCTAAAATGGCATCTTCCAAACCACCTTGCCCGTGTCCCAGGGCTCCTTGTCATGGACCTTCGCTGACTCACTCTTGCTTTTCTGCTGTTAGCGTGGATGGACAGCTCCTTTATCCTCACTACAAAACACCTCTGGTTTCCTCTTGTCAAAGTCAGTCTACTGGCGTCAGCTTGGAGGGTCTTAGAAAGGCAACAATCTCTGACACACAGGATATAAAAATGTTACAGCAACGTGTTTTGATTGAGATTCCTTATTCTGCTGGCGACCAAAAACCCAGCATCCTGGAAGGGTTTATAAATGTGCCCTGTCGACCAGGAGGCATGATGAGGAAAAGCCCATCAAAGCCACACACCTCCCACTGTCCTCGCTGTGAGTGTAAGCTCATGTCAGCCACACTTCCCCGAGCTGAATCCCATAGAATGTTGTTGTTGGGGGCCACCGAGTTGTTCCATCACAGAGTGACTCCATGTACAACAGAACAAACCACCGTCCGGCCCTGTGCACAATCGTTGCCGTGCGGGAGTCCACACTAGCAGCCACTGTGCCAATCCATCTCGTTGAGGGTCTTCCTCTTTTTCACACACACTCTCCTTTACCAAGCACATAAACTACCTGCCACCTTGCTGCCCATGGAAACAGACACTAAGGAACAACACTGCAATTTCTGGGAAGGTTCAGGGAAGAAATTTCGAGTCTGGGCAGTCTTGTTGTTACTTCCATTCACCATCTGAAACCAACAACTGAAACCTTATTTCCAATTTAATGACACACAACATAAACCAAAAACTCCAAACTCGTCAAATCTATTCCAACTCACAGTAACTCTATAGGACAAGATAGAACCGTCCGTCCCATAGGGTTTCCAAGGCTATCAATCTTTATAGAAGCAAACTGCCTGCCTTATCCTTCTTCCGCAGAGCAGCTGGTAGGTTTGAACCATCAGTTTTTCAATTAACAGTCAATCACTTAACCTCTACACCACCAGGGCTCCTGCCAAACATTTTTTTGTTCCAATTATGAAAAGGCAGTGTTGTATATCATGTATCTGGAAAAGTGCGAGAAAAGAAGCCACAACTCGTGTGGGCTTGAATTCTGGCTTTCCTGCCATGTCTCTGCTTTTTGGCAAATCACTTCACCTACAACAGCCTCTCTGATCCCTGTGAATGAGCACAACATCACCGACAGCATCAGTTGCTGGGAGGCTTCAGTGAGATGCTGGTAGCAGCAGGGCTGTCTTCTAGACAAAGGAATGGCCTCTAAGGATGTCCACACCCACCGGATGTGTGACTACAGTGGGTAACATGGCAAAATGGGAGCGGGGTTATAGGTGGAATTAAGGCTATTAGTCAACTGGCTCTGATTTGATCACCCTGAATCTTTAGGGGGTTCAGTGTAATCACAAGGGGCCTCAGAAGTAAAGAAGGGGTCAGAGGGTCAGAGAAAGAGATGTGATATCAGAAACCAAGTCAGAGGGAGTCCATGTGAGAAGAACCCACCATTGCTGTCAAACTGGAATGCAGGCAGTTTCTAGAATTGAGCCAAGGCCAAGAAATGGAGGCCCTCCTTGGAGCCTGTCTGCCAGTTGAGTGCTTAATCAGATCAAGGGGATGGTCCATCTCTCTATTTCTAGAAGCTAGGCCAAGGCGTGGCACAGAACACAGGTGGGCTAAGGGACATGATGATAACATGAACTTGACCTGCCTATCCTAACAGCAGATCTAAAAACCAGTAACTTGAATGCAATAGGTGCTAAGACAGAAGAAAAAGAGACTATATCTATGCTCAGGAAAGGAGTTTTTAGGACAGTGATAGGCACATCCTGGAGATCCTGTGGGTTTGGTTCCAGGCATAATAAAGCGAGGACAACAATGAAGCAAGTCACCCAAGTGTTAGGGTTTCCCAGGGCATATAAAAGGCATGTTTACACCATACTGCGGCCCATGAAGCATGCAACTGCATTATGAAAAAGTGTGAAAGACCATGAGAATGACCAAAATGGCACACACAGACACAAAGTAGGCACATGCTGCTGGAACCATGGCACCAACAGACTTGCCCGATGCAGAGTGGCACAAATCTTACATTTGTAAGAAAAAAACCCACTATCTCCAAGCTCAATATGATGAGGTCTGCCTGCGTACAACAGATTGGTCCACGCAGGAGTTCCGTAACTGCAAGTCCCAAGGCTGCCAGTTCAAGAAACAGCCCGATCTGCCAGGGACCCACAAGCTCTGGGTGGTTGTTCACGGCTGTGTGAAGGTGCTTCGTTGCTTCTAAAACGGGACTGTGCTGCCCAGGAGTGTCCTTGCTGAGTCTGGCTAAAACCAGAAGCCAAACAGAGTTCACTCAAGGAAATCACAATTTCTGTCAAAGTGGAATGAACTCTTTCCTGCTGTGATCCCAACCTTAATCAGCAACGCTTGAGTGCGCGATCTGCAAAATGTAGTTGTGTACGAATGCCAGGGAAGGCACAAGGAAGGCTGCCTCACTGCCCTTAGTAGATGCCAGAGTCTGAGCCTGCCCAGAGTTAGCACAATTATTGTCTAGTGTTTACACAACTTGAGGAATGAAATTAGCCTCACTGATTGCCAGGTAAGCCTGTTTCTCTATGTCAGGTAAAGTCAGGGACACTTGGGAAAGAGTCTTTGTCATCTCATGAAGTTTAATTGATCAACTGTGAAATACTTACTGTGAGCTAAACAAGGGCAGTGGTGGTTCACTGGGAGGATTCTCACTTTCCTGTGCATGATCCTGGTTCTACTCTCGGCCAACACATCTCACGTGTAGCTATGACCCTTCTGTCAGTGGAGTCTTGCTCGTCACTTTGATGCTGAACAGGCTTCCGCAGAGCTTCCAGACAAAGACAGACGAGCAAGGAATATCTGCTGATCTACCTCTGAGAATCAGCCAGTAAAAACAACGGATCACAGCGGTGCAACCCACAAACCACCGTGAGGAGGGGACAGGGCCAGGCAGGATTTAGTTCCATTGTGTATGGGGTTGTCATGGTCAGGGTCCAACCGAATGGCAGCTATCAACAGTAGTAACAGTGTGGAAACATTGCAGGACCTGTCTCATCTACACATGAAACCCAGAATCCACGGAGCCAACAGGTGGGAGCACTATTGAATGAATAGAAGTGTGGTTTCAGATATCAGCCTGTGGTATCTGCAAAATGCCCCCAACCAGCCTCTGGTCTCAGCCACAACTGTGGTGGGCAGCCAGTTCAGACTTGCCCCTCAAGCATCCTCACCATCCGTCCACCTCTGCCGCCAAGTATTCACCTACACTGCTGGCTTGTTGGTTGCAAAAGCAAGGGGAATTGGAAAATGTTGGCAAGTTACGGCTCCTGGGGACAGCTCTCCATTCATGAGATGTGGCTGTTTAAATCCCAGCCCACTTTCTTCCTGGTGGACAACTCGGAGTAGCATCCATGCATCCCTCAGCCGTCCACTTGGATTGAGCCCTGCATGTCAACAGCAGTGACCGCAGTCACCTCTTTTTATTGGCTCCCCATCCTCCCCTGCCTCAAACTCCTGCCCCTCAATCCTCCTTCCCAATAAAATTTTCTGTACCTCTTCCCGTCTCAGATTTCAGGGACATAAAAACAGGGCATGTCCCATGTATCCGTGTCCTAGATTGCTGTTACAAATTCCCACCCACACACTCCTCCCACAAATTTATTATCCTACAGTTCTGACATCAGAAACCTAAAATGTGCCCAGAGGGCTCGATTCCTTCCGGAAGTTCGAGGGGAGAATTATTTCTTTTTCTTCTAAGCTCTTGGAGGCCACCTACAAACTCTGGCATGCGGCCTCCTCCCTCCACTTTCAAAGCTAGCAATGCAGCATCTTCTCACCCCTGCCTCCCCGCTGCCCCTTTCCCCAACCTGCCTTTTGTCTCTGACAGCAGTGCGACTACTATTACTCAGGATCCTTGACTCACCGCATTTTTTCACAAAAAACGTGCATGCTACACTCTTTTCCCACCAGGCAACCCCTATACGGTTATTTTCATAAGTGTACCATGCCAAATTTTTTTACATGTTGCTGAGTTCAATTGACACTAAGAAGACATAAAGAAACTATGAAATAAGCATACCTAACATAGCCTCATGGTTTCACTTCAGACAATCTGCTAAGGTTTTTGCATTCAGCTATTGATTAACTGTGATATAATTATCAACTTAATAGAAACAAATGCACCATTTTGATTGTTTATTTTGTAATTATTAGGTGACTACCTAAGTCGATCCATAACTTCCTGACCATGGTCTATACTTTTATCATACAACTGTGTTCAAAGGTAACATTACCAGACTATTTTTATACACATAAGCAGGAGATTGAGGAAAATAGAAAGGATGATAAGGTCTACCTGTGATATGGGAGGACAGGTGAAGGAGACTGAAATTCATGAGATAGGTACAGTACATGCATGGGCGCACTATGCCAGAATGGTTTTACTTAATTTTATCATTTCCATGCGTTATCTTGTGGAAGAAAATGCAGTGTAATCACACTGTAAGCCCTTTCGGCCATATAAAAGGTTAGGATGTGTTCATTTTAGGGGCTCAGGATTCTACTCCAAAAATACCTTCTATAAGGGAGGGAAGACATTCTATAAGTACAATTTTATTCCAAAATGTCCAAGAGGAATCCTGTCCATGATCATCCATATTCCTGACAGTACTGACCCATGGAATCAGGACGATGTGATCCGACACTGTGCCAACAGTCAATAGTGAGAGACGCAGCCACTGTCGTGTCAGTTGCACAACTAGACAGTGACCTTTTCTTGCTTAGAAATAATGACCAGATCCTGCCTGCCCTTGCTGTGAAGCGGAACACTTCATTCTAGCTACGCGACTCGCAACACTCTCTCCAGACATCAGACAAGATGTCAGATTGGGCATCACATGGGATGGATTTTTATTTTTATTAATTATCTCTCAGAGGCAAAGTCCTTTCTGTAATTTATTTTTCACACCAGGAAAATTCTTCTATTGAACTAAATGTCTATCTTGTTAAATTGTTTTTTCTGCTAAAAGTCCTCACTCAGAAAAGTTCCAGAAGAAAAGAAATAAACCAAGTAAAATCTGGGGTGGAAGGCAGGGAATTGACGGTGTTCAGCAAGAAACCACCTAGCCTCCCCCAGGACAGGCAGTAAGAACATCATGCTTGCTTAGTGATCTCCCCACCTAATGGACAGTGGCGACAGAAGCTTCTCCCAATGCTTGTCTGCCTGAGTCAGAAGGAATATCCGTGACAATTTTTAAACACCAATTAGCCATATCCTGGAGGACTCATTCATTGATGCAAGTTACATCTACTTAGTGCCAACTATGTGTGGCAGTGCCAAGATATGCAAAAATTAGTAAGACAATGTCCCTACTTTGAAGGAACATAGACCATGATAGGAAAGATCGCCATGTAAAGGCATACGTTCAATAAGTGATTAAAAGTAAGAACCCAGTATAAGTGATCTAGTGAGAACAGCAAAAAGGTTTGGGAGGGGGTCACAATCAATTAACTCAATGTTGGAGGATGGTGAGTCACTAGAGAAAGCACTGTCCTACATCAAAGGTGCCCGGTGGCACACTGGTTAAGCGCTCAGCTGCCAACCAGAATGTTGGTGGTTCAAACCCAACCAACTGCTCCATGGGAGAAAGATGTAATCATCTGCTTCGGCTTCCATAACACTTAGAGCCAATACAACCCTGTAGGGCAGTTCTAGGGCCCTGGGGGTGCAGTAGTTAAAGTGGTCAGCTGCTAACCAAAAGGTTGGTGGTTTGAATCTACCAGCTGCACTGAGAGAGAAAGCTGTATCAGTCTGTTTCCACAGAGATTGACACACTGGAAACCCTACAGGGCAGTTCTATTCCATCCTATCAGGTCACTACGAGTCATAATTAACTTGATGGCATCTAAGAACAACAGACCAGACCAGACTAGACCAGGTTATTTGGTTTTGCTCATATACTTTCATGTTTTAAACAAAAAACTATTCTCGGTGGCAAGGACTACAAAATGACAGAAGAGCTGTAAACAGGAAAACACGGCTACGCCCCAGCTTGAACTTCCTCTTCTGTGAAGCTAGTAGTATCACTCAGGAGGACTCAGGTGTTTTGAGAATGAACCACCCTGATGGTCTTCAAAAGAAGTCCTAAAACCCTGCTGGTGACATATTTATTTGTAAAAGACAACTATTTTTGAGAAAACAGGGACTAGAAAATAACTTGGTTTAACATGCAACTTCTTTTAATTTTATCTGTTTTATATGTCCCACCCTGTTCCACTTCAAGCAACCAATGTGAAACCACAGAAGTCAGCCTTGGGAAGCACTGTGAGCCCTTGGCTCTCGTAAGCCAAGACACTCCAGCAGAGCACCGGGTAACCAGCTGCTTATTTCAGGTGGCTTCAGACAAGAACCTGCCTGGATTCTTGCACAGCCTTTTTGGGTGTGAACCGCCCATGACACAAAGGAGGGCCCCTCCTGCCCAGGAAGCCATTTTGGAATCAGAGATGTGGTTACGCTACAGATGACTTAAAACAGCCCTGAAAAATTCTCCTGCTAATGGAGCAAAATGGGCCACCGCAGTTCAGTTTTATAGTAAGAAGATGCAGTGAATCCTTGATACGTGACTCTGTGTTATTTAAATATTGCCTTTGATGCTTTATCCAGAGCCCTGGCTCAAATGATCAGAGATAATCCTGCCTTCAGACATAATTAGGGAGCTGCTGGTCCACTAAGCTGTAGGATAATCAATTTGACCTTGAAAGTTTGCCTGTAGTACTTGTACTACTGCTCCAAACACAGATGTGCCAGCCCTCTTCAAGTCTCCCTCGACAGCCAAACATCAACCACAGACTGTTCCGAGGATTAGATCTCAATGGCCAGCAGGTCGCATCCAGCCACTCTATCTGTCATACGGCCTTCAGTTTGTGGACTAGTCGCTAACATTTAAATATCTGAGACTTCACATAGGTACCTGGACTCGGGACAGCGGTGGGGTTGGGGTCAAGCAGGGCAGTGCTTCACAGAAGATAAGGGGTGCCCCCCTGCCGAGGGCAGTGTTTTCTCTGCAGATGGCCACAGTGCATGCCCCTCCTTTCTCTCTCCAGCAACAGTCACCATTTGCCTTTCACCCTCACTGCTGGGCTGGTATGGCCCTCGTATTTGGTATGGCCCTTGTATTAGAGAATGGATTGTGTTGGGGATTCGTGTCTTGCTGTAGGTTTTTCTCACACCAGCCCTCTTCACTTCTTCATGCTACCTCCTTGGTCCCCCTCGGCACCCACGTTTCCATTCTTCACCTAGTAACACTCCTGGGAAAAGTCTCCTTTGAACAGGATCCCTAAGTCATTTGTAAAACCACCTCCACCTTAAAGAAAGCATCGTCATGTTAAGGCTGCTGCCCTATTTACTGTCTCCTAGAACCTAACAGAAGGCTGGCGGTTCAAACCCACCAGCTATTCCTCAGAAGGAAGGTTGGGCAATCCTACTTTCGTAGTGATACTGCCTCGGAAACCCAAGGAGGGGTCGCTATGAGTCGGGGCCGACTCAACAGCAAATAACAACAACAACAACAGAACCAGGGAGGCTGAGTCAGCTGACCACGTTACCCATGTGGACATTTCTTTCTCAGTGTGTCAGGCTTTCCTTCTTAACCCACTTGTTCAAAGGCACAGACATTTGCAAGTGATCAAGGTGGCCCATGGCTGGGTCCCTGCAGACCGTGACAACCTCCCTCTACTTGACCTGCATTCCTCAGCAAACACCCCCCTCTCTAAGCCCTGCCACAGATGGGAAGCCTCATAAAGAAACAAAAAGCAATGTCTGGACATAATTGTATGAAGTCACAAAGTCCTACCACCAGTGAAGCAGTAAGTTAAGCTGTGGATACTCCAGCCTCTTCTCCCCCATCCATTCAACGTCTGTCAGGTTCTGAACTGAGAAGAAGGAGAAATCTGACTTGAAGTACTAGGAGAAGAATACCATGTTTCTGGCTTTTTCTTTCCCCTATTCATTTAAGTCCAGAAGTTTGAAGTTTTCAGCTAAGCTAAATTAATGCAATAGTCAACATCTCCACAGCTTTTTCAAAGTTAACTCTGGGTCCTCCTATCGGAAAATGGCAGCTCTCCCTCCTGGTGAAACCTGGAGGCAGAGGGAATGCAATTTACTGTGAGACCAAAGGCCTGACCACTCTGCGGGGAGATACACTCCACTAGCGTCTCCCTCGATAACACACATTAGCAACTGTCTGTCTCAGGGGAAGAATTTCTAACCCAGGTACACACTAAGACGGCCAGTGGCCCCATCTGGCCACCATCCCTGCTAACACAGTCATGAGAGCAAGTGACCAAATGGGCAACGCTGAGGGGCAGAGCACAGCCAGTGGGAAAGGCACCAGGAAGGAAGAAGGGCTAGGTTCCACTTGGGGTGACCAAATGTTCTGGCCTGTCCAGGGCCATCTTGGTCTTAGCATTCAAAGTCCTGTGTCCCAGCAAAGCCCTACCAAACCAGCCGTGAGGTAAGTCCGACTCACGGCGACCCCAAGTGTGTCTGAACAGACCTGTGCTTCATCAAGCTTCAAGGAATGGTTTCTCAGAAGGAGATCACAAGGCCTGTCTTTGAGGTGCCTCTGCGTAGACTCAGACCTGTGGCCATTTGGTGGTTGAGTGTGGGAGTCACTTGTAAACACCCAGGGACACCAGGAAACTCCTAGTCCCAGACTGCTGGTTACTGTAGGCCCAGCAGGAAACTGAGCTATGTAAGAAAAGGTGGACACAGTGACTACAAAGCTGTGGGCAGACATACAGCACAGGGCAGCGTCCTGGTAACAGTGGGGCCGCATCATCACACCTATGCCTAAAAGGCCAGAAAGGAGACAGTTTCCAGGACCCAGGAGAGAAAGCCGCACACAGGTTGCTGCCTGGCAGGACCTGTGACCCCCACAGGAGGTCCCAGGAGTCTGTATGGCCCTCTCTCCTCCTTCCCACTGAGATCTGTCCAAGCATCCCATTGGTTAAGTCAGTGATTGGCCAACCACAGCCCATCAGGCAAATCCTGCCTACAGCCTGGTTTTGTAAGTATAAAGTTTTATTGAAACACAGCCATGCTCACTGGTACTCTCATTGTCTATGACTACTTTCATACTACAACATCAGAGTTGAGAAGTTGACATAGCCCATATGACCTTCAGAGGCTAAAATATTTGTAATCTGGTCCTTTAAGAAAAATTTTGCAGATCTCTTGGAAGCGAGAGAGCAGTGGAACTCCACACAGGGTACAGGCAGGGCAGGAGGAGAAGGGTGGACAGGGACCTGAGGGTGCAAACGGAGCTGCCAAGCACACTGCTTGCCTGTGGCAACAATCACAGGCTGGGGAACCCCTGGCAGAAGCTAGGCCGTACAGCTAAGAGAAGCAGGGGACCCTATAGTCAACCAGAGTGTAAACAAAACCCTGGGCCTGGCAGCAGCTGTCCGGGAGCCAGCCCTTAAGAGTTAAGCTCAAGCAGAGAAGGTATGAGTCCCCAGTCATGGAATCTGAAGAGCCCAGAGGCACTCCGCATCTTCCCAGGATTAGGGTGGGGAATTTTTTTCTACATGCAGCATTTTTAAAAAACTTTATTCAACGTTGAGAAAGAATATACCTTACATGAACATAAAGAGGAAGGACATAGGGGCTTCATTTATTCTTTGGGATTAAATGTTTCTGTAATAATTCCAAACACCTGTGGGACAGATATTAATTGGGTACCGACTGCCTGTCGCCCCTGCACTAAGCACTGAAAATGAAGGAGTGAATAAAATAAATGGGTTTTTTACTGACCTTACGGAGCTTAATTCTATGGAGTGAACACCAGTGAACAAGTACCAAATAAACAAAGAGATCATTTCAAAGAGAGAGTTGTATAAAAATAATTAAAACCAAGTGATGGGGCAGGGGAGGCCCTGAGAGGTGCAAACAGTTAATGTGCTTGGCTGTTAACCAAAAGGTTGGCGGTTCAAAGCCACCCAGATACACTTTGGAAGAAAGGCCTGGAACCTATGGAGCAGGGCTCTACTCTGGCTCATGGGAGTTCGTTATGAGTTGGGGTCCACTCGACAGCAACATTCATGGTGGAGGTGACAGCAAGCACAAAGGCAAGGCCTTGCAGCAGGGCCAGGCCACGCTGTGGGAGGTGGCCAGGGTGGCTGGCAGACAGTGTGGCAGGTGCAGTCAGGGAGTTAGGTAAGGCCTGTGACCTGTGATGGCGTGCAGGGAAGAGCTCACACTACACAGCCAGGTAGGCCCTTGGCTGACACCTAGGAACTTGGACTTTGGGAGTAGTCCCACCCTTCCCTAACTGCTAAGGGTGGCTCACTGTGCCTTTCTAGACCAACAACACTGTTAATGCTGAACACCTGCTTTCTTGCTAGGAGTCTGGAATTTTGGCACATGCCCCACACAGGCTACCTACGTAACCAGCCCCCAGCAAAAACCACAGACCTTGAGTCCCTAAAGAGCTTCCCTGGAAGATGCCATTACACACGTGTCACATAGGTTGCTGGGAGAATTAAGCGTGTCTGGGGTGACTCCACGGGGAGTGGGCTCTGGAAGCTTGCCCCTGTTTTCCTCCACACTTCCACGCATGCACCTTTTCCCTCTGCTGACTCTGGGTGGTGTCCTCTCACTGCTGAAAGTCACAGCCCAGCCGTGACGTAACCACATGCCAAGTCCTGCCAGTCCTCCTCGTGACCACTGAACCTGGGGGTGGTCCTGGAGACCCCGACACCAACAGCAGATTGGAGTTCATCGATTCACTCTGTGCCAGAAACCAGACAGAGCACCATGTGTGGATTTTCTCACATAATCCTCCCCACCTCCATGACCCCCACTGTGTGATGGGGGAAGAAATGGAGATTCATACAGTTTCAGGGCCTTCCTCGGGGGGTCACACAGCTGAGCTGGATGGAAAACCAAGCAGTCTAACCCCGACCCTTCGTCTTACTCTCGGGCCTCACCCATGGTGCCGCAGAGCCTGCAAGAAACGCAAGGACGTTTTTGCATATTTGTTTGACTCCCACTCCAGCGTGTGGCCTGTTTTGAGTCTTTAATCTTTTTTATCAGCAAAGCTCATTCAGGCTCCACCTCTCTATCTTGATAGTGAATTTCAGCCTTTGTTATAGGACAGACTATTAAGATTTTGCAATAAGATTCTTCAAGGGTGACAGATATGCTTTTAGAGGGACAGCATATCCAGTGACTGAATAACTCTGTCCTGAAAATGAAAGTCACATTTGGAGAATGGAAATGGGGGAGGGGTTGAGGAAAATGCAAATGAGAAGGACTCCACTGGCCAAGATGTAGGCAGGGAGCTCACCTTGCCACAAAGAAGCATGAGTGTGGTGGGCTCCTACGAGGCCGAGGGAGAGGGGTGCAGAGTACAGGCACTCGGCCTTAGGGACCCACAACGGGCCACAACACTGGCTGTTCAAAGCCCCCCCAATCCTCCAGGAACTTGCTAATAATGCAGATTCTTGGGCCCCACCCTCAACCTGCTGAATCACAAACTCTGGGAAAGGGGTGCAGAAATGTGTCTTTTCACAAGCCCTCCTGGCAATTCCAACGGCCACTCAAATTAGAGAACCACGGTTTTAGGCAACTCCCCTTTCAATCACTCGTTTCAATCATGGGTTCACAAACACTAATGAAGCATCTTTAACACACAAGTTCATGTTCTCTTACAGCCTGGGAAACTGCAAAGGAAGGGCCTGTCTCAAATACGTGTCATGTGCTGTGAGTGAATCATGGCAAGTTCAGAAGGCTGGAACGAGGCTCGAGGGCCTGGAACTGGGAGCTGCTGGGTATCTGCAGGGGACACATCCCGATGTAACTAAGACATATATTCACTTTACTGTCGCAAACTGATCGAGCTGATGAAATGCTGGCCAAGAATTCAATGCCCTCGCTTTGCCAGAGGCATGCATGCAGAGAGATCCATCATCACAGCTGGGCAGTTCCGGCCTCCTCCTGTGTGTAAGCTCAGATTCAGAGCCTGGGGAAAGCACTAGCTGGAGACCAGCAAAAAGGAGGTCACAGGGCAGCTGCATCACTGGGCAGAACATTCTGCCCAATCCGGGAGCCCGAGGTGAGTGACACAACCAGCAGGACCTCAGGAAATGACAGAGTCAAGGGGACACGGGGAACCGAATGATTTCCTGAGGTCAGTGGTAGTGTCCCAATTCACCCTCACAGGAAGCACGTGGGAGCAGCTTGGATTGCAACCCCTGTACGTCTAAGGCTCCAGGTCACTCACAAGGCAGGAGGAAGAGCAGTGAATAAAGTACCTTCTCCATGGACTTGGGAAGGAGCCTGAGCCAGTTCAGTCCCCAGGGCTGCCCCCTCCCACATGGCAGCCAGCAGCCACATGGGCTCCTGAGCACCTGAACCAATGCTGGGCTGAACCATGGCTCTCTGTCAGCGCAAACTGCACAGTGGGCTCAAAGACTTGGGGTGAAAAGGAATGTAAAACATCTCATCTCATATTTATTATAGGTTGAAATGATACTATTTTGGATATACTGGCTTAAGAAAAACATTAAAATTAATGTCACCTGTTTCTTTTACGTCTTCTAATGTGGCCACATGCAGACTCAAAATTACACACGTGCCTTTGCTTAGACTTGTCCTAAAGAGCTCTGGTCTGGAGCACAGGTGGGCAAACTTTATCTTCAAGGGCCAGGAAGTAAAAAGTTTAGGCTTTGTAGGCCAAAGGCAAAATCAATATTACTTTGTAGCTACTTGGTGCACTGCTTAAGTGCCCGATGGCTAACTGAAAGGTCAGTAGTTCCTACCCACCAGCTGCTCTGTGGGAAGAAGGTGAGGCAGTCTGCTTCTGTATAGATTGACAGCCTTGGAAACCCTCTGAGGCAGATCTGCTCTGTCCTATAGGATCACCAAGAGTCAGAATCAACTCAACGGCAGTGGGTTGGGTTTGGGTTTGGGTTTGGTAAAGATTGACAGCCTTGGAAACCTTCTGAGGCAGTTCTAGTCTGTCCTCTAGGAGCGCTACCGGTCAGAACTGACTCAGCAGCAATGGGTTTGTTGTTTTTGCTACATAATCATTTAGGAGCCCTGGGTGGTACAAGCAGTGAAGTGCTCAACTACGAACTAGAAGGTGGCTGGCTTGAATGTACTCAGAGATACCTTGGAAGAACGGCCTGGCCATCTTCTGAGAAATCACAGCCATTGAAAACCACAGAGCACAGTCCGACTCTGGCACACGTCATAAAGCAGAATCGACTCAATGACATCCGTTTCTGGTATGCAGTCATTTTAAGCCATGAAGCAAACATTCTTCACTCACGGGCCTTACACAAGTGGTGGGCTGGATGTGGCCCAGGGTTCACAGTTTGCAGACCCCTGATCTGGAGCACAAAATGCCTCCAAATATCAAGTGCATAGCCCTGTGGATCGGCAGGTCCACGTCTATGGAGCCACCTGAGTGCATGGGCGTGGATCTGGTGTTAGGACAACCGTAGGATCAGGACCCAGACCCAAGGTCAGCCAGCTGTGGCAGGGCTGTGGGCCTGAGCCTCGGGCCAAGTCATCACCGGCTTCACTGATGTAAAGCGCCTTGGAATTTTCTCTTTCTAGGGGTCTCTTGTATGACTATATGACTAGGTCGCACAGACCTGACACTGCCTGGACCCCAGTAAAACAGACGGGCGTGTGTGAATGACTGAGGGTCTTGCTATGGGTTGTTTCGTTTCATTATCATTCTGTTTTTGAACAGCTTTCCTGAGATACAATTCATCTGCCATAGAATTCACCTTGCAAAGCACATAGTTCAGGGGTCTTCAGTGAAGCCACAAAGCTGGGCAAGTGCCCCCACCGTCAATCTTAGAGAATGTTCTTCACCTCAAGAAGAACTTCTGCACCCATCAGCTGCCCCAGTCCTCTCCCCTCCCCGGTTCCCCAAGCAGCCGTCAATCTGCTTCCTCTCTACAGGTGATCCCTGAACAACACTGGCTGGAATTGCACGGGTCCACTTACAGGCGGATATTTTTTTCCTAGATATGGATATTGGAGAAATGCAAGAGCTAACAGCCACCACACCAGAAAAATGAACAGAAAACGACTTGACGGAGATGAGTGCTTCCGCCCAGTGTCAGACGCTGAGGAAGATGACGAAGAAGAAGCAGAGCCAGAAAACAGAGTGATGCTAGACGATCTGGCAGAAGGGCTCCCATCATCCGAGACTGCTTTTGACTCTTTTATGACATAGACCCTTCTATGACACATAAGGGCACTGAAGCTAAAGCAAATGGTGGAAGGAATGGTACTGTACAGAAATATTCTTAGGGAAATGAAGAAGGTAAAAAGAGTCAGATAGTATGACAGTGTATTTCTGAAAAGTGACACTAATTGCACCTGCCTCTCCTGTGCCCCCTTCCACCTCCCCCACCTCTGCCACCTCAGATAGCATGACCAAGCCCTCCCCTTGCTCCCAGCCCATGTAACATGAAGACGATGAGGACGGAGACCTTTAAGGTGACCCACTTCAATTTAATGAATGGTAAATAATCATCATGCCGTACAGTTAAGAAACTTAACTGTTGTGTGTCTCTGTATGAAAATCTAGTAAGCATACAGCAAGAACTGTGTTAACTGACTCTTTATGTAATCAGTAAGGCTTCTAGTCAACAGTAGGTTATTACTAGTTAAGGAGTTGTAAGTTATATGCACCTTTTTGACTGGGTGGGGGTCAGCGCCCCAGAGTCCATGATGTTCAAGGGTCAGCTGTACAGAGAGGGCCTTATGATGCCATCATACATTATGCAGCCTTCTGTGTCTTGCTTCTTTCACTCTGCATCATGTTTTCAAGGGCCATCCGTGCTGTAGAATGTATCAGAACTTCTTTTTTTTTTTTTTAAGGCTATTGTGGTGGTTATGTTTTTGTGTCAACTTGGCTAGGCCTGGTTGAGTGGCTGGGCGGCTGGATGTAGTATTCCCCATGATGAGACTGGTAATCAACTCCATGGTGGAATCTACCGGGAGCAGCCTTTGGGATGTGGTCTGCTTCCAGTATATACGGAGAAGCTTTGGGGAATGGTCTCTAGCTAATGGCATGCTTAGACCCTGCATGTAGCCGTGTTGTTGTTCAGGAGCCTGCTATGCTCTGCCGACCTTGGGACTTACAATGGACTTGCATTAACGGCCTGCCGTGTGGTTTGGTAACATCAGGACTGTGCCATTTTGTTTGTCAGCCTCAGCAGCCACTAGCTGCCTGAGTGAAGAGATGCCTCTAGCTTCAGTGGGCCAGGAGCAAGAGGCACAGCTGAAGCCCAAGGTCGAGGGGCCTTCACATAGCCCCTAGAGCCTGGCACTTTGAACTTGGACTTAAAGCCTCCAAATTGTGAGAGAATAAACTCCTATTTGTTAAGACCATCCCATTTGTGGTATATTCTTGTCAGGGCAGTACTAGGTGACCAGAACAGCTAGGTAACTTAAATTCCACTGTACGTATGCGCTACATTCTGTTTATCCACTCTTTAGCTGATGGATGCCTGGCTGGGACACTATTGGGAACAGTGCTGCAGTGAGCATTTGGGCACAGGATGTGGACAAGTCCTTTGACTCTGCTTGGGCCTAGACCTGGGAGGGGCACCGTGGGGTCAGTTTCCCTGTGTTTTTCAGATCCCTTGTCCTGCCACTCCTCTGGTACAAGTCACCTAGAGGGGCTGCAGGGCTCTCAGCTGTTCAGGCCCCTGCTGTCTGTGCACGAGGCACTGACCCCTATTGGCTTTGGAAGACATGTGCAGCCTGTCTGGTGGGAAAAGACTTGCAAGACTCCAACAGCTAGAGCTGCGATCAGGGCATCATGAGTTACAATCCTCTGATGGCAAGGGTTATTAATACGGCAAACACAAAGCAGCCTGGCCCTATCTTTGGAGAGCAGACGAGCTGGCTGGCTCAAAATTGAGAAAATTACTATTTATTAAAAGTGAGATAGTCATGGGCGAGCGACTAATCCTGATTGGGTTCAGAGAAAATTCCCCACCCATGAAGCAAGAATACATTTTTCGAGAAAGGTGCTTTGTTAAATACAAAATGCCCATGGCACCATTACGCATTTGCTCTGTGCTCACAGTTAAGAGCTTCTCATATCACAATGGTGTCAATGGGGTGGGGACCTACACCATGGCCGTATCACGTGTTCTTCACCAAGCAGAACTGCACTGTCGGCTGCCACAGAGCCAGGGCTTCTCTGGAGCCCTGGGGAGTGGACTGGACTAGGCTGGAGTGGATTAAAGATAGCACCCACGAAGGAGCTGGGCTGGTGTTAGGCTGTTCACTGGACACACAGAACAGAGAGGGAGGGAATGGAATCATTTTCTACCCCCTTGAGTGGTTAATAAGGAGCTCTGACGGCACAGTCGTTAAAGCATTCAGCTGCTAACCAAAAGGTTGGTGGTTCCAGCCACTCCAGGAGAAAAAGATGAGGCAGTCTGCTCAGTAACGATTACAGCCTTAGAAACCCATTGGAGCAGTTCTACTCTGTCTTACTAGGCTGCTATGAGTCAGAATCAACTTGATGGCCATGGGTTTGGTTTGGTTTGAGGGGCTAATGGCGAGCCAGAAGGCATGTGCTCTGAGCATGTTTTCCAAACCAAGAGTGTGGTAACACAGTGGATCCATGGAGTGGAGAGGGTACCAGGATAATACGATGAAAGGCCACTGGCTTCCTGGGTTGAGTTTAGACACTGAAGTCAAGGAGACCTGAACCTGACTCTTTGCTCCACCACTGATGATTTACGATGTTTCTGGCAGGGCACTTCTCCTCCAGGCCTAAAGTCTGACACATGCGTGACATGGGCAGTGATAACTACTTGGCAGGTCACTGGAAAGATTAAAGAACAGGCACGTGGATGTACTTGGCACACAGTAAAGAGTGCTGCCTAATTGCACATAGTATTAACATTTGGAATCAGAAGTTCTGGAAGGTCTGAGGTGTTGGTAGCTATATTCCTTAGAAAGGGGCTTTGGAGAGATCGCATGGTGTCCACTGGCCTCTCACATGACTTAACTCTCTGTCCCCCATCTGGGACTTCTACCCCAACATACTGCTCAGTTGAGAAGCAAGGTACAATATCAGGATGAGAACCTGGAGCCAACGAGTCAGGGCTTTCCAGCTCACTCACGTAGCAGATACTGCTAGTCCATCATGGCATTTCCTCTTATGGCCAGACGCAACCTCACACTCCTCAACATGGTCTCCCAGCAGCCACTTCCAAATGGCTGGCACTGTGAGTGGCATCAAAATCCACCTGCCTTCCTTGGTGTGGTCCACCACACCAAGGAACGTGAATGCCACTGCAGTGGTTGGTGCCCAATGGATGCTCACTGCATTTTCTTTCTCCCCGCTGGTATTTTGCAACAGACGCTCATTTGTGCTGTGTTGACCGATGTAGATGTATGAGCTTATTATAACACGGCAGTGTTACAGAAATGATTCCGGCTTCTCACGCTCTTCTCGTGGTGGGTTTGCAAAGAGTCTAAGATTCGTATGTTTCACTGTGAACCTTGCACATGATTTATAAATCTAATTACAACTGTGGATAGTGACAACAGGCTTCGCCCAGCCCAGAGATATGTCTAATAGACTGCGTTTTCTGATTTCTATCTGGATGTCTGTTGCCACACTGTTAAAGCAAAGACAAGGAGGAAGAAGAAGAGGAAGAGTAAAGTTACACTTAAGTCATAAGTACCTATTTCTCCAAAAGCACTTAAAATGCAAGCTTCAGACACAGCAAAACTCATTTTCTAACTGCTTCCATGTTCATAATGAATGACTAATATCCTACCATTTATAAGGAATTAGAATAAACAGTGGTTTAATGAGATTTCACTTGGCCACTTGCAAGCACTCCATCAAATCTTATTTCCAATATGTGAAAAACGTCTCCTTGACTCCTAATGCATTTAGGGTCAACGGTAACATATTCATGCATAAAAGATTCCGTTCTGCTGTTAAAGAAGAGGTAATTAGAAGAAAAGGGTTACGAGGAAGGCCTAGGTTTGTGTAACTTCTAATTAATTTATCACATGTGGGGTTTTGCTTCGGTTTCCAAAGTGCTGATCTTTTATAGTTACCACTTTCCACGTGATAATGGGTTTTATTCCTTCAAAAGGTCACCCCAATACAATTTCCCTGTTAAAAGAGAGAGCCTATGAGCCCGGGTGTTCTTGTATGTCACTGCATCAGGAAAAGTCATTCCACAAAGTCCTGGGTCTTTCCTGCCCTTCGATGTTATTTAAAAACCAAGAGGCCAAGGCATTTGAACAAAAGGTGAGAATTTCAATTAATCACCGAAGCTTGTCTTCACAATGCCAAGCCCATGGAAGCGTGCGGATTCACAGAAATACCTACATCCGAGAAAGCATGTCCTTTCCCCCTGTTTTATGAGTGAAATGACCTGGATGTTATTACTCTTTTCCTGTATTTATTTTGTGGCTGGTTTTTCTGCTGGCAGGATGACCCACAGCTGGGGTCCTCGGCCCTTTCATCATTGGGAAACTTGTGTGTTGTTGTTGGGGCTGCTGCTTTCTGATGCTTCCCTTTAAAAAAAAAAAAAAAAAGAAAACAAAAAGATTTGGGTCTTCCAAGCCAACTGTGGTTATTAAGTAAGAATCATTTCATTTCTCAAGACCTCTCAGCCTTTTTAAAATCAAAGACATATATACTTATCAAATGGAAACATCTTAAATGGCCGGACTTGATAGAATTCTGGCTTAAAGCAGAGAAATGAGCTACAAACCTTACCCAGGATAAATGTACAGTTTCAGCTGGGATTTCTGAAATGCCGGCAATTTGCAGATCACAGTCACTAACTGCAAAGATGCCCTTGGATCGAAGCGTCTCAATCTTCACAATGCTAAGCAAACAGCTGATGGTTCTAACCCACCAGCCGTGCTGCAGGAGAGAGATGTGGCAGTCTGCTTCCGTAAAGATGACAGGCTTACACACCCCACGGGGCAGTTCTACTCTGTCCTACAGGGTCACTATGCATTGGAACCTACTCTACAATGGGTTTCGCTTTCTGGTTGTGTTTTCCTTCTGGCAAGGAGTGGTTCATGGATTCACTTAACATGTTTTATATGCCACAGACAGTGCTGGACAGCAGGTACATGACAGTGAAAGAGACAGACACTGTCCCTGGTCTCCACCTAGGAGTACTGGAGGCCGATCAATCTAGGAAGACAGTGAACAGGGAAAGACCCAAATCAATATGTAATTATGAATGTGATGAGCGCTGAGAACAGACAGCACAGCCCCTCCTTGTCTCGGGGCCACCTCCTCTTACCCACTACAAGAAAGCAGGACTGGCGAGCTCCTCCCCGTGGTCTTTCATCACTCCCTGTGTTGGTTTCCTAGGGCTGCCATAACAAACACTACAAACCAGGGGGCTTAAAGCACGAGAGCTGTATGGGCTCGGAGTGCCGGGTCTGCCAACTCCAGAAGAGGTGTCAGCCATGCTGGCCCCTTCTGCGGGCTCTGAGTGAGAGCCTGCTCTACGCCTCTCCCCGGCTCCTGGTGGCTCTCTGCCTTGACGGCTTGAAGCTGCGGTGTCACATTGGCCTCTGTCTGAGCACGTTCACCTCTTTTTTTTTCAAGGGGTGGTAACTTTGCATTGTGATTTGGGTGAAAGTTTACAGAGCAAGTTGGCTTTGCCTTGAACAACTCACACTTTGTTTGGTGACAGTGGCTGCAGTCCCCAGGAGGTAACAGCGCTTCCCACTTCCTCCCTGTGCTTCCTGTTTCTCTGCCTCCTTCCTTCCTATCCCATCCTGCCTCGGCACTTGGCCTCCTGCCAGACACTGCTGCCCTTTGGCCCTCCTATGACTGCTCGTTCTGAGGAGTCTGTACCACCTGAACTTACTGTTCACCTCATAAGCCTGCCTGCTAAAAACTGAGCCATGGGGCAAGTTCAACTCTAGGCTTGAAAGGTAACCAAGGGCCATGGTCTCTGGGGTTCTACCAGTATCAGACCTGTAAGCCTGGTCTTCTTTATGATATTGAGTTTTGTCCCACATTTGCTTCCCACTCTCTCCAGGACCTCCTATTGTGATCCCCTCCAGAGCTGTGAGCAGTGGCAGCCAGGGACCATCTAGTTCTGATCTCAGGGTCATGGAGGCTGAGGTTCAGATGGTCCGTGAGTCCTTTGGAATAACTGTTTCCACGTGTCTTTGAATTTCTCACCTCTTCTTTGCTCTGGACAGGATGAGACTTGTCTTCTCCTTTTTTTTTCCCATAAAGACATAGCTTTTACTGGCTCAGGACTTACCCAATTCCAGTAGGACTTCACAGTCACTTAACTGATAATATCTTCAAGGACCCTATTTACAAAAAAGGTCATGTTCCAAGGGTTGAGACTTCAGCCTATCTTTTTTGGAGACACAGAAACTCCAATCTGCAGTACACTCCATCTATTCAATGAATCCAATCTTCAGTACCCTCCATGTATCCAATGAATGTTCGTGGTGCCAGCAGCTACGCTCGATGCGGGGAATGTTCGTGGTGCCAGCAACTACGC
>NW_006921644.1:7116162-7133103 GCF_000298275.1 Orycteropus afer afer | reverse complement strand
CAGCCACTCCTCAGAAGGAAGGTTGGGCAATCCTACTTCCGTAGTGATAACTGCCTCGGAAACCCAAGGAGGGGTCGCTATGAGTCGAGGCTGACTCGATGGCAAATAACAACACAACAACAACAGAGGATCAAAGAGAACATCAGGCTCTGAGTCTTATCGATTCCTTCCCTATAGAGAGCCCTGGAATTCCTTGGCTTGTAGACAATTCTCACATGGATCTGTTTCCCCATGTATGTGTGCCTCTGTGTCTAACCTACTCTTTTTATAAGTCAGAAGTGATTAGACTTAGAACCCACCCTACTCGGGCAGGATCTACTTAACATATGCAAAACCCCTACCTCCAGACAGGATTCACTACACAAGGATCGAGCTCAGGAGTGCAACACATATTCTGGGGGTCACAATTCGATCCACAGTGAGGTGGATGTTGCTCCTCACTTGAGAGCCTTTAAGGAGGCAGGAGAGGAAAGATGCTGACTTCCATAATGCCCTCTCAAGATACAGCTATATGTCCATGTGTCCTAACAGAGCCTGATGTGTGTCTGTCACTCAGCTGACCGCCAAATAAATCCTTTTTGAAAACAAGTGAATGGAGGCATCAACAAACGCTAGGAACA
Source organism: Orycteropus afer afer (assembly GCF_000298275.1). Classification (NCBI taxonomy): domain Eukaryota; kingdom Metazoa; phylum Chordata; class Mammalia; order Tubulidentata; family Orycteropodidae; genus Orycteropus; species Orycteropus afer. The sequence continues at coordinate 7,132,483 of NW_006921644.1, read as the reverse complement.
AGCATCCTCACCACGGCAAGAACCAGGAACGGCCTGGCCTGGCGGCTTCACGTAGACTTCCCACACGGACAGTATAGGGGTAGCGTGGGTCCCGGGCCTGCCACCATCCAGCCACAGGGACTTGAGCAAAACCTTCCTTCCCTCTTCAGGAAGGAAAAGCCAGTGGTGAGACTAGCCCTTCCCTCCTAGCACCGCAGTGGGGATTCAGTGAGACAACAGGCCTCCTCCGAGACCCTGCACAGAGGCGTGTCCAGTAAACAGTCAGGCTGACCACGCCAGAACCGTTTTTATCATCGCTTCCCAAATGCTTCTAATGGAAGCGGCGTGTGATGGGCCCCCAAGGAGGGGAGCATGCTGACAAGAGAAGACGATGAGAACGGCTCTGCTGGCAGAGAAAACAACGCTTTGGGGATGAGGTTATTACTCACACATTCAATAAGTGTGCCGCCGGTGATTTGTGCCTGCCAGGGAATTAGGGGAGGATTAATTAATATTTATAAAGTATTTTGATATCCATGTAATATCTAGTAAGCAATTAGTTCTATAACACAAAGCCAAATCCTTTTACATACAAACAATGTAAAACACATGGGGTACAGCTGCGCAGGAAGGAGGCAACAGGCCGCACTCAGGGATCTTCCCACTTCTAGTGATTTTCTTGGCTTCCTCCTGCATTTCCGCACCACACCCCCTGCAGCCCCAAATCCAATGATGTCCTCTTGGTGGCAGTGAAAGCCAGAGGGGGACAAAGGGATGAAGGCAAATGTCATTCCAGCCCCTGTGGCCAGGGTGCTATGTGGGCCAAGAGTAAAGAAACAGTTGCACAGGGAAGCAGACGGGGCTCCCCATGTGCATCCAGTCGGCCCCCCATATCCACGGGTTCCCCACCCGTAGATTCAAGCAATGGCAGGTTGAAAATACTGGAGGGGAAATGAAAGCAATTAAATGGTCAAAGTAATCCCCCAAAGGCCAAAAGGGAGCAGAAAGTGCTATTTGCACAGCACTTATTTTGTACTAGGTATCAGAAGTAACCAGAGATGATTCACAGTACAAGGCAGAATGAGTGTAGGTTACATGCAAACACAACACCATTTCACATAAGGGACTTGAGCATCTCACAGATACCGACAGCTATCACTATCTCTCACCACTAGCCAGCAGCTATTCAAAGTAGTATGTTCCCTTTTACTAAGCCCAAGAACAACAACTTTGGAGGGAATAAAAAGACAATTAGGTGCAAATAACAGAGGTGCTCCTCTTGAAGGGCACATCTGAGCCTCTGAGCAGTCCCCACGTGGGTGTGTACCGTCCAAGCCCATCACACATCCAATCTTGTGTCCACTGTGGAAGCTCCTTCTAAGATTCCAGTGTGTGAGCCAGCCACAAAAGGAGACAGCATGGAGGAGGCTGAGGTAGGGGCCAGCTTCCTCTTCACCCCGGCATCCTCTTCCAGATGCCTCTCTGGAGAAGGTTCTGTGCTGGAACTGAAGCCAAGTCCCAGTGGGAGACTTTCTAGTGAAATGCAACAGAGCCAAACCACCAGACTAAACCCTTCCAGAAAATGGGGCCCTTCAGAATCTCTGAGGATGGTACAAGACACTGGCTCTATCTGCCAAGACTGAGAAGCCCTCCAGGAGATGGAAGTGCCAGTGCTAAAACCAAGACGGTCTCAGGCAAATCAGGATGCCTAGCCTTCCAGAGGTAGATGCCTTCCATCCCCAGCAGGGTGACAAATCTACAGCCACCAGCAGGAAGCTCTGGCTCCACACCACACTCACACCACATCTGACCGTCGGGCTGGGAATGTTCACAATCGCCCCCCCCCCCTTACCAGACTGTTCTGTGCAAAGAACCCCACCAGTCTCTGGCCTACTGTTTTTGAAAAAAAGCACATCAGTGCTGAGAATATTTTGAAAACCGTTTTTAGACCTGATCCTCTCCCAAGGTGCCATATCCTGCCTCAGTTTCCCCACCGTGATTACTAGTTCTTGAGGCCAAAGATGAGTTCACACATTGCCTGGAAGGAAGCTAACCTAGACCCGTCTACCTATTGCCTCTGTTCTAAAGGAGACAGAAGCATCAAAAGCATAAGAAGTGAGAACCTATTTCTCTTGTTGTTGCCACTGCTGCTTGATGGCATTGTTGCTGCCATGCAGTCGGTTCCAACACGTACAGCAGAACGAAACGCTGCCCGGTCCTGCACCATCCGCACAATCGCTGCTGGGTCTGAGCCCGTTGTTGCAGCCACCGTGTCAGTCCACCTCCTTGAGGGTCTTCCTCTTGTTTGCTGACCCCCACTTTACCGAGCATGATGACCTTCTCCAGGGGCTGGTCCTTCCTGATGACATGTCCAAAGTATGTGAAATGAAGTCCTGCCACCCCAGTTCCTAAGGAGCAGTCTGACTGTATTTCTCCCTTGTTCTGACAGCCCATGTCATAGTCAGTATTAGCCACCAGCGCCATTGTTCAAAGCCATCGTTCAAAGGTCTTCCTACCCACTGTCATTTAGGAAAACGAGACCCACTGCATCCTTACATCTTGAAAACCATCAGGTAGTCCTGTCCCAACCACACACCAAGGTTCATCAACGAGGTTTCTCAGTCCATCTCCCTCACTCTTTGGGTTGCAGACTCTTGTTTAAGGCCTTAATCTATTTAGAAACTGCAACTGTCTCCAGAACTAGGACCAAGCCTTCTTGAGGCTAAATAATAAATTCTTATCCAAAATAGTAAGATGAAGAAAACCTGTCAGGAAAAAAAAAAAAGAAAGAAAGAAGAACTTCACAAGATAAGTAAGAGTCCATTTGCCCTGCAAAATCACAGACCTAAATTCTGAATCCAGAATCGAGTTGTTGATGAGTCAGTTCCAGCTCAGGGCTTCTATGTGTGTCAGAGCAGAACTGGGCTCCAAGCCATTTTCATGGCTGACATTTCAGGAGGCTGCCAGGCATTTTCCCAAGCTGCCTCTGGGTGGACTCGAACCCCAACCCTCCAGTTAGCAGCCAAGCAAATTCACTTTCTGCACTGCCCGAGGGCTCCCAAATCAGTACCCTTCCTGCAAGCCCAATAAGCATATTTTTCTGTATTCACATTACTATTTCGGGGGAGAAATTAGCACCAGCAGGGCAAACTGAGGCTGTGTTGCCTGGGTGAGCTAGGAGCCAAATGTGTCCACAGACAGGAATAACCCCTATTTTACCAACAGGCAGAAGGAAAGGAGAGGACTTAATGAATGCCAGGAATGGATGAATCATTGCAAAGCCAGTCATGTGGCATTTTTCTGTAATTAGCTCAATTGTGCATTCTTAGTACCTCTCCCCATTCCCCTGAGAGACATATTACTCTTTCCTCAGCATCTCCAGCTGTTGAAACTCAAAAATCTACCTCTTCTTCCAGTGGTCAGGATCAGGTAATGCCACAATTTAATCACATTTTGATGTTTATGTAGAATCTCTCAATTATCGAATCTACCTACCAAACGGTTTCACTAGCAAATCCACTGAGTTACTTACAAATCAAAAAAGCTTATGGAACAAATTGCCACATGTGGTAATTTACAGGCACTTCTCATTGTGTGAAGCGATTTAAAATTACTGGAGCACTTCATGTGCTGGGTTTTGTTTTTATTTTTTTCCCCCATAAGTGCTTCAATCTGGAAGTGAGTGCCATTCCAGTCCTGTGACAAGCGAGGGGATGTAACTGTTTTTGGAGGAATTTTTATACATAGAGAGAATAATAATAATTAAAAAAAAAAAAAAAAAAAAACACTGCCAATGAGTCGGATCCAAGTCATAGCAACCCCTCCTTGGGTTTCCGAGGCAGTATCACTACAGAAGTAGATTGCCCCATCTGCCTTCCGAGGAGTGGCTGGTGGGTTTGAACTGCCAGTCTTCTGGTTAGCAGTCAAGTGCCTTAGGCACTATGCCACAGAGCTCCTAGAGAGAACAGAAGTACTATTTCTAAGAAACGAGTGGGTTCTGACCAGGTGCCACCCCAATTTAAAATTACTAAACTGTTATTTCATCAACGCTTCACACTTGGGACCAGGTTTGAGATTGTGTGTGGAAAATAAAACAATGACAGGGCTGTTTTCTATCCTCATCCCCACTCGTTATTAAATAAAACAATGACAGGGCCGTTTTCTATCCTCATCCCCACTCATTATTAAAATCAGAGTCTCCACTTGGACTCGTTGCCCCTCTTGCCCTGCAGGAGGCCTGCGGTTCTGCAACAGCTCGCTTCACGCCCGGCCACCCGACCTCGGCTTCCATTACGCTCCGGTACTGCTTTACAACAAAGTAACTCACAGTCAGAATGCTCTTTCCTTAGTAGACAGTGCAGCTCAAAAACATTCCGTAAACTGCTTAGACTGAAGAGAAGCCAACGAAATTTTAGTCTCCTCTATTCACTGATGCGAAATTGGCTCAAAACCACTCTCAGCTACTGAGAATTTCTGTTTTTCCTTTGACTTCGCTTTTTGAAGCGGCAAGCAAACACATGAGATACTTTGTTCTGGAAAGGAGATGCACTGTCTGAAGACAGTGCCATGAATCCAGATGGTGGAAACAGGGTCATGGGGGCAGCTGAGCAGTTGGCTTACACCTTCGCTGCTTGAGCTGGCTGAGGTGAGACCCAGTGCAACCCCACCACTTTCTAACAGGTATTGACTATAGTCACGGGTAAGGAGCTCCAGTGGTACAGCAGTTAAAGTGCTGGACTGCTAACTAAAAGGTCAGCAGTTCAAAACCACCAGCTACTTGGTGGGAGAAAGATGAGGCAGTCTGTTTCTGGAAAGACTGACAGCCTTGGAAATCTATGGGCCATTTCTGTCCTGTCCTATGGGCTCGTCATGAGTCAGAATCAACTCAGAGGTAGTGGGTTTGGTTTGGGTTTAGTTTATGCTCAGGGATGGGAAGCCTTCTGAAAAGAAGAAAGTCCTTCAAGGCTGGTATTTATTTATCTGCTTATTTTCACTCACTTCTTGGTTATGAAAGCTGAACACAGAAGTGCAACTCACGGCCATCCCTAAGGAACCTCCAGGGCCCCACTGGGTCCCTGGCCATTCCCGATTCATCTTCATACCAGCACTCACCCCTCCGCCCTCCCAGACCTCTCTGAAGTGAACCCTGAGCAGCCCATCCCTTCAGGGCGTGCCCACCTCTCTGTATTTATTTATTTACTTAACATCAGCACGATGCAGTATCACAGCTGAACAAAACAACAAGAATCTCTTCTCAATGCCACCAAATACCCAGTCAGTGTTCCTATCTCCCTAACTCCTTTTTTTTTTTAGTTTATTCTAAAATCAGGATCCCAATTAGGACAAACTACTGTGATTAACTGATCTGTCCCTTAAATGACTCTCCATTCAGTTTCCTCCTCTGTGTATGTCTTTTTCTTTGGCAACTTTTTGTTGAATAGTAAGAGTCACTTGTCCTGAAGCACCTCAGTGTAGATTCTGCCGACTGCAATGAAGTGTCATTTAACAGGTGTCCCTGTCCTCTGTGTCTCCTATAAATTGGCAGTTAGACCCTAGACACTGGATCAGATTTAGCTTTAATATTTATGGCTCAAGCCCACTGGATAGCACTCCTAGGTATATACTCAGAGCCCTGGAAGGCACTCAAACAGATGCTTGTGCAACAAGGTTCACAGCAGCATTATTTACAGTAGGCAAAGGTGGAAATGGTCTTAGTGCCCATCAACAGAGGATGGGTAAACATGTCATCCACAGTACGATGGAATGGGATGTAGCCATCATATCTGGAGTTAGATGCCATTGGCAGTTCCTGGGGAGGACAAATGGCTGACACACTCAGCTGCTGACTGAAAGGTCGGGTGTTCAAGTCCAACTAGGTGTCTCAGAGGAAAGTCCTGGCTGTCCCCTTCCAGAAAAGGAGCCATGACAACCCTGTGGAGGACAGTTCTACTCTGACACACATGAGGTCACCATGAGTCTGGATGGACACTGGCAACGGTTTGCTTATGTGAACAGACATCACTAGACAGGTTCCGTAGGCTCCAGGGATGGGAGTGAAGTCCACAGGGAACATGACTGCCTTTTCACATCCTCACCCCAAGGGTCTGCTAACTCCAGGGTTAGGAAGCACCAGTGGTCTGAGAGGAGCACACATCCCTGGAGCCCTGACCCAAACTCTACCGTGAGTGTGAAACAACTTCCCCTACCTGGCCCCTGTCTCTAAATCCTACACAGCATTCAGCAACTCCTTCTTTCTTCGGGAGACAATTAGGGAATGAACCGTCTGCCCAGAAGGATATATTGAATCCCAACCCCTGAAACTGTGAATATGACCTAGTGCCTAAGGCATCTGACTGCTAACCAGAAGGCTGGTGGTTCAAATTCACCAGTCACTCCTCGGAAGGAAGATTAGGCAATGTACTTGTGTAGAAATCTCACTCTCACTGCCGTTGAGTCAGTCCCGACTCATAGAGACCCCTCCTTGGGTTTCTGAGGCAGTATCTCTACAGAAGTAGATTGCCCAACCTTCCTTCCAAGGAGTGGCTGGTGGGTTTAAACCACTAGCCTTCTGGTTAGCAGTCAGATGCCTTAGGCACTATGGCACCAGAGCTCCTTCCAAAGAGATACCGCCTCAGAAACCCAAGCAGGGGTCAGTATGAGTCAGATTTGACTCAATGGCAGTAAGTTGTTGGGTTTTTTTTTTTTGAAGCAGAGTCTTTGAAGACATTATGAGCTAAGTTAACATGAGAGCATTCTGGAGTTGGGTGAGCCCTAATTTCATCTGAGTGATGTCTCTATGAAAGAGGAGACACAGACAGACAGAGAGAAGACAGCCATGTGACAAGAGCTAGCTGCAGCTGAAGCCAGGGAGTGCCTGTGGCTACAGAAGCTGGGAGAGGTGACAAACACACTACCCGTAGACACTTTGGGAAGCCCCCGGGCAGTGCAAAACGTTAATGTCATCGGCTGCTGACCAAAAGGTTGGGGGCTCAAGTCCACCCAGAGGGGCCTCTAAAGAAGGGCCTGGTGATCTCCTCAAAGATCAGGCCACTGAAAAGCCCATGGGACAAAATTCTACTGACACACATGGGTTCACATGAACTGGAGTCAACGTGACTGCAACTGCTTAGACTGTGGAAGAAGCCTGGCCCTGCCGACACTGGAATTTAGGCTCCTAGCCTTCAGAACTGGGAGATAATAAATGCCTTTCCTTACAAGTCACCCAGGCCGTGGCATTTTGTGGTAGCACCTCTAGAACACTGAGAAGCCCTTCATGACCATCCTCAACCCCGAACCGGGTCACAGTCCTCTGCCCATTGTCCCTTTTCCAGGCCCCTCACCTTTCTGGGTAGTTACATGTGCACAGAAGTGATTCAGTGGTTAGCATCTTTCCTTCCTTCTAGATAGTGTACTCCATGACCCCAGGGTCCAAGTCTGTCTGTGCTTGCTCTTAGAGTGACGGCACCTACCTCCTGCCTGGCCGCCCATGACGAACTTGGGAGGTAGGTGCTAACCAGTGAGGGACAGCTCTCCCCCTCATCTAGAACCAGCTGCCCAAAGCTCACTCCAGGGCCGAACTCACGGAGGCCATGTGGGCAGGCTCCTCGCCTGCAAATTCAGCCATCTATACTGAGTCATCTCCTCATTAGTATAAATTTTGAAAATCACTATATCCTCACACCATAGAGGTAATTTCCTCTTGAAAAGGACACTTACTCATTTGCTTTAAACAGTCATTAATGCTCCAAATTTCCCCTCAGAATTTCATGTCAATGGTCCTATGGGGAATTTGAAAGTAAAACCAGAAAAATAATGATGTGGGGAAAATGTCAAGATGAGAACCATGAATGCATTACAGACCTTCAGATAATATCGCTGCTGTCCAAGTTCAAGGATTAAATAGTCATCAGTTTGCAACCTTCTGATGGACTCTGTTGCCCCCTGATGGCATCCAGCCTCCAGCTTGCCAATAACGATGGCATCTGTGGTAACTGATGGCTTCATCAAACAAGGCAATCACCATCCCAAAGTCACAAGGCTCACCCTGGTAGGCAGAGGACACTGCCACTGACTTACTGGGACAAGAATAAGTGTCCCAAGAATAAGTCACATTTATTAGACTTCTTCATGTGGGTAGGTCTAATTGACCACCTTCTTGCAGCCAAGCATAAGTGGTCATGGTCCACAAAGGTGATGGGATACCGACAGGACCACGTTCAGAAAATCCCGGACCTATAGGTATCATCCTTATTAGAGAATGACTTTCAGAGGCCCTGGGTGGTGGAAGCAGTTAACACACTTGGCTGATAACTGACAGGCTAAAGGCTGGAGTCCACCCCGAGGCACCTGATGGAAAGTTCTGGTGATCTACTTCCAAAGGATCAGCCACTGAAAATCCTGCAGGTGCAGTTCTACTCGGATGCACACAGGGGCACCTTGATGGTGACCGGCTTCACAGACTTCAATCCCTCCGGGGGAGAAAGTGTGGGTCCCATTTACACCTAGAACCTTTGAGGGGCAGGACCCTGCGGGCCTCCTTCACCTCTGTCACAGACCTGCCACGTAGCAGGTGATCAACGAATATTTGTGGAATGAATGAATGACCTATTTCCATAGCCCGGGCCATGAGAGTAACTGCAGTACAGTTCCAGAAGCAGAGTGTTAGGGTTCCAAACCTGCCTCCACCATTAACTAGTTATATTACCAAGGAGAAGTTACTTAAATTCTCTGTGCCTCAGTTGTGTTATCTAGAAAATGGGCACTAAAGTATTTCCTGGCTCACAGAGTTACATTAATTAATCACCACGTGGAAATTACATAAAATTCTCGGTTTTCTTATGAAACGGGGATTGACACAGTTCCTACCTCACAGGGTGGAAGGGTTAAATGAGCTAACACCCATGGAACGCTGAGAACAGGGTCTGAGGCATTGTCAGGGGCACCAGGCGTCCTCTTCCTCGTCCTCCTGATGACAGACGTGTGTGTGTGTGTGTGTGCGTGTGTGTGTGCGCGCGCGCGCGCGCGCGCCGAGCACCCAGCATGGCCCAGCCCCCAGGCCTGATACTTTCCACACCCACCAACTATTTCAAATCCTTCGTGCAATTTTCACTAGGAATGGCAGGAACAAATCAAGGGCATTCCCCACAGTGTGTCACGTGACCCTCCCCACTTCCCTATGCTTCAGACGGGTTTATCCCTGTGTCAGAGATGAAAAAGCTAAGAAGAGCTGGTGACTTATTCACGTGAATGACAGGGACTGGGAGGACAGCGTGGAGCCTGGCCCCACCACCGCTGCTGAAGCCTCCGCCTCCTCCCTCTGCTGCTGCCCCTTGGCAGCACTTCTCACAGCACGCTGAGCTCCAGCAACTTGCTCTGGCCACCCCTCCAGCCCAGCCCGTTTCTCTGGACCCTTGCTGGTCCCAGAGTGCGCTGTTGATGGTGGTAGTGTCGCCCTGACCTTGCACACGGACGAGATGCTGTCTGCCCTGCACTGACGACGTAACCTGCTGCAGACCAGCCCACTGTGATGAACAGGCATTCACTGGCTGACTCTCCCAGGAGATCCCCAGGCCTTTCTCCCTGGTCTTAGTCTGGAAGTTCTGCGGAAACCCGTTCAGCATCCAAGCAACACACGAGCCTCCGCTGGCAGCCGGGTGGCAGCTGGGCCTGAGGTGCAATGGCTCGGAACGAGCCCAGGACACTCACACAGAAGACCGGAGGTCTGCCGGGGGACCACTGCCCTCTACCCCACTGTGATTTTTGTTGTCGGGTGACATCAAGTCGATGTGCACTCATATTGACCCCATGACAGAGAGACCCGTCCCTAAGGTTCTCTTGGCGACAGTCTTTAGAAAAGCAAATTGCCAGGCCTTTCCTCCCACAGAGCCACAGGGTGGGTGTGAACCAGCCACCTTTTGGTTAGCAGCCAAGCACTTAACCACTGTGCCACCAGGGCTTGTCCCATATGACTTGCTTATTTATTATTTGTCTCTCCTCACCAGTTCTACAAGCAGAAGGACCGATGCCTTTGTTGTCCATTGATGTATTCCAACTGCCTAAACAAGGCCTGGAAATGTGCTGTTGTTGTTAGGTGCCATTGAGTCGGCTCTGACTCATTGCGACCCTATGGGCAAGAGAACGAAATAATCCCCGGTCCTGTGACAGCCTCACGATCCTTGCTATACCTGAGCCCGCCTTTGCAGCCACTGTGTCAGTCCATCTCGTTGAGGGCGTTCTGCTTTTTTGTTGACCCTCCACCCTACCAAGCATGACATTCTTCTCCAGGGAATGGTCCCTTCTGACAACATGACCAAAGTAGGTGAGACCAAGTCTGGCCATTCTCGCTTCCAAGGAGCATTCTGGCTGCACTTCCTCCAGGACAGATCTCTTAGTTCTTCTGGCGGTCCATGATACCTTCAATACCCTTCACCAACATCACAACTCAAATACGTCAACTCTTCTTTGGTCTTCCTGATAACATAGGCACTCAATAAACATTTAGGAAGGAAGGAAGAGATGGTGGGAGGCAGAAGAGAAAGAAGAAGGAGGGAAGGAGAGTGGGCAGTGCCCTGCACCCCAACTCCCACTCTCTCTGGTCCTTGCTCAGTGACATTGCTTCCTGGGCAGCTCTACCACGTCACACTGGCACCTAATGTCTCCTGTCTCCCAGGGCTGCCACCCTCCAACACAACCGAGAGGGGCAGCTAGGATCTAGGGAAATCTCACCCCCAACAGGGACAGAGCTGTGATGGCACGGTGGGGGTGCGATGGGACGCAAGCCATAGGGCGCCACACACGGTGGAGCAGACAGGCCTCAGTGCTGTGCTGCTGACATGTTAATCCCCAAAGTGCAGACCGGATATTGGCATTTAAGCCTCTCAGTGTCGCTACCCATAGCTGGTGGCAAAAAAGTTCAAATGCCTCCTTCATCTGCCAAGTTACCTGAAAGCTACCTTCATGCTTAGCAGGATAAAATAGGCTATCCGCTTAATTTAGATCAATTCATTGATTGTTTTTATAATTACGGGATTACTCACCTAGCAATCCGAAGATTACTCAGAGGTAATAACGCCACTCCTGACAATGAAACCTATGCAATCTGTGTGTGGACTGTGTGAGCCTCCCCTCTCTCATAAACCTCAATCTTGCATTGCTTAGCAGGGAATAAGCAGAAGCAAGTGTGCATGCCCGGCAGTCCTGCTGAACCAATGCCCATGCGATCTTCAACAGCACTGCCAGCAAAGCAGTCATTTGGGACCAGGATCCTCAGAAAGTTCTCGAGGGCAGCTGGCACTGTCACTGAAACTGCTTCATAACTCATTTCACCTTTAACCACCTCCGTTTCCCTACCCACAGCTGGGACACAACTAACTGCAGAAGGGTGCTTGTCTGTAGACTAAGAATATGCCAATGCACTGGCAGAAGAAGCCGTTCCTCAGCACTTGCCCCAGGTCACTTGCACACCACGGAAAGATGCACAGGGCCAGATGAGAGATTCTGCCATTGCCTTCAAACATCCCGTCTCTATGGCAAAGGAGCCAGAGATGTCTGGAACCTTCTGAGCACCCTGAAAGAGACCCAAGTCAGACATCATTGGTAACCTTACTTATAATTTTAAGTAAAAAGCAAACTCTTAGTTTCCCTGCCTCTTTCTAGCTAACTCCTATTCACCCTTCAAAAGCCTTTCCAGTGCCACCCCTCTCTGATGCTGCCATATAGCTGTCTATTCTTTTTTTATGAAAAATATCACCTGAGTCTGAGTAGCTCAAGGACCAGACCTACAGGCCACTCCATGGTGGCTTTTGTCCTCTGCTACACCTTTTCTGCATCGCATCAAATGGTTTTCCTTGTCTTTTAGCCTTTGGTGTCAATGCCAGCTTTATGTTGTACTAGCTCTGTGACTTTTTTGGCAAGACATTTTAACTGCAAGAGACTCAAAGCCCTCATCTATGTAACAGCGCCACATGCAAACGGGGTCATGGGGAACATTGAAAGGGTTGCCACAGCAGTGCGTGGCACAAAGTAAGCACTCAATAAATATGTGTTCAGTGAATGCTGTTGTCATTGTTGTTAGGTGCTGTCAAGTCAGCTCAGACTCATAGCAACACTGTGTACAACAGGACAAAACACTGCCCACTTGGGCGCCATCCTCACAATCCTTGCTATACTCGAGTCTATCGTTGCAGCCACTGTGTCAGTCCATCTTGTTGAGGGCCTTCCCCTTCTTCACTGACCTCCACTTTACCAAGCACAATAGCCTTTTCTCCATGACCAAACTAAGTGAGAGGAAGTCTGGCCATTCTCCCTTCCAACGAGCATTCTGGCTAAACTTCTTCCAGGACAGATTGTCCATTCTTCTGGCAGTCCATGGGGCTTTGAGGATTCTCCAGGAGCACTACACCTCAGAAGCATCAGCTCTTCTTCAGTCTTCCTTATGCATTATCCAGCTTCACACGCACATGAAGCGATCGACAGTACCATGGCCTGGATTAGGCACATCTTAGTATTCAAAGAGACATCTTTGCTGTTTAGTACTTAAAGAGGTCTTTGGCAGCAGATTTGCCCAGTGCAATACATCGTCTGATGTCTTGACTGCTGCTTCCATTGGTGTTGACTGTGGATCCAAGTAATAGGAAATCTTTGATAATGTCAATCTTTTCTCCATCTATCATGATGCTGCTTATCGGTCCAACTGTGAGGATTTTCATTTCCTTGATGTTGAGGTGTAATCCGTACTGCAGACTGCAGTCTTTGCTCTTCATCAGTAAGTGCTTCAAGTCAATGGACGCATGGATTCAAATGGCAATGAATGATTTTCACCGTGAATAACTCCAGCAGCTTGTGTGTTGTTATGACTCTGCGATGCTGGAAGCTAGGCTACAGTATTTTAAACACAAGCAGGGTCATCCACAGTGGACAACTTTCAGCAGAGCTTCCAAACCAGGGAAGACTGGAAAGAAAGGCCTGGTGATCTACTTCCAAGTATGAGCCAACGGAAAGCCTGCGGACCACAGCAGACTGCCCAATACAACACAGAGCTGGAAGAAGAGCCTCCAGGGCCGCCCGCCTCTCCAATACACAGGCACTGCGGCAATGCACTCGAGCAGACCAATGACCAAGGTGGCCCGGCCCGGGCAGCGGTTTGTTCTATTGTCTGTGGGCTCACCAGGAACTAGAGGCCATTCGGCAACAAGACGATCAGCAGTAGCAATAGGAGAAACAATGGGGGGACTGTTTGGAAGGCTGCCGTGGGTCCCTGCAGCCAGGAGGGGACTCGTCAGGGTGAGGCAGGAGAGGGGCTGATCCTGAGACTCTAAAGGAACCAGCCTTGGGCCCCTAACTTGTGCACGAGGCCGACAACACACACCTACGTACTCTGCAATGAATTTCTTTTTATTCCAAAACAAAAGCAGTCCTGCATCTTATCAGTCCCACACGCATGTCTTGCATTCAGAAAAAACAGCAATTTTCTTTCTCCCGACACTCATCCGCGGTGTTGAACTGCATATAATTAAATTAAAACATCCGTGAACTCTCTGGAATATAATGCTTTAAACAAACCGCAACATATCGTAAGTGAGGCTTTTGGGATCCCACAGCATAATGAGCGGTCAGCAGCCAGCACACAGCACCATGATGACATTCTTGTCCTGGGGCCACTGCTTTCCACAGAACCGCCCAGGAGCCCAGGAGCAGGACAAGGCGACGTCAGATGAAGATTCCAAAAGGGGGGCTGTCTGGTTCAGAATTTCAATTAGTCACTGCTCCCATTTGGTTTCCTTCTAAGACTGGTGGGCTTTAATGAAAACAGCTGGCTTCTGACAATGGAAATGCCAGCAAACATGTATCGTGTGTTTTCCAAGTCCCGGCCTCGTTCTAAGCACCTGGCACGTCCCAGCTCCTGTAACCCACACAACAAGCCTCAAAATGTGCCACTGTATGGCCACTGTACCAGGTCAGACCCCTTGCCCTCCAGTGCACTGTAACCCACAGCAACCCTATAGGACAAAGTAGAGCTGCCCCATAGGGTCTCCAAGGCTATAATCTTTTATGAAAGCAGATTGTCACCTCTTTCTTCCATGGAGCAGCTGGTGGGTTCGAACTGCCAACCTTTTGGTTGGTACCCAAGTGCTTAACCATTGCATCACCAGGGTTCCCCATGTCCATTGTGCAGATAGGGAAACCAAGGCACAGAGAGGTCAAGTTCATTGTCTCTGGTCCCGGAATGAGTAACCGGTGGGGCTGAGATGTAGACATTCTGTCCTTCCTTAGTCTCTGACTACTGCCCCACTCTGCCTCCCCAGTTCTAACTGCATCACTGCTTCCACTCCCCACAGTGCCGTCTCTTAACCGTGAAGTATCCCCCGACACCCCTCTGCGCATCCCGTGGGGTAACAAGGGCTCCTTTCAGCAGCTGCACCTGGGGCATGACTGACAAGAAGGGAGGAGCCATGTGTTCAATGCCCTCTCTGGCCGTGTACTCTGGCAGCCGCGCTCTGCAGCTGGAAGCTGCACCTGGACGGGCACATGCCTGCTCTGCAAGCTTCAACCCGTGCTCAGCACAGCAGTCGGTGTGTGAGTGGGCGCCCGGGGTGTGCTGGATGGGGGGCTTCTCTACGAGGGTCTGGCAACTGCACAGGTAGTGAAAGTCACCTTCAGAGAAGGCAAGAGCCTGGGTCAAGGCCCCTGCGTCAGCTGTTGGTGGTAGGTGCTACGGAAGCGCCCTGACTCATGGTGACCCCGTGCACCATGAGACAAAACTTGGCCTGGTGCCATGTCATCACCACGATCGTGTGCGCATCCGACCACTGCGGCCCAATGGGTTTCCAGTGGCTGGTTTGCAGCAGTGCATCGCCAGGCCTTACCTCCTAGTCTGTCCCAGTCTGGAAGCTCGGCTGAAACCTGTTGAGCAGCCTCCAGTGACGGACGGGCAGGGGCCGCGCATCAGGTGTGCTGGCTGGGGAGCGGACGCAGGAGCCCCGCACGGAAGCGTGCCTTCTAGCACCGAACCACCAAACCAAAACCACAACCACACTCACTGCCATCGAGCAGACACTGACTCAGAGCAACCCTCACTCGGTTTCCAAGGCTGTAAATCTTTACAGCAGCAGACTGCCCCATCTTTCTTCCACAGAGTGGCAGGTGGCTTCGGACCACCAGCCTTTTGCTTAGCAGCCAAATGCCTTAACCACTACAGACCAGAGCTCCTTCTGAACCACCAAAGCACAGCCAATTAGGGCTGAGCTCATATTTGAAACCAACCAGGAAGGACTGTCCTTCAAGGTCTGTGTTTTATCCACTATGGTCCAGGTGGAGAGGTCATAGCTGGCGCAGCATCAGGCTACCGAAACTCAAAAGTTTGTTTCAATTTTGCTTCAGTGGTGAAGGTTCAGAAGTCTGGGGCCCGCAGGCTTCGAGGCGCAGGGAAGAGGCTGGCTGTGCAGTCCGGGGTCAGCATGGCTAATGCAGTAAGGTGCGTGGCCACAGGAGGCTCCAAGAGGCTGCTGCCTCTTTGAGGCCTTTTATCTTGACCCTAGGTAGCTTAGAGCACTATCTACAGAGAAGCATTCCCTGTACTTAAAAAGAGCCTGCCAGCTGCCACCATTCCTGAGCCCTTTGATGCAGAGAAGAGTCCACATCACTCGCTAAGGTTTTAGCATCTGAGTCCTGAGAGGCGTGCAGCCCTTAGCAGGATGTGGGGTCCGAATCGGGCCTCAAGGGCTGCGGCGAAGCAGAGTTTTCATCCAACAAGAGGATCGGCGCAGCTCGGAACCCCACATCCGTCTGCATCACAAACTGCCCCCGTACTGTTCGACAACCTAGAGCACGGAACTCTAATCTTTCCTTCAGATGAAGCCTTATCCAGCCCTGCATTCCACAGTCAGTAACAAATGAAACATCGACTGAGCCCCTCAATTTCCGACCTGTTGCGGCACACGTCACACGCAACCTATGTGCCCCATGGAGCATGAAGCTCTTCAGAACTGGAAACGCCCAAGTACAACATGTGCTTCAGAGAGAACTGGGCTGAGTCTCTGCTCCACTGAAGCAAGACCTGGAGCAAATCACCACGCCTTTGGGAACAACCGAGGCCTCTTTCTTAAGATGAGAGCCAGCATAAACCTACCTGTAAAGGTGGTTGCATCATTCATTTATTCCTTAATGGACCTGCCATACAAAATCAGTACTTCCTCCTATGTTTTCAAGTTTACCCCCTCCCACCTTATCAGGCACTCCAGATCATCACTGAACCCTTCTCTCCCCATGTCTGTGCACCTTCTCGGGCTCCACTAGAGCCTTCTGAGAGACAAGTCCCTCCTAAGTGAGAAGGGAGAGGATGGGA
>NW_006921644.1:7046216-7116019 GCF_000298275.1 Orycteropus afer afer | reverse complement strand
GGGGAGGGGAGGGAGGGGAAGGGAAAAGAGGGGACTGGAGGGAAGGGGACAGGAGGGGAGGAGAGGGGAGGGGGTGGAAGGAGGAAGAGAAGAAAGAAAACCTTTCTCTATATACACTTCCACTTAACTTCCATTTCATTCTTAATGTCACTTTTCTTAAGAAAAGGGTCTGTAATTGCTGTCTCCAATGGCCAGTCACCCAACTGGCTTCCACTACCATCACTCCCATCGCTCTATCAGGCAGCTCCTATAAAATTTACAACCTCTATATGTCAGTAGAAGAAAGAACCCTGGTGGCACAGAGGTTAAGCACTCAGGAACTAGCCAAAACTTCAGCTGTTTGAACCCCCCAGCTGCTCGAGCAGAGAAAGATGAGGCAGTCTGCTTCCACAAAGATTTACAGCCTTGAAAACCCTATGGGGTGGTTCTACTCTATCCTACAGGGGCTCTATGAGTTTAAATGAGCTCAACAGCAACGGGTTGGTTGGTTTTTGGTTTGGGGATATCATTAGATTCACTGAAGAGCTTCCAGGCTTTTTTCCCGCTTTCATTTTGCTTGACTCCTCCTTTCTTATCCAGACACAAATTTCCTCTCCCGTCTGCCATACCCACCACCCTTGTCTACTCTCCTCCCACCTCTGGCTGCTGCTCCTTGCTCTCATTTTTAGGCTCCTCGGCACATAACAACAAACAACTGCCTGTGGTGGCATGGTGCCTAAGGCATCTGACTGCTAACCAGAAGGCTGGCAGTTCAAACCCACCAGCCACTCCTTGGAAGGGAGACTGGGCAGTCTACTTCCATAGAGATGTTGTTGTTGTTATATGCCGTCGAGTCGGTCCCGACTCATAGCAACCCCTCTTTGGGTTTCCGAGGCAGTATCACTACAGAAGTAGGATTGCCCAACCTTCCTTCCGAGGAGTGGCTGGTGGGTTTGAACCGCCAGCCTTCTGGTTAGCAGTCAAGTGCCTTAGGCACTATGCTACCTCAGAAACCCAAGGAGGGTCGCTGTGAGTTGGGTCGACTTGACGGCAGTGAGTTTGGTTTGTTTTTTCTGCCTCTGCAGTCCACTGAATTTGGAAATGCCCAAAGCTTACTGCTTGCCACTCTTCCCACTCCTTCCGTTTCCTCAGGGAAATCTCCAAATAACAAAGGCATCCATCATCACAAATATCCCAATGCTCCTAAGTACATCTCTACCATCTGGGCCTGCACCCCTGGACTGCCAGACTCAGCCAGGTCACTGTGTGAGAACCGGCCAAGGAGCTCTTCCATGTGAGCATGATCCCTGGGGCAGGGGGGCATCTCACCAGTTTCACTGTTGACACCACTGTTGACACTGTTGATTAAGAATATAAAGAAAAGGCACTAAGAGAAGCATTCTTAAAACAGGTCATCAAAGGGTAGACCTTTTTACTCAAAATGCCCCTCAACCAAAGGACACAATGTCATCTCTTGCACAGTCCCATCCCTGGGCTGATGGAAGAACCAACTTATGCCTGTATTTCAGATGCACATATCCACCTATCTACTTTGCCTCAATCCCACCAGCCACTCCTCAGAAGGAAGACTGGGCAATCTACTTCCATAGTGATACCACCTCAGAGACCCAAGGAGGGGTCTCTGTGAGTCGGATCCAACTTGATAGCAGTATGTTGTGTTTGTTGCATATTTAGTAGTTCCATGTGGATACTTGAGAAGCATCAGCCCTAAAACCAAGCTCACATTCCTGCTCCCTAACCTTGGCCCTTTTCTGGCATTCCCATTCTCAGTAAATCCAGTGGTGTCATCCAAGACCCGAGGGTTCCCTCTTGACACCTCCTTCACCCTAACTTCAACACATCCCTATTCCCGTCCACTCTGACCATCTCTCAATTCCATCTACATCTCTCCACCCATCACCTGAGTGCGAGATAGCAGTGCCACTCATTTGAAATATGCTAGGACCTACTAACTGGCCTCCTGGCTCCCCTCCTTCTCCATTTTCTGGACTCTGCAGCTCAAGTGCTTGAGATGGGGGAAAATTACATCTTTATTTGCATTATTCTCAAACTGAAATTTATCATTTCTATTGATTATGGAGGATGTGGGCAACACACCACAGTGGTATCAGCACTATCTGCAACTTTGTCACTAATTATAGAAACAAATATTATCAGCTCACATTACAGTCCTTGTCAATACCCTGAAATATGATTGATACCCACCACTACTTCAAAATTACAAAAGCTAACACACCAACAAACACCACTGCCAGCAAGTGGATTCCAACGCCTGGTGACCCCATGTGATGCAGAGCAGCACTGTGCTCTGCAGAGTTCTCAAGGGCGTGCTATTTTAGCAGCAGATCCTCAGGGCTTTCTTCCAAGGTGCTTCTGAGTGGATTTCAAGCCCTGGCCTTTAGGTTAGTGGTGAGCACTCGCAGCACCAACTGAACTTGCCACTGAATCCTTATTTAAGCGTTAACAGAGAAGCACGTATACAGGGGTACAGTGGTGAATGTCCAACAATGGGCTCTTGGGGAGGGGTGGTGAAGGTCCTCACTTGTAATGTTTGCCAATTCCCATGGTGTAAATACTCCCAACACTCCCAATTTGATGTTACTGAACACAGATTTGAAAAGAGTTGTACACAACCAGTTTCTGTGAGCTGGTAGGAATGTGCCAGCTCCAACACCCACATACATATGTTACTAAATCATAAATACATTTAACATTGTCAGAAATGCATCAACATATTGTAGTAAAATATAAATGGTTTCCTTCTTAATTTTCCATATTGTATTTTATGTACTAAACACAATATTCTGCAATGGGCTCCATGGGTTACATCAGACTGTCAGAGTGGCCC
This sequence comes from Orycteropus afer afer, assembly GCF_000298275.1. NCBI lineage: Eukaryota > Metazoa > Chordata > Mammalia > Tubulidentata > Orycteropodidae > Orycteropus > Orycteropus afer. The sequence continues at coordinate 7,113,171 of NW_006921644.1, read as the reverse complement.
AGGGCATACAGAGGTTAAGAATCACCACCATTCTCAGAATGATAGTTCCAAGGAGAACTCTGATTACGATTACCCACCACACGCCCCAATACCTGTACTCTCACACACATTCTGAAACAAGTTCAAGGCTTCCTACAACTCTCAGGATAGAACCAGTACCCTTCATATGACCCGAAAAACCAGGCTGGTCTCTCTCACATCATGCTCTTCACATCCAAAGCCCATTATGAACTGAACACGAATCATAGACATTGGTCCACAAGCTTCTCCTGAGATCTCGCTCCTCTCCTGCTTATTTGAGAATGTTCTCTGTGGACAAGGAGTCTGAGTGGTGCAAATGGTTTGCCATCAGTGGTAACCTAAAGGTTTGCGGTTTGAACCCATGCAGTGACTGTGCAGGAGAAAGCCTGGTGAGCTGCTCCGTAAAGATCACAGCTGAGAACACCCTATAGAACAGTTCTTCTCCATAACACATGGGATCACTGTGAGTCAGAACCAACTCAATGGCAACAGGTTCTCTGATGACATGGATCATCACCTGTGGGAACTGGGAACCAGAATGAAAGAGAAGGGAGCAGGGTCTCAGAGCCACTGGCCAACCTCATACCCTGGAGTAAGCCAACTGCCATGACCAATGTCCTAGCCTGCAATTACTCAACTGCCCCACCAACGGCCATGCTACTTACACCACCATGGAAATGTACCCTTCTCACCTCAGCCATCTCTCTTCACAGCCCACAACGGAACTTTTTAACTGGTCCCCAAACACTTTGAGATTCTTTTAAACAAGAACTATTGAGATGATAACTAAAGCTCTCAAAGATGAGAGAAAACGTCCCATCACTCTCTCATGGCTGTCTATCTCCTCCTCACTGACCCGGTCTTCTCACTGGCTCTTCTGTTTTGTAGACACTTGTATCCTCTCTGACTTTAACAGAGCAAAAAGGACAGGCTTTGCTTAAGGACTGGCTGTTCAAGGCCCTTAACCCAGTCTACCTCTGCTCGCTGCGGGTGACTCCTTTGTTGAATTCTGCTTAAGTGCCACATACCACCAAAGGGCTCTCTCTGGATGATGTTTAATTCAAGGGTTAGGTGCCATGGCCTTGGCTTGAAGTGGAAAAGGTTTCCTGTTTTAATCAATGACAAAAGGTTGTCAGCAACTAAGTAATTCCTAATCACTGCTGGCAAAAACGAGACTGTGCCAAGTCAAGGGGAAATGGCAGTCTTCCTCCGTGAGGGACTCTGTCCTTAACAGATGGGCTTGTGGAAAATGAACTGAGATGTCTTGAAAGCAAGTCTATGTATCAGTTAATCAAAAACCTGTCCCCTCTTTTTTTCTGAACAGGCACCTTCTTTGTATCTCAAGAAAGCCATAAATTGTGCTAATCCACTTCTTTTACTGCTGTCCAGAAAGAATTATTTTTGTTAATGGCGTGGTAAATCAGCAGACTTGTTAGTGAAACTGTTCAGGAAATGGGTCTTGAAAATGAAAGCTATAATATTTGTCAGATTTCCAAATTCCCCCTTGGGAACAAAGATGGTAACCGTAACATACTTGCTAAATTCCATTACCTCAATGCATTTATGTTGCTTGAGCGATGGGATGCTAAGGAAGGGATGGGCATAAATCAAGGGTAAAAACATTAAACCAAATCCAAAGATAGATACTACAGCTGTAAATCCAAACCTGATTTCAGGCTGAGTATCCCGACAGATTTGAGGGTGATCGCTTACACAAAAAAATAGCTGCCCAGCCCCCCTTACAGTCCCCAAGTGGACGCTTAATGACAATGTGATGTTGCCACCCTCCTCTCCAGGGTCTCCACATCAGGTGAGCCCACAGCATCCTCTTCAGGGAGAAACTCGCTGGCTCTCTGCACAGCACAGAGCAAGATAAACGACACCTCCTATACTGACTGTGCTCCTTTCTGGAGGAAAATAGCAGGAGAGGTGCTCAAACTCACAAGTGATCAGAGAAATGCAGAGAAAATGGGACTGTGATAATGAACCAGACAAACCAAACCCTGTGTCGTTCAAGTCAATTCCAAATCATAGTGACCCTACCGGGCACAGGAGAGCTGCCTGGTAGGATTTCCAAGGCTGTCATCTTTACAGAAGCAAAGCTCAAACCAAACCCACTGCCATCAAGTTTATTTCAACTCATAGTGACCCCACAGGGTTTCCTAGGCTGTAACCCATCTGGAAGCAGGTCTCTAAGTCCTTTCTGCTACAAAGCCCTTGGTGGGTTTGAAGCCCCAACCTTTCTGTTAACAGCCAAGAGCTTAACCACTAGACCAACAAGACTACTGATGTAATCATAGGTTGGTAAAAAAAAAATTTTTTTTAATTGGTATTATCACTGGTGACAGTATGAGGAAAAGATATTTTCATTCACTACTGGGGGAGTGTTTATGCATAATTTGGTATAGCAGAAAGCATCAAAAGAAGATGGAAGGAATACACAAAGTCCCTGTACCAAAAAGAATGGATGTTCATCCATTTCAGGAGGTGGCATATGATCAAGAACCAAGGTACTGAAGGAAGAATTCAAAGCTGCACTGAAGGAATTGCCAAAAAAACAAGGCTCCAGAAATTGATGGAATACCCACTGAGATGTTTCAACAAATGCATGTGGCGCTGGAGGCACTTAGACTTCTATGCCAAGATATTTGGAAGACAGCTACCTGGCCAACTGACTGGAAGAGATCCATATTTGTACTCATTCCAAAGAAAGGTGATCCCACAGAATGTGGAAATTATCAAATAATATCACTAATATCATACACAAGTAAAATCTTGCTGAAGATAATTTAAAAATGGTTGTAGCAGTATAATGACAGAGAACTTCCAGAAATGCAAGCTAGACTTAGAAGAGGACGTGGAACAAGGGATATCATAGCTGATGTCAGATGGATCTTGGCTGAAAGCAAAGAATATCAGAAAGATATTTACTTATTTTTTTGTTTTGTTTTGTCCTTAATTGTCATTGTGATTTCAGTGGAAGTTTACAGAGCAAATCCATTTTCTATACAGCAGTTGATACATATTTTGTCTCATGACATTGATGGCAATTCCCCACAAAGTAACAGCTCTCATCCCACTTTCTCCCCACATTCACCTCTTCCCTGTGTCCTTCCCTCCCATGCACTCCTGCCCCCTGAATTGTCTCCCCATGCATACACTGTCCCTCTGCTCTCCCATTACTGATCGCTCCAAATTGTTTACTTATGTTGTGTTGACTATGCAAAGGCACTCAACTCTGTAGATCATAGCAAATTATGGATGACATTGAAAAGAATGGGAATTCCAGAACACTTAATTGTGCTCATGAGAAACCTGTACATAGACCAGGAGGCTGTCATTTAGACAGAACAAGATGATACTGCATGGTTTAAAATCAAGAAGGGAGCATGTCAGGGTTGTATCCTTTTACCATACATGTTCAATCTGTATGCTGAGCAAATAACCTGAGAAGCTGAAGTATAGGAAGAAGAATGTGGAATCAGGATTGGAGAAAGACTCATAAACGACCTGTGATGTGCAGATGATACAAACTTACTTGCTGAAAGTGAAGATGACTTGAAGCATTTAGTAATGAAGATTAAAAACTATAGTCTGCAGTATGGATTACACCTCAACATAAAGAAAATACAAATCTTCATAACTGGTCCAATAAGCAGCATCGTGATAAATGAAGAAAAGAATGAAGTCGTCAAAAATTTCTTATTACTTGGATCCACAATCCACACCGACAGAAACAGCAGTCAAGAAACCAGACAATGCACTGCACTGGGCAAATCTGCTGCATACGACCTGTTAAAAGTGCTGAAGAGCAAAGCTGTCTCTTTGAAGACTAAGCTTCCCCTAATCCAAGCCATGGTATTTTCCATCGCCTCATATGCATGTGAAAACTGGACAATGAGTAAGGAAGACCAAAGAACATCTGACGCTTTTGAGTGGTGTTGGTGAAGAGTACTGCAAGTCCCATGGACTGCCACAAGAATGAATAAATCCATCCTGGAAGAAGTGCAGCCGGAATGCTCCTTGGAAGTAAGAATAGCTAGACTTTGTCTCACCTACTTTGGTCATGTGTCAGACGGGACCATTCCTGGAGAAGAATATCATTGGTGAAGTGGAAGGTCAGCAAAAAAGGGGAAGGCCTTCAATGAGATGTATCGACACAGCGGCTGCAAAGATGGGCTCATGTATATAGCAAGGATTCTGAGGCTGGCGCAGGACTGCACAGTGTTTTGTTCTGTTGCACATGAGGTTGCTATGAGTTGGAGCCAACACCTAACAACAACAACAACAGCAGGATCTTTTAAAAAATGCAAGTACATACACGTACACACACACATAAATAAAAGTGTAGGAATATATTATGCACATATACATAAGTATACATACATGCTTCAAAAGATGCATCCATATATAGCTACATACATGTGTGTGTGTATACATATACACACACACACAGTGTATATATACACACACATGTATATATATTTACTTTTTTGTTTTTTACATCTACTTAGAGAAACAGGCACCACTCATATGTAAGTTTGTCATGACTGTGGTGGCTTGTGTATTGCTGTGATTCTAGAAGCTATGCTATTGGTATTTCATATGCCAGCAGGGTCACCCATCATAGGCAGGATTCAATAGAGCTTCCCACTAAGACAGACCAGTAAGAAGGACTTGGTGTCCCACTTCTCAAAAAACCACTGGCCAGTGAAAACCTTATGAATAACAGAAGGGCATTTGTTGATACAGGGTCTGAAAATTAGCCCCTTGGGTTGGCAAACACTCAAAATAACACTGGAGAAGAGCTGCCTCCTAAAAACAGAGTTGACTTTAACGACACGTATGGAGTAAAGCTTGTGGGATCTTCATTTACCAATGTGGCAAGACTCCAAATGAGAAAACAGCTGCAAACATCCCTTAATAATGAGAATGTGAAAGGCACAAAGTATGAATCTAGGAAAATTGGAAGTTGTCAAAAACTAAACAGGACACTTGAAGATCAATATCCCAGGCATTAGTGAGCTGAAATGGACTGGTAACGGTCCTTTTGAATTAGACAGTCGGATGGTCTACTATGCCAAGAATGACAGTCATTGTCTGAAAGAACATTTCCTGATCTATTATGAAGTACAATGCTGTCAGTGCTGTCGGAAAGAGATAATACCCTTATGTCTACAAGGAAGTTAATGCAGCTATTTTTGAAACTTAAGCACCTACTAGTAATGCCAAAGATGAAGAAATTTAAGATTTTTACCAACTTCTACAGTCTAAAATTGATCTAACATGCAATCAAGATACATTGATAGTTAGTGGTAACTGGAATGTGGAAGTTGGAAATGAAGGATCTATAGTTGGGCAATATCCCGTTGGCGATAGAAAAGGCACTGGAGATGACATGACAGAAATTTTTTAAGATCAATGACCTAGTTATTGGAAATACCTTTTTCTGAAAATATGAATAGTAACTATACATGTATGGAGTTGCTGAATGGAACATACAAGAATCAATCAACTGTATCTGTGGAAAGAGACAATGGAGAAGCTAATTATCATCAGTCAGAACAAGGTCAGGGTGAACTGCAAAACAGACCATCAATTGCTCATAGACAAGTTCAAGGTGAGGCAGAAGAAAATTAAACAAGTTCAAGAGAGCCAAAGTACAACCTTGACTTTAGAGACCATCTCAAGAACAAATTTGACACACTAAATACTAATGACCAAAGACCAGAGGAGTTGTGTGATGACATCAAAGGCATCACACATGAAGAAAGGAATAAATAATTTATAAGAGAGGAAAGAAAGACAAGACCAAAATGAATGTCAGAGGAAACTCTCAAACTTGTTCTTGAATGCTAGAGTGAGTGGAAGAAATTATGATGTAAAAGAGTTGAATAGAAGACTTCAAAGGGAAGCTCAAGAAGACAAAGTAAAATACTATAATGAAATGTGCAATGACCTGGAGTTAACAAAATGTAAGAGAAGAACACGCTCAGCATTTCTCAAGCTGAAAGAACTGAAGAAAAAAAATCAAAGCTTGAGTTGCAATACTGCAGGATTCTATGTGAAAGACATTGAACAACACAGGAAACATCAAGGGAAAACGGAAGAAATACTCAGAGTCATGGTACCAAAAAACTGAATGACATTCAAGAGGTGGCGTACAGTCAAGAACTGATAGTACTGAAGGAGGAAGTCCAAGTTACACTGAGGCACTGGCAAAAAACAAGATTCCAAGAATTGACAGAAAACCAACTGAGATGTTTCAACAAATGGATGCAACAGTGGAGGCACTCACTCCTCTATGCCAAGAAATCTGAAGACAGCTACCTGGCGCAAAGAGATGCATATCTGTGCCCATTTCAAAGGAAGGTGATGCAACCAAATGTGAGAATTGTTGAACAACATCCTTACTATCAGATGTAAGTAAAACTGTGCTGAAGACAAGTCAAAAATGGTTGCAGGAGTGCATCAATAGGGAACTGACCAAAATTAAAGATGGATTCAGAAGAGGATGTAGAATGGATATCACTGCTAAAGTGAGACAGATCTTAGCTAAAAGCAGAGAATATTAGGAAGAAGTTTACCTGTGTTTTATTGAGTATGCAAAGGCACTAGACTGTGTGGATCACAACATACTGTAGATAACATTGCAAAGAATGGGAATTCCAGGACACTTAATTGCAAACATACACAAAGGGAATCATTTGAACAGAACAAGGGGATACTGCGCTGTTTAAAATCAGGAAGCGTGTGTCAGAGGTGTATCCTTTCACCACACTTATTCAATCAGTATTCTGGGCAAAGAGTCTGAGAAGACGGACTATATGGATAACACAGCACAGGACTGAAGGAAGACTCACTGACAACCTGCAATATGCAGGTGACACAATCCTGCATGCTACGAGTGAAGAAGACTTGAAACAAGCACTTAACGGATGAAGATCAAAGACCACAGTCTTCAGTATGGACTATATCTCAACATAAAGAAAACAAAAATTCTCAGACCTGGACCAATAAGCAACATAATGAAAAAGAGAGAAAAGACTGAAGTTGTCAAGGATTCCTTTTAGTGGGATCCACAATCAATGCCCACAGCAGGTTCAGTCAAGAAATAAAATGATGTATTACATTGGGCAAATTGCCACGAAAAGAACTGTTCAAAGTGTTAAAAACCAAAGATGTCACTTTGAGGACTAAGGTGCGCCTGACCCAAGCCATGGTATTTTCAAATGCCTCATATGCATTCAAAAGTTGGACAATGAATAAGGAAGACTGAAAAAAATAATTGATGCCTCTGAATTACGGTGTTGACGAAGAACATTGCTATACCATGGACAGCTGGGAGCGTGAACAATTCGTCCGAGATGCAGTACAGTCGGAACGCTCCTTAGAGGTGAGAATGGTGAGACTGTATCTCACATACTTCAGACATGTTATCAGGAAGGACTATCCCCTGCAGAAGGATATCATGCTTGGTCAGCAGACCACCTGCAAAAAAGAGGAAGGCCCTCAATCAGACAGGTTGACACAGCGCTTTAAACAATGGGCTCACACATAGCAACGATTGTGAAGATGCCACAGGATCAGATACTATCTCATTCTGTTGTTCTCAGAGTTGCTATGAGACAGAAGCAATGCAGAGCCACCTAACAACAACAGAAAACACACACATGAATGTGAGCTGATGGACAAGTAGACTCGCTACAGGATCATGTTTAATAATGGAAACCAGGCAGAACAAAAACAAGCAAACACATCACCATCAAGTCAGTCCCACCTCTTAGCAACCTACAGGACAGAACAGAACTGTTCTGCATGGTTTCGAGGAGCTGTGGTGACACAGTGGTTGAAGTGCTCAGCGACTGACCAAAAGGTCAGTGGTTCGAACTCCCCAGCTGCTCTGTGGGAGAAAGACGTGGCAGTCTGCTTCCAGAAAGATTTACCCACTCACTGCCCTTTAGTCAATTCCAACTAGTAGCAACCCTACAGGACAGAGCAGAACTGCCTCATAGGGTTTCCAAGGCTGTAAATGTTACAGAAGCAGACGACCTCATCTTTCTGCTGCAGAGTGGCTGGTGGGTTCAAACCATCGACGTTTTGGTTAGCAGCCAAGTTCTTTAACCACTGTGCTACCAGAGATGCTAACAGGAAATAGGTTAAATAAATTAACTTATGATAGGCCCACACCAAGAATATGATATATTTCCATGCTTATTAATATGGGAAGAGATTTAGGGTACATTCCAAACTGAAATGGCAATGCTATTGTTCTCAGAATGAGGAATGGGGACGGATGCCAGGGCTAGTAAAGACATGTTAGCCTTATGCGTGATTTTTAATTTGTATTTGCCCTTTGGCTCACATTCCTAACTTCCAATCTCAGTTGGGCTGGTCACTGGCTGGGTGGGTTTGGGCAGATCACATCACCCGTCCCTCTGTGCCTCCATTTTCTCTTAGGTAATGTGAAGATGTGCATGTTTAGCCTGTGTAAGAGTGCATCACCTGTGCCAGGCACACCGGAGGTACTCACCAATCCCTAGAAGTCGAATTTCCCTAGTCACTTTTCCAACCTTCTGTCTTCTGACATGATCTTACAAAAATATAGTACTAATTATTTTTATATACTCTCTTGGTGCCAGCTTTCCTACGCTGCTGTTAACTGCCTTCTCAATTCTCCCGCACGGGCTCTCCTGACCTCGCCATTGCCAACCCTTCTTATTTCATCTTTGGCTTGTCTGCAGTCACAATACAGCTCTGATAGCATTTGGAAAAGCATAAGGCCTTCAGTGACAAATTTTCACTAAGTGCCTCCACAAAACCAAATAGTATTATATCTGTAGTTCCCTAGGAGGTTGACACAGTTACCAAAGGCTGTTAGATCTTGCTTAACAGAAATCTAAGATGACAGAGATCCCAGAAAATGAGCTCCATGATTTCAAAAAGGAAGAAAATAAATAGTTTCATGAATGCAATGATTTAGCAGTTCTCAAAAAAAAGAAAAAAAATTAAGAGAAGCAGAGAGAACGAAGGGGCTTTCAGAATTATGCTCTCACTTCATTTTGCAAATGAGGGGCCTATGCAGAGAGGTTGCAGAATTGGCTCAAGGTCATTGAGCTCCTTAGCAGGAGACCAAATAGAAGACCTGGGGATTCTTAACTATGCTCTTTGCTGTCCTCCCCAGTGTGCCCCTTGCCTAGAGCTCAGTAAGATGTGCAGTCAAGAACTGCCGTAATTGGGGAATATTCCGCCTTCAGTTAATAAGTTGACCCTGGATAATATGCAATTCCCTTTGATGTTTTTAAGGGAAAAAGCACATATAGATTGAAATGGCCCAAAATATAGCTGAGAACTGTGTCTTAAGTTTGGAACAGTCCAAAAGAAGTTTGTTAAAATCCTCCAAGAATTACTGTACCATATCTAGTTGCAAATGTTTAATAGCCCTCTAGCAATTTTCTTCTACATACAAAATTCTTCGCTGAGGCGGCTGAGGGTCACATCCCAGGAGGGGCTGTCTTGTCACCCTTTAGAAGAAGTAGAAGTCTCTTTTCTCTTCTTGTAACACAGAAAGCTTTAGCTTGAGGGTCATCCTTAAACACACAAGGAGTGATTTCTAAGATAAGGGTGATTCCAAGGCTCAATGTACACACATATGCATCCACATGTGCACAAACACATACACACACAAGTACATGCAGGCAGGCATGCACTTACATACACACATACACGCATGCAGAACCACATGCCCAAGTGCACACATGCCAGCACAAAAAAAGCACACAAAGACACACACACGCAAGTATACATGTACACACATGCACAAACACACACTTGCACAAGGTACACACAGGTGCACACACGCACATCACCCACAGGAGCACCACGTTCAAAGTGAAGATCAGATCAGGGCTGCAAGTGTGGACTAGAATAAAATGACATCTTCTCTAAAATTTCCCTCCACCGATTACAACGCTTCTTGTCAGTAACTGCTTCATTACTAACTGATGATGGTGCTAAAACGCAGGGAAGGATCAAGGATATAAAACCCGACAGTTGAAAAAATTCAGGATTTTTTTTTTTTTTTTTTAGTTATAAAAGCCCCCAAGGTTTTGCATTCCTCCCCCTTTTTTTTAATTGTGCTTTTGGTGCAAACTTACCAAGCAGAATTTGTTTGACATTCAATGTTCCGTGCACATTTGGTCTCACTCCCCAATTACCATCCCCAACCCTAATCCACTCTCCTCTCCCTTCCCAGTGACCCCTCGTCCCTGAGCCCTTCTTAGCTGTGCACTCCTGCGGGTCCTGCTTTGCCTCCATGTGAACATTGCCCCTCTGGTGCCCACAACTGACTGCTCCAAGGGCTGTATCACAGTGGAGTAGGTTGGTGCACCGCCCTGGGTTGGATGTTCTGCACCTAAGTTTTAACTATTGGGCTGCGAGCCAGCCCTTGGGAGTGAAGTATATCCCAGGACCATAGTCTGGGGGTCCCACCATCTCCATTACTCCAGTAATTCTGGTCATTATTGTGCTTTGGGATTTTGTTCCACATTTTTCCTTCCACTTTATCCAGGATCTCCAGTTTTGATCCCTTCCCGAGTGGTTGCCATTAGTAGCCGGGCACCATCTAGTTCTTCTGGTCTCAAGGTCCATCATGTCCCAGGGCTGATTGCTTCCAAATGCCTTTGGTTTTTAGCACTCTTCCTCGCTTCCAATGATAGGAGACCATTGTTGTTGTTGTTGTTGTTAAGTGCCGTCGAGTCATTTCCGACTCATAGCGACCCCATGCACAGCAGAACGAAACACTGCCCAATCCCGCGCCAGCCCCACAATCCATGCTATACTCGAGCCCATCATCGCAGCCACTGTATCAATCCAACTCCCTGAAGGCCTCCCCCTCTTTTGTCGACCCTCCACCCTACCAAGCATGACATCCTTTTCCAGGGAATGGTCCCTTCTGACAACATGACCAAAATAGGTGAGACGAAGCCTGGCCATTCTTGCTTCCAAGGAGCATTCTGGCTGCACTTCCTCCAGGACAGATCTGTTAGTTCTTTTAGCAGTCCACGGTACTTTCAGCATTCTTCGCCAGCACCACAACTCAAAAGCATCAACTCTTCTTCGGTCTTCCCTATTCATTGTCCAGCTCTCACATGCATACCAAGCGATTGGAAATATCATGGCTTGTGTCAGGCGCACCTTAGTCCTCCAGGAGATATCCTTGCTCCTCAGCACTTGAAACAATTCCTTCGCAGTTGACTTCCCCAATGCTACATCGTCTAATGTCCTGACTGCTGCTTCCGTTGGCATCGATTGTAGAATCAAGCAACGTGAATTCCTTGACAACCTCAATCTTCTCTCCATTTATTGTGATGCTGCTCATTGGTCCAGTTGTGAGGATTTTTGTTTTCTTTATGTTGAGATGTAATCCATACTGCAGACTGTATTCTTCAACCTTCATCAGTAGGTGCCTTAAGACCATTAGCTGCATCTTATTGGGCCACTTGAAAGTTTTTAAGACCCCAGTCACTACTCATCAAAGTAGGCTGTGGAACAAGATTTTTATGTATTTTGTTGTACTGACTGAATCTGGTGTTCCCCAATAGTATGGTCCTGAGTCGGCAGAGCTGGTGGATCTCTCTCCCACAGTATCTGGCTGTCTATGAGCGATTGCTCTATCTCTGTCTTCTGTTGCTTCTGTAAGGATTGTGAGTATTTTGTATCACTGGTATCTGTGCAAGATTTAGCCTCATCTGAGTCTATCTTTGGTTCTAGAGTATGATCCTGTTCTCTGGCCCCTAGGTAATCTTCTCAGTTGTCTATGTGTTTATCTGTAGCCTAGTGTTTGGTGTGAACGATAATGCAGTATTGTGGATATATCCTCTATATCTTATGTGCACAATTCGGTGTCCTCCCTTTCCTCAATGTTATCATACTGGTCACAGACTCTTTCCATACCATCCCTCCCTTCCCCAACTCAGCATATGGCCCCAAACTAGTCTGAGATTATTCCCTCCCCTTCCTTCCCATTCCTAGTAACCTACAAAGTGAGTTCCCTTCCTTAAGCAAACTCTTCCTTGTCTTTTTACAGCAATGGGCTCGTATAATATTTGTCCTTCTGCGATTGGCTTATTTCCCTCAGCATAATGTCCTCCAGGCTCATCCACATTGTGAGATGTTCTGTGTATCCTTCATTCTTCTTTAACGTAGCACAGTATTCCATTGTGTGAATGGACCATAGTTTGGTTATCCATTCATCTGTTGATGGGCATGTAGGTTGTTTCCATTTCTCTGTACTATCGTGAATTGTGCTGTGATGAACATAGGTGTGGATATGTCTGTTTGTGTCCTGTCTCTCACCTCTTTAGGACATATTGCTAGTAATAGAATTGCTGGGTCAAATGGTATTTCTATTTTCAGTTTTTTAAGGAAATGCCATACCATTTGCCACAATGATTGTACCATTTTACATTCCCACCAGCAGTGTATGAGAGTTCCAATCTCTCCACAGCCTCACCAGCATTAGTTATGTTTTGGTCTTGTTGAATTTTGCTATTACTACTCAAATCTTAAAGACATTTGAGTATAAATTTTGTGCCTTAAGGGATAAATTGAGAATAATGAATTATGATCTGAAGAACTCCTCACCTATCATCTGGATAAAGACTCCCTGGTTTGGAATCCAAGCCCAACTCTAGGCCCACCACCATGGAGTAGATTCTGACTTACAGTGACCTGTAGGGTTTCCAAGTCTGTGATCTCTATGGAAGTAGATTGCCTCATCTTCTTCCCAGAGAGCAACTGGTGGGTTTGAACTGCCGACCTTCTGGTTAGCAGCCAAATGCCTTAATCACTGTGCCACCAGAGGTCCTTCTGGGTTGGAGGAAGAGAAGAAATACAGTGGAGATGGTCAAAGGGGGCGTGTTGACAGGTCCTTGACAACAGACAATGGGATGTCCTTTCTGTGGCTTATGTTCACAAGTCCAGTTCGGCAAGGGAGCAAAAGAGGCATTCCCACACGCTCCCCCACGTGGAGAGGGCGTAGGCAGCCTTGAACCGCCCTTGAGCTTGGAAGGAGGAGGAGAGTGAAGACCAGATGGGCACAGCAATATCTCAGTAGGTGCCAGAATCCCTCCACTTGCCACAGGCCTTGGCAGGATGGCTGCTCAATGGAACTTGGAGCTGCGGGGACCTGCGGGGCAAGTGGACTTAGCTTGGGGAACACCAATTGGGAGAAAGGGTGATCAAAACAGAGATGCATGTAAAGTCTTAGAAGGTAAAGACAATTGCCTTTCTTGCACACACAGAGTTTATAAACAGGAGATGTGTACCTTCAATGCAAATCCTTATTTGCATCTAAAAGAGTACACTACACCCAAGACAGAGACTGGCGAAGGTATGCCTTTAAGATAGGCCCTGCACTCACCCAGGACTCTCTTCCGTGAGAGCGCCATTACCAACCATTCAACCATGAGAAAACATCCAAATCAGACTCTCACCAAATTAGGTTGTCACTAAGTCTTTGTGACTTTGAGCGACCCACTGAAGGGCTTTCTCACTTCTCACACTCCCATTTGGGCACTGGCTCCAGCCCAGTTCCAGGGCTCCACACACTACATTTTGGTATCTTGCCCAAACACATTCTTCCAACATTTTGCTGAGTTTTGGTCTCATACATCGGTTTCTCCACTGACAGCTTGAACCAGCCACGACACTCTGCATAGCTGAGATAAGCCAAGCTGGATTTGGACAGCTGCAGGATTTAATCATCAAATGAAAAGAAATGCCACAAATGTACCATGCCTTTGTTCTTGAGGGTCACCAATCAAGTATATAATCTAAGTACCTCTCTCTCTTGCACATACACCCCTTCCTCTTAGGTTGAAGGGCTCATCCCACCCACCAAGTGCTCTCATACCCGGGTTCTAACAGAAAGAAGGATACACAGAAATAGTGGCTGAGAGCAAAGCCAGCCCTCCCTCAAAAGACAGACACAGCGAAAGCGGAAGCCAAGTCCAGGCTCTCTTCTGTGGTAACAGACTCTTGGAAACTTCATGATCCTTCAGGCCTTTTAGTCAGTGATTTTCCTTTAAACTTTTGGATGAGGAAAGATGGTTAAGATGAGAGCGGTATCTTTAGATGTCTTCTAAGTAAACAACTGTGAATCATCCTGCTTAAAATAGAAATAAGACCATGGATTCAGGTAATGCTGAAAACCACACTCAAGGAGCTCGCCCCCATTCTTTGGTAAGCTTGTTGTTGTTGTTATGGGCCATTGAGTCAGACCTGACTCATAGCGACCCCTCCTTGGGTTTCCGAGGCAGTATCACTACGGAAGTAGATTGCCCCCTCTTCCTTCCGAGGAGTGGCTTAGATGAAGTTTTTTTCAAAATGTATTAATAGCTCTTCCAATTCAGTTAGGGCCCTTTGAACCCGGCACTGTGCCGATGGGTGATCCATGTGTAATTTTCCCTGCTCTACGGATTCTTGGGGACTGTGTCCAGTCTTAGAGCTGTTGTTGTTAATTGCCATCGAGTTGGTTTCAACCCACAGAGACCCCACGTGCAACAGAGACACTGCCTGGTCCCGCACCATCCTCACACTCATTGCCATGCTCAAGACCTTTGTTGCAGCCACTATGTCAGTCCCCACCTTGTTGAGGGACTTTCCCTTTTCCACTGACCCTCCACTTTACCAAGCATGATGTCCTTCTCCAGGGCCTGTCCCTCCTGATAACATGACATAGAGCTACATCAAGGGGTCCAGGAGCAGGGAGCCTCCTACAAACACTGGGTCCCTCCTCTATGCTGTCCAGTGGGCCAGGTGTGTCATATGCACGCTGTCTCCTTGTAACCCACAGAGCAACTCTATAGGGCACATATACCTCCCTGTTTCATACAGGAGACCGAGGGAGAGGCTCACAGAGTAGAACGAGACGGCTCCACGATGCTCTGACACTATGGTACCAATCACTCTTTCTTTGTCTTTTTATCCCATACCATCCTAAAAGACTTTAAGTGACAGCATGGGTCTTCTAGTTGTTTTCTTGAATTTACATTAAAAACAAATAAACAGCCAGATGATTCAGGATTCAAGTTGTATTTATGTCCTGGTGTTTGTTTTTAATTTTGAGTCTGAGCTGCTCAGAGATGCCAAGTAAGTACTGTGTTTGAATCTCGGTGCCACAAGAAGAGAATGACCCACCCACCTGTTCCCAAATTCTGAGAGGAAAAAGGCCCAAGCAGCAAGGACTTATGGGTGAGAGCTTTCTAGAAAACAAATAAAAATGGCCCATCAGGAATACAGGAGAACAAGTCAAAATTGGGGTCAACTTAAATCCTTTAACACTCAGTTTCCACTGTGTCATTCGGGCTCCACGGACCACATTTCTTACACACAAGTGGCAGCGGAGTAGTTAAGTCTTTCCCAGGGCTCAGTGAGGGAAACCAGTAGCCCCAGTTGCCATCACATCAGCACTGACTCACGGCGACTCTGGAACCGTGCTCCACAGTAGGTCGTCAGGCGTTTCTTCCCAGGATCCTCTGGGCAGACTCAAACCTGCAATCTCTCAGTTAGCACCCAAGCACGTCTGCCACCTGTGCCACCTGGGACTGGCCAGCCAGCACAGAGCCAATAAGCTACTTGTACAATCTCTACCTTGTGAGAAAGCCAGAAACGCTTGCCCTGTCTGAAGCCCAGGGCCTGGCAGTGCTGCCCCAGCATGAAACACTGGAGGGCAACATACAAACAAGGATCCACGGCGAATCCATCCCCGGGCCAAAGGCCCAGGCGCCGGGCCGGACTTGTTTCAAGGTGAGTGGATGGCAAAGGTGAGGTGTGCGGCCAGACAGACGGAGGCAGAGAGCAGTCTGTCAGCAACGGGAAGCATGGGGACGTTTGCTCCTTGACAACTTCAAGTGCACTTTCCAGGCAGCTAAAAGGGAGGGAGGGAGTTTGCCTGAACATCCTGGTGAGGGTCATTGCTCACCACCGTCCACTGCAATTAATTTAAAGCTGCTTCCCTCTGGCCATAGCTCCTTGGTCATCGGTGTACCCTTGTATAACATGCAATTCTTGTCTCAGGGCACAGGCCCAAGAGAAGAAAGGTGAGGCTGGGAGAAAGTGACGCAGGACAGACCCCGCAGGGGCCCGCCTGGCCCCACTGTGAGCATGCTCGGTGTGGCCGTGTTGCTATTCCTGCGCTGGCCACTAGGGCCAGGTGTGAGCACCCCAGTGCTGCTGTAACAGAAATACCACAGTGGGCAGCTTCAAAGAACTGTGTACCTTCTCCCGATTCTGGAGGCTAAAGTCCGAAGCAGGGTCTTGGTCATGCAGCCTCCTTCCTTGCTAGTAGCCTGGGCATCCCCTGGTTTCCTGGCCTATAGAGGACCCTCACATGGCATCTATCTCCCCAGGAAGGGTTTGTCTCTGCCTCTCATCTGCCCTGTTTATAACTCAGCAGTGAGTGTGTTTAGGACATGCCCTAACCTGGTATGACTCATTAACATAATGTGAGATTACATTATTACATACATGACTTCATATTCACAGGTACAGGGGTTAAGATTCTAACACACATTTGGGAGGAAACAATGGCGTCCATGACAGGAGCCACCAATTTCTGATATAGTGCCGTGTGAGAAGACAGAGCCTCTGAGCCTCTTATCTGATCTCTGAGCCCTTTCTCAAGAAGCTTTGAGCTGGATATCCCCACCTCCACTGTTGACCTGACACTAAGAGCAGAAGAGAGCCATCCTGCAGGGCTGAGGTGGCCACCAGCTTCACCAGACCAACCCTCAGTTACCTGTAATTATCTGGTGCAAGAGACACAGTGGCCACCCCACCCACATCCTCTGATAATGACTCCTCACTACATCTGTGGCTTCTTCCTGGGAATTCCTGTGACTTCTGTCTGAGATTTTGGTGCCCACAGGAGCATGCAGGCTAGAAGTGCCAGGTGGTGAGCCCCTGGCCTCAGTCCTCAATCAACCAGAACAGATAAATACCCAGCTTCCTGGAGCCCTGAGTAGTCAGCTCTGAGGTGGACTCTACACCGCCTCTTCGAGGTCCTCAACTGGACTGAGCCCTAGTTGCCCACGGAGGTAATATATTCATCCACATATCCTGCTATCTTCCTTTGATCCTTGTATCACCTTCCTACTGCTTTCCTTGACTTTTCTGGACCACCTTGGAAATAAGCTTGCATTTGAATCTTTTTGTGAGGACCCGCTTCTCAGGAACAGAACCCAGGTCCTGGGGGTTGGCATAATGTGAGTAATAAACTTTAAACTCCTCCTTCCGACATCACACCTCGGATGGGTGTCCAGAGGACTGGGCATCATTCCACATGCTGTCTATGGACTAGCTGGAGGGCATCCATGTTCCCGTCTCCAGGCAACTTGTGCACTTTCCCCAGTTACCAATCCCAGAATTCCATGCCTGGCTCCTCTTCTTGCCTTGAGTCGACATGCAGTCACCTTCCTACTCTTGACCCAGGCTGCCCTCCACTTTACAACCGTGAGTCATGATGGATCTATCAGTTGCTGACTTGACAGGAACTCAGTGGCTCCTGAGGGATGGAACCAAACTAGAGGGTTCTGGTGACCTGGTGGATTAGACTTTGTTTTCCCCAAAACATCCAAATCCACACGAAGGGAGTTCTCCGGAAGATTATCAAACCAGTTGGTTAGACAGATCCACAACAGGGACACCGAGTCATACTTTCATCAGCCAGGTTAACCTCAATCTGGTGGAAAGTAGGTTGGCAGATGGGTTGGGGACAATGATTTAGGAGTAAGCCTGAGAAAAACCCATGGGTGCTGGTAGTCATATTTTTAAGGTTCAGTAGGGTGAAGGGTGAAGGACCTCTCGTAGGATAAGGGGTAAGGCATTTGGATGCTAACTAGAAGGTCGATGGTTCAAACCGACCAGCTGCTTCACGGGAGGAAGATGAGGTAATCTACCTCTGTAGAGATTTACAGCCTTGTAAACCCAATGAGCATCACTGCGAGTCGGAATCGACTCAATGGCAGTGGGTTTGATGTTTTCGGTTTAGGGTGAAGGGTGACTCTGAGAGTTTGGGCGCCATGCAAGACCAGGCGGCTGCCGTTTCTTAGGAACGGACTCGTCATATCCTAGTTCTAAATGCCAAGGATGCCTGTGTGGTCAACTGTAGAAAATTTAAAGACTGGTCTTACCCCTTGCTCAGCAAGAGCCACAAACAAGTAACCTTATGCTGCATTTTCCAGACCTCCGAGTGCAGTCCCTTCCCCTCCCCTTCTTAGTCAGACAAAATGGACCAAATGGAGTCAAAGGGGAGAAACAGGAAGGAGATGCTTGAAAATCCACACGTGGGGTTTCAATAATGGAGTACTGGCTGTAAATGGGTAAAACCACCAAACTCAAAATGATGCTGGTTTTCCTCTGAGACTCCCAAATCCCAGAACAAATGCCAGTTAGCACAGGATCAGAATTCTGCTGGGCGTTAGGGAAGCCCTGCTCTGTTCTTTATATAATGTGGTGTGCAGCGGTCAGGTGGCATGACCAAGGACAACCAGTATGCTAACAGATGGCAAAGAGTCCCCAACTTGCTTATCACTGGCCAAGCCCCACAAGGGAGAACAATGATCTAAAATGAGTGGTTCTGAACCCTTTTTTGGGGTCATGGCCCTTTTGCTAATGGATGACACTTGGATGAAACTAGGGAGCTCTGGTAGCGTAGTGCCTAAGGCACTTGACTGCTAACCAGAAGGCTGGCGGTTCAAACCCACCAGCCATCCTCAGAAGGAAAGTTGGGCAATCTATTTCCGTAGTGATACTGCCTCGGAAACCCAAGGAGGAGTTGCTATGAATCAGGTCTGATTCCACGGCACATAACAACAACAGTCTGTGCCCACAGCATTTTGCTACGTCGGAGAGGAGGGGACTGTGCCAGGCCTCCTGCAGCCTATCGAGCCCCTGGTCTCTGCTCCACCGACCCCAGTTACCACTGCCAGTGAGTCGGCTCCAGTTCACGGCAACGCCACGTGGGTCGGCGCAGAGCTGTGCTCCACAGCATTCTCAGTGGCTGATTTTGGGAAGTAGATCAGCAGGCCTTTCTTCACAGGTTCCCCTATATGGACTTTCTGTTAACATCCAAGCACATTAATCATCCGCACCACCCGAGGGTGCCAGATGCCAGGTCGGGACCCTGCAGTCAACCGGTGATGTGGGGAATGCTTCATTTCTCTCAGCCCAGTCACCGAAGAGAAGATTCTTTGGAAGTGAATGACCACCATTTTGTCTCAAGGTGGCTGAGACATCCGCTGAACTGTGGTCTTGATACTACACAATCATAGACTGTATGAGAGGCCAAGGCCCCTGAACGAAAGCCATCTTCTTCATTCAGTGCTTAAGAACTTTTGGCACAGTCTCAAATTTGATGAACCCAAAATAAACAGACAGAAAGCAAGATTTAGGGAATAGTTATTGACAAGATAGGCAGACAAATATGCAACAGTTAATGGTTAACCCAAGAGTCTGCCTATCTTTTAATTTAAATGGCACCAACCTAATCCACTAAAACAAATGTGTCCTTTTGCTTTGTACAGTAGGGAGGCCCCAAACACACATCTACTTGTAAAGCAAATGCTGTCTGCTTACAGCAGCACACAGAGATAATGCAGCAGTTTCATTGAGCCTATTTAGAAGCGAGTAAGTTGTCCAAAAGAGCTCTGGTGGCTTAGTGCTTAATGCATCTCACTCCTAACCAAGAGGTCAGCGGTTTGAACCTACCAGCTGCTCTGTGGAAGAAAGATAAGGGAGTCTGCTTCCATAAAGTTTTAGAGCCTTGGAGACCCTACTCTGTCCTACAGGGTCACTATGAGTTGGAATCAACTCAATAGCAGTGGGTTTGGTTGGGGTTTAAGTTGTCCAATTCAGACAGTGAGAGGACTGATGGTGGGCTGTCATCAAGCTAAAATCTGTAAATAGGAAGATAGTTTACCTAGATGTTGAAAAACAGAAAATCAAAGTCAGTAGCCATCTTTTTCTCATTTTTCCCCAAAGGAACAAAAACATTTTCTTTTCCCTGTTTGAAAAATTTCTCTGTTCATCATGGAAACAGGGAAACTCCCAATGCATGAGAGATGAAACGGGAACCAAGGGGCTGGACTGACCTCTTGTTAGCAGCTACTCACTGAGGGAAATAAATGGGCCCAATGAATTAATACGAAACGAACGCTCCATTTATTTCCCCTTTATTCCAAGGTGGAATCAGTAATGTTGAAGGAATACTGACGTGATGTGTTTACCCTGATAGCATCCCCCTAATGGGGAGCTGCTTCTAGAAGCTAATGAGCTTCCGCACAGACTGCTGAGGACATCTAGCCACTCGGGTTAAAAGCCCATCTTATGGTAGATTACTCTAGACTCTAATTTGGCAAGAGGAAACAATTTGTGGTCCAAGTGAGGATTTGGTGCCAAGCTCCTAATTTGGGCTGTATACAAAATTTCAAGACCAACTTCCATTAGTATCAATTGACAAAAGAATTATGTGTAAACAACTGAATTGAACAATAAGAAATAATACCTACTGAACTTTCATTGCTCACTACCTACCTCTGTTCACTTATAAACACCATGGTGAAGCTCTCCTTGCTTTTTAAGAGGCTGGAGGTATGGGGGGGGGCATTACTGACTTGTCATTGATCTCTGCGTTCACCTATTGTCCTCTGAGTGGTCTTACTGGTCAAGTGGGAACCCCATGGCATATCGCCTGGACTGGAGTCCTATTTCTGCCAAGTATTAACTTGCCAACTTGTTTTTTCTTAGGCAAATTACTTTACCTCTCAGAATCTCAGTTTCTTCCTCTGCAAAATGGGGATCAAAGTTGTGCTCACCTACGAGGGTGACCACCTATACTAAATAACATGATCCATGTCACCACATGGCATAGTGCCTGGGACGCATGTTCATTGAACATTAGCTAGGATGCTGCTGCTGCTTCTGAAAGTGAAGCGGAAGAGGAGGAAGGATAAAGGAATACGGGGGAAATGCTGTCACTGAGTAGGCCTCTGTCAGAAACTACCAGGTGCTTTCAAATCCCTCGATTTGAAGAACCCTACAATGAACTGCTACTGACTGATCCACACACCCTTCAAGCAGTCTCCAATGTAAGAGACATGGTGCATGGAAGCCACCAGCAAATGACACGTTGTTGAGAGTGAGCAACAGCAGCCTCAGACACTGGTCAGGGAAAGCAGCGGGCGTCACAGGCGGCCGGGATACAGAGAGGGTCCAAAGCACCCGTCCACCTACCCAGGGTTTGCTCATTTGCTTCCAACATCTTAGTAAACAGAAGGCTTAAAACTGGATACCAGAAGCCCTAACCCTGGTAGCCAACCAGGCACAAGAAAGAGTCTGGTCAACCTGGATGGTTCCTTGACTCCCAGAGGAACTCTGCTCCTTCAACATTTAACCACATTTGAAATGAAAAGAAAATAATACAGTGTCATGTCTTTAGATGCTGAGCAGTACACAAGTCGCTACATTCACAGCTCGGACACTCTGGACCATGTTGGACCTTTCTCTGATTCCCAGGCTGCATCAGCTCTCTTACTCTCAAGTGGGGAGCCCGGCCAGGAATTGAAGTGAGGAGGGAGAATGAATCGGGGAGCACGCTCCCTGGCCACACCTTTGGAGACAGCCCATTCTTTAAGCTCTCTTCAAACAACCCCATGGGTCATTAGCCACTGTTTTCCCGCTGGGACCTTGAGGACCCCCGGCACTTGCTGTAATGGAGTATCAAGCCCCTCCACTCTAGCTGCTGCTTATGTTTCCAGTACAGCCAATGCCCCCAAAGCCCACAACTGCCTTCCAGCCAGAGGCCAGACAGCCACACTTCTAGTAACTACCTAGCGCAGGGGACACCTGTGATTACAAGCCCCTTCCTGGAGTGGGGAAGTGACTTCTAATTCAGACATCGCCTGCCCACATCCCACATCCCACATCCGGAAGGCTGGCCTGCCCTCAGGGCCCACCTCCCCATTGCCCCTGCAGCCTCACAGCACATGCCTTGTGCAATGATGGCTGGGGACCAATACTAGAAGGATAATCGCATCATCATATTTGCAGAAACGGAAAGCACAGCTCCGGATGTCAGAAACCACACAGGAGAAAGCGAGCCTGCGGGGCGCACGAATACCTTAGACAGAACTGAGAGGGCTTTGAAACCTGAGGGACCAGAGCTCCGCGATCAGCTTCCTGACCGTGTGACACCGACTCATTCGCTTCACTGCTTTCATGCTCCTGTCTTCCAGATTTGTGAAATGGCGGTGCTAACACCCACGCCAGTTGCTTATCATACAGATTACACGGGAGCATGTTACAAGAGTAACCAGGTGCCCAGTAGACACTCAAGAAATGCCAGCTTTTTCTTCTGGGGTTCCAGCATAGATGCGGCATCACATTTTGTTTTACTTGCGGTTTCGCCCTCACAGGCAGCCCTGGTGGCACAGCTGTTAAAGTGCTTGGCTGTTAACCAAAAGGTCAGTGGCTTGAACCACCAGCTGCTCTCAGGGAGAAAGATGTGGCAGTCTGCATCCATAAAGATTTACAGCCTTGGAAACCCGACGGTGCAGCTCTCTTGGGAGGGCCAACCCCCATATGTGATAGGAGCAAGGCTGGTATTCAGCCAGTATACACAACACAACCCTTACAAAAATACTAAAATACTTCTGTCCCCAAGTACAACACTGCTGCTACTCTGAGACCTGAGTCCCCCTGCCCTAAGGTCCTAGCCTTCCTCTGAGATCTCCCAAGACCTCCTTATAATTCATCACCTAAACAGTTAAACCTAGTCACAGCAACAGCCCTCCAGGTTCCACTAAGCCCTAGGGCCACTGTCCATTCTGAATGAGCAGGTGTTAAATGTTTGGGATGTCACCTCTGGAATTAAGCATGGGGCACCTAGAAGCCAAGTACCATCCTTGAATACTCAAGGTCCAAAAAGCAAGCTAAAAAGATGAATCCTGAGAGCCAATATGGCTCTCTGAAGTCCCAGGATATAAACTGCAGAGGGCAGGACCACCTCTGCCTTCCTTCACTGTGGAAATTCCAGCTTTTAGGAACTGTGGGGCCCAGAACAGGGACTTAGCATCTGGTTGTTCAAGAAAATGAATGAATGAATGGGGTTATTTAGGGAACACACTCTAGGGAGATGGTGAAGTTGGTTCAAAAGAAGAGATGGGCTTCATCACATTTCAAGAAACTGTGTTGAAAACGGAATTCCCCAATGAAAGCCGACACTGGAGGCCGGACTCTAGAGAAGACTTGGTATCCCCAGGTGCCCATGCACTCCCTGTAAGTAACCCTAGGGGGCAGGAGACGCTAGATGGAGGCAGATGGAACCCAGTCTGCCTGGCTTTGCCACTTACAAGCCGTATTAGACTGGGCCAGCCACCTTCCAGAGCCTTGGTTTCTGCGTCAGTAATGTGGAGCTATTCCCAGCTGCCTCTCGGGGTGTCGTGAGCATCAATGAAACAGTGTTTGTAATGACCCTGACACAGAGGAAGACATCATGAGCTGTATGTCCCAAGGCGGCAACGAGTTTGTTTGGGCCACTGGTTTGTAGTCCACAGGCCAGAAGAATTCTTGAGAAACAATGGGCACTCAGCAAGCGTTGAACAGAAAACAGAAAGAGAGAGAGAGAACGGCTAGTTTTTCCCACCATGTTGCATGAATAAGGACATGTCTGTGTGAGCATCCACATGCTCATGAGAGATGGGGCTTCTCCTGACCGGCCCCAGAGCCATCGGGCTCCAAGAGGCAAAGAGGGGCCAGCGTGTGGCCACAGCTATGCTTTCTGCTGGCAGTCCCTCTGAATGAAGGTTCACAAGCCCCAAGGCACCGTTTGGTCAGAAGTGGGTTGAGGGGTGGTGATTGAGGGTGAACAGTTAACTTGTTTGGGTTCAGAACTCTGTTCCACCACTTAAAATCTTGTGACCTTGGAGACGGTGTTTATGGTCCCTGCACCTCCATTTCCTCACCTGTAAAATGGGGAGAACGTGGTGTCTGACTCACAGGGTGGATTCAAGCATGAGCTAAAACAATACAGGACAAGTGGTAGGCACGTGACAGTGGGCCTTGACAAATGTCTGTCTCTCTAATTAATAAAGTTGACCATTTGAAGTTCTTTGATACCTGGAGGCTTAAATTGATTCCAACTCATCACCTGGTTTGCTTTTTAAGTTTCTCTCTCCTGGCCCCTCTCCTTAGTTTAGGTTGCTAAGACATTGAATGTGGTCTCCATGTTAACCGACAGAGATGATCCACTCAGGTTCAGAATCTGGGTGAAGATCACAGCCAAGCTGGGCCAGGCCTCCTTCTCACCCACTAGGATGTTTGCCCATGAGTTAGAGCTCTCAGATCGGAAAGCAAAACCTCCAAGTAGCTAACTGGAAAAAAAAAAAAAAAGACTCTTCCCACCGAAGTGCCGACGAACTGGGGGTACCCCTTGGTGAAAGGATGTGTGAGCCTGTTGGGGGTGAGTATGGGAACCAAACACTGCCAAGGACCACTTAGGAAAGAGCAGGAAGGATATCATTCCTTAGATATGAGACCAGTGCTTGTCTGCATCTAGAACAGAGCTGAACCCCGGGAAGGATCAGTAAATGGTTTTGCTAAACAATTCCAGGATCATTTCTTTATTCCTGAAGCTTGGGAAAAAAGTGCTTTTCTACCCACGCAGGACAAAAAGGGGACTTTATGGGATCTCAAAAACTCACTGCCATCGAGTGAGATGTGACTCACAGCGACCCCTCCTTGGGTTTCTGAGGCAGTATCACTACGGAAGTAGATTGCCCAGTCTTCCTTCTGAGGAGTGACTGGTGGATTTGAACCACCAGCCTTCTGGTTTGCAGTCAAATGCCTTAGGCACTATGCTACCAGAGCTCCCTTATGGGATCTAGGAGAGCAGAATCCCGGCTGAACATCCACCTCAAAGGAACGGAAGAAGGAAAAAATGGCTTTAAATTATTCTACCTCTTCAGAGATAAAATATCCTAACAACTTGAAATAATGAAAACTATAATTTTTGAAATATTAAGGCTGAAGGGGTATTATATTTGTAGGGTGTCTGGCAAAGGTGTGACAACCTAATATTTCTTTCCATCAAAGAGAAATTAAACATTGGTTTGAGAAAATGTGGTTGAATTCATTGCCATCAATTTATTTTTGGTTGTTGTTCAAAATTAACAAAACATGCTAGGTGCTACTTGAGCCTGAGGTGAAACTTTTCAGAAAGGATCTTATGTTGTTTATCAGCTAACCCAGTAATTTTATTCGTGAAGGGAAATATCTGAAATGACTCTCAACCTCACGCCCAGGTTTTCCTCTCAGGGTGATGACTATATCACGCCCCACTCCACCCCTACTGATATAGAAATGACTGACCAAAAACCAAAAC
This sequence comes from Orycteropus afer afer, assembly GCF_000298275.1. NCBI lineage: Eukaryota > Metazoa > Chordata > Mammalia > Tubulidentata > Orycteropodidae > Orycteropus > Orycteropus afer. Next base: position 7,087,709 of record NW_006921644.1, on the reverse strand, counting down.
CAAACGCACTGCCATGGAGTTGGATCCAACCCATAGCGAGCCCTCCTTGGGTCTCCAAGGTGGTATCACTATGGAAGTAGATTTCCCAACCTTCCTTCCGAGGAGTAGCTGGTGGATTTGAACTGCCAGCCTTCTGTTTAGCAGTCAAATGACTTAGGCACCACACCATCAGAGCTCCTAGAAATGACTGAAGCTGGTTTAAAGTGGTCTCAAGAAAAACTAAGACAGTCCTTCCACAAAGCTGGTGAGTTTGTAAGGTGGGTCAATTATACTATAGGAATTCCTTTCCCAGATTCTTCCAGGAAAACCCCAAAGCCAAACCCGTAGCTGTTGGGTCAGTTCCGCCTCATGGCAACCCGCGTGACTGAGCAGAAGTGCCTCGTAGGGTTTTCGTGGACGTGTCCTTTAGAGAAGCAGACTGCCAGGCCTTCCTTCTGCAGTGCCGCTGGCTGAGTCTGAACCGCTAATAACTTAGGTTACTAGTCAGTGCCAACAATTCTCCTGCAAAGGGCTGCCTGCATTGAAGCTTCTAGCAGGGAATTTCATCTGAGCCATTTCCACCCAGCAAAGGTCTAGCTTTTCCTGATAAATTACTTACTTTAAGTCACTTACCACTGCCCCAGGCTGTTCCTTATATTTCTAACTTCAATAGGGAAACTCTGAGAGGCCCATCTTCCAGCTTCAATGGTGGCCCGCGAGGTGCCATCCCTGAGCCTTCTAATCGCGTTCCCTCTGAGGCGCTTCACAGCATTCAGAAGGGGTTTGGGGGCAGCCCTGTTGATTCTCAGCCTCCTCCGGGGCACAGTAATCTACATATCAGACACAGGAAGGAGGCTGTGGAGAGGAAAATGAGTGATACCCGAGTTTGCTCTGTTGCTATATTGGGCATAAAAATACTTTCAGGGTTTTGGCTTTTAAATGATGCGGCCCAGCAGGGGTTTGCTGAGCATGGGCCGACTGACAGGGAAATAAGAATAATCCTTCGGGAGAATGGTCTTTGAAACTTGAGGTACCAAACTCAATTGGATAATGAAACACTGGGAACCCCACAGGGTATTTTTTCACCTCTGTAAAGAACATTCAATTAAACGCTTTTTCATTTGGACAGGAGGGGTGGAGCGGTTCTTTTTTTCTCTCTCACTCCATTTTCCACAGAAAAGTATCTTCTTGGCTCTTGGCCCAAACTTCTTTTTTTTTTTTTTTTCCAGATACTTTTGATTGCCTGCTTTTGCTTCCCTTCGAGATCCACAATGGCCACACACAGATTGATGGAAATCCCCCACGCTGCCCCTGGAAATTCTCATTACCAATGAGAGACACAATGGCTTCACTGGGCGATGTGCTAGCGATGCTTCCAGAAGCCTCCAGAGCCTCCATTTCATGGGCCACTTGCTAGCTGCTTCTCGAACGCCTCGGTACTCGGTACTCTGAAGGCTGAGTTTCACTTAGTCACCTGCGAGTAACTCTGTCCCTGGTAGTTTTAATCCAAAGGCATGGCTGCTTCCTTGATAGAACGTCAGGCTGCCCTGGGCGGCCCAGCAAGAGAGGCTCCTGACGGCACAGCCTCCTGCTGCCACAGCCTCAAGCCCCTGGGAGTGCCCCGTGAACTACACACCGGCCTCCTCACTGATCAATTAGCCCTCGGTTCTTCACAGTCCACAGCGATGCCACGCAGCCTATGCATGGTCAGGTGTGGGACAACGCTTTCAAGATTAATAGTCATTTCTTTCCTGGAGAGTGACCTACAGGAAAGACATAAAACATAGACGAATGGCTCTCAGGGATGAGTCCAGGTGGCCAGTTCAGTTCCACTCACCTTGACTGAACGTCTACCTTGAGCCCAGCCTTGTACTGCTGCTGGGGACATGGTGCCATATGAGACCAGTCATCTGTCTCAGAGGGTTAGAATCTAGGTGGGGTTCTTAACTGGGGTCAAGGACCCAACCAAGCTTACAATGGTCTTCAAGGGGTCCAAAACCAAAACCAAACTTGCTGCCACAGAGTCGGATCCGACACATAGTGACCACTCTTTGGGTGTCCAACGCAGTATCTCTAGGGAAGTAGATTGCCCAGTCTTCCTTGTGAGGAGTGGCTGGTGAGTTTGAACTGTCAGCCCTCTGGTTAGCTAGCAGTCAAATGCCTTAGGCACTATGCCAGCACCCCCATTATTACATATAAAACGGAATGTGTGTATATGGGGGAGGTGCACACACGTGTCCCACCACCTGTCCTATGTGTCAGTCTACTGTACTGTGATGACTTGAGTGTCACTGGGATGCTGGCAGCTATGCCACTGGTATATCAAATACCAGCAGGGTCACCAATGGTGGACAGGTTTCAGCGGAGCTTGCAGAGTAAGGCAGACTAGGAAGAAAGCCCTGAGGATCTCCTCCTGAAAACCAGCCAACGAAAACCCCACAAATCACATGAGACCACCATCCCTCAGAGTGCCATAAGATGAGCCCTGAGCTGGAAGGCACTCAAAACATACAGTGACCCCAGAACACCAACATGGCAACTTTGTTCTGATGTTCACGTGCCGCGATGGGTCAGAGCTGACTCATCTACCAACAACAAGCGTGTGCATGTTTTTGGAAGAACGGATTCACGCTTTTATCAGAATCTAAAAGAAGGAATATGAACACAGCCCCTCACAGAACTACCAGTGACGAGTCCAGCATCTTTGTTACTTTATATTCCCCAAGTATGTAAGAATGGGTGCCATTAAGCATTGCACGAACGATGACCGAGCCTGGCAGGACAGGCTGCAGCCAGGGGATGGGGTCCTGGGACAGGAGCCAGCAAGGCAAGAATGACTTGACTCTGCAGTTGTGGGCGCATGTCACCAAGAACTGGGGCAAGTTCGGAGGTGAGGAGGAGGGTGGAACAAGTCCTCAAAGAAGGAGAGGCTGACACAGGGGTCAGCTGGGGTGCTGGAAGCTCTGCAGGGGGTCAAGCTAGGCAGGTAGGAGGCCCGGCCACATGGGAAGATGACACAAAAGAGATGTACAGAGGCCAGGAGGAGAGCACTGGGCTTGGTTAGGAATCGGGCAGCCTTAACTTCCAATCCTGCCTGTATCCTCTGGGAACGGCTCCATGCCTCGGTTTCCCCATCTGCAAAATGGAGACACGGCACCACATGCTCAAAGGGCTATTGGGAGGAGCAAACAAGAAAATTCATGCAAAGCAAATGCTACTGCTCAGATTAGGGCTTTATCTTCCAGGGAAGAGGTGACCTACTTAAAAGGCTGCAATTAATGTGATACCATTGAAACCAAAAAACCATACCCACCACCAGGGAGTGGATTCTGACTCAGCGCCCCTAGAGGGCAGAGTGGAACTGCCCCACAGGGTTTCTAAGGCTGTCAATCTTCACAGAAGCAAAGCCCAAACAAAACCCACCCTATGGAGTTGATCCTGGCTCACAGCGCCCCTAGAGGACAGAGTGGAACTGCCCAAGAGAGTTTCCAAGGTTGTATATCTTTACAGGAGCAGTGACACATCCTTCTCCCACAGAGCAGCTGGTGGGTTCAAATCACCAGCCTTTCGGTTGGCAGGCGAGTGCTCTGACCACTGCGCCCCTGTGGCTGATGTGATGTGCTCACACCCATTTCTCCTTCCCCTTCCTGTTGTCACTCATCTCACGTGGCTCTTTCAAGGCACTGCCTATTATCGAACCAAACTGGCTCTTCTCACATCAATCAGCCTCCATGTACAAGATGCCTCCATTCCTGTCTAAGATAATTACTTTCCTGCAGTAAGGATTGACCAGGAGATCTGATGGAGCAGGAGGACATCTCGCCCTCTCCTTCACATCATCCTCTCTGCAGCAGCCACACCAGGTGGCTCAGCCCCCACCATGTAGCTTCTCTGCACCATGGCATTTCCATCCACAGTGCAGCTGGCCTCGCCAGGTGTTAGCAGATGACTGCAGCTGTCATGGAATGGGTCTCCTTGTCCCCAGCCATGCCTTTCTTCTATATCTCCTTACACCACTGGATGGCTGACTTTCCTGCATCACCCACTCACAAGAACTCTGTGGATGGCTCTTTACAGGATAGAGAACCAATTGCTCACACGGCCTTGAAGACTTTTCAAAAGTTGGTTCACCTAGATTTCTAGATCTCACCTTTCAGCACATCTCTCCACAACATGCCTGATACTCTAGGAACAACAGACCACCGGCCATTCCCAGAAGACACCATGTGCTTGCCAACACCTGCAACACCCTCTTGCCTCTTCTCATGACTTGTCTTGCTGGCTGTTGCCCTGGGACTGCTCTTGACTTCTGAAGACTATCCACAGTTCCCTGCCCCATGGCCCTCTTTGCAGACCCTGTTACAACATGGCAGCTTATTTCTTCAAAGCCAATGATAAGGCATCTCTCCCTCCAGTCAGCCAAGACCGTGTCTGGGGGACATCACAAAATCCAATCACAAGAGTGACACTCTCCTTCCCCAGATTCTACCAGCTAGTCCTAGATCCTGTCCCCACTCAAGGGGAGGTAATTATACCAGATGTGAATACCGGGAGGGAGAGGCAAGGATCATGGTGGCTACCTTATGGTATATTCACAAGTACGGTTTAAACTTACTGCTACTTACTTAGCCAATGATTTATTTTTTATACCTATTAATGTCAAGAAACCTTGTTTGAGAAGTGTTGCTTTAAAGTATTCAGTATAATCAGTAACACTACATCCTTCTAATATATTGTATGTTATGCAATCATGTGTGTGTGTGTGTGTGTGTGTGCGTGCATGTGTGAAATATAATTTTCAACTCCACTGGCCAGCACCACCTGGAGCTACAGAAGCATCTGGGAGAGGAAGCAACCTTTCATGTCACAGTGGGCCATGGCTAGTGATGGGACACTCCCCATAAGCAAAACTGAGACAGAGTGTTCAGGTGTTGATGCCTGGCTACCCAGACTCTCCCCAGGAGCACGGCACCAATGCCTGTCCTCAGAGAGGGCATGCTATGTGCAGAAAGAGCATGCTGCCAGCCTGTGATGGGGACCAAAGAGACAGTGGCTTCCAGAATGCAGCAACAAGAACTAAAGACGTGGAACAGGGGAAACTCCCTTAGTCCAGGGGGTTTTTCACAAGAGCTGAGCCACTCGGTTTTAAATAAAACACTACTCTATGCTCTCTGGGTTAAACCAGGAAGGGGGCACTGCTCTGGTGGAAACATGGGATCTTGTTCATGGGGCCTCCCTGTAGCCCCCCATCTTTGTCCAGCCCAGATACTCTTTAAAATTCTTTTTGTTCCTCACTCCCTCTTTTTAAGTCAAAGAAAAATGATAGATGAAGTATCCTGTCAAAGCCACACCAAGTCTAGAGCCCCCATCATTCCCTGGACACCTCCTTGATGTTTCAGAGAGATCCGCGAAGGTGAGCTGTTTTCCCACAGGGTCCGATGGCCTCTGCACACACCCTGCCATCTCCAGCATCCCCTAAGAACACCCACCCTCCATGGGCTCATCATTACCGCCACTGACACCCAGCACAGGGAATCACGCTGAATTGCCCATGTGTCAGTAACCAGAAGAACACCTACATTTGCTGTTGCCTGTAATACTGTGAGCAACTCAACCATGTGTAAAGTGATCCATCAGCAACAGGCTCCCATTGCCACTGGGCATCCTGAGGATGGGGTGGGGTATGATGTCCCCCAGACCAGTCACAGCACGCCTTCCCAGCATTCCATCTGACGGAGCTCCGTAGCTCTATGGAACCAACAGGAAACCGTCAAAGCAGCCAAAGAAACCTCCCTGGGAACCCAGAGGTGAATCTACAAAGGAAGTGTATGACGAGCATCTTGGTGGGAGAGTCGACCTGGAAGCTCACCTCTACCTGTGCCCAAGGTCTGCCTGTGTGCATGCCAACATCCTCCTATGGAACTGTATCCAGCAGCTTAATGAGCCAAAAGGCATTAGGAGTCATGCATGTGAATAACGCCTCAAATTCCTGCTTCCTTAATTGGATGCAGATCGCATCACCTGGGCTCCGCATCCCAGGATCTGTCCAACTCCTTGTCAGGCGGCACTCGAATGCACCCCATTCCGAGAAGCCTGGCAGAAGAGGAAGACATTAACTGTGAGATCCGCCAGCTTCTGCCAAACTCCCCAACACTGGCAGCTCTGCCTATAGATAGAACGAGGGGTAATTTCACGCAAATGCTTGGTGCTGGTCCCTAAGCTTCAAGATGGGAGATGTCAGAAAATGTTCAGTGTTCCTCTGGTTAATAACACAAAGGACTCTTCAGCCTGACTCCCTGAGCTGGGAGTTAAAGGCGGTGGACTCGTGATGGGAGAACCTTCTTTTGGGGCCGCTGGGGAGGGCAAGGAGGGCCCAGAGGACATCGCACCTGATGGGGAACAGGGTCACCCTGAATCATATCACAGTGGTGTCCAGGAGGCTCCCGTGCTCAGCTATGTTCAGGGATCTGCGGAAGGTATGGACAGTTGTGATGGGCACTAATGACCTTCCACTGCTAGTGGGAGAGCCCCAGCCCCACTCAAGCCCATCCCTATCCCACAGGGCTTGGGACCAAAGTCTGGAAGATGAGTGCAAAAACCCTCCTCGCTTGTGTTTCATTTTGTTTTGTTATCTTCTGGGGGAGAGAACTCTTGGTTCCTAGCTACAGCTCTCCTAGATTTCTGGATGCACACTTCTCCAATGCTAGGTGCCAAAGCATTTTTAATCACAGTCTCCAGGGTGCTTCTCGGAGGTGAACTGAAATCTTGAAAATGGTAACCAGCAATGGAACACTTCGGGGAAAACGGACGCCTCTGTCCTCCTTAGTGTGGCCGAGGGTCAGCACACATTCTGGCTCAGGGTCTGGAGAAGGGCTGACTTGGGGTCGGTCCTGCTCCCCAGTGGCTGTGAGCTTTTGGAAGCCCCTTGCCCTGCCTGGACCACATCTCCCCAGTCTGTCACATTGGCCTAATTAGACCTATTTCTCAGAGTCCTGAGGAAGCAGGGAGGTGACACGTACATCTAACATACAATAAGTAGTACACACATAGGACCAAAGCTATGGCTCACTGGTTTTTATGATAAAAGCCCCCAGCACAGTCCTTCACCCATAGGAAGTGCTCAGAGTTCTCTAGCACCATCATGTACCAGTCTACCCACATCGCCCCTACATAATGGCAATTTCTTCCAAATAATACAGTGAATCAGCCAGGGCACAGTTTGTTTACCCCCTCGGACGTATGTTCTGCCAGGGTACTTTTTGTTTGTTTCTTTGGGGACACTTTAATATACACCAGCAGACAGGACATGCCCAGCTATACATGTGGACAAAGTGAAGAAGTCAAAGGAATTGTAAGAAAGTTTGGAGAGTGTTCCCAGAAGAATTCCACCTACAGATGGCTGCCTTGCCCAGCCTGAGACCAGCCCCCATGGAAATGGTCTTCAGTAATAAGGCCATGGGTTTGTTCTGAGGTAAAAGGGCCCTTTATAAGTGAATTATATTATCTTTTACAGGGTGATCTATTCCAAATAAGGATACCAATGGCCCAGTGAAAATGATGAATGCCCCCCCAATTCTTACCCTGTGATTTACAACTCTTGGAGGGCACACAGCAGTGTGGGATGCTCTCCTGCTAAGTTCTCACAACTCTTGTGCAACCACCCTTGTAAAGAGCAGTGTTCTGATTTGGAAGCACGTAGATACACTGCAAGCAAGCCCCCTGGCTGGGCACGTCCAGAAGTGACTTCAGACATCACATGTTGACAACATGGCGGTGTCCATTTTGCCCCACAGATCATCCTGAAATATCTAAGATGGTTTCTGAAACTAAACACACAAGTATTTCCTCCTCCTCCCTCTCACTCCATACCGAAACAGACTTGATTCCTAACTTTTCTAAAAGAAAGTGCCATCAGTTAGGGACCCATGGGTGGTTTGACTGATTATCAACTTTCTAGAAGAGAATGGAAGATTATAGACAGACAAATCTTGAGCCAGACAGCGTATGTTATTAACATCAAGAGCATGATTAATTAGGCACTTACTCGCAGTGCTTTGTCTCGTTCCTCTCTCCATTGTGCTGGGATCTCCTGCCGTGGCCATGAGGTGTGCTGCTCTATGCTGCATGCTAATCACAGTCCACAGAAGTGCACATGGTGAATGTGAGCCCCACAGCACAGACGTTTGAAGGAACTGGTTTTGATTAACAGGCCTGAACTCAAGGAGGCCATAAAACTACAGAGGAAAAGGGGCATTGGTGACGGCTAAGCTTCAACTCCAACGTCCCAAGTGCCAACCTGCACCATGGACCTGGCACGTTGGGCCTTCCTCCCTAGCCTGTGTCTGAAGAGTTACCAAGGCCTGCTTTTCATCACCTTCAATATTACTCCACTCCATTCACTTCTCTCCCTTTCTCCATGCCACTCCTCAATCCAGACCATTTCTCTCCTCTCACTCACTGCCGTTGAGTTGATTCCGCTCATAGCGACCCCTCCTTGGGTTTTCTGAGGCGGTATCTCTATGGAAGTAGTAGATTGCCCAACCTTCCTTCCGAGGAGTGGCTGGTGGGTTTGAACTGCCCGCCTTCTGATTAGCAGTCCAATGCCTTGGGCACTATGCCACAAGAGCTGACACATTGTAACAGTCTATTCTCTGGGCCTCCACTCTTAAAATCTATTCTACTTAATGCAAAGCTCATCATGTCACTTTCTTGCTTAAAACCTGCAATGGCTCCCTATTGCTGTGAGAAAGAAGGCCTTACTCCACCTGGCCTCACAAACACTTTGTCAGTACCCCCTGGCTACCTCTCCCTCTTGTTGCGTGTGGCCCCCACATCCCTTAGTGGAAGTGTCAAAAATGTTCACGATCCTCTGTCTCAGGACTTTGCACTTGCTGGTCCCTCTTCCTGAAGTGCCCCTGGGAAGGGCCTGAATCTGGTTAATTTCATTCCCTGGTCCTCTCTGAAACACCGTTTCTTCCTGGAAAACTTCTCTGCCTTCCCTTCCCCTTGCTCCGGGGATGCTGACCAGCCGTCTCATGACCTTGTATTTTTCTTTTATAGCCCTTGCCAAAAATGGAATGAATTTATTTTAAATTAGCCATATGGCATTTTCTCCCCCTTCACTGGATTCTAAAACTCAAGTGGGCAGGGATGACGGATGAACCACTGAATGTATCACCAGCTCCCACCATGTACGGTACCTAGCAGGCCCTCAATACTCAAGGTGTGAGGAGACAACCAGCCGCCCACCAAAACCAGGGCCCTTTTCTTCCTGGACACCCTGCTGGACTGCATTTCCCATCACCCCTTGCGGGTAGGCTTGGTCTTTAGACTAAGGGCAGGGCATGCATGGGAGGGAAGGACACAGGGAAGAGGTAACCATGGGGAGGAAGTGGAAAGAGAGCTGTTGCATTGTGGTACACTGCAGTCAATGTCATGAGACAAAGTGTATGTGAAGTGCTGTATGGAAAGCGAATTTGCTCCATAAACTTTCACCCAAATCACAATAACATTTTAAAAGAAAAAACAGCGCTTGGCAGTGTGCTCACAAAAGGTGCCCCTTACCCCGTTCCCACATGAACACCTCCATGAACACAGATCTTAGGCAGGAGGAAGGGAATCATGGAAAATGTTAGGAAGAGATGAACGACCATTTTTTTCTTTTCCTACCTCTCTCCATTTCTTTCTTCCTCTCTGCTAACTGGGTCTCCAGTAATTACTAGGACAATAAGACAACTAGTGCTCCTCTGTGAGAAGCCTGCACCGCTTCCCGCCTCTGGCCCCATACACCGCCCTGGTAATCCCACAGCAAGCCCTTGGTCAGGGTGAGCCCTGGAAGTCAGGCGAACCTCAGAGCAACACAAAGTCCTGAAGGCGTCTCCCTGAAATCAGAGTCTCATCTAGCAAGCCATTCCAGGTAGCCAACAAGAACTTACTTTTGCCTCTAACACAGTTCAAGGTGGAAGGAGCCTCTCAGAGATTCCTCAAAGGAATACAAAGTTCTTCTCTCTATTTTTGGGACTTCTGTCAAATAACCTCAGGGCTGGGGGCTCACCTCCCAGGAGCGGCCTCTCTGCCCCGGGGCCCAATCCCCGACTCCAGCTGAGCAGAAGGCAGGCACACTGGGCCCCTTGAGCTTGTGCACAGCGCATTAATCTAGTGGAGTTAATGATGACGCGGCCACTCACCCCTTCCCAGAGCGAGCCCTAATCAGTCAGCCTGCTGGAGCTTCAGGAAGGCACTCCCCACCCCCACGCTGGCTTGGTGTGGGCCTCGCTTACTGCTCATTGGGAACACCTGCTCACAGAGGTGGGTGGCCTGAGGCCCTAAAAGTGGAGGCTTCAAGCGCTTTGTGGCTCTGGGTCTGGAGCTCCCACGCCCTGGAAGCCCATTGTTTCCCAGGAAATGTCCCAGTGGTGCAAGCCCTGAAATAACAGAATGGAACATTTTCTCACATTGAGCCACACCTGTTGTCAACAAGCGCTTGCTTCCAATCTATTTAAACTCCAGGGGAAGGACACTGTGTGGGTCTTGGGCATTTTGTTGACAGTGCTGGGCTCCCCAGCACCTGGGAAAGCAGCAGGAAGTCCAGCTTCCAGTTTGGGAAGCACAGTTGCCCTAGGAACAGCAGCTGCATTTCAACTGCAACCTGAGAAAGCCCTAAAGGCCTCACCAAAGCCACCCAGGCCCTGAGCAGAGCCCGCCAGCCCCCCAACAGGCAGCCAGCCTCGCTGTCAGAACCCGGTGGCCTCGTTCAGCACAGACGGTGAGGGGAGAAGGCCAGGTCCCAGCATTTGCTCCCTGGTGGAGCTGCCTTTGTTGTTGTTTCGGTTTGGGTCATACATGTCACGATGCAGTTACACCATGCTTTGGCTTTGAGCAAGTCCAAGTTTGCATTTTAGTCTATCTTCTATGATGGGTCCCAGGTGGACCTTAAGGTGGATTTATCCATCTGTAAGTCATCCATCCATTAGTGTATTCCTTTCTGCTTCAGGCAAAACCAGAGGGTGATCAAGAACGCACTGCTTTCCATTGGTCCCTGAGGCCTATGTGGTAGGGGACCTTCCAAATGTAGATGATCTCCCCAGACAACAAACTGACACTGAGGTGGGGAACTTAGGGCCGGTGTACCAGCCACTGCTCCATCTCCTGCTCTCACCACCCCCATCCCCACTACAGTCCGGGTGCTTATTCCCTTGTTTACCATGTTCCAGTAGGAGCTCTGGTAGTGTAGTGCCTAAGGCACTTGACTGCTAACCAGAAGGCTGGCGGTTCAAACCCACCAGCCACTCCTCGGAAGGAGGGTTGGGCAATCTACTTCCGTAGTGACACCACCTTGGAAACCCAAGCAGGGGTCGTTATGAGTCAGGGCCGACTCGGCGGCACATAACAACCACCACCACCATGTTCTGGTATGCACATCCTTCTTAGAACCGTATCCTTCTTAGAGTGCCCACAGCAACGTGGCATATTTCTCCATCATGGCACTCAGCACACTGTTGTGGCTTATGTACGACTTCTGGACCAGACTGTAAGCTCCTGAAGGGAATAACTGTGGCTGATGTTTCTCTTTATTACTAATACCTAGAGGTTTGATACATGTTTGAAAAATTAATAATTCTTAACAGGATGGTTTGGATGGATATAAGGATATGTCTGTGGGTGAGAGGGTAGGTGTGTGGAAGGATTCATGAAAGGATCAATGGGTAGACAGACTGATCCATCAGTGGGTAGATGGATTGATAGTTGGATGGGTGGATGGATAAATGGATGAATCAGTGGGTGGATGGAAAGACAGGTGCCTGTCTACAGATGGACTGATAATGGGTCACATGGATTGTGTACAGGTAGTCCCTGACTTACAACATGTTCAAGTTACAAGGAACTGTAATTACAACCTGTTTTTCTTTTTGCTTGTTTTTTACGTTTTAACCTTAGTAACATGTACTATGTGCAATGCTGCAGTGCACAATTTGTTTTCATTCATAGCTGCTCACTCACAGGTGTTCAATGTTATGCCTTTTAAAGATACTGATGATAAAGGGCAATAATAATGCCAAACAACAGACAGGTGTATAAGGTGAACAATTATACCAGGAAGGTACACTCCTTACAACAATTAACCAAGGGAAATCAGAAGGGCAGCATCTGCACAGGGAGATGGCTCAGAGGGCAGGTATGCATAGGAAAGATGGACACAGGAAAAAGTCACAGAGAAGAAGTGGGGAGAGAGCTGTTACATGTGGGGATTGCAATCAATGTCATGAAACAAAATGTGTATGAACTGTTGTATGGAAAAATGAATTTGCTCTGTAAACTTTCACCCACATCACAATTTAAAAAAAAAAAAAAAAGGTATTTGCCCTACATCAGAAGCAACTTAATGGAATCCTTGAAACAGAACCTTGTAGTAAGTTGAAGACTATCTGTTGATGGATAACTGGGTGGGTGAGTGGGTGGGTGGATAGCTGAGAAGGTAGACGGATGGATGAATGGGTGGTTGGCTCAATGGATAGGTGTGGAGGTGAGTGAATGAAAGGGTGGATGACAAAACAATACACTGGTGGATGGGTGGATGGATGGGTAGGTGGGTGGATAGGCAGGTGGATGGATGGATGCATAGTGAGCAGATGAATAGATGGGTGGAAGGATGAATAGGTGGGAGGATGGGTGGATAGGTGGGTGCATGGGTGCATGGGCGCATAGATGAATAGAGCATGGTAGATGAACAGGTGAGCACATGGATGATCTGGAAGGACAATGGACTAGATAGGTTGGTGTCTAAATGGATGGACGGGTGAAAAGGTGGGTGGATAGATGATTGATGGGTGTGTTGAGTAGGTGGATGGATGGGGATAGATCAGTATGTAGATAGGTGGGTAGGTAGCTAGTTTGATGGATGATGAATGACCTCAATCATCAAGGTGCCACTGAATCAACAATACAGCTTATTTCCATTAAGATAACACAGAACTATTAATCCTTTAGATAAGCTCACAAAACCTGAACCATGAGCAGGAAAAACAGTAGGCATGCCCCTTGTGCCCTGCAATCCCCAGAGCTTGAAGAATCCAGAAAATGCTGTCATTTCAAGCTATAGCTCAAGGGTTGCAGATGCCCCCACTGGCCACCAAACACTGGCAATAACCAAATCTTTGTTCTGTTACCTTTTTAAAAACACATTCCTGGTATATTAAAACTGTTCTTTCATTCTTCACAAATGATCCCAAAATGACTCGAGAGTCAAGCTGCAAAAGACACATTTAACAACTGCCAGGAGAGGGAAGGAAAGGAGTCAAGTCCAAAACCACCTGCCTTCCTAGACTATGCTCACAGTCTCTTCAGATAGTAGGAGGAGGGGAATGCCTCCCCCAAATCTGACCTGTTCCAAAGCCACGAGGCTTTCCTTGCCCCACCACAGGTCAGTCAGAAAATCGGAGAATGTACAATATTCTGTCAAATGCAGAAGGAGGTGTGGTGGCACAGCGGTTAAGTGCTCAGCTACCAACTGAAAAGTCCATGGTTCTAACCTACCAGCCTTTCCGCAGGGGAAAAATGTGACAATTTGCTTCGGTAAAGATTTACAGCCTTGAAAACTCTATCAGGCAGTTCTACTGTGCCTATAAGGTCCCTCTGAGTCAGAATTGACTGGAGGGCAGTGGGTTTGGTTTGGGCTTTGCTTCCATGAAGATTGACAGCCTTCAAAACCCTATGGGACAGTTCTACTCTGTCCTCTAGGGGTGCTGTGAGTTGGAATCAACTCGACACCAGTGGGTTTGGTTTGGGTCAAACGTAGAATAAAACAGCAGCCTTGTTTTTTCGTGTTTGGTTATTGCATTTTTGGTTACTAACACTGGGTTACAGATGTCATTCCTTCCTCTAAGTTAACACCAGAACAATGAACCATTTGAAGAGGAAAAGCTGCCAGATTGGATAAAATTAGTCTGTTTCATTTATTTTTTAAAAAGGAAGCTAATCATGCCAATTGTAATTTTAGTGAATTATTTCTAATGTGAGTTTATTAAACCATGAATTTTCCTTTGAGCTAAACTAATGACCACTATTAGGTATGCTGTTCTACTTCAAATTGTCAGAGGAATACGATGAAAATATAGACAGTGATGATTGCAAAATGCCAGTGTCACCTGGAATCAACTTGCTACAGGTCAGCTCAGGTGCAGGGGAGAGGAGTCAGTTCAGAATGTGCGGAAGGCACGGGGCCTGGGCTGCTGTCATTAATCCACGGGGGCTGTCATGGCTGAGTACGCCTATCCCACGCTTGCCTGCAGTTTCGCCCCTGGCCACCACACCCGCATCAGAAGCAGCACAGGCTGGGCGGGCAGGGAACCTGCTATCCTTGAGCACGCAGATCCTCACCTGCATTTCTGCAGCGGGTTGGAAACAGAGCTTCAAAATAAACCGGTTCTGCTGTAGTCACCTGGGATCCCCTATGGGGCTCTGTTCTTCAGTATGTGGTACTGACACCCCACCCCCCAATTCCTGCAGATGGAAAGGGGGCAGGATTCTGCGTAATTAGTTCTCTTGCAGACTATGGCAACAGGGTTGCTCAGTTTCAGGTCATGGGTTTCAGGCAGCATTTGTTTAGGTCAAACACCAAAAAAAAAAAAAAAAAAAAAACAGTCGATGGAAGCTCTGGTGGCATCGTGCCTAAGGCATTTGACTGCTAACCAGAAGGGTGGCGGTTCAAACCCACCAACCAGGAAGATTGGGCAATGTACTTCCATAGAGATACCGCCTGGGAAACCAAAGAAAGGATCGCTATGAGTCCAATCAACTCTACGGCAGTGAGGTCTCTTTTTGTTTTTTATAGAGTCAATTCTGAGTCACAGTGCCCCTAGAGGACAGAGTAGAACTGCCCCTTAGGGTTTCCAAGGCTGGAAATCATTATGGAAGAAGACTGGCCCATCTTTCGCCCATGGAGAAGCTAGTGGGTTTGAACCACTGACCTTCTGGTAAGCAGCCGAATGTCTTAACCACTGTGCCATCAGAGCTTCTGGTCAATCACCAGTGTACCCGCAATGATGGGCAAAGTGACCAGCTCTTGGCACACCAGGCCAGAGAGCACAGCTGACATCTGACAGTGAAAGATGCGGCTAACATGATTTATGTGTTTGATTCCTTGGGGACTGATCAAGTCACTAAAGCTGTCACAGGTACCCGTGTGACAATCGGACGAGAGTCGTGGGTCTCCTCCTCTTCTTTTCCTGCAGTCACCCCACAGAATCCTTCTCCTGCCATCTGCTGTAGCAACTATGTGCGAGGGTGAACACACGAGCAAGCACCCCTTGCACACATAGACTCCAGCACTGCGTCCCAGCAGCCTGGTCCGTGGGTGGGAGTGTCCGGACGACCTCCCCGAGGAGAGCGGGTCAGTTATAGGTAATCACTAGGTTCACTTCAGTCCTAATGTCTGGCTCTTTCAGGTGCACCGCCTGAAAGCCTACCGCCCTTCCTAAGGCCACAATCATCCCTCCTGCTTCAGTCTCACACCCTCACCTCCCTTTGCCCCAAAGGAAGCAAAGATTTCCCAAAGGAAATCTTTCCTGCCCAACACCAGAGAATGAAGACTGCTTCCCGGCAGCCCTGATTGTACAGCGACCCTTGGACTTGGTTCTGCTTGGAACAAGCGGGGAGGCAGCAAAGGGCAACGGTTGAGACTATAGACTGGAGCCCAACTGCTACCAACCAGCTGTGTGACCTTGACCTCTCTATGCCTCAGTTTCTTCATCTATAAATGGAGAAAACAGTACCTACCTCATAGAGCTTAAATGTGTTGAGTGCTTAAAATGGAAACTAGAAGAGAGTAAGTGCTATTTACACATTTATGACATTAATACAAAGCTTCTCCAGGGCTGATCACACACCCTTCTCCTGCCCCATTCCAATGCCTCATGTCACTTCCCTTTTATCTTTGGTACACAGTCCAGCCAAGGCAAAGACTGAATCCTACCAATGGCCCCATGAGTAAGCGTGGGAGTAAACCTACCTGTTACGGGTTGAACTGTGGCCCCCAAATGTGAGGGTGAAGTCCTGACTCTGTACCTGTGAATGTGCCTTTGTTTGGGAATAGGGTTTTGCTTGGAAGATATTATCAGTTCAACTACACCCCAGTGTGGTGGGCCCTACTCCTCCTCCTTTCTGAGTGATGAATAGCAAAAGGGGGGAACAGCCGCGGAGAGTCCCATATGGTGGAGACAGCAGCTGAGGGTCCACCCACAAGCCAAAGCACTCCAGGGAACACCCAGAGCTCCCAGAAGCTGAAAGACACAAGGAGGAAGGTTTCCCCAGAGCAAGGACAGAGCACCGCCCTGCCGATGCCCGGAATTTGGGCCTCCAGCCTCCGGCTATGGCGTCTCTAGGAGCTAAGACAGCACCCTCAGACAAGCCTCGAGGTGAGGCAGGCCCAGGGGCACCATGATTACAGCCTCGATTGCAGCCTACGGACCCACCTAAAGTGTGCTCCAGTTTCTGACCCATAGAAACCAAGAGATGATAAATGCTGTGGTTTGAAGCAGTTCAGTTTTGAGTTCTTTGTTACACAGCAGTAGACAACTCATACAGATAGATTACAGGCTAAGGTAGCAATCCAGCAAGAAAGACAAGCCCTACTGTGTCTACTCAAGCGTTAACTCATGCCACCCAGAGTGCCCAAGCCACACAACTCCAGGAGGCGCCATTCACAAAGAAGGTGATGAGTTGTGCAACGATGACCACCTGCACGCTAAATTCCAGGCTCCCAAGAGGCCAGGCTTTAAAGTTCAGCTCTGCAACCAATCAGCTGTTTGGCCACCTCGGGCTCACATCCTTGACCTGCAGTTGCCTCCTCTGTAAAGTGGGTGTCTTTACAGTCTGCCCAGAAAGGGAAACCAGACGTCCAGAGCACAGCATCTGCACAGAGCAGGCCAACTGGGAGCCCATCGGGTCAGAGTCTCTGGCTCCTACCAGACTCTTCACAGCTTCGGTTCACAGTGGTGTTGACACACCTTGTTCTAGGTCTTTATTCCAGCGCAAATGGCACCTCTGCCCCGCGCCCCACAGGCAATGGAAGAGAGAAATGAAGCCACCTCAGACCAGTTCTGCTTTTCCAAGGCAGTTCCTCCATGGCATTTGATTAGACCATTAAGTATCAGGTGTTTAATTTGCAGAGAAAATCCACTCCACAGTCAAGCCATCCAGGAACAATGAAAACAGAGAACAGAATGTGTATTTAACTTCCTCGTTCAGTTAAAACCCGTGCACCCTGAACCTAACGGTGAAGCATCGAGATTCATATTTGAAAAGAAGGTTCATGCTTGCAGGTTGCTTGTACATTATCCTACTTGCTGGTGTGTCCAGATGGTCCCTTTGTCCCACTGGGCGGCGATAATGTCCAGATAGTCAGAGCTTCTCGTGAACTATGCTTGCTCATTAAAAATCCTAAGGGCTGACTGAGCACCAACTCTGTGCTGGGCATTGTTGCATATAATTTTTTTTTAATAGCCTCAAAAAAACACATGGCACAAATAACGTCCTTCCTCATGGTTTTCCTCACTCCTCCATCCATTCATGATAAAGAGATGCCAGTGTGAGTTATCAACAGAGCTTGTCCAGAAGAGATGAAAGGGCATCTCCCCCAGTATGCTCCTAAGCAAAAAAGGAAAATGCTAGCATGTGCAAGGGCCCCCTCATGCCTGGTACCATGCCAACAGTGCTATGTGGCTTGTCTCAGAGAGGCTGTGATGTGGATGAGTGCGCACAACCCTGTATACATTCTTTCCTGGAGTGCATGTGAAATGTGTTAGGTCAGTGGTACCATGCCTGTCTCCCATGGGAAAGACCTAGACTGGACTGTCAAACAGCGTGCCTCGTGCACGGCCACCCCCTGTGTGTCATCAGAGCCCTGTGTGTTGTGCTGCTGAACAGGTGTCAGGAGAGCTTCCAGACTAAGATGGACGAGGAAGATCTGTGTCTAAAACCCCACCAGAAGTACACCAGACTCAACTGGCACACACACAAAAAATGCATAAAAGCGTTGCTCCACATCCTACATTGGTGAGTAGCAACTGGGGTCTTGAAAACTTTCAAGCAGCCATCTAGGATGCAGCTAATGGTCTCCTAGCATCGGAAGTGAAGAACGCACACACACAAAACGAGGGCATCTGGAAGCCATCAGCCCTAGGACACAATGGCCCTCGAGACCAGAAGAACTGGATGGAGCCCGGCTACCAATGCCAACCACTCAGGAAAGGATCAAATCTGGAGATCCTGGATAGAGTGGAAGGGAAAAAGTGGAACAAAATCCAAAAATTCAATAATGACCAGAATTACTGGCCAAATGAAGTCTGATGAGACCCCCAATACTATGGCCCTGGAATACATTCTGTGCCTGGAATAAAACTCACCCCCAGGGGTAGGCTCTCAGCCCAATGGTTAGCGAGATGTACATGCAGACCACTCAACCCAGGATGCTGCACCCACACACTCAACAGTAATACATCCCCTAAAGCAATAAACCATGGGACACCAAAGGACCACCATTCAAACTAAGGAAATGCAGGACAAACAGGAGTGCATAAATATGAGGGGCACAGGGGGAGGGTTACAGGGTAGGGAGGGGAGGAGACTGGGTTAGGGATGGACATGACGAATGGGGAATGAAACTAAATGTATGCATGACTTTGAATGTAAAACAAGCTCTTAAATTTTAAAAAAATTAAAATAAAAACAGAAAAAAAGGAGTTTATGGACTAATAGGAGAGGCAGACATGTGAAGAGAGAAATTCTATATAGTGTGATAGAGAAAATACCAGACATTTCAGGTACTAAGAACTGTGTAAACGAGAATAAAGAATCACTACTCTCAGAAAAAAATAAAAAAATAAAACCCCACCAGAGGAAACTGAGGATCACAGCAGTCTGACGGGGTGGCACATGGCTGGGCAAGGGAGCCCCAGGAGTCAGGGCCCAATTTGAAAGGCGGCTCTCGAACGTTACAGGATACAACATGAGACAGAAGCACCCAAAGCACAGAACTGTAACTTGCCGAACGCTCAAAGGAAACTTCAAGCCAAAACTCTACTGCCTCATGGAGACAAGTCCACCCGTTATGTTCGGAGGATGGCAGGATTGTTTATGTCAGGGGATCTCGAGGGACTAGCGGGGCAGAGCAGGACAGGAATAAAGCTGAGTGGCACCCTTCCAGGCCCCTTGCCACGTCCTGGCTTCTGACCACGACACCAATCCAGAGGAGGCAAACCAGAGAAAAGGGAAGGAGGCACCATCACAAAGTGGCAGCTCTCAGGGCAAAGCCAACCACAAGGCTTAAGAGGAGAATTCATCTCTGTGGCCACACGAGAACTGAGAACGTCTGACTGTAAAGGACCCCACTGGCTCAGCCCATCTCCCAATTTCCTCTGCCTCTGTCTTCCTCGGTCCTAAGCCCCTGAGCTGATTCTGAGACAGGCAGGGAAGATATTCAGAGCTCCAGCACTCTATGGGATGTGGGCACCACCTTTTTCACCAGGTGGTCAAAAACTACCACTGGGCTCCCACGCCTTTTCTGCATTCGCCTCCCTGATAAACTGGAGGGACCTAGGCACATCCAGCTTTCAGGGACTCCCAGGCACTGTGGTAACCACATTAACCACTTACACCCTGGTGTATCACACTGTATCACACTGGCTCAGCCCATAGGAAGTGGGACCAGGGAGGTGTTCAGGGTTAGTTATTAAAAACTCTGGCTTTGGAGTCAGGCTTAAGGGATTCAAAGCTTAGCTCTTGCATTTCATAGCTTACGAGGTTGGACAAGTTCCTTCATTTCTCTAAACCTCAGTTTCATCGTCTATTAAGAGAGAGATGATGAAGATGAAGGTGACTTGAGCAGTGAGGATGACGATGATTACAATGACCATGATGACGACGTCTACCTCCGAGGACCACTATGAAGAGTAACTGAGGAACACATGTAGTTCCGTCCCTTGAGTCAACAGCTTAGTTTGCTGTTATCATCTCATTCTTCCAAGGGGTTGTCTGTTAGCACCTCTTGTATGCAGGCCACCTCCAGGTCCAGAGCCCCTGCCCTGAAGTCCAGCTGACAGTTTTCCTTGCCAGCACTCTTTCTCTCAGAGCCCCCTGCCTATCCCCCCAGCTTGCATGTGTCTGTGTAGGACAGTGGTCCCTGCTCCATCTGTAGACAATACAGATTAGCCCTGACAGCAGATGTTGTCACTGCTCCATCCATATCCCCTTGGGTCTGCTGGCCAATTTACTGCCTACAGACTCCCCATAACCAGCAACTACAGTGGGGTTCTGGTACGTGCTTAACAACCACTCCTGAGGGACAAGGGAGGAGCCCAAATTTGTAATGTTTGCCAATTTCCATGGAGTAGATGCTCCCACCATGGTGAATTCACGCTACCAGCGAGAGGTCAGCCAGCTCACAGTATTCCTAAACATGTGACGTGGTTTTCCAGAAAGGCTGTGTCCAGGCTGCCAGGATCTTCCCTGCCTGTACATGGGGCACAAGGTGTCTGGGAATTTATGCCCCTGCCCCCCTTTTTCAGCAGCCCTAACCAAGGACTGATGGGTGCAAAGGTGTAAATACTCAAGCTCCCTTACTCCTGATGGGGCCAGCACCCAACCATGGCCCCCATCACCTCCAGTTTCCCTGGAGGATTAGGCCAATGTTATCTCCATGAGACTTTGCTAGATCTCGCACCCTTGCTCCGACTCCTTCCTTCCCAGGCTCCCTTCCCCACTTCCCTACAGTGTTTCCTGGGTGCCTTCCTAAACAATCGCTCCCACACACATGTTCTTCCCATGGCCTGCTTCTGGAGAGCCAAACAGGGCTTAAGAGCTTGCATTCTAAAGCCAGACAGACCTAAGTTCAAGTCCTGACTCTCACCCAAGTTGTACACCTTGGGAAAGTTACTCGAACCCCTGAGCCTCCGTTTCTTCATCTATAAAATGGAGCTAATGAGTCCCTAGCATAGGGCTGTTGGGAGAATGAGAAGAGATGAATCCTCCAACAGGCATAGGACAGAGCCTGCTCATGGCATGTCCTCATGAATGCTGTTGTTGTTGTTATTAAAGTGAGCAACCTGCCTGCACCCCACGCCAGAGCTTCACATGGGATTGGTGACAACAGGGCCATCGCAGGTAGGACTGCATGAGTTCCCAAGCCCTCATGGGACATGCGCAGCCCTAAGGCAGAGCTTAGATTCTGTTATGGATTGAACTGTGTTCTCCAGAATTATGTGTTGGGATCCTAACCCCTTCAACCTGTAGACATGATCCTGTTTGAAAGTACAGTTCTCTTCATTGTGTGGATTGAATCATATCCAAGTAAGATGGGTCCCAAACCTAATCACCTTGGAGTTATAAAAAGAAGATGAGACACAAACACCCACATGTGGGATGGGGGAAGACAGATGCCATGTGAGGATCACCTACAAGCTAAGGGACAAAAGAACCAGGGCTCCTGACGAGGAAGGAATCCACATGGCTGAGACCCTGGATTGGACTTCCAGTCTCCAGAACCGTCAGAAATAAATGTCTATGCTTTAAAGCGGTATTCCCATTACAGTAGCACCAGGGGGCTAACATTCCTTGGCTGCCCTTTTGTGGACAAGTCCTATCCTATCTTTTCCCAGTGTTAAGGGTACAAGTCCCTTGGTTCCCCCTTACAAGTTTTGTGATCTAGAAATCCCAGCATGCTCTGCTCCTGAGTCTGCTCTGATCTCAGTGGAGGACAACGAGCAACTAGGAACTCCAAGAGCAGGTCCTTTGTGCACAATCCGAGCAAGTCTTCACCCAGGTCTCCACCTTGGTGTGGGACTATAGCAGCTGACTCTGCATGGGTGTGTTGAGTGGGCCGTCACAATGCTGGTGGTGGACTAGACTAGCAACAGCCTTTTATGAAAGTCATCAGGCAACCTCTACCTTGACCTTCCAAACACCAATAACCTTGCACCCAATAATGCCAATCTTACACATCCTTCCTCAGTAAAGAATTCTAAATGTGGAAAAGCTAAATGTGGAATGATACTCTGTTTAGCCCAGTGCTTTGTATATAAGGACATGAAAAAATCAAACCCACTACCATTGAGTTGATTCCACTCATAAAGGCCCTAGAGGACAGGGTAGAACTGCCCTCAAATGGTTTCCAAGGCTGTTATCTTTGCAGAAGCAGACTGCCACATCTTCCTCCCACAGAGCAGCCGGTGGCTTTGAACCACCCACCTTTTGGTTAGCAGTTAAGTGCTTTACCTATTGCACCCCTAAGGCTCCTTAACTGACATATAATACATTTTAATTAGTTAATGAGCTAGAGTGTCAGTTAATAGCAAAAAATTGGAAAGCATCATGATCTTAATGGTTAAACACAAATAAACAGATAAACGTGTGGCAAACAATAAGAAATCATGCAGCTATTAAAAACAGTTTGTTAAAAAAATTATGAAGCAATGTGAAAAACTTTATGAATTGGAATAAGACAAATTTTAATTAATATTAACATCACAACTTACTTTTTAAAAAAAGAAACCCACCCACAGGAAACATTAAAAACAAAACTCACTGCCGTCGAGTCGTTTGCAACTCATAGCGACCCCTCCTTGGGTTTCCGAGGGGGTATCTCAATGGAAGTAGATTGCCCAATCTTCCTTCCAAGGAGTGGTTGGTGGGTTTGAACCGCCAGCCTTCTGGTTAGCAGTCAAGTGCCTTAGGCAGTACTACACCAGAGCTCCCCCACAAGGAAATGTGTAAGTGAAGTATGGTCTACATAAGCAGAGGGACACTGCAGGTGTGGAAAGTGGAGTGTGCAAACACTACACAATCGGTCTGCCTACGGCCCTGAGCAGAGGGGCACTGCAAGTGTGCAAAGTAGGAAATGTGTCTGCCTAGGGAATGGCAATGTAGTGCAAAGTGTAATTATAGCTGATGTAATTGTATGGATTGAACTTATGATGATTCTAAAGCAAGATACTGTATGTATGATTTGTGTGGAGTCCAACTAGTAAAAATAAACCAGCAACTGAAGGCCATCTGCACCAAAGGAAACAAGTCTACACAACTACAACTGCTAAGAAGGACTGCACTTGGGCTGCCACTCCCGAGTGCTTCCTTCCTTCTTTTTCTCTTTCGTGCTCCAAGTTTTCTCTAATTAGGGAGAATTACTTTGATAATAAACAGTGTTTTTGATTGATGGGTTGACTGACCACAGTGCAGTGTGCATGTGTATGCATGTAACACAGATGACGTAACAAGGGCTGGAAAGCAAGGAGAACGTTACTGTTCGAGCACTCCTCTGTTTTAATGGTTTCCACATTTGTTTTCTAAAAAGGTAGGAGCACAGTCATGTTCTGGGACAGGCAGCAGCCCAATCAGCTGGAAGAACCTGACTCTGATGAAAAGTCCCCAAGCCAGAGGGAAGCTCCAGGTGGCACTGCACTCTCATAGAATTAGCTGGGGACAGCAGCTGGGCAACAGGGTGTGCAACTCAGGAGCAAGGGAATTTAAAGTGTTCTGCTCACTGAAAATCCATTTCAGTCCTCCTTGCTCAGCAGTTTGCACTGGGCACTCATGGGCTTGCCAGATCTCACCTTTGGAATCAAATTTCCTCTCCAGGCTGTGCAAGCAGTGGCATTTTGCAAGTTGAACACCAGTTTCCAACTGCATTTGCTTTTTAATTGCAGTTGTTCAGGGAAGTGTGCTCTTGCTGATGCACTGGAAAGGCTAGCTTGATGGAGGCCCATCGATTCACCACCTGGTGGGTCCCTGTCATACCATGAGCAATCCATCATTGGCAAGCAAGGGGAAGAGGCGGGGCTATCGTGGGACAAGTCAGGTTCTCCATCCCCTGCCAGCAACTGTTTCCACAAGGAGCAGGCAGCATCTGTGCTGAGCAGTACCCATTTACCTACACCCTGAGTGGTGTCCTGGGAAGCGAGGGTCCCTTGAAAGTTACCCCATCCCAGGGCGCTTCCTCAGGCAGAGCTTCAGTCTGGCTCCCAGGTTTCTTGCTTTATTCCTCCTGATGCAGAGGGCATGATGGTTCTTTCATACCCTATTTCCTAGCACATGACGATCCAGTACATAAAACCTGCCATCTGGCTTTCTTTTTTTGATGAAGCCATTTACATTTTCTTAGTATAATTAGTATGGCACCGTAACTTGTCAATATTCTTCAGCACTGGCATCAGATAACTGCTGAAGTACACCCGCAACCCTGACGATCTATTTGTTGCAGAATTCTTTCAAGCACAGGGGAGGGATAATTACCAGGGAGATTATTACATGGTGTTGGGTTAATTAAATATGATCAAGCCATTTGCCTGTGACATGATGGGTCTGTTTCAATCTAAGTGATATAAAATGGTCAGACTCGTCAAAGGCAACATGGTGACCCCACAGAAGATTAGACCTCACCAAAATAGAATCCTGCTAATGATGTTCTGAATCCGATGCTCCATCTCCATCTCACTAGCTGTCTTTTTAATCAGAAAGATGTTGTTACAATGATCACTCTTGAACGTTGGTGCTCAGCCCTCATGTGCAAAGGAGGGACCTTCAAACTACCTTGAAATGTTTGCAAAATACAAAAATATTAAAGGGAACCTGCTGACATGGAGTTGTTTCCGACTTTCTCTGTTAGACCAAGTCAGAGTCAGTCTTCCCTGAGAATAGTTGGCTGGGTTATGAAGGTAAGAAGCAAGAAGAGGTTACAGACTGCTGTCCAGCGGCTGTCTGACCATCTCCCGCCTCCAGTGGAGACATCACAGGAAGCACCAGCCCAGCGCTCACAGCCAGCACAGGGCTCTGGAGGCGAGGATGAAACTTTCTACTGTAATTTCAGAGCAACAAAAACAGAACCCAAAAAAAGCCCTCTGGCTCATGAATGGTGAAGGTGGATGCTGCCCTGTTGTCATAGCAAAAAAGGACATGGTCCCCACTGGCCAATCCTCGTTTCCTTGGGAAGGCCAAGTTGACAAGCATAACTGCTGCAAAGCCCATGGTGGCCAAAAAGACTGCTTCAGTCAAATGCGCAGAGTAAATCAGCCCCAGAACATCAATGAAACCAGTTGCTAGAGTGATTGCCCAGGTGAGAGGCTTCATTTGCAATCAGCAAGGATCTACCGGCCTCTCATGAGCAGACCACTGTAGGCAACAAAAGAAACAAACACCTTACGACACCTTTTTCCTGCAATAGCTAAACTCGCTCAGAGTTTAGTTGAGATAATGAGGCATATGTGTGATTGTGTAGCAAGCAGAAGCATACCACCAGTTACAAGGAAAGCCAGGCTCCTTACAGGTAGTCCCCGGGTTATGACCGAGATCCGTTCCTAACTGTGTTTTTAAGTCAAATATGTAGGTGAGTGAGAACAGGGGCACACGTTCTTACTGAGCCTCACTTTAGTGCAAGAAGAGGTTTGAAGTCCTTTCAACAATGCAAAAGCTGCATGTGCAGCAAGTGAAGGTGATTGTGGTGAAGAATTTGTTGTGAGTAGGGGTTAGTTCAACCATTTGTGTTGTTGCTGTTAGGTACCGTTCAGTTGGTTCTGACTCATAGCTCCCTATGGACAACAGAATGGACCACTACGCAGCCCTGCGGCACCCTCGCGATCACTGCTGTTCGAGCCCTTCGCTGCAGCCCCTGCGCCAGTCATTTCACTGAAGGTCTTCCCCTTTTTCACTGACCCTCTACTTCCCAAGCACGACCTCACCATTTCACAGTGAGGACAAATTTCCATCACATTAAAAGGCAAGTCAGGGTTGTTTGGAAGTCAGACATCTGTAGCCTGGAGACTGCCTGTGCTTCTGAGACAGGTTCATCTCTCCTTGATCATCTCCCTCCTGGGCCAGCACCCTCAACCCAGCCCACACTCACTCCCCAGATGGTCTGCTCCCCGGGGCTAGCCTCCTCGACTCCTTTTCTATTGGGGGGCTTGCAATCATCTTAGTTGTTTCACTTCTTTTGGCTCTTATGGGTGAATAGTGCATTTGGTCTAGCCCCTCCCTGGGCACCGAAGAACATGGGCCTTCACGGCCAACCCCCACTACCATCTTCTCCATCAGTCTAAGCCCATCAACAATACATCCACAATTAGTGGGCTGACAATTCGTGTTCACAGGAAGGAGAATCCAGGCAGAAACTTGTGGTGGTCAATGCAGCCTTCAGAGAAGCACTGGGATTAGAGCTGAGCCCTGGACGAAGGGCAGAATGGGAAGAGGCAGAGCCAAGGAAATGGTGGGAGACAGTGTAGGATTGAAGGGACTGGGCCAGAAGGCCAAGGACAGGGGCCAGGGACACATACCCCTGCACCTGCCACAGAGAATGTATGTCTGACAGCATGGCAAGGCAAGTGTGTTGCTGCTGTTGTCAGGTGCCATAGAGTTGGTTCCAACTCACACCCTACGTGCAACAGAACACTGCCCGGCCCTGTGTCATCAAGCTAAGCATAGGAAGACTCTTATTTAAATGATCTGAAAAAGTACCTGTTTGGACTGATTCAGAAGGCATGATGACGCAGTTATAGTTACTTACCAAACCCACTGCCATCAAGTCAGTTCTACCTCCTAGCAACCCTATGGGACAGACTGGAACTGCCTCACAGGGTTAATGATGCTGTCAATCTCTATAGAAGCAAAGCCCGCACCAAACGCACTGCAGTAGAGTTGATTCTGACCCACAATGTCCCTAGAGGACAGAGGGAAACCTCCCCATAGGGTTTCCAAAGCTGTCAATCTTTACAGAAGCCTACTGCCTCATCTTTCTCCCACAGAGCGGCTGGTAGGTTCAAACCATCGACCTTTCAGTTAGCAGCCCAGTGCTTTAAACCCTGCACCACCAGAGCTCCTTATGGTTACTTAAGCAGGTCTTAGACAAAAGTCATACCATATGGTTCCCTTTATACCAAGTTCTAGAGGAGGCAAAACTCAGGCCTGATAGAAAATAATTAGAGCAGGGGCAGCTTTTGGGGCAGTTGTGGGGAAAGGGGTTGCATTGGCTGGAAGGGGCTTGAGGGAACTCTCTGGAGTGAAGGAAATGTTCCATGTCTTGATAAGAGTTCAGGCTCACAGGTGTGTGCATTTGTTAAAACTCAGACCATGCTCATGTGAGATTTACGTGTTTTCACTGTACGTAAATTTTATATCAATGTCCCTGGTGGTAGAATGGTTAAGCCCTTGACTACTAACTGAAAGGTTGGGGGTCTGAGCCCACCCAGAGGTGCCTGGGCAGACAGGCCTGGGGATGGGCTCCTAAAGGTCATGGCCTTGAGAACCCTGTAGAATAGCTCTGCTCTGCACACGTGGGGCTGCCATGAGTTGTTTTAATTTTGGTTCACACTTTACATCAAAAAGGAGCTCTGGTGGCAAATAGGGTAAGGCTTTTGGCTGCTAACCAGAAGGTCAATGGTTCAAATCCACCAGCTGCTGCATGGGAGGATGAGGCAATCTACTTCCTTAAAGATATACAGCCTTGGAAACCCAGTGAGAGTCGTGATGAGTCAGAATCAACTCAATGGCAGTGGGTTTGGTTTTACATCAAAAGCAAACTAAAAGCAAATACTGAACTCTAGTTAATGATGTGTGTGCTCAAGTACTCAGGGGAAAGTACACCAATGGCTGGGATTTACTCTGAACACATCAAATCAAACTGGAAGGTGGACTAATGGGTGGGTAGGGGGTTGCATAGAGGAAGACACTGTGAAAGCAAGTGGGCAAGATTTTACCGGCAGAACTAAGATGGTGGGTCCATGGGAGGCTCACTGAGAAACTGAACCTCTCTGCAGGCTTGAAAGTTTTTGTATAAAATTTTTCTCTTTTTTAATGTATGTTGGATGCAGAGGGTCCTTGGATGTAAGGTAAATATCCCCTTTGACAGGCAAAGGACATGGCACACTTTGCACTGTGAAAGGGTGAGGAGAAAGTAAGTTTCAGGGATCTTGTCTGACTGCTGTAGTGGATGATGGTCTACAGCAAAGGACAATGACTGCTCCCACTGTGGCCCTAGGCCGAGCTCTGCCAGGCTTTGGGCTAGGTGCTTGCCAGCACTACCTCATGACCCTCACAGTAACCCTGAGAAGGACAGACTGATGTCCCCATTTTCTGATGAGGACAGTAAGCCTCAGCAGATTACACAACTTGCCCAGCACTAACCAGGAAGAAGGTTGGGGCTGAGACCCAAACCCAGGTGGAGGCAAGCGTGGACTGAGGACACAGCTGACGACTGGCAGACCCAGCGTTTAAACCCAGGTCTAACTGACTCAGCATGCACATAACACTCTAGAGTTATCCTTGGCAAGAGAGTGTATCCATACACTGAGACCATCCTTCAGTTCTTTCCTGAGTTAGGAGGCAAGAAACTGGTGTGAAATGTATCAGCTCTGGGCTCAAGGTATTTTGCAAATTATTCTTCATGCATCTTGGCCAAAATTCTACAAATTGCCCACGTCTTAACAAGAGCTGATGCTAGACACTTGAGGTAGCACAAGACATTTTAGAAGGAAACTAAAAAGAGGCTCCCGCCTTACCCCAGGAGAGTGGTTTTGACATTGTCCTTTCAAACAGTGAGGAAGGAAATATTTTAGGGCTGGAAGCCCTTGTGGGTCCACTTCAGCTCTAAGTCTAGTAGAAGAAACATGGCCTTAGGGGACAGATTCACTTTATATTCCCTGTGAACCTTAGCCTTTGGTGTCACACAGACATGCCTTCACATCTCACCTGGCAAAATTCAAAATGAAACAGAACCAGTTGCCATCCTTCACTCAAACCTCAGATAACTAAAAAAGCAGAAAAAAAAAAAAAAAAAAACCCATGGCCACTCTGTGCATGTAGTGTAGAACAGCACTCCTTCGGGTTTTCAAGGCTGCAACCTTGAGAAGATGGCCAGACCTGTCTTCCCAGGCCTCTCTGGGGGGGTCTGAAGTTACAAGTGGAGTTGTTAATTGTGTTCACAAATTATGGGCTCTCTCACATCACCAGAGAGGACGTTTTATGAGATGTTCTCTAAGCCTTGTGAGCATCTGTCCTCTTTTGAGAATTTCCAGGAAATTCTCAAGTCATCGTGAGGAGAAGTTGAAGTCTGGAAACATGCGGGGCCAGAGTTCCCGCGCAGTGGCATTTGCCTCCTTCTCACTATCTCCCCTGTGACAGGAAGTGATGCGCAGAGAGGCGGGTGCAGAACATTCCACAGAGGTATGTTTAACACCAGGATTAGCAATTATGCCTCCCTCAGGATGCCTTTCCAGTGAGAACCTCATAGCATAAAAAATTATATGCTTATGGAAGTCATTGTTCTTTTTTCATGCCACATGATTTTCTCCTACTAAATACCCATTCACAGTACAGATTCCCCATTGATGGCAGTATCGTTGGTGCCAGCACCAGCGGAAGGCCGTTAGGGGGTTTTCAGTCGGAAACAATGTAGTGTATGATTTTGACAGTTAAATTAGAAGGAATTGAGAATCGATTTCCATTTAAGACTCTCAGTGCTGGGCACACCACAGAAACTTGTGACATTGAGCTCAAGATGCAGGGCTTTTCATCAGACAGAGAAGAGCGGCATCTTTGCCTTGGGTTTCTGGGTGTGCAGGTAACGGGCTGGGCAGCTACCCCACAGGTTGGTGATCTTCTTCCAAAAGACCATCCATTGAACGTCCTATAGAGCACAGTCCCACTCTGACACACAGGGGGTGTCCATGAGTCAGGGTCTACTCTACCACGACGGGTTCCTGATTTGACTTTACCTTAGGGTTCTGGAGGGGTGGCCTAAATACTAGGCTCTTTAAAAAGTGATAGGAAAAATGACCTTCAAGTCAGCCCAACATATTCATAAGCTATGTGGAGATAAACGGACTCCATGAAGAAATGAATGACTTAAGAATGAAATCACTGTGAGTGTGGCTCAATCTCACAGGGTCAAGGGCCATTGGAATCAACTCTAAAATGACTCAGGTCCTTCATTCACTGAACATGCATTTATCGAGCACCTACTGTGTGCCAAGCAGTGTGTAGAGTCCTGGGACACAGCCGTAAAGTAAGTGGACACAGAGCACATCCTAAGTCTCTTCACACCAAGGAGGCTGCATTCTGGGTCTCAGTGCCCATCTGCTTACACACCTGCTTCCTCACACCTCACCCAGGTCTCAGCACCCCTCTCCGGGATTTAGATTGGAATCTACCCTTTCTGCTTCTTCTCTGAGTTTTATCTCAGAAAGAACTGGTGGAGTCCTGCAGGGGGTGAGAGGAGAAGAGGACACTGGAGGGAGGAGGGCTGGCTGCATGGCTGGATCCCAAACATTTTTGTTGGTCTTGGGATGTGCAGAATGTATGGGACTTTCACAATAGCCCAGAAGGTGTGTTGCATTTAACATGGTATCTCACCTAAGGAAATCACTGACACCTTCACTTTCATCTCCAGGCCAGGAAGGTGACACTTCCACTCACTTGCTTTGGATAAGTCATCAAGAAAGATCAAGCCTCAGAAAAAGACAAGGTAGTTGGTAAGAGAGAGAGAGGGCCAACAAAACAAGGGAGACCCTCAATGAGATGGGCAGACACAACAACCACCCAATGGGCTCAAACATACCAAGAGCCGTGAAGACAGCACAGGACTAGGCAACATTCAGTTCTTTGTACGTGAGATTGACATGAATGAACTTGATGACAAAAAACAAGCACAACATCTCACCTAATCCTCGCCAGAAGGTGCAAAGTAGGTGTTATCTGTGTTACTGTTGTTACTGTTTAAATAGTTACCAGATAAGGAAGCTGCTTTGGCATGAATACAGGCTTAGTGTTGTCACATGGCTCAGAATTGGGGGATCCAGAAATTGAACTTGCTGCCAACTTTCTGGCTCCCAAGTCCATGGTCTTCCACTATATTCCTTTCCTTTCAAAACTCGGCAGTCCATTCTTATATCTACTAAATGGATAGCTACATGGATTCTCTTCAGTTTTTCTCAAAAACTAGCTCTGGTGACACAGTGCCTAAGGCATTTGACTGCTAACCAGAAGGCTCGCGGTTCAAACCCACCAGCCACTCCTTGGAAGGAAGACTGGGCAATCTACTTCCCTAGAGATACTGCCTCAGAAACCCAAGTCGGGGTTGTTATGAGTCAGATTTGATTCCACGGCAGTTAGTTCGGTTTGGCTTTTGATTTATTCAATGCCAGACACTGTGTATTTTTAGGGTGAAGCCTGTGTTTTGGTTTAAACCATTGGTCAGTGGTTCAGTCCTTATGCACCTCCATTCATTCCAGCCATCATTCTGCGAACAGTCTCTGAGTGCTTGCTATGTCACAAGCGCTCTCTTGGGGCTGGAGGTGAAGTCCCAACTCAAACAGAAAGCACATCATCTCAGAAGTATCCATTTTAGAGAAAAATAGTCCCAAACCCACCACCATCGAGTCAACTCTGACTCATAGTGACCCTATAGGACAGAGTGGAACTACCCCACAGGGCTTCCAAAGCTATAGACTGTTAGAGAAGCAGACTGCCTCATCTTTCTCCCATGGAGCAGTTGGTCGGTTCAGACCACTGGCCTTTTGGTTAGCAGCTGAATGCTTTAACCACCAGGCTACCAGATCTCCTCATTCTAGAGGAGGAGAAATTATAACATGTACAATGTTAGGGGGTGCATGCATAGTAGTACAAGATTCAGAGAAAGAGGGACTCTCAGCAAAGGGACAGAGAGGGCCAGGGGAGCGGGGGGACGCTATTTTATGTAAGATGGCCTGCATGAAGGTGACATTGGAGCTGAAGTTCTAATAGAGGAACAAGCCATCCAGATTGAGATGCACCAAGGGGCAAGGGTGCATTCTGGGTAGGGAGAATAGCACATGCAAAGGCCCTGAGGTCGACAGGCTCCTGATGTGTTCTGAGGCTACTAGCAAGGAGGCTGGCACACCGGGTCCCCACAGTCATGTGCTCAAAGGGAAATTGCAGCCACCACACACCACAGTCCTGCTGGATGTGCTGGTTACATTTCCACAGAGGCACCACGGATGTCCTGCTCTGCCCTTGTAATCACAAAGCAGCTCATGCACCTTCAGAGCTCATAGGAGACAAATCTTCTGCCTCCAAGAAACAATCATGGAGCTGCTCCCATCAGTCATATCAGTCGTAACCATTGATGGATAAGGAAGAGTGTGCCCCTGACCACCCGGGGCATCCCCAGGAGTGGGACCTATGATTATGATTAGAAAAACAGGTACAAGCCGATCCAAAGTGAGTGGAACTATCTCCTCCTTCCTTTAACATAGCTCGGCTTTTTCTTCTTCCCCAAGTCATCGCTTAAGGCTTTTCCAGGGACTCCCTCTCCCAAGTCCAGCCTGCCCCATTTGTCCATTGGACGTTAACTACAGATGCAGAAGAAGTGACCTGGCCAAGCACACACTATGACTGAGCAGCCCAAGACAAGAGGAGCCACAGAGAGAAGACACAAAGCTGAGAGTCCAGCTTCTAGTTAGCGGACAGTGGAAGTCGCTTTGAGTCGTTCGAATGACTGACTTGGAGGTTCATGGAATGGCATCCTCTCACCTGTCCCTCTGTGGTGGTTCCAGCTCATTACCCTGCCGGAGAATTGTGGGCATGGCCAGAGATTATTTTAGAAAAGTCATGAGTAAATTTGCTGCCAGAGTCCAAGCTTGAACAATTTTCTTTTTATGAATAGCAGATAACAATTTAGAGGTGATCAATTCTAACGCTACAGGACTCTCACAAATCCTGAAACCCAAGGCCACTGCTGGAGCAGAAAGAGAGCCTGAGGAATCATTGCGTTCAGCCCCCTCTTTTTATCACTGAAGAAAAAGAGACGAACTGGCACACTCGAAAGGACACGATAAATTCTTACTAATGAAAAGAAAAACACAGTCTATATTGGACTTTACCGTTAAAAAAAGTGAAGGTGGGTTGACAGAAGGAAAGGTGGAAGCTGGTGAGGGACAGAGACAGGCAGAAGGGCCACCCACTAAGCACTTCCCAGAGGTCAGGTGAGCGAGACGAGGAGGCTAGGCCACGCGCGCACCGCTCCGTGTTCTTCCACAGCCCGCTGCATTCGACGGTGTCTGTGTACCTGCCGCCAGCTGTGGCTTCTGGGTGGTGCAAAGCATCATGGTCAGGCCCAAGTACATACAGGCCAAAGTGGTTTTCCGGTCTGCTGATAGCCCCATGTTGGCTCTACTGCATATGAGCTGGTTTGCTTTAGAGATGCATTTAGTGTAGAAGAACAGATCACAATGCATGATCCCTGCCATGGAGTGCTCACGACGATCCCTGCAACAGGGATAACGGACCGCCTCAGGTTGGGTGCCCCTCCAAAACAGAGCCTCAGGGAAGGCTAGGTGCAGGTAACATATGTAGGGATGATCCCAAGAAGCACAGAGAGGCAAGAAAGGGAGAAGCACAGAGAAAGGCTGTATTAATAATCAGCCTCCTGCTGTGGGTAGCGGGGGCTCAGGCCCACTGGGTACCCTCTGAGAAATCATGTGGAAGCTGACCTGGAAGAGTCACACGGGGGCTGGGGAGGCTGAGGCATTTACTCACTGACTCCCCTCAACATGGAGTGAATGATACCCAGGGCCTTCATTTGCTCTCATTTCCAGAACGCTCCTGCCTGCAGCTTAGCATACTTCCAGTGCTCAGAAAGCCCTCATACAAAGACGAGACAGAGTGAGGTTGGTGGTGGGCACTGCGGGCTCCCTGCCAAGTGAACTCCAGTGAGCCAAGGGCAAGAGGTGGGCGGCCGCAATGGATGCTGCAAGTCTCAAAGGGAACACCAGCAGAGCTTCTTTGCATGTGAGTAAACCTATTGGGAAGAACTGAGGGCCAACTCAAGTGGCTGCCATACCTCAAGCTATGATCCCTAAATTCTAACTATCAGTGAATGGTCCAGGAGTCCTGGTGACACAACAGTTAAGTGCTCGGCTGCCATCCGAAAGGTCAGTGGTTCAGAACCCATCAGCAGCTCTGAGGCAGAAAGACGGGCAAACTGCTTTTGTAAGGACAGCAGCCGTGGAAACTCTATGGGACAGTTCACTGGGTTAAGCATGACCCTGTGCAGTTACAAAGGAAATATCCCCATGTCTGCCACACTCATACCCTCGGATATTTTCTTCTCCATTTAGAAGGAAAAAAACTCAAGCATATGATTCTCCTGAGGAAGAAGCCCTGTGGTTCCTTGAGGAGGTTATACTTTGTATGGAGTGAAGCCTTCCCTGAACACTTATGATTGGCTCACAGTGGGCATGTGACCCGAGAGCAGCCAATCTTTAGCCTGGCCAATGGTGTGACAGGTCTGCCCAAACAGAAGTCATGGTGATTGTGGAGGTCAATCAGACTTTCTCCCTAGAAGCTGAACTAGGCTAAGATTCCTCAGCTGAAAGGAGACACACACCAAAAAAGAAGCAGAAACTAAGCAAACACGATGATGTCAGCAGTTCCTTTGGCAGAAGTGGTGACATGAAAATCCTGTCATCCTAATCCTGTCATTAGGTCTGGGACCTTAACTCTCTCTCCAGTTCCTCAAGCTGGGTCTAAACCTATCAGCTATTTCCATGAGATTAACATTGCACTTGTTTCTCAAAGGAGCTCTGGTGGCACAGTGGTTAAGGCATTCGGCTGAGCACCAGAAGATCATCAGTTCAAACCCCTGAGCTGCTCCACGGGAGAAAGATGAGGCAGTCTGCTTCCATAAAGCCTGGGAAACCCTATGGGGCTGTTCTACTTTGTCCTAGAGGGTCTTATGAGTTGGAATTACCTCAAAGGCAGTGGGATTTTTGTTTTTTATTTCTCAAATCTAGTATTTCAAAGGAGCTCTGGTGGCATAGTGCCTAAGGCATCTGACTGCTAGCCAGAAAACTGGCGGCTCAAACCCACCAGCCACTCCTCAGAAGAGAGACTGAATAATCTACTTCCATAGAGATACCACCTCGGAAACCCAAGGAGGGGGTCGGAACCAAGAGTGCGTCTTTACCTCACAGCTCAAATCAACATGTGCCGGGAGAGTACCCACCAGCTCCCTCATCTGGGTCCAGGTCTTTCCCATATGGTACAACACAAATGGCCCTTTGGGACCACATATTCGGTAGCTGGAAACTGGGCAGCCACCAGACCATTGCTGTGATCATGGGTCGAGTCTTACCAGCCCTTGCCAAGCTGGAGAATCATCAACAAAGACGTCCATCATTTCTAAACAGCCCAGAAGGCAACATCGTTACTTCATCACTCACACACCTGGCAGAGAGACTTCCAGTCCCACAGTGGATCTAGAGTGACACATTAGGAAGCAGAAGCATTATTACCAAAGCTTGCACTTCCAAGTGACAATAGGCAAATTGCTTCCACCTGATCTATTACCTAAAGTCACACTTTAAACCAAAAGCTAAGTTGTTTTGAAAGCCCTGCAGGCAGAGAAGCTATCTCTCACAATTAAATGTTGACATAATTCTGGAGGAACCACAGGCCTGCTTTCACTCAAGGCTTCCTCCCAGGCATGCAAAGCTGATGGATCCCCCAGTGAAGCACCCTCTGAACCCCTTCAGCTCACAGCAATGGCCTTTGGGTTGGGGCTTGGGATGAGAGGTTCAAGTATCATGAAAACCATTCAGATGCAAATGGAAGTATCTGTGGTCATTTATGAAAGTCTGTGAAGTACCTGCTGCAAGCCAACCCTGGGCCAGGATCCAGGGAATGAGAGGAGAGAGGAATGGTGGCTGCCATAGAGTACACCGGAAGTAGGCAGAGAGAGAGGAAGGAAGATGCATCTTCACCAGGCAACGTGAAAAATGCTGTAACCAGTATGCAAGCAAGAGCTGTATGGGCAGCAAGGACAGAATGTGGAGCCATGGACAATTGACGAGGTTTGGAGGAGAGGGTGCCCCATTCATCCTGATGGATGGATGGGACTTTACCAGGCAAAGAAAGAAGAAAAGGGAAAAGTCAGATGTTTAACAAGTATGCATTGAGCATCTTCTATGTGCCAAGGACAACCAAAGTTGAGGATGCAGGAGTGGACACGAGAAGACCAATCCTTGCCTTCATAGCAATTAGGAGAACCAACAGAGATAGAGTAATGAAGAGATGTGACAGTTACAAGAGGCTGAGACTTGTCATGGCTGCCACTCTGAGCATCAGACAAGTTCCAGTTCTCCTAGAATCTCACAAGAATATGCTTCTCTGAGAATGCCCTTGGAATTGCTTACAACCCAGTTACGTACTCTCAAGCCTTGGTTTCCTCTCTGGAAAGGGGGGATTAAACATTACGTCAACATTTAGTTGCCAATATGAATAGTACTCTACTACTCATGGGCCTGCTACCCCCTGCCTGACACTGTGCTGAGCCAGCAGCAAGCATTTCTCATGGAATGAGATCCATTTGTGGGAATGGAAACTGAGGTTGAAAGAGGCTAAGTGACATGGGCAGGGCGGTGCCATCCTCCCTGCGCCACCCAGTCACCAGACTTCCAGGCAGATTAAAGGAGATGATGCCTGAGGAGGACCCTGCAGAGGGCCTGGTCTGTTGGAAGAAATCAGCAGAAGATAGATGCTGTGATCACTCCCCGAGCAGCCCCGAACTTGGGAATGGGAACTTCTTCCCATCAGAGAGATCACTTTACACTTGCCTTTCTTGGGAGCATGACACCGTCTCCTTTTACCCTATTTTTGTTTTCTTCCCACTGTAACTAATTTATTGTTGTTGTGGGTAGGTGCCATTCAGCTGGTCTCCAACTCATGGTGAATCTATGACAAAAGAATGAGACACTGCCCAATCCTGTGCAGCGACCACAACTGGTTGTAGATCAGACCACTGTGATCTGTAGAGTTGTCATTGGCTGGTCTTCGGAAGTAGAATGCCAGCCCCTTCTTCCCAGACCACCTTAGTCCATCTAGTCATGAGATGCAGCCAGGAATTGAATTGACCAGGAATTGAACCTGGTCTTCCTCATGGAAGGTGAGAATTCTACCATTGAATCACCATCACCATCACCATCACCATCACGACTAATTTGTAGTTGGGACTTATTCACCTAACCAACAGGTTCTCCACCAAGATACCCTCGCAACCAATGACACTATACCGCATTCACAAACCAGTTCCTCAAAAACCGTTCCCTGACACAGCCTAACACTGAATATCTTCAAGTGTGTAGACACGTATGTAACTTGAAAACATCACTTGCAACCTTGCCTCCCAGCCCTTACTCAAGTGCCTCCCTCCCACCAAGACCTCTCTAGGTCGTCTTTTCTGCTTAAGGAAGAAGCAACCCAACTTCTAAACACTTCCTGACCCCTCTCTGAGCTCCAAACAGAACTTTACTCATTCTCTCTGTATTTTCTTCATTGGGTTCATGTCATCACTCTTAACACAAGTTTGACACAAAACACATTTAACAATGTGACCAAACAATCAGAACAATACACCTAAATCTCCAATAAGGCCAAGACACCCAAGCCACCTACCAGTCATCCCACCACAAAAAGTACCAACAGGTTTTCTTTCCCTCTTTTTTCTTGTGGTTTTGCATTCTTAATTTGAGATC
This sequence comes from Orycteropus afer afer, assembly GCF_000298275.1. Classification (NCBI taxonomy): domain Eukaryota; kingdom Metazoa; phylum Chordata; class Mammalia; order Tubulidentata; family Orycteropodidae; genus Orycteropus; species Orycteropus afer. Next base: position 7,050,189 of record NW_006921644.1, on the reverse strand, counting down.
TGGTACTTTATTCATCTTCATCATCAGTAAATAACAGTTGAATGAATGAATGAGTGATTGAACAATGAATTGAATAAATGAACGGATGATAGGCCAGAAGGAGAAAACTGGAATGAGAGAATGGAAGGGGGACAGCAGGAGGCTAAGTGTGGAAAGATTTCAGAAAATTGGAGACCCTATCAGAAACAACCAACCTGAGAAAATAGGGTTCTGAGAAAAACTATGATTTGAACAAGATTACCTCCTTAGAGCCTTCAAACCAATCCTTTTGTGCACTTCCTTCTCTCCTCTCCCCAAACACAACTTGCTTAAATGGTTTCCTTTGTTATTCTCTCGGATTCTCTCAATACAATCTCTGTTACACAACAAGAGCCTCCGAAGAAGAGAGATGACTCTGCGCGCAGAGCCACCATTGGGGCTGAATGCACCAGCCACACAGGCGGCAAGGTAAGAAGCGAGCTGCAGAGAGGGAGAAGGACGGTGGAGGACTGTCCTCGATGGCTAACTGTCTACATCGCCCCTGCCTGACCCACTGGATTTGGAGCAAAGAGAAGGCTGAACATACAGTCAGGCCTTGTCTTATTGTGCTCTGCATAATCACACTCCACAGCTAGCATGTTTTTTATAGATTGAAGGTTTGTGGCAACTCCACATCAATCAACCCTATCAGCACCATTTTGCCAACAGTATGTATTCACTTTGTGTCTCTGTGTCACATTTTAGTCATTTTCACAGTATTTCAAACTTTTTCATCCTAGACTTAATAAACTACCTCGTGCCATCGAGTCATTTCCAACTCATAGCAACCCACTGGGTTTCCAAGGCTGTAAATCTTTACAGAAGTAGACTACCTCATCTGCCTGTGAGGAAGCTGGTGGATTTGAACTGCCAACCTTCTGGTTAGCACCCAAATGCCTTTACTGTGCCATCAGAGCTCCTTTAATAGACTACAAACCAAAAAAAAGACCAAAGTCACTGCCATCGAGTCAATTCCGACTCATAGCGACCCTGAGGTGGTAAATCTTTATGGGAGTAGATTGACCAGTCTTCCTTCCAAGGAGTGGCTGGTGAATTTGAATCACTAGTCTTCTGGTTAGCAGTCAGATGCCATAGGCAATATGCCACCAGAGCTCCTTTTTAATAGACTACACCATAGTGTAAATATAGCTTATATCTGCATTGGGAAGCAAAAAAAAAAAAAAAAAATCCATGTGACTCACTTTATTGCAATATTCACTTTATTGTGAAGGTCTGGAACTGAACCCACAACATCTCTGATTTCGCCTATATTTTATCACGTCTGTGTCTGCCATTGTGTGTGTACATCTGTGTATGCAAGAGCATGTATGTGTGCACATGCTCACACACACACACACAGCTAACAAATTTGATTTTGTGGTTCTATTAATGAGGACTTTGACACCCTTCCACTGGTTGTGAGCATCCCCTTAAAATACCTGATTGCTCTCACAAAATGTCATTTCAATTACAGAAACCCAATAATGAACCCCAAACACACCTTCCCGTGCGCTCACGGCTCGTGAAGAGCCCACTGACTGTGACAAGCACTGGCTGAGGTTTGGGGCTCTTTGTATTATTAATAAAAGGATGCAAATGCAGTGAGGAGGCTTTGAGAGAAATGATTATCGAGTCTACCCCACAAAGGTCTGTCGGAAGCATTTTGCCATCTCATCACCACCTGCAAAGGGAGAGCTGCTCAGAAATCTAAATACATTAATGGATAAATCACAACTAAGGATATCGATTGGGCAGCCCTGAACAGGCACTGGCGCACTGCCTCCCTTGTGCTGAAGCCTGGCCTGTGTCAGATGGGGCTTAGCACTGGGGAAAGCCCAGCCACTCGGAGGGGCCCCAAGCTATTCTCACATGAAACGTCCTCAGAACGTTCCAGAAACTGGGAAGCTGGTTAGAACAGCTAATTAGACAACTGACTTCTTTAATGGGGCAGCAAATACTTAGGGTCCCAAAGTACAGGTCCCAGGAGGGATTGAAAACAGTCAATCTCATGTTGTCATTCACTCAGCAACCATTTCTTGTGTACACGACAGTGATTATGAATGCATGTCCTTTCCTATTGGGGAACGAGAGCCAAAGGAGACGTGTGAAAGGCAAAACTGATGTCTTACAGGCCTGGGGCAGAGGGAGATAGAACAGGGTTTCATAGAAGGCTAAACACGAAAGACCATTGTGGTCAATGTGGAGGAGATTTCAGCCCCTAACCCTATGCTGTAGACCACAAGGCGGGCACGGGTAATCCTGTAATCCTGAGCTGCTGTCCCTGAAGCTTTGAAGCCACCAGAAATTTAGGGACAAACTGCTAGACCTAAAGGGCATCCGAGAGATCATCTACTTCAGCAATTTTTTATAATCTCCTGGAGATATAGACATTCATATACATATTTGTATATGTCTGAGAGAAATCTTCCATGGAACTTCAATATATGAAAAGGATGAAAGAGGAGCGGTCCTGCCGGAATGGAGGATAGGGTGCCAGAGACACCCCCAGAGACACCCCCCACCATCTTGATCCCTGAGGTGGAGCCACAGAATCAAGAGCTCCATGGACCACAAAGTAAAAACTGTTCATCAAGGTCAAGCCCATTTTTCAGATGGTCAAACTGAGACCTGGAGAATCAGTGACGTGCCCATGTCACAACACGAAATTAGGGATACAATCTGGCATTAGAATGGATGTCTGTTCCTCCCATCAGAGCATGTTGGGTCTGCTTAGAGGAGTTTTAGAAGGGGTGAGGGGTACAGCTCAGTTTTGGACGCCTTGAGTTTAGGTGACGGTTGAACATCCACATGATATCTAGGAAGAAGCTGCATCTTCAGGTCTGTGGGTCAGCACAGAAGAGTAACACATTCGTGGAGTTAGCAGATGCCCTTATGGAGAGGACAAATGATATTCAAAGACAAGGCAGAAAGCCCCTACTTAGGAGGCAGGAAGAAGAGCCAGGGAAGAAATGTTTGTTGAAGTTGGAGGAAAACAAGAACAGAAGAAAACATCTCAATCTTGTGTTTGAGATGGAGTGAGATAGTAACTTTCAGTGATGCCAAAACAATATGTCTGCTAGGGAAACTGAGAGACATCCTGAATGATGCGATGGTTAACATGCTCAGTTGCTAACCAAAAGGCTGATGGTTCAACTCCATTCAAAGGTTCCTTGGAATAAAGATGTGGCGATCTACTGCTGAAAACTCAGCCCCTGAAAACTCTACGGAGCACAGTTCCACTCTGACACGTGTGCAGTCGCCAGGAGTCAGGGTCAATGGGGGAGATTGAACTAGACATGCCAACCCCGAGTTCCTTCTAGAGTCCCTCCCTTCTCCACCCTTGCCCCTTCCTCCTGCTCTTTGTCATCTTCTCCTGCAGCCCCCACAGCCCAGGAAAGAGAAAACACTGATGTGCAGAAGCTAGCATGAGCTAGTCCACTGCAGTCAATGTTAGAATTTTCAGGAATTTTGTGAACTGGTTGCTAAAAACCTAAATCTTACTAAGCATTAAAACATATGTAGTTAAAATAAAATAAATGTTTTTTTTTTCTTTTTCAAATAAATGCTCTTAAAAGCAAAGAAAACAAATACTCAAAATGTATCTCTTCCCAGTTATTTGACATTTTATTAGTACCTGGGTTCTTTAGGTTATTCATGTCTTTCGTGTCTCTATGGTAGAAGTTTCCATACTGAAGCATGACTGCACACCTCTTCCCAACACCACATTCAGTGACATCTCATTAGAAGCTTGAAATCACAGTGCACCAAGGAGGATATTCAAGCGGCCAACAAACATATGAAGAAATGCTCACGATCATTAGCTATTAGAGAGATGCAAATCAAAACAACAATAAGGTACCATCTTGCTCCAGCATTAGTAGCAAAGTTCAACAAGACAGAAAATAACAAATGCTGGCGAGGTTGTGGAGAGATTGGGACTCTCATACACTGCTGG
>NW_006921644.1:7018942-7044986 GCF_000298275.1 Orycteropus afer afer | reverse complement strand
ACTATGGCCCCTAGCTGCCCTTCAGGTCTGGAACTGAACCTACACCTGTGGTTTCCAGCCAAACAGAAGACAGGAATATGAGTTGAACATTTACCCGAGGTAGATACACCCCTTGGAGAGAATAATCATGAGAGAAAGAAGGGCTGCTTATGCACAAGGAGACAGCTCAGGGGGCAGGAGTGTATGGAGGGATGGACACCTGGAAGAGGTAACTACGGGGAGGAAGTGGGAGGGGAGCTGTTGCATTGTGGTAAATTGTGGTCAATGACATGAGACAAAGTATATGTGAACTGCTATATGGAAAGTGAATTTGTTCTGTAAATCTTCACCCAAATCACAATAAAAAAAATCCTGCAATGGCTTTCAAAAAAATAAAAAAAGAAGCTTGAAATCAGCCATAATGGGCATATTTACACCACGCCAACAGGAAAATGCTGCCAGTCAGAGCTCGCCCACCAGTGAGGAGAGACGCCCAGTCTCCAGACCCAGTATGCTGCCTGCGGCTTCTGCCCCTTCGAAAGGCCTACTTGAACTTCCCATCTTTGTGTTCTCTCAGTCATTCCCAACAATTCCCTTAAACTCATTTGAGGAAACGTTGGTTACTTTTGACGAAATCGCCAGAGATTGAGAAGTGGACACTTTCTGAGGGAAACTCCACATGTGTTGGAGTTGGGGCTCGCATCACTTTGCGCTCGCATCAGATGGATGGGTGTAAGCGTCTATTCAAAACGAAGCTGTGGGCAAAATCGTTTAGGAAATGAAGGAGTGCAGAGCAGATTGTTCCAGACACATGGAGTGGTGGGTGAGAGAGAGGGAAGGGGAAGGGGAAGGGGTCAGAACAAGGCAGCACCCAGGCACGAATGGAGAAAGACCTCCTTCCTCCAACGGCTCTCGATCCTTCGTGGCCAGGATCTCGGAGCGGAAGTGGACAGTCCGGGGAAATCCACTCTTAGCTCCGTAGGATGCAGTTATTCTTCTCTTCATGGTTCTCACCCCTCAGGCCACCCCATTTACATAATGAGAAGAGAACGGGGGGTGGGGGAGTCTTGATCCTCAGGGGCCTGCCTTGTTGGCTTAGACTGTAAATAACACACTTGTTCCCCTTGCTGCTGCTTGGGGGAAATGCGACAAATTTCTGTCATCATCTTGTTTTCACCAAATTGGGCAGCAGATTTTTTAGAGGAACATTCAGATGGTTAGACGCGGTCATTATTCGGAGGCTTTAGACAGTCTGTTTCTGGGGTACAGCCACCGCCAACAAGCCCATGTGTGGAGAGCAGTGCTGGGCCACGTGGGGCTGCTCTCCTGTGAACTTAGCCTGGACAGGGGGTTCCCATAGTCATGGCAGGTGGACCTGCATGCTGATGCACCGGAAATGCTACAACCAGGACCCAGTGCAATATGAAGGTACAGGGCCCCTCACTCACCAAGCAAGAGAAAGCCTCTTTCCTTTCTGCCCATGGTCTCTCTCACCCTGCCATGCAGCGTCTACTTGCTATTTTGTGTCACGCTTCCTCGGGCATGGGGATATTTTGGGGTTAGTACAGACCCTCAGAGGTGCCTGGAGCCCTGCCCTCTGACCTGCGTGCTGGGCACCCCGGCTGGGGGGTGCAGCGGGGAAGCTGTGGCTGTGCAGGAGTCTGGGAGCAGGTGGCCAAGAACGTGTCCCAGGAGGGGAGGTGGGACTGTGTGGGAGCCAAGGGTCCAAGCCCAGTGCATGCTTCATTGCGCCGCTGGCCTTCACTCACACACCAAGAAAGAGACGAATAGGAACTCCAGGATGGCGACTGCAGTGTTCACCCCCAAACACAGCCCCTCGAGCAGGGCCCCCCGAGCATTGCCCCCCACCCTGCCTTGAGCAGGGCCCTTTGTGAATATACAGGTTGCACACCCACGTAGCCATCCCTGACTGTCCTCTAAGCATTTTCTCGTCTGTCATGGTGACACCAGCTGGCTCGCCTGCTTTCGCTGTAACCACAGTGCTGAGTCATGTCCGTGACTGAGTAGTGAGTCGGACGGTGCTCAGCAGACAGAAGAACTGGGGAAGCCCAGCTGAGTTGGCTGGTGAGAAGACAAGCACCACAGCTTCTGCAAACCACTGAGGACTGGCCTTCATTCATTTCACCCACTAGGTTTGAAGCTGACGGGCCTACGTGAAGAATTTTGTTAAGGCACTTGTTTTAAATGACCAATCCCAGCATTAACAGCGCTCACTAAATATTTGCCAAAAGAACGCACTCAACTATGACAGAAAATTGGAAATCAAAGTTGTTGCCTGTGCCCGTGGGGAAAGGAGACGTCTGAAGCCAATCTCCTGCAATCTTCAGTGTTAACAAGCTCCAGATGGATCTGCAGAATTTCTCCTTACAGGTTATGTTCAATTCCACTCATCTGGCAGCATCCTTTCGGATATTTTTGCCACTCTTATTATTAACAAACCCAGCAGTGCTCCCAAGGAAGGCGCTCCTTCTCTAAGGCTTGCCTCTTAGAGACTGTGAGCAGGATATGGCTCCGCACTCAGGGGACCCCGGGCCCCTCTTCAGCAGTGTGGTGGAGCACTCCTCTAGTCACCCTCGACCTTGAAGGAGGTGAGCAAGGGGGGCAGGGGGACTGGGCTCTCATGTGTGTGGTCACGAGCAGACCGAACAGTAAGCCACAAGAGAAGATGGACGCCAGCAAGACGCACACTCAGGCCCAGCCTGAATAGCAGCTAGAAAACCAGACAGCCTTCCAGACTGTTCTGGAAACTTCCGCTCACTTAGATCAGGACCCAGCTTGTTTCCTTGCCTGGCATCAAAGATATTCTCATTTCTGGCCACAGATAGCCCACCATCTGCTTCCTAAGTTCTGTTTACTCCCCTCTGCAAAGCATCATGGCCTTTAGGGTTAACCTCCATTCATTCAATTCAACCACTGTCCTCCAGGACCCAAGCAACAGTGCTTAGAATCAGAGCCTCCTTCTGGCACAGCACCTCCATGGGCTGTTGGTTGTAAAGGGTCACTGAGGAATCTTCATCCAGCCTCCGGCCCGACTGAGGAACTCGCACTCCATATTTCTGAAGAGAAGCCTCCCAGCCTTTAGCTCCGTATTTCTGGGGACAGAGAGCTCTTACCTCAGCGTCCATTCACCCTGTCAGTCACTCAAAAGCTGGCTGTGTGTTGAGTGCTAGTGAAAACAAAGGAAGAGAGAGAGGGAAGAAAGGAGGGAGAGAAAGGTGCTCTGGGAGGTTTGCAAACGGCAAAAGTGGGGCAAGGGCCCAGCTTCCACGAGGCCTGCGGCAGTGCTGCCTGTCCTCACCGCACTGCGTCCCTTGCTCTGGCCCTGGTATCAAGCCTCTTTTCTTTAGACTGAAACGCCGTCTGTCTTTAGACAAGTCCTCATATATGGCATTTCCAGGCTACATAAGTCAAGCCTCTTTGGACTGAAATGTGAACTTAGACAAATAGAGAACATGAGAAAACAGAGAAAGCATCAGGCACACGTAACTGGAAGTCTGGGATGTGCACTCAGGGAACGGCTAGACCCAGGGATGGGAATAACACCACCAGGTTGCAGTCGCTGGCTTTCTCCCCTTCCCCTCGCCAACCCTTCCTTCTCCTTTCATCTCTCCCCTCTTGTCTCTGTCGGGTTTCTTATCTAACTCTGCATCAACATGTGAGGAGAGTTGGCCTCTGGGGCTCCAGGCTTACCCAGGCTGTATAACTCATTATTTCTGAAAAATGAGTGGCCTCACTTCTCAACATCCAAGCTTTTCCGGTTGCCGTTGAGCGGCTCCAGCTCACGGAGGTCCTATGTGTGTCAGAGTAGAAACGGCCTCCACAAAGTTTTCAATTCCCTGGAAGTGGGCTTCCAAGCCTTTCCTCGGGCACTCCGGGGTGGACAGGAACCCCCAATCTTTCAGTTAGCAGCCACGTGTATTAACCATTGCACCACCTGTATCCCAACGTTGTTGTTGTTTGCCATCGAGTTGGCCCCGACTCATAGCGACCCCTCCTTGGGTTTCCGAGGCAGTATCACTACGGAAGTAGGATTGCCCAACCTTCCTTCCGAGGAGTGGCTGGTGGGTTTGAACCGCCAGCCTTTTGGTGAGCAGTCAAGTGCCTTAGGCACTATGCTACCAGAGCTCCTAGTTCCCCCCAAAGAACCTGAAAGGGCCTTGCATAGGTCATAAACGGGTCTCTAGACCAATCAGTGAATAGAGACAAATGGAGACCCGATTGACTGGTTTGGTGCAAGTACCTGTTGGGGTGACAGAGACACATGTTGAAAATGCAAGTAGAATTGCTTGAAACAGGTCTGTGGCTGGAAGGAGAAGGTGTTGGGCAAACGAAAACGGAGCAGACACCTGACATTCATGTCTTCCACCTCATTGGCCTGTACACTAAGGCATGTAAACCCAAAAGAACCCAAACCACTGGATCAAGTTGATTCTTACTCATAGCAACCCTATAGGACAGAGCAGAACTGCCCTGTAGGGTTTCCAAGGCTATGAATCTTTATGGAAGCAAGCTGCCTCATCTTTTCTCCCACAGAGTGGCTGGTGGGTTGGAACCACTGCCCTTTTGGTTAGCAGCAGAACGCCTTACTACTGTGCCACCAGAACTCCTTACTGAAGCATGTTCTGCTGTGCTTGATCAGAGCATAATGGAGAATTAGAGCAGCTACTAAGGCACATCCAACCAAAAACCAAGTTCTCTGCCATTAAATCTATTCTGGCTCATTCAACCCCCATTGGGTTTCCAAGGCTGTATATATTTACAGAAGCAGACTGCCCATCTTTCTTCCATGCAAGCAGCCAGTGGGTTCGAACCCACTGATAACCTTTTGGTTATCAGCCAAATGCCTTAACCAGAGCTCCTTACTAAGGCACATGGATATCCCTAATTATGCTCTGCTCAGTGACAAGCACAGAGGAACCAATATGCATGCCTCACTTGATACACAATGCACAATTATGAACAGAGTTGAAGCAGTTGCTTTTTTTTCGGGGGGTGGGGGTGGGGAGTAGCTGCATCACATGGCTGACTCATACTGAAGCTGCAGTCCAAGCAAAAAGCCCAGATCACTGTCACATGGACTCAAAGTTGACCTCAGAGAGGCATTCTTTCTCCATGGATGGCACCGCCAGATTACTCAATGTCCATTTTGACTGTCAAATCACACACACAGTTAAAGGCACCAGTGACCAGCTTGTCCTGGAAGTCAGAGCAAAAACTTATGCTAAGCCAACCACACTGCGTCGTAAATCACCTGCCATGTGCAATCCCCGCTGAAGAGCATGAGTTAGGCTGCAGTAATGAGGCTAATTTCCTGTGGGGCTTGTGGACCCCGTCTCCTTTCTTGGTAGCTGTACATCACACCACAGAGAACCATCAAGGGCTTTGGGAGAGCCGCAGTAATACTGCAAAGCTGCTGAGTCATATATCACAGACCAGCTGCTCTGTCAGGTGGGGACTTAACGGGGTGCAAAGAACGCAGTCAGAATTTCTGGACCCACAGAGGACACATCAAATGGATTTTTTCTGCATCTGGGAAATACAGGGAAAGTCAAATGGAACCAACTTCTATAACTTGAGTCCAAACTTAAAATTTCTGGCTATTAACAACTTTCTAAAGATGTGCCTTGTTTTTTTAAACACAGAGTTGCTTGGATATTGACATATGGCCTCTTTATTGTTAAGCATAGCCATTTACTGTATTTTCACATATAATGTGCCCACAGAAATGTGTACAAGCATATAATGCACATAGGACCCATAGGAAACAAATATGCCAGGGGGTTGAGCAGTTTGCAAAACCTGTATAACGTGTGTTATTTATACAAAATACGGTAGCCAATTTTTGGGAAAACCCAAATGGAGAAGACAGTAGCAATGTTGCCTTTGGAGTATTAATACTATGGTATTCCTAAATCCTGAGAGTTAGTATAACTTACAACATTTGCATTGTTCAGGGAAAAAGAAAAGAATCTTTGGGGACACTAATTTGTGAATAAATTCAAAACCTAAAAGCTTTATTTTATTAAACAAGTTATGCAGGTCTAAAAAAAAAAAAAAAAAAACCTCACTGCCATCAACTCGATTCGACTCATGGTGACCCCTCCTTGGGTTTCCAGGGCAGTATCTCTATGGAAATAGATTGGCCAACTTCCTTCTAAGGAGGGGCTGGTGGGTTTGAACCGCCAGCTTTCTAGTTAGCAGTCAGATGCCTTAGGTACTATGCCACCACATTAAAGCAGTGGTTATCAGGGCCAACATTCTTTACTATTTAGGTTAAACAATTGTTTGATTTAAGACTTCAGGGTTTCATTTTGGTTTAAGATTTAAATATTATTTCAGGGGGATTGTTTTAGGGGTTCAAGGAGTCATCTAACCTCCATGGTTCCAGAAAGTCTGGAGTCCGCGCAAATTTTAAATCCTGTCCTACATTTTCCCCCTTTTGATTAGGGAGCTCTGGTAGCATACTGGCTAAGACACTTGCCTGCTAACCAGACGGCTGGCGGTTCAAACCCACCAGCCACTCCTCGGAAGGAAGGTTGGGCAATCCTACTTCCGTAGTGATACTGCCTCGGAAACCCAAGGAGGGGTCGTTATGAGTCAGGGCCGACTCGATGGCACATAACAACAACAACAACAACATAGAATCTTTGATCAAAATGTTCAGTTATTGTAGCTGGGCACTCTCTAGTTCTTCTGCTCTCATGGTAGAGGAAGCAGTTGTTCATAGAGACAATTAGGCACATATTCTGTTTCCTCCACCTACTTTTTAAAGATCTATCTACATGGGATCAAATTAACAACAACTTGAACGATTAGATAGAAAACTTAGGGGGCAGTGAGTTTATGTTAATGGGGAAAGAACAATTCAGAAAAGGAGGGTGCGAACAGTTGCACAACTTGAAGACTGTAATCAGTCACTGAAATATACACGTTCTATGTTCTGCTGTGTATATTCTCAACAACGGCAAAAATAAAAACAAAACAATTTTCAGCTTTGGTTTTCAAACGTTAGGCATGAGAATGAACTACATACATACAGGCTGTCAAATAGTAGAGCTGCTGCTGGTTTCTGATTCAGTAGGTCTGGGCTAAGGCTCAAAACTTGCATCTGATGAGCTCCCAAGTGATGCTGATGTTGCTGGTTCCAGGACCACACTGTGAGAACCACTGCACTGGAACAAAAAGGAGTCTCCCAGTATATGAAAGAATCTAACCCTTTCCTTAATACGTAAAGGGTATATAGGAAGAACCCAAGCACTCCTGGACTCCAAAGTGCCTACAAATCACCTGGGATACTGTGAAACGCAGAGTCCAAGTCCATCGATTTGGGGGTGAGCTTGAGACCCTGCCTTCCTCGGCAGCTGAGGCTGAGACTGCTGCTCCTCTCTGGACCCCAGTTTGCTCTCCACAATATAAGAGTGGACTTCTGGGGGCTGAGCAATTATGAGCGGGACAGCAGCATTTCATTCTGATTAAATAGTTCAACTAGCAGCACCATGCCTGGTGGAGAGAGCTTATGTTCCTCTTTTTCTTTCTAAAGAGCAATTCTATTCCATGGGAAAGTGCCTCACATGGAGAACTAAGACAATGAACGTTCAATTCAGCATCTACTGAGTGTCTACCACAGTGCTCAAGTCTCAGTGGCAAAGGTACAAAAATGAATGAGATAGGGCCACTTGAATCACAACACCTGGTCCCTAATAATTGTTGTAAAATCACAGAAAGTTAGATTGTTGTAAGCACAACAATAATTTTTTAAAAAGTCTGTACCACACTAAGACAAGACCTCACAAAATAATTAAGAATTAAGGATAGTTCTGATTATTGTGCTAGTCTTTTTTTTTTTTTTTTTAACTGTGACTTGGGGAAAAGTTTACAGAGCAAATTGTATTTCCATTCAACGATTCATACACATTTTGTTTTGTGATATTGATTGCGATACCAAAACTGTAACAGCACTCTGCCCACTTTCTGGGTTCCCCATTTCCATTCATCCTTCTGTCCTCTCCCTCCCTGCCTTCTGAGTCCCTCCCAGGGCACACACTGCCCTTTTGATCGTGTGTGGTGGGTGGTTCTAAGGAGTGCACACCTCCTTGGTGTTATTGTTCCCCTTATAGGCCTTTCCATTGTTTCCTACCTCTCAGTGTTAATGCTTACTTTATAGGCTTGTCTATCATTTGCCTGAAAGTTGACCCACAGGGGTGAACTCAGTTTCAGGCTTGAAGGATGTCTCAGGGCCATAGTCTTGGAGGTTCCACCAGTCTCTGTCAGACCAGTAAGCCAGGTCCTTTTTATCATTTTGAATTTTGTTCCACATTTTTCCCCCTACTCTACGAGGACCTCCTACTGTGATCCCTTCCAGAGCAGTCAGCAGTGGTGGCTGGGCACCATCTAGTTCTTCTGGTTTCACAGACATGGAGGCTGCATTCGATTGGGTTCATCTTGCAATTTCTGTGTAAGTTGGAAAGTTTTTATAAGTAATTTTTTAAAGTACTTCTGAAATTTTTCCCGGTTTTGAGAAAATGAGATTTTATACATATGTATGTGTGAGTAGCCACTTACTGGAGGAAAGGAGAGGTGAGGTAATTTCTTCCAGTACGCCTCTTGGCATTTTAAATGAAAATCTATTATCTGACAGCACAACTTCACTCACAGATGAATTTCACAACTAATTACAAAGAGAAGAATATGTCATTTTTTCCCTCCTAGAGTAATAATACCTTGTTTTGAAAATGGCAAAAAAATCTTAGATTAATTCCTAGGTTCTCATTTTAGGCAGCTGGCCTGGAAAGACTCCTAAATTCATGGGTCTATCTCCCTTTCAGTAAGGGGACAATTTCTGCTTTTATTGATGAAAACCCTCCAGATTTATTTCCAAAAATCGGCCAATGAAACCCCGTGAATAACAACAGAATACTGTCGAACACAGTACATGCCCAAGATGGGCCCCTGGGTTGGAACCAAACCAAAACCAAATTCACTGCTACAAGTCAGTCCTGACTCATAGTGACCCCTCCTTGGGTTTCTGAGGTGGTATCTCTACGGAAAGATACTGCCCAATCTTCCTTCCGAGGAGTGGCTGGTGGGTTTGAACCACCAGCCTTCTGGTTAGCAGTCAAATGCCTCAGGCACTATGTCACCAGAGTTGGAAGGCACTCAAGACACACAGTGGCTGCAACCATGGACGTGAGCACACCAACGTCTGTGAAGATGGCGCCTGACCAGGCGAGGTTTCATTGTACTGTACACAGGTTGCCATGAGTCACAGCCAATTTAACAGCAAGTCACAAGAACCATTAAGGCAGGAACGGTGTGGAAGGGAAAGTTTTTTGTTTTTTTTTTTTAAATATATATTCAAGAGCAGGAGAGGTGGTGAACTGGATAAAGAAGGAAGTGACGTTCCGGAAGCCAGCCCAGAGATTTACAACTGACTAAAGAGAGGTTTCATGCAGAGACAGATCAGCTGGACCAGGGAGCTTCCAAACTCCTGCCCTACACTCAGAAAATCATGGGGAGTCAGAGGATACAACCCCAGGCCTCAGCTACCACTCCCCCCAGAGAGGTGTACATTTGGGTTCATCCCCCACGAAGTGCAGGACATTCAACTCGAGAAAAATGACTACACGGGCGAGAAAACTGGAGCCCACGATAGACACCATTTCTCAGTTGACTGTACTTACCCATGTACCCATCATCCTTCTCCTTGGCTTCTTAGGATCGCTCCAAACTCACATTTGCTTCTCTTGTTGAGGCTGGCAATCTTGAAATGGACTGGGAGAGCCCCGTCCCCTCCCTGCTCACCGAGCTGGGGTGGAACACCGGACCTGAGCATCACTGGGAGGTGAGCCAGACTCAAAATGCCATGAGCAGAAGGCTTTTTCCTTTTTTTCTTGAACATTCCATCGTGGTTTGGGTAAAAGTTACTGAGCAAATTAGATTTCCACCAAAAATGTATACACATTCTGTTTCATGAGATTGGTCACGGTCCCCTCGCTGTAACAGCACTCTTCCCACCTCTCCCCTGGGGTCCCTGTCTCCATCAGCCCTTTGTTCCTGCCCGGTCCTGCCTTCTGGGCTTCGTTCTCGGACAAATGCTGCCCTGTTGGTCTCCCAGCTGCTTGTGCTGGGGAACACGTTCCTACCTGGTGGTATTGTTCCCTTTATAGGCCTGTCAATTATTTGGCTGAAAGTTGATCCCTGGGGGTGGGTTCAGTTTCAGGCCTGAAGGGTTTCTGAGGCCCATCGTCTCAGGGTTCCAATAGTTTCTATCAGAACAGTAAGCTTGGTCTTTTTTGTATGAGTTTGGATTTTGGTGGAAGTCATCTTTTATTTCCTCCACAAGAAATAGCTGGAACAAAACTTTGCTCTTTCAAGATGGGCTTCCTCATGTGTCTTGCTCCTTGTTTTCTCCAAAGGCTGGAGCATCACTGAGCATATTGTTGTTGTTAGGTGCTGTTAAGTCGGACCCAACTCATAGCGACCTCTCCTTGGGTTTCTAAAGTGGTATCACTATGGAAGTAGATTGCCCAAGCTTCCTTCCAAGGAGTGGCTGCTGGGTTTGAACCACCAGCCTTCTGGTTAGTGCTGAGCATACAGTAGGTGCCCAATGCATGCTGGATGAGCAAATTAACCAGTCAATGTAATAATTTCACATTTTTCTATTTAAAAAACTAGTTTGTTGTTGTTGTTATGTGCCGTCGAGTCGGCCCCGACTCATAGTGACCCCTCCTTGGGTTTCCGAGGCAGTATCACTACGGAAGTAGGATTGCCCAACCTTCCTTCCAAGGAGTGGCTGGTGGGTTTGAACCGCCAGCCCTCTGGTTAGCAGGGAAGTCTCTTAGCCACTATGCTACCAGTTTAATTATGTCTAAACAGCTTGATATTTATCTGTTAAGTATGTTATGTCTGTATAATAAAAAAAAAAATATTTAAAAAATAAATATATGGCATGATTTGTTGATGTAATATACACAGAGAAGAAACTTTGGGTGAGCAGTGAGGGAGGGGCAATCCTGGCGTCTGTTCCACAAACAGATCTGTGCAGACGTGGGAACAGGATGCTGAGCACGCAGATGTGTCATGGAAATGGTGGAAATGAAATGAAGTCTATTCTTTGTTGACATGAAAACTCCCTCATGTTCTGGCCAGAGCATTTGTTCCCTGTAAATAATGTCTTCAAAATATGTATGAGCACCAGCCTGTGACCACTGAGATGCTTACTGTTGCTCAGAACAGGTTTTGTCCATAAGATGAAGCCTGGAAGAAGCAGCAGGCACTGAGGTCTACGTTTTGAAACCATTCCCCACAGAGCAGTTGGTACAGGCAATGGATACACAGAGTTTATTGCACAACTTGGTGTACACTGTGTATGTTTCAACATTTCTATAATAAAATGTTGGTAATGGTCACTATTATCTCATATCATTTCATGCTTGATGTGTAATTAGTAATTTTATGCACTTAAACATTCCATTATGTCACTTACACTGACTTCGGCATGTGCTGGAAGTGGGCCAATCCATTTGTTTTTAATGGACTCATGGAGGAATTTCTCAGTATATTCTTAAGACTTACGGTTCGCTACTAGCTTTCCTCAGCGCGTGATGGATAGTTTCTATTTTAAAGTATGGCATTTCTTGTGATATAACTTAAATTACTTTTCTGCTGGGTTCATGCATTCCTTGGAGTTACAATTATGCAAAGGGAAATTATACATCATATTCCCACTTTATCTTCCTTTATAGTCCTTGTTGCAGTTACTTTCGCTCAGGTACAATAACAACCAAGAAAACAGAATTTTGCATTTATATTAAGAACAATTCTGTTTGGGAAATTCATTTCAGTTCTTAGTTAATTACAGGAGAAAAATGGAAACCGATCTAAAAATAAACCAGAGTTAAGGCTGGAAAGTAACAGAACTAAAGTGCCTTGCACAATCAATAATTCAGACTTTCACCAGCCCACTTACAAATACAAGTCACTGTGTCATAAGTATACCTTGAGAAGAAATATTTTTAGATCTTCCCATTGCCTATATATGGTCTGTATGCTCATCGTGGGAATTTTAGAAACTGGACAAAAGCACAAAAATAAGTGAAGGTCATCCTGAAAGGCTACTACCCAGAAGTCAATGGTTAATGTTTTGCTTTATTTACTTAAAGTCCACATTTTTGCTCAAATCCCCAATACAATGTACAAAGTGGGGACCAGACAGAATATTCTGTATTCTCCATAACCTAACTTCTCTGTGGAAAACAGACGACAAACATTTCCCCCATTAACGCTTCATCCTAATAACTGCGGGTTTTGTTTAGGCCAATGTTATGTCTGCACCCTGATTTGTTTAACCCACTTCATATGGTTAGAAATATGCATGAGGGGATGTTTCCACCAATACTATATAAATGATGTTATAATATATAACTCTGTATAATTTTTTTTTTCACAACCCTACTTCCACTTGACAAAATATTTGAAATGGGATTTCTGGGTGAGCACCTAAGATGATATTTAAGTCTTTTGAACCGTAATGATAAATATCTCTAAAAGCTAAAATCCACATGGCTGGTTGCAGTTCCAGGTATCCATGGCCTTGCAACAATAGGTTTTGCCTTTTGAGAGATATAATTACCAACTTGATGAGCAAAAATGACATCCTGTCATTTTTCATTAGTTTCTTTATAGTATCTCTGAGTATTCATGAGATCAAACATATCTACATGTGCCCTGGCCATGTTGTTGTTGTTGTTATTTGCCGTGGAGTCAGCCCCAACTCATATTACCTTTTAAAATTCTTGTTTTATAAACTTCCTTCAGTTCAATCCAGCACCCTTCTCTGAAGTCTACTATGTTACAGGCAGAGAGATAAGTGCTGAGGAGAGAAAATGAATGAGAAAGGGACCCATCATCATCAAGGATGTCACAGTCCAACAGAAAAACAGGCATGTGGGTGAATGCATCCCACATATCGTCGCAAGTACTATGTGGATGTATTGCACTGGGCAAATCTGCTGCATAGGACCTCTTTAAAGTGTTAAAAAGCAAAGATGTCACTGGGAAGACTAAGCTGTGCCTGATCAAAGTCATGGTCTTTTTAATCATCTCATATACATGCACAAGCTGGACAATGAATAAGGAAGACTGAAGAAGAATTGAAGTCTTTGAATTACGGTGTTAGCAAAGAATATTGAATATACCGTGCACTGCCAGAAGAATGAACAGATCTGTCTTGCATGAAGAACAGCCCGAATGCTCCTCAGCAGTGAGGATGGTTACACCTTGTTTCTGGTACTTTGGACATATTGTCAGGAGGGACCAGTCGCTGGAGAAGGACGTGATGCTTGGTAAAATAGAGGGTCAGTGAAGGAGAGGATGATCCTCATGGGAAGGGTTGACACAGCGGCTGTAACCACAGGCTCAAACACAGCAACAACCGTGAAGACAGTGCAGGCTGGGCAGCGTTTCGTTCCGCTGCACACGGTGTCGCGATGTCTTGATGGCACAACATGTGGAGAAAATGCTAGGAAACCACAGATAAGGGTGCACACTGCCCTGGGTTCAGTGAAGCCTTCCGAGAGGTTGTGAAGTTTGATCTGGGCTCTGACAGATAAAGAATCCTCCGGGCAGGAAAAAGAAAGGAGCACGGCCCAGAGAGGGGACGGCACGGGCAGAGGCAGAGGCGGCTGCACATAGATCAATGGCGAAAAAACATGCTATTGTGAAGAGCCCATGGTGCCAGCTAAGTGTCTGAGCTCCAGCAGCAGGCAATAAGAGTTCACAGATACGTTTCTGGGCAAAGAAGGCATGTGGCAGGTTTGGGGTCTTAGAAAATGGAAGGAAAGGAAACCTGAAGTCATTTTGGGTGAGTGAGAGAGAACCAGGGCTCAGGCTATTGGGACTAGCCACCTCTAGGTGGTGCACATGGCTTGCACTCTACTAGGAGCTCTGGTGGCACAGTGGGTAAGGCATGTGGCTGCTACTAAAAGGTTGGTGGTTCAAACCCACCAACTGCTCTGTGGGAGGAAGATGAGGTCATCCACTTTTATGAAAATTTACAGTCTTGAAAACCCAGTGAAGGTCGCTACAGGTCAGAATCAACTCGATGGCACTGGGTTGTTTGGTTTGGTTTTGTTTGGTTTGGTTATTATTATTAACCTAAAAGAAGCCCCAGTGGTACAATGGTTAAGCTGTAAGTTTTTAAATGAAAGGTCAGTGGTTCACACCCACCTCGCAACTCTGTAAGAGAAAGACCTGGCAACCTGTTCCTGTAAAGATTGCAGCCTAGGAAACCCCTGGGGGAGTTCTACTCTGTCCTATTGGGTAACTATGAGTCAGAATGGACTCCAGGGCACCTAATGAAAATTATCCTAAACTCAGTCAGCAGCACCACAGAAGAAAGTCCTAGCTATCTGCATCTGTAAAGATTACAGCCATGAAATCCCCATGGGTGTAACACACACGGTCTTCATCAGTCAGAATCCATTCAATGGCAGGTTCGTGGACTGTATGTAGAGCGATTGCTCACTTTAAAGTATAGGCGGGAAGGAAAGAACGAGTCTTTGTGAATAGTAGTTGTGCCAGAACACATTCTTTTCTACAGTGTCCCATCACTCTGGCAGCCAGTCCCATGACTCTGCAGTTCTTACAACTAGAATGTTCCCCCACTGATGTTGGGCTGGGTGCCAGCTACTGCCTAGGCTTCAAGAAGGGCCATGCACTTCTACATGCCAGCCTGGGCACTCTCAATCACCACCAGGAAGAGACAAGCATGGAGCAGGCCTGCATAAAGCCCACAGCCTGGAGCCAAGCCCAGTTGAGCCCAGCCAAGATCAGCAAAACCCTCACCCAACTGACACTTAGGTGAGCCACTGAGTGTTGGTGTGGCTGGTTATTAAAAACAAAGAACCTCGTTGCCGTTGATTCCAACTTATGGCAACCCAATGCGATAACATGGCGGACTGCCCTATGGGATCTTCTTGGCTGCAATCCTCACGGAAGCAGGTGGCCAGGCCTTTCTTCCCACAGAGTCGCTAAGTGCTTTGTCGTTGGTAGTGGTCGCCATGTCTGTTCCAGGTCACGGAGATGCCATGTGTGCAGCGTGGAGCTGCTCTGGAAGGTTCTCCAGGTCTCCAGGCTTTACTTTCACAGTGCCCCTGGGTGGGTTTGAACCACCAACCTTTCAGTTAGTAGTCCAGTGCCTAACTGTTTGGGCCACTCAGTGACAGCAAAGGCTAACTAACAGAGTGGCATAAGCCTTTGCCTTTCATTTCAGATACAGCCCACGGTATTGAAGACCATTTTAGAGAAATCATGTTGGGCTAATATCTAGAAAGTAGTGTAATACAATTTGAAGTCTGTAATGATTAAACAGCCTAGACTTTCCAGTTGTAGAATGTCATCTCGTCAGTTGCAAGTTGCTGATGAATTTCCATCAGTAATGAAAGTATTCACATGTTTTACATAAGAAATCAATCGACCATTGATTCAGTAGGGCTGACAGGCATTACAATGAAATGCTAAGCAGACAGATTGGCTCAGCGCCTGCTGTAAAGAATATTTGTTGCCTCCTCCTGGTCAGTGTTGTTCCTAAGCAGCGACTGTTGGGCCACATGGAGGTTTTTAATCAGGTTGTAATAGGCATCCTCATTCTGTTCATTAAGATAAAGAAAGGTTTGCCAGAGAAATGGTCTATTAGGTTGTAATTTGCTTTCACATGCAAATTAAGGGATAATTAGTTGTGAATATCCGTAGATGGAGAATCTGTGTGTTTGACATATTTTCATCTGTATCCAACACCGAAAGTTCAAGTATCTTTTCAGGGAAAAGAACGGTTCTTTGAAAGCTAGAAGAGATTAAACAATATTCCATCCTGAATATGCATTATTCTGGGAAACACTACAGGTAGAACATATTTGGGTTACAATTCAAAATAAATATTTTTTTCAACTTGTTAAGGTCTTGCAATGGCTGACATAAGTCTTAATGGTGCCACATCTCTGTTTTCTTTTGCAAAATTAAGATGTTGGGTGAAGTCTGGTTGAACCAAGATTTAAACATGTTTAAATAATTAGAGGCAAATCTCTGTGCCTTCCATTAACTTAAAGTGGGTCTTCCCACTTCTTAAATAGGGAGTATAAATAGCCCCAGAGGATTTCTTACCTTCAGAAAATGTTACTTGGGTCTTCTCTCTCTCTCCAAATAGAAACAAACAACTAGAGCATTTTTCATGTAGGAAAACGTCAAAAAGTGTGAGACAGGGTAAGATTCATTCATAAAAAGCCTCTGTACTTGAATTAAAATGGGAATTCTTGGGTGGGATCCTCTCCTCCTTGCAGGGGGAATCTTCCTTTTGAGCTGGGCCATCAATACGGTGAGAATGAAGTATGGGTGATTCCTTTATCTGCAAGTAGGATAGTCAGCTGCCGAAGTCAACCATAAGGGCACATTGTCAGAAAGGAGTATTTTTCCTGGTTTATAAAATTACGCACAGATAAAGGTGTTAAATCACATCTGCCTTGGCAACCAACAAATTACCATTATTGAAAAGAAAGCTACACAATCAGGACTATCCTGAGGAGTGACTGCTGGATGGCTGTGATATCGAAATGGCACCAGTGGACAACCCCTGGGAGTGGGAAAGCACAAAAAGTTGTCTCCAAACTGTGGGATAATAAACACATTACTCCAACTGCTCCTTTGAGCATTTAATTCAGTTCTGCAATAAATGTTGTTGTTGTTGCTGTTGTGTGCCGTCAAGTCAGACTCAATTCATAGTAACCCCTCCTTGAGTTTCTGAGGCAGTTTCACTATGGAAGTAGATTGCCCCATCTTCCTTCTTTCTGCAATAAACGGGTCCACCTAAGTACTCTGGCAGGTCTGTGATGTGCAAGGCACAAGAAATGCAAAAATTAGTAAGCCATAGATAGCCACTGACCTCTGGGGCTCCCGATTCAGCAGGATCAATAAGAGAAGACATGCTCATGAATAATGACAGGTAAGGAAACAGGTGCTAGGTGTGAGATGGGAAATGTCCATGCAGGGAGGGCAGGTGCCTGCAGAAAGAGGTGACAGGGTCTCCAGGAGACACTGCACAGTGGATGGGTTTATATCTGGAGAAAGGGGAGAGTACTCTAGGGAAAAGAAGTGGCACAGCTATTGCCATGGGCTCAGAGACCTGAGAGATGCATTCCTATCACAGCAGGTAGCTTTGTTTAGCTACAACATGGGGAACAGTGGGGTGGTAAACTGGAAAACATGCGGAGACAAGATGGGGCAGGGGTAAAATACCAGGCTAGGGAAAATGTTTTAGAGCAGGATGATGATGTGTTAAAAGCAAGCTAGTTGAACAGAGAATGGATGAGAATGAGAGAGACTGAGGTGGACTCTCTGATTGGGGGTGATTCTATTTTGGGTAGGTTGATCTTGCTCCCATCCCTCACTTTCCTAGAGTTGGGCACCAATGAAAACAAAGAGACTCTGTGCGATGTAACACAAACCAGGGGAGAGGTCAGACTCATTTCCAGCCTAACAAGGTATCCGAGACACAGTGAGGTTCATTTGCATGGTGCACGTGATGAGAGGGAAGGTGGGAGCACCATCTTGATCCTTGGTTTTCAGCCTAGATAACTATGGGAATGACAATAAAGTCACTCAAAACTGTTGTTGTTGTTAGGTACCATTGAATTGGTAACGACTCCTTGCAACTCTGTGGAAAAGAACGAAACTGCGCCCAGCCCCGTGTCATCCTCACAATCGTTAGTGTATTCGAGCCCATTGGTGCAGCCACTGTCTCGATCCATGTTGTTGAAGTTCTTCCTCTTTTTCATTGACCCTCTACTTTACCAAGCATGATGTCCTTCTGGAAATTAGTAAGTCACAAGAGTTTGGCCGCTAATACAATGAATTTGCATGTTAGGGGACATCCAGGTGCCTAGCACTGATCTGAAACTGAAAGAGAGTTTGGGATTAAAATGGAGACTTAGGCACCATCTCCTAAATAAACCTATGACAGGATACTTAAAATGAATGCTAAGGGGAAAAGTTTGAGAAGTTAGAGTACAAAACAAAACGAAAACCAACACCTCACTTGGGTGTTGGGAAGAGGAAGAAGAACCAAAGGAGACAGAGGAGAGGACAAAGAAGAACCAAAACTGTGCTGCATCTGAGAAGCCGAGGGAAGAGAGAGCAATGAACAATGGCAAATACGGGGTTGAGGGGAAGAGGACTGAGGGAAGCCTTTGGACCAGGCAAGGGGGAGGTCGTGGATGGTAGCGGTAGGAACTAAAAGCAGGGTGTGAAGGATATCCAATCAAAGGGCTTAAAGAAATGAGAGGCAAAGAGAGTGAGTGGATATAGTAAGAAAGTGGAGATAGTGTGTTTAGCCTGATGTTTTTAAAAATATGTTGCTGAAAAATACGAGAAACACAACAGTATTGGTAGATGATTAAGTAAGGAAGACTTAAACAGAAGCCAATGAGTTAGTAGAGTGAAAACAAGATAATATGACACAATGAACTTTAATTCAACAAGTATTTGCTGAGTTCCTATCATGGTCCAGGCACTGGAGACTTGGTGCTAACAAGACCAAGACTTCTACACCATGGTAACTATGCCTCTGGATTGCAATGTTCTGCTTATTTGGACCATTTGTTCACCTAGAGCAAGCACTGTGACTTGTATACCTGTGTATCCATGGAGGCTAGCACAACTTCTGACGCATGGTAGAACTTCAGTCAACGTTTATGGAATCAATGAATAGCCCAGGCCTGAACTGTAAGGGTGAGGGTGGTGTGGTGCAGGGGTAGAATCGGCACCTTCCATTCAGGTGACCTGCGTTCAATTTGCAGCCAATGCACTTCACTCATAGCCAGCCCCTGCCTGTGACGGGAGCATGCTCACTGCTGCAATGCTAAGCAGGTTTCAGAGAGCTTCCAGACTAAGATGGCCTGGGAAGAAAGCCCTGGTGGTCTACTTCCGAAATCGGCCCCTGAGAATCGTATGGATCATGACAGTCAGATCTCCAACCAATAATGAGGAAGGCACAGGACCGGGCAGCATTTCATTCCACTGTTGATGTGGGTCCCCATGAAACAACAGGGAAGAAATTCTTCCCTATCTTTGTTTGATCAACTCCCTTGTCTTCTGGGTCGAAACTTAGGCATCGCTTTTTCCAGGAAGACTTCCTGGGTCTCCAGGACCAAGTCAGCCAACCACTCTGTGTGTCTATGACATTCCAGTCAGCCCCCCATCAGAGCAGTCTGAAGAGAGACAAGTGTCAGTGACATGAAACAAAATGTGTACGAATTGTTGAATGGAAAACTGATTTGCTCTGTAAACTCAATCAAATCACAATAAAAAGTTAAGAAGTAATAATGAATAAATAAATTAAGACTGAAAAGCAAGTCAACGAGGTGTTTCAAGATTTTTGCCAGCCCCTGAGCAAGAGAGAGATGGAGAGAGCAAAACCACAGTGGGGCTTACCAACTGATTATGGAACCCAGCGGCATTAATTCCCTATGCATGTCAGGTTCTTCATGAATGACTCCCATTGGTTCCCGTTTTGCTCCTGTGGGTTTTCCAGGGCTGGCCTGAGTAGCTGTGCTGAATCCAAATGGGCAAGAAGCCTCTAAACCAGGCTACCGAGTGCAGAATCCATACACCTTATAAGCAAAGCCCGTCTGACTCCACTGGCTGGCCAGGCACTAAGTTATAATGCAGCTTGCTAGGCAGTCTCTGCAGCAGATAGCTTTCTTTGGCAGAACACAGCTGCTCAGCCCCGGAAGGGAATTTGATAAAGTGCTTTATTGGGTGGCAACATTTTGGTCCCGGCTTTCCTCAGATCACTGTGGGATAATGAAATTGGAATCCGTTTAAAACTTCCATTTCACCCCACATGGCTCATAGACACCATGTCAAACCACATCAGGCAGCAATAAATGTGCTAAAATCTACAAGTGCAGGCCCCCTATTACAGGCAGCACTCTTTGTCAGATTGGAGATAAATTATTGAATGCAATTTCTTGATTTGCCCACTCATGTAGCTGTAGCAGAATCTCAAATCGAAGGCAATAGTCCCTGCCATGGAGATGTATAAATAACTGTGCTTTTTCATGCCAACTTTACCAACAGTGTTGCTGGCTAGTCTATGAATAGTACAGTCACTGCTGGGACAGTTCATGTGACAGGGACTTAGATGCCATGTCTCCAGGACAGCTTCTAACCCACAGAGAACACTGAGACACTGTGATCCCATCACCTTTTGTCTACACACTCTAGAGAAGGGTGGGCCTGGGGTAAACTATGACCCAAAGACCATCCACGAACAACACTCATTGGACTGGGAGACTTTATGACTCGGACCAACTCCGCAGGCTTTCCCTTTCACTTGCTTTTTTCACTTTTGTCTTTTAGGTGGATCTTAGGCCATAAAGTACACGCGAAGACTCTACCTGCAGAAGATGTTCAGAATTTGCCTACTTCTCACCACCACTTGCTTCAAGCCACCTTTGTGTTTCAGTTAAATTACTGCAGTAGCCTAACTTCTCTTTTTTCTCTTTTTAATTGTGATTTGGGTGAAAGTTTACAGAGCAAATTCCCTTTCCATACAGCAGTTCACATACACTTTGTCTCATGACATTGACTCCAATTTCCCACAATGCAACAGCTCCCCTCCTACTTCCTCCTGATAGTTACCTCTTCCCTGTGTCCTTCCCTCCCATGCACTCCTGCCCCTGAGCTGTCTCCCTGTGCATAAACAGCCCTTTTGTACTCCCATGATTGATCTCTCCAAGGAGTGTATCTACCTAGTGTAAATGTTCAGCTCATATGACTATCTTTCGTTTGGCTGGGACCAACAGGAATGGGTTCAATTCTAGACCTGAAGGGCAGTTAGGGGCCATAGTCTCAGGGGTTCCACCAGGCTCTATCGGACCAGCAAACCTGGTCCCCTCCTTTTTTTTTTCCCAAACGATTTTGAGTTTTGTTCCATATTGTTCTCCCATTCTATCCAGGATCTCCTACATAGATCCCCCTCCAAGTGGTTGACAGTGGTAGCCAGGCACCATCTAGTTCTTCTGGTCTCACAGTCATATAGGCTGAGGATCACATGGTGTACCAGTCCCTTGGACTAATTGTTTCCATGCATCTTTGGTTTTCTTCATTCTTCTTTGCTTTGGAGGAGGAGAGACCCATCATTGCAACTAGAATGGCTGCTTGCAAGCTTTTAAAATCCCATTCACTACTCACCAAAGTAGGATGTGGAACAATGTTTTTGTGTAGTATATTATGCCAGTTGAGCTTGATGTCCCCTGCGACTATGGTCCCGAGCCCACAGGTTCAACTACTCACTCCCTCTGAGTAGCTGGCTGTGGCCAAGAAGTGACTATAACCTTGTCCCTTGTCAGTTCTACTATATACCTGGAAATTCTTAATAGAACATACCAATACACTTATAAAAACATTGTCTGCCAAACCCTATACATGGTCTTGGGCACACTCTCCTCCCTGCATGGGCATACCTAATAGTTCAGCCTGTCCACTCATCTATCTACATGTATACCCGTATTTGCCTTCACTGACAACGCAGTACTGTATGTGCAAAAGGATTCAACTTTGTTGTCTGTACCTCCCATGTACCACTCTATGTCTTCCTCTTCCTCAGTGCCACCATGTTGATCACCCACATTTAGAACACTGCTCTTCTCTTCACCCAAATCAATATTTTTATCTCTCTATATCTAACAGTGCTCCCCCCATCCCCTCCCACCTCTGGCAACCAACAAAGAAAATTTCCTTCCATAGATAAACCTTTCCTTGACTTTTACAATAACGGACTAATACAATATTTGTCCTTTTTTGATTGACTTATTTCACTCAGCATAATGTCCTCCAAGTTCATCCATGTTGTGTGGTCTTTTGCAGATTCTACTTATTATTTAGGGATGCATAATACTCCATTGTGAGTATGTACCATAGTATGATTATCCATCCTTCAGTTGATGGATGCCTAGATTGTTTCCATCTTTTGGCTGTTGTAAACAGTGCTGCGATGAACATGGGTGTGCATATGTCTGTTCCTGTCATGGCTCTCACTTCTTTAGGATGTACACCTAGTAATGGAAAGGCTGGGTCGTATGGTATTTCTACTTCCAGCTTTTTAAGGAAGCCTAGCTACTCTTGCTGTTCTCCTTGCTCCACACATTGCCCATGTGGTGGATGCTGTGACGTGCCACCTGAATGCCCCTTCGATGAGCACCTCATTGTCCCAGCTGCTGGGCGTGGGTCAGCAGGCAGCCCTAGG
Source organism: Orycteropus afer afer (assembly GCF_000298275.1). Lineage (NCBI taxonomy): Eukaryota > Metazoa > Chordata > Mammalia > Tubulidentata > Orycteropodidae > Orycteropus > Orycteropus afer. The sequence continues at coordinate 7,022,689 of NW_006921644.1, read as the reverse complement.
CTGTCAGTCCTTTCAGGGAGGGCCCAAATCATACCCTGTCATTGTCACTGTCACTGTCACTGAGCAGCCTACAGTCAATGACTGATTGAGGCTGGAGGACAGAGGCCCGGCCATCTCAGACCACCACGGGGCAATTCTGCTGAGTGGCTAAGGCTGTCTTTGGGCTGCTTCAAAGCCAAAGGATTCAACTTTGTTGTCTGTACCTCCCATGTACCACCATGTTATGCCATGTCCCTCTGTCCACCCTGTTTCCTCTCGTCTCCCCACAGGTGCCCCTCTCGAGCACGCTCCTTGCTCAACATCCTATGTGCTAAACCCATTGAGAGTGAGCTTTCCCAATCTGTGTCTGTCTATTTCAAGTCACCTTTTAATCTGCACATGAGACCAGCCTTAGATGAGTGTGGTCACTAGTAAATGGGATGGAAAAGTACCTACTCCTGGCTCTCCCCTGGATGACTTGGTAGCAACCTGACCACTCATTTCTTAACCAAGGTTTTCAAGGAAGAAATCACTTTTAAGCAGCCCTCATTCCATTTCATTCGTCTTCCCACTTCCAACCATGTACGGCAGCAGGAGAAATACATTCGTGTTGGCTCAGGAGACAGTTGATAGCACTGTGAGAAACCACTACTGTGCCTGCAGAGAGCGGGCTTCCATTTCAACAACTGAGACCTCAGAACTGGAGTGCAACTCTGTGCACTTGAGTGAGAACCAGGGTGTAATAACACACTCGGCTTGCTGAATTTATACGTCACTCGGGTGGGGTGGGCCTGACACGAAAACTTCAGTATGATATATATTTTTTTTTAATCACAATTCCATTCAGATCCACATAGACTGAACCTGCTATTCTCAAGAAATGTTTAGTGGCACAATGATGAGCAAGAAGGGCCATCCCTGCTGCGAGATAGCTGCATTCTTTCAGTGAAATTAGCTCTGATGGTGCAGTGGTTAAAGCACATTCAACTGCTAACCACAAGGTCAGTGCTTCAAGCGCACCAACCACTCATGGGGGAAGTACGTGCCCGTCTGCTTTCATAAAGATTGCAGCCTCGGAAACCCTATGGGGCAGTTCTACGCTGTCCTGCATTTCGCTGTGAAAGGAGTCCTGGTGGCACCCTGGTCAAGCCCTGTGCTACTAACTGAAAGATCAGGTTTCAAATCCACCAGCCACCCTGTGGGAGAAAGATGTGGCAGTCTGCTTCTGTAAAGATTTACAGCCTTAGAAACCCTATGGGCAGTTGTACTCTGTCCAATGGGGTCACTGTGACTTGGAATCAACTCAACAGCATTGCATTTTTTGTTTTTTTAAGGTAAATGTTGTAAAGAAAGATGTGCAAAATCAGGTGAATTCCCTCATCGGGGGATCAAGGATGTCTTCTTGAAGAAGCTGTGTCTAAAGCTGCAAATCGAAGATGAGTAGGAGGCTGTCAGACAACGTGAGGGAGGAGGCAGGTCGCTTCAGGAGAGCAGCCGTGTGAAGGCCTGGGAGATGCTAGTCTAGCTCCAAGCTGGGAGCAGTCGGATTTATTCTAACATCGTTACGTTATCTAAAATTTTTAACACAGTGGACATCTCTGGAGTTCTTTCTAGGTGTCAGGAGCGGGGAAGGTTCAGTGGTAGAGTTACTGTCCTCTGTGTGGAAGACCGGGTTCGATTCTGACCATGCACCTCCTGGACAGCCACCACCCATCTCTCAGCAGCGGCTCACATGTTGCTCTGATGCCAAACAGCTAAGCTTCCAGACTAATACAAACTAAGAAGAAAGACCTGGCTGTCCACTTTTGAAAATCAGCCAGGGAAAGCCCTAGGAATCACAGTAGTCCAATCTGCGGCCTCCCGTGGGGACGGGGCAGGGCTGGGCAGCATTTTGTTTCATACTTGGGGTTACCATGAGACAGGGGGCTGATGTGATGTCAGAGAACAATAACATTCTAGGTTTAAAACACCAGAAATCCCCATTTGAGGCATTTTTAAAAGTTATTCCTTTCAACAACCTATGAGGTAAAGTGTTACTATTACCCTCATTTTACCCAGGAAACTGAGATCCTAAGAAACGATCCGACTTGGTTAGTGAGGACTAGAGCTACGATATGCAGGAAGACTCCTCCCGGTCCCTTATCCAGGGACATGCGGACACGCAGAGGCAAGGCTGCCTCCAAAACATGCAGTGGCGTTTGTGGTGCATAGCAACAGGCCTGTCTGAGTCAGACACTAGGATGGCAAAGATGGGAGGAATGGTTAACTGGTTACAAAGACCGTCCATGGTAAGCAGATCCCAGAAGGTTGGGCTGTCTCTCTGCCTAGAGGAAGAATTTTGGAAACTGAGCAGACAGAAACATGCACAACTAGCCAGCTACCGCTCACGTGTGATATTTGTCCCTGTCATTTAAACCCCTCTGGACCCACCCTTATGCTTCTCAGATCTTTTGTACTTTCAGAACTGGTAGCAGGAAACGGGGAAACTAAAAGACAATGCTCTGAGTTGACAGCCTCTTGCCATCTGAATGACAGATACTTTCTGCAGAAGTCGATGTTGACTCTTAACCGTAAGTGATGCTACTGCAGCTTGAAATCAGAAGAGACCTGATCATTCTTGGGAGAGAGGGGATGGGAGGGGCGTCAGCCTCTTAGGAGCTGTCAGCCTGCTAAGTGCATCAGAGACGTGTGGGATTGAAGGAAAGATTTTACTTTTTAGAGAAAATGAAGATTGGCCAATCTTCTAATTTTGTGCATTAGGGAGAGAAGAATAATGCGACAGGGAGGAAAGATGCACATCTTGCAACTGTAACCTCCAGCAATTTGCAAACCTGACAGGATGTCCCCGACGTAAACTCCAGAATGTGTCCAGACGGGAGAAACTGCAAAAGCTTGGCAGCCCCTTCTCTGCAGCAGTCATTTGGGTTGTCACTCCCTTCTCGGACCACCTGGAGCCCCTCTCCACAGCCCCATCCCCTGGACAAACACCAGTCCCTGACCGCCATAGTCAAATTCTGGTGGTCCACAAGCATCACTAGAAAGTATGAAAACAGTGTGGCAGCAACTTAGACTTCTGCTTGTGATTTGTCAAAGGACCCCACTGCTTTGTATGAATAAGGATTATTTACTCCTACTATTTATATTAAGGGAGCTCTGGTGGTGTAGTGCCTAAGGCACTTGACTGCTAACCAGAAGGCTGGCAGTTCAAACCCACCAGCCACTCCTCAGAAGAAAGATTGGGTGATCTATTTCTGTAGTGATACTGCCTTGGAAACCCAAGGAGGGGTCACTATGAGTCAAGGCCGACTCAACGGCATATAACAACAACAACATTTATATTGAAAGAATTTGTTGAACAACTAGCCAGACCTCACCCAAGAATTCAATAACTATCATTGACCGGAAAAGGAGATGCCAACAAGAAGCAGAGATAACGCCAGTTATAAAGAGTTGGGGGCCCACCCAGTGACCTCATCTTATCCAATGACATCAGCAATGAGCCTATTTCCAAGGAAGCTCACATGTGCAGGTACCAGGGGGTCAGGACTAGGACATGTCTTTTTGAGAACACAATTCAGCCCCTAACACTAAAACTCATATTTATGGAAGTACTAAGAGTATATCACATATGATTCAAACAACAGATTACCAGGCAAAAAAAAAAAAGAAAGAGAGAGAGAAATGTCCCCCTAAGAGCACAATGATTCACAGTGGGGGGAGAGTACAGCAACCCCTACAGACACACGCCCATCACTCACAGTGGGGGGG
>NW_006921644.1:7003275-7017533 GCF_000298275.1 Orycteropus afer afer | reverse complement strand
GCCCCCTACAGACATATGCCTAAGGGGATCTGGATTCTCCGACAAGACTCAGGCCTGTCCACCTGCTTTCTGTGGGTAACTTCTCACAACGAGCCATTTTCCTGAGACCAGTCCCAGGCCATCCTGCTTTGCCTTCAAACTTGGGCTGGTAGCTTCAGCCATAATTCCCAGACATCGGGTCACAGTCACCTACAGCTACCACTGGAGGTCAGCTTTGGGCACCTCGACCCCATAATCAGGGGGAAGAAAAGCATCCAGATCAAATTTCCAGTCAAGGCACTAGAAACAAGGTACTGACTTTTAAAGTCAAATGTAGTAAAACCTGTACCAAACCCAGATGCAGACAGAATCGGCAGTGGGACCTGCACAGTGCTATTCTCTGCCATCGCATCAGGGCACAGGTGGGCTCGCGGTAAAGGGGCTCAGCATGCCCATCCAAACTGTCATTTCTCACCTGGGCAACATTCATATTCTCCTGAAGACTCTCCCCGACCCCTGCCCCCAGCTTTGTCCCCTCAGCTGCATCCTCCACACAACAAGAAGGATTCTAAAACTTCACTCACAGCACATCCCCCTCCTGCTGACAATTCCCAATGGTTCCACTGTATCTACAATCAAATGACAACTCCTGGCCATGGCTTACAAAGCTCTGGAGGACCTGGCCCCTGCCTCGCCATCAACTGCCCTTCTTGCCATGTTCCCCTTCATCCGCATTGCTCAGCTCTCAAGTCTTCACACTTCTCAGTCTCTGAGTTGGCTCCCTGCCTTTGCCCTGGCCACTCCTTCTGCTTGGGGGCCCATCTCCAGCCGATGGGGGCCCCCACTCTCGCCTCACTGGATGGTGCCCCAGCTCCATGAGGTCTCTATGACTTACGCTCAGCCTGTCCTCTCTACCCCTCGTCCTGGGCTGTCTGAGCACCTCCTCACCCCCAGGTTACCATAAACATTACCTTCTCAGCAAGTCCCCACAGGCCCCATGGCACCATCGATATTCCCCCATCTGTGCTCCTTCAGCACATCACACATGGAAATATCATATCAGGGCACGTTGAAATATGGTTATTTGCTTAAATCTGAATCTTGTCCCAGATCATGTGCTTGTCAAAAGCTGGGCCGATGTCTTGTTCTTCTTGGCAGAGACTGGGGTAAAAACGGCACCAACATTGCAGTGCTGCATGAATGTTTGGTAGATCAAAGGTGGGAATGACTGTTTGTGGTGTAAATTAACCAGGTGCTATGAGGGTGAATAGCTTAGCGGCCCTGGCTGCACTTCCACCATCTATAAAATGAATGGTTTGTGCCAGCTGCTGTCAATCGTGTAGGCTCTGCCTTCATTCGGAGAGAGCGTAAAAATGCAGATTCCTGACCCCACTTCCAACAAGTCTTACTCATTCATCCATCCATGTGTCCAGTGCACTTAACTGAGCACCTACTATCTGACAAGACTTGTTTGGGGCCCAGGAGATCCAGTGGTGATGGAGCCCGTCCAGGCCCTTGTCCTTATAGGGCATCTATTCCAGAGATTGTATAAACCAGTCACCGGGTATCATGGAGCTGATTCCGAATCATGCCAACCTACGTGTGTCAGAGCGAAACTGTGCTACCTGAGGTTTTTAATGGCTGTGACCCTCTGGAGATAGACTGCCAAGACTTTCTTCCAGTTGCCCATGGGGTGACTAGTTTGGTAACAACTTTCTATTAGCTCCTTTCTATCCCTATCTCACTCCCTACTCCCCCTACCAGTTGTCTTCTGGGAACTCCATCTTAGACAGCTTCCCTGAGCACACAACTGGGATCAGGCCCATGGGGGCATGCTCAAAGCACCCTGTTCCTGTCCTACAGGGAACTCACCTCCATCTGTGATTCACAGGCACTTGAGGGGTTATCTGATCCTGGCTGTCTTCCCCTTAACTGGTGAGCCCCACTGTAGTAGGTTGAATAATACCCCTCAGAGATCCTAGTGTCTAACCCCTGGGACCTGTAAATGTTACCTCTTACAGCAAAAACCTTGCAGATGTGAGTAAAATAAGGATCAACATGTGAGACAGGGAGCAGCTCCTGAATTAACCAGAGGGAACCTACATGCAGTCACAGGTATCCATATAAGACAGTGACAGGGGAGACTTTACCACACGGAAGAGCAAGAGGCAATGTAACCATGGGGACAGAGATCAGAGAGATGTGGCCACAAGCCAAGGGATGCTGGCAGCTACCAAGAGATGAGAGAGACAAGGGAGTTTCTCACGTGGAGCCTCTAGAGGGAATCTGGTATTACCAACCATTTGGCTTCAGTCCAGTGAAGCTGTGTTTGGAATTGCAGCCTCTAGGAGCTCTGGTGGCATAGGGCCTAAAGCATCTGACTGCTAACCAGAAGGCTGGCAGTTCAAACCTCTCAGCCACACCTTGGAAGCAAGACTGGGCAATCTACTTCCATAGAGATACCACCTTGGAAACCCAAGGAGGGCTCACTAAGAGTCGGAATTGACTTAATGACAGTGAGTTTGGTTTGGTTTGGTTTGGTTTAGGGCTCTGAGAGAGTAATCGTAGGCTGTGGGAGTCACCAAGTGCATGGTCATTTGTGACAGCCACAGAGGAAAGTCATATACCCACAAGGGCCTCTTCTCTGTTCTTCGGTGCCTCTGGCTCCATGTGGTCCCTCTTGACTAAGCCCAAACCCACGACATCTGCTTCCAAGTCCCAAACTCTCTCCAAACAACAGCTCGATCGAAAGTCAGGTGAAAGGCACCACTGGGGACCTAGAGGGAACACTGACTAAGCTCATTCGGAAGCACCACTACCAACTCTGTCAGCAACTAATTGTTACCAAAGCACATCAGGCCCAGGCATGGCTTTTTCAAAGATGCCATAAATATCCCAAGAACCCTGGTCATGAGGCACTGGAGTCCAAAATATGCAGACGGAAAGTTAACCATGAGCACGAATGAGCTGCTTAGCCATTCTTGGCACCATACCCAGCTGCTTCCAACATCACACCCTCCACAAGTTGGGAGGCATGGCGGACCCCACTCCCCACACGTTATTCATGGATAATGACGGGTAGGTTCTGCCTTGTGGGTCTTCAGACCAGCACTAAGTACAGTGCTGTGGAAGAAAAGCCCCAAAGAATTTCATCTGACTTATGCCCAGAACCCCACCACCACTAAATAAGCTGCCAAGTTGCTGGAGTTTTCAATTTGAAATTGTTGTCAGGGCAGCAAACAGGGATGTCTGCAGCTGCTAATCCTTGCTCAAATACACATCCTGGCATTTGCACCCTGTCACAGAAGTCCCTGGGAACTAGCAGGGCATGCCATGGATGGGGATGAAAGATCCAGAGCACGAAAGATTGCAACTGTGAGACGGCACTGGTATGTGGCGTGCAGAAGGGACGACCGTTTTGTCTTTGCAAAAGGACAAGCGGCAGTCTCAGTTCAGCCCCGTCTCCTTCTACTTCTGCTTTCAAAGCCTCCTTGGCTAGAAAACGCCCAATCAGAGATCCTCAGAAATGCCCTCCCTTCCTTATTTGTGGCCTAATGTCACCAGATACCGTTTATAGACTGTTTGGTGGCAGCTAAGCTGTACATTGGACAACACTTGATGTTGACAACTTATGAGTGGCCTCTCCCCAGTCAGCTGGAGGGCTCCTTTCTTTGGCTGCGTCTGACCTCAGATAAGGAAAAGGCCTTCCGAGAAAGGCCAGATAAAACCTATGACAGGATCAGCAGGCCTGCCCCGGGAGTGCTGTGAAAGCTATCAGAGGGGACTAGTACTCCTCACCTCCCCAAGAACCTGGGGCTCAGGGTTGCCGATCACCTCTCTTTCCAGCTAACAACAGACAGATCACAAGCACACAACGCATTTGGGAAAGACTTCTTCCTTGGGCTTCCTGCCTCACTTGATGGGAACTGGCTTTTCCAGACCTTGGAAGACATTCTGAAGGGAAGTCAAAGCGACAGCAGGTTCCAAGATGAATGTGGCAGAGGATGAGGGGTAACAGTTCACCACATAACCTTTCAGAAAGAGAGGAAGACACAGACCCAAATGAGAGACTCAGCCTGCCCCAGGTTCTCAAGGATTCATCTCTCCTAATTGCCTTTGTAGCATGTCTGTTATATTTAGATAAGGCTTAACTAGGGCCCAAGGAAGATCCAGAACAGAGCAGAAAAAATGATGAAGAGGTTGTAAAACTGCGGTTTATGTATGGAAGGATCAGAGTTATCTATCCTGGAAAGGCAAACCTGAGGAGGGACGTATAAAGACTTCATCAAAGGTTAATTAAGTCAACAAGCAGCGACCCAGCTGGCCTGGAACCTCAGCCACTTGGCAGGGAGCATGGGCCTGACAGGCTTCCAGTTTTAAAATCAGCAGTGCCTGCAGGCTTCTGTAGGGCCCACCAGGGCTGGGTAATAGGTGTGATGGATCTGCCAGATCCCTTCTAATGAGCCCAACTCTACCCACTGGTAACCACGTCCAGCTAGGCATGTGATGTGGATGAGGTCTTTCTTTGTCCATGGCCAAGAGCACCCCTGCAAGTGCCCCTGTTATGACAGTGCTTTCCAGGACTCCCCCAAGTCCCTTTCCAGGGTCACACGTTAGGAGGGGTGCTCACAGACTCCATCCTCCAGGCAGGAAGATGCTGGAAGGATCTCCTGGGATGAGCAGAGCTTGGAATATGAGGGAGGTGTTCCCTTGATCATGAAAGCCACACATGGCTGCTAAAGAGTCTGTCCCCGAGTCTACCTACTGTCCACCCTGAGGATGAGTCCTCCTGACACTCAACAGGACATGCATTGAGCACATATGGTCCTTTGAGCCCTGGGCTGGGAATCAAGTCTGTGAGTTGGGATCTCCATGGCCACTTGCTTTGGTCCACTTACAATTCAGGGTTTAGCATAGGATACAGACCAGTGGACCCTTTCCTCATGAAGATGAAAGGGAAACTGGTCCCCAGAGAGGGACCAGACCCTGGGGGAGTTCACAGGCTGAGAGGTGGAGCCCAGAAGCACTTTGTGGTCAGGGAGCAGACTCTGAAGAGGCAGTGCTTGTGGGAGGGTCCCCCCAGTACCTCTCTGGAAACAGTCCAGGATCGCAGGGAACAGTGAATCGGGCATCTTAGCTGGTACTCTAGGGGCATGATGGGGAAACAAGGCAGGGGAGAGTGCGGGTGCAGGGAGCATGGTTCCTGGCATGCTTTCACGCTGGATTGTATTAGTCACCATTGAGAAAGATACATGGTAGAGGCATGATGGATGAGCCACAGGGCGGTGAGGCTGGAGGCCATTACACATCCCTGGTAAGAGATAATGAGGCCATTTACATAGGTTATTGGGCAGGATTAGCTGGAATGGAGAGGGACAGGCAAGGTGCCCACATTAAGCTTTCCTTCCATTTACGTACAAGTAATATTGGTGTCAATAACAAATCATTGAAGGGAGCCCCAGAAGGGAACACTCTGATATCATTTTTGGTTAAGGTGTATGTTTTAAGGTAATAAAATAAAATGTATTCTGTAAGTCAGGCTTTCACTAAATTACATCAGCCCTTAACTAATTAGCACAAATTAATGACGACTGACCACATGGATATGGGTAGGGTCATTATCTTCTTCAAGTTCACGCTAGGTAACAGCACGGTGCTGCAGAACAATCATTTGAGGAAAAGGTGCTGGACATTTTCATGCTGGTGAGTCTTTAAAGTCACGGTAAAGCGAGCGGGAATAATTGGACACACTGTCCTCTGAGTGTTAAGACAGAAGGAAGGCAAGACACCAAAAGGGGGTGAGACAGGGCCCTCCGGACTGAGGTCACCTACGTTCAAATCCAGCACCTACTGCCCAGCAGCTGTGGGATGTTAACATCTTTGAGTCTCAATTTCGCCAGCTGCACAGTGGGGCTGTAAGCTGCCCACTCAGGGCACTTTATGAGGACTAAGTAAAATAGCATCCTTGAGGCACTGGCTGCATTATAAGAAGTTCAAAGCATTACCGATCATCTTTACCCACCACCGGTGCACTGTGCTAGGGGGTGCTTTTGGGTTGCTGTGAGGCTGGAAGCTAGGCTACCAGTATTTCAAACACCAGCAGGGTTATCCATGGTGGACAGGTTTCAATGGAGCTTCCAGACTAAGACACACTGGGAAGAAAGGCCCGAGGATTCCTTCCAAAAAGTCACCAAGGAGAACCCTATGGATCACAACAGACCACCTTCCGATAGAGCGTTGGCACGGGCGCCCCTAGGCTGGAGGTCACTGACAGCACACAGTGGCCGCCACAGCGGAGGAGCATGCCGGTGATCGAGAGGATGGCCCAGGCCAGGGGGTGATCTGCTCTGTCCCACACGGGGCTGCCGTGACTCAGAGCCAACCTGACGGCAGCTCAGAACAAGGAGCGCCTCGTGACACGGAGTCAGGACTGCTGCCGAGAGCCCGCTTCACAGCGCGTTCCCGCTTCATCCGCAGCAAGACCTGGGGAAGGAGAGCAGGAAGCAAGAGCAGGAGCCCTGGGCCTATCCCCGGCCTTCCATCAACAAGGGGAGAGCCTCTCAGTGCCTCTGGGCCTCGGCGTCCCCGTGTGGACAATGAGAAGGTGGGTTTCTCCTGGCGTTCAATACTTCTTCTGCATCCTCCACTTTTTTCAAACGGACTCTCACCTGGAAGCCTAATGCCTAAAAGAGATCAAAGCAGAGGTACCTGGGTGCACTTCCCTCACAGGACCAGCGTTCCAGTGGCTGACTTGGCCCTGATGCTCTTGCACCCTGCCCCAGTTAGGACCGAGTGCCCCTCTGTTAATGCCAGAGCTCTGTAGGACACCTAAAAATGACAGCACTATAGAGCCTCTGAGGAGCTCTGGTGGCGTAGTACCTAAGGCATCTGACTGCTAACCTGAAGGCCGGCAGTTCAAACCCACCAGCCACTCTTCAGAAGGAAGGTTGGGTAATCTACTTCCGTAGAGATACCACCTTGGAAACCAAAGGAGGGGTCGCTAGGAGTCGAATCGATGCAACGACAGTGAGTTTGGTTTGGGTTTTCTTAAGAGTGCATATAAAAGTCATGTTTATACTATACTATGGTCTATGAAGTGTGCAACAAATACCATAAGAAATATTTCAGTACTGTGAGGATGACTGAAATGGTACACAGAGACTTGAAGTGAGCACGCGCTGTTGGAAAAATAGTGCAACAGACGCTCCATGCAGTTGCCACACACCTCACACTTGTAAAAAACCCACTACCTGTGAACACAATAAAGTAAAGTGCAATAAAATGAGGTGTGCCTGTACAGACTCTGTGAGTGTGTGTGTGTGTGTGTGTGTGTGAAGAGAGACATCACACTGAAAGAGGCCCAGGGTGTTACTAAAACCCCCCTGGAGCTCCTTCTGCCAAGAATAGGGAAGCCATCGTCCAATGCCCTGCCCTCCAGTCCCTCAGCCCTGGAGTCACCCTGCTGCCTAAGGCAGACCCTCGCTCAGGCAGCACTCACTCCTAATCTTCTTACAGAGAAGAGAAAGACCCTATCTATGGAGGAGCTCTGTGCACAGGCCATGGCCCCCACTTCTCCCTGTGACCAGAGGACACACACACACTCCTACACCCCTATACAGCCTGGTGGCACCCACACAGCCACTGTCCACTCAGATTGGTCAGTGCTTCTGTTGGACCAGTTGTCAAATACGTCAAATACTGTTTCTTCACCCATCTATTTCCTACACATGTGAGTAGCTCCCCACTCATTTGTTATCTCCAAAACAAGTCAGTCAGCCAACAGAACTTCATTAGTGATGGCTTTTGTTCAATTAATGAAAAAGAAAAACCAAACACAGAATCAGTGTTAATTACTTAAGCTGGATGCAACTAAATCAACTACTGGACTAAATTATTGTACAGCTCAATCTATGCTTCAGGAAACAAAGTAACTACCTGTGGCAAAAACTAGCTTCCCACAGAAAAGCAAAAGTATAGACTTGTTTTGCCATCTGAGTTTCTGTAACAATCCCAAATTTAAGCTTTCCCCCCCCTTTTGATAAATTCACATCAGGAGCACTAGTGTTACAGTGCTAAGGCATTTGACTGCTAATCAGAAAGTTGGTGGTTCAAACCCACCAGCCACCCCATGGAAGGAAGATGAGGCCTACTTCTGTAAAGGTTTACCACTTTGGAAATCCAATGGAAATTGCTGTGAGTCAGAATCAACTTGCTGGCAGTGAGTTTGGTTTTTGGAAATATACACTAATTTTATAACTTTGGGAGAGAAGTCTGTACTCAAACCGTCAGGAAAAAAAATTGGTTTGAAAAATGTAGTTTATATGTATGCCTAATTCATTGAGAGCACTGCACAATCAACAGGTCCTAGGTTCTTCCAAACATCATGAACTGTAGATTCCGTACCACTTTAAGGAGCTCTAGTGGCACAGTAGTTAAGCCTGCCGATTAGAAAGTCAGGGGTTAGAAGCCATGAGACACTCCAAGGGTGAAAGATGAGGCAGTCTGCTTCCATAAAGATTTACAGCCTTGGAAACCCTACGGGGCAGTTCTATTCTGTCCTATAGAGTCACTATGAGACTCACTATGAGTCAGAATTCGACTCAGTGGCGATGGGTTTTTACCATCACTTGCATGATCAGGAATTCTGGTCACACAATGGTTAAAGCATTTGGTTACTAACCAAAAGACTGGCAGAATGACACTACCAGCCTCAGCAGGAGAAAGATGAGGCAGTCTACTTCTGTAAAGATGTTAAAAAAAAAAAAAAAAAAAACCACTTCCGTGGAGTCAGATCTGACCCATAGCTATCCCTCCTTGGGTTTCTGAGGCGGTATCACTACGGAAGTAGATTGCCCAACCTTCCTTCCGAAGAGTGGCTGGTGGGTTTGAACCGCCAGCCTTCTGGTTAGCAGTCAAGTGCCTTAGGCACTACACCACCAGAGCTCCCCTGTAAGGATGTACATGTAAAGATGTACACAGCCTTGGAAACTCTATGGGGCAGTTCCAATCTATCCTCTAGGGGCGCTGTGAGTCCAAATTGACTCAGTGGCACTGGGTTTTCATTTTGCACCTCTCCAACTCTTCAACTCATTCTCCCCCTTCATGACCACCTGGGAGCCATGACATTTTGCCTCTTCTTATCCCTCCCTGACCACCCAACACTTTCCTGAAGTTAGTCCCTTTCACGTGTCTCTATTTCTTCAGAATACTTCCTAGGAATTGCTCCTGTGTCATTTATCATTTCCTTGTTTATTACCTGTCTTTTCCACCATAACAGGAACCACACTGCCTTATTCTTAAGTGTCTCCAGCACCTGGCAGGGTGCCTGGACTACAACAGGTGCTATGGATTCAATCCTGTGCCCCCCACGAGACGTGTGTTGTAATCCTAACCCCTCGACCTGTGGATATGGTCCCTTCAGGACAGACTGTTAGCTTAATCAGGTCACACCCAAGCTGGGTGGGTTCTAAATCTAAACACTTCTGAGCTTCAAAAAGAGCAAGCAGACCCAGAGACACGCACAAATTGGGGAGGGCAGATGTCATGTGAGGTTCGTTTACAGGCCAACAAAGAATGCCCTGGCTACCAGCGGGAAAGGGAACAGCATGGCTGAGCCCTGATTTGGACTTTCAGCCTCCAGAAATGACAGAAAATAAATGTATGCTTGTTAGAGCCACCCACTAGTGGCATTTCTATTGCAGCAGCACTAGCTAATTAAGACAAGAGGTGTTCAGTAAATGTTTGCAGAGGGAAAGAGAGAAGGAAGGGAGGAGGGAGGATGAGTGGAAGGGAGGAAAAGGAGGGAGAGAGACAGGGAGGAGAGAAGTGCAGGAAAGGAGCAGGAAGCCCTGAGACTGTGGCCCTCAGACACCCTTCAGGCCTGGAACTGAGCTCACCTGGTGGCTCAACTTGCAGCGAAATGACAGACAGTCCTATAGAGTGAACCATGACAGCAGGGAGGCACGCACCCCTTAGAACAACCAACTCCAGGAGATCAAAGGGCAGCATCTGCCCAGGGATAATGCTCAGAGGGCAGGAAGGGACAGGAAGGAAGGACGAATGGCAACAGGAAACGCAGGGAGGAAGTGGGAAGAGAGCTGTTACATTGCGAGGATTGCAGTCATTGTCACAAAACCAATGGGTACGAACTGTTGAATGGAAAACCAATATACTCTGTAAATGTTCACCCAAATCACAATAAAAAGTTATTTAAACAAAAAAGAAGAAGAAACAAAGAAAAGGAGGAAGGACGGGGAAAAGGAAGGAAGGAGAGAGGAGGAGAGGAAGGGAGGGGAAGGGGGAAGAGAGGGCAAAAGGGGAGACAGAGCAAAGGAAGAAGCAAAGTAAAGAAGGGGGGAGGGGAGGAGGAAGGAAGGCGGCTAGGGAAGGAGGCACAATAGCGTGAGGGTAAACTTGGCACATGACCTGTTGATAAGGTTGCAGCCCACAAAGGACAAAGCTATTGACTCCATTAATGACACACCTGGTGAAAAGTACCCCCAGCTTCCTGTGCCATCAGAATTCCCTGGCAGTGCAAAGGCGGGGCATGGCAGCATCCGGGACCAAACGAAAGGCCCACGCAAGGGTGTCTTCTCTTCAACATCACATAAGGCTGGCAGAAGCACAGCCTCATAATCCTCTTAGCCTGGGCCTGACTTTGCTCACATCTCTCAGATTTGCAAACCTGACACTAAGTCTAGGAAATATTTACGAGGAAGAAGCCGACATGTGGCATGCAATATGTCCCCACCAAAAAAATTAAAGAAAAATGTATTAATGTTTTGAATGAGTTTTGGGATCTCCAGTTGAGTTAAATCCCCCACTGCTGGAATGAGCCTGGCTCTTTGCAGTTGTGGCGTCGCTGAAGGGAAGATTCAGATGGAGCCCATGAGAAGTCAGGTAATTTCCAGGAACCGGTGACACCTCACACATGAGGTTAGCAAGACATTGTACCGGCATGCTGAATTCTAACAGTCCCCTCATCTCGGAGCAGCCCCGTGCTGGAGACAAAGAGGAAGACAGATCTTCCACAGAAACACATTGGCCAGGGGGCTGCTGCAGAAGCTGTCCCGGAAGGCAGCTGTACCTCTCCCTGACCTCCCTGTCGCCCTCACTCCTATCTGACAGGCCATCATGAAGTAATGGCCTGGAACCTGCTGTCCTGGTGGCGGCAGGCTTGTTACTGTCTCTGGCATGCCTTTTGATAAATTGCAGGTTTTGACACAGGTACAGGGTGGTCTCACAGGTGTCAATGTCAATGGAAAGAGGAAACCCCTCATTTGCCTGTCCAGCTGGCAAGCCACTGCTGTTCACCTCCCTCACGATGCAGCCGGCATCCTGTCCTTCAGCAAGCCTCTCTCTGGTCCCCCATCAGCACTGGTTGTCTCTCTAAAGCCTGTGCTTGTTTAATTTTTAAAATCAACAAGCATGTACAGGTGCCCCTGCTTTTCAAAAGTTGGCTTTTTTTCACTTTTAGGAAAGGCCAACATTAGTGCAGGCGTACCTCAGTTCACGGTGCTCTCCTTTATTGCACTTGGCAGGTGCTGCATTTGGATTTTTTACAAATTGAAGGTTTGCAGCCACCCAGAGTCAAGCAACTCTCAGTCCTGTTTTTCCAACAGCATGTGTTCACTGTGTCTCTGTGTCTGGTTTTGGTCTTACAATATTTTAAACTTTTCGTCCTGCTCTTGCACACACTACAGACTACAGTATGGCATAAACGTATCTTTTATACATACTCACTCACTGCCGTAGAGTCAGATCCAACTCATAGCGACCCCTCCTCTGGTTGCTGAGGCGGTATCTCTACGGACATAGATCACCCAGTCTTCCTTCTGAGGAGTGGCTGGTGGGGCTGAACCACCAGCCTTCCGGTTAGCAGTCAAATGCCTTAGCCACTACACACTAGGAAACCTAGAAACGCATGTGACTTGCTTTACTGCGGTATTGCTTCATTGCAGTGGTCTGGGACCAAGGCTACAACATCTCAGACATGCGCCAGCACCTGTTTTTGCTAACAGAGAGAAGTCTGAAGGGGATTTCACTTTTACAAAAAGCCAGACCAGCATCCAGCATGGTTCACCAAGCTCCTTTGCAGGGGGCTTGTCTGCATGTGGGCATCAAGCCACCACAGCTTTGAACTGTCTGTGAGCACTGTTCATTTCGTAGATTATTTTTTGGACCTGAGGATGCTCTACATTTCCCCTATCAATGGTGACTGCTCCTTTGCTTTACACCATGGGCTCATGAAAGGTTTCATCCAAACGCCCTACTTTCAACCGGTCCCGAGTTGTTTCTGCATGCGGAGAGCCAGGCTACACACATCTCACGCACCATCCTGCTTGTACCTCAAAGTGCGCGATGACATCATCCTAGCCTGTAGAAGATCAGGAAACCGAGCCTTAGGGAAGTTAAGTAAACGCAGCCAATCTGTGGAGAGGCAGAGACAGGCTGCAAGTCAGCGTGACCTGATCCCATAACGTCAGCTCTTGACCTCTGAGCCCTGCTTCCTCCTCCAGGAAGCCTTCCTGAATCCAGGCAGCAAGGACAAGGAGCGCAGCTGTGCAGAACACTCAAGACTTGCCCTTAGACAACCTCTCCCAGTCCCCACGGGAGCAGCACCAAGCACAGCATGGTGGCTTGCCGGTTTACCTCCCTGAATTAGCTGTGGAGCTCTTTGGGAATAAAGAATGGGCCATAAACATTTTTGTAGTTCCAGCATTTAGAATCATTGTCATTGTGTACGAGATGAATGAACGAATGATGGATATCAGTGCAGGCGAGCAATGGGCAAGGGAGCCCTGAGATAACACTGAACCACGTTGTGAGAAAGTTAACAGTCCAGGGAACCAGAGCGGCCCCAATGAACACCACCTTAATCTTTCATTCAGTCACATCTATAATTCAGACTCCCATTCTGAGAGACACATGCCCACATCCACTGTTCAACCCAGCTAGGGGCGTTGTGCCTGCCGGAGCCCCCCATGGCCCCAGGGCGGCTTCCCCGTGGCTGAGAGCCCCGCCTTGCCCCACCCTGCCCCATCCTGCCCCACCCTGACCCACCCTACCCACCTCTGCCCCTTTCTTGCTCTGTGACGTGCAGTGTTTGAGTTTAGGAAATTTCAGACCACTCCGCCAGCCTTTTTTCAAAGGCTTTTTCAGCGGTGGCAGCGTGATGGGTTTTTTATTTGGTTGTAAAGGAGGGGCAGGGACAGAGGAGGAAGGAGAAAAACTGAAAGCCTTGAAAATAGAAATTGGAAACAGATAAAAGCAAAGGCGATGCCGAGGAGTCTATAAAAGGGACGCCTCCGGAATTGTGAAGCTGATGGCTGCCTGGTGGAGGGGCCTGTGTTCGGAGGCAACGAGCATTCGGGAACAGGGCTCGACCCGACTGGCTTCAGAAGTCCAGGGAGCTGTAAATGCATGCCCACCTCCTCCCACAGGGCAGGGCAGGGGCAGGAGGCGGGAGCCAAGAGCTCTGAGCTGGAATGAGAGAGACGCAAAAGGCCATGATTTCACAGTTTGCAAAACGGTTTGTACAGTATATCTGCCTTAGGTAGTATTCCCTCCAAATTAGGTGTCCAGTGCGAGTGGTCATTTAGAAGGTGAGTTGGAGAAGGGAGGCAGGGATGAGAGGAAAGCCGACCGGGCGGGCACTGTCAGTTCAACTCCTGCTGGAGGCAGCCGGTGCTCAACCCCCTGCCACTGCAGGGAAGGTGGAGAACCTGCCCAGACATGTCCCCCCAAAGGGGCGAGGGAGCTGGGCATTTATCCTCCAATCCCTTTCTCTACTGGTTGAAGGCGACTCCTGGGGTGCAGCTTCCCCAGAGCTTCTGGCCCGCCCAGCATGCAAGGCAAGAATGGTCCCACATCCAAAGAAGCTGAGAGAGAGAGCCCCAGGACATTCAGTGAGAAGCTGCCAGCAGGAAAGGTGAATGAGGAGTATGTGCAGGGCATTGGCAGGGTGTATGACAGCCCTGCCTTGTGTTATGTACACCTTAAGTATATACTGTGTGTGTGTGTACACATACATAGACATGTACACACACACATATAATGCACACACTGCTGTCGAGTCAGATCTGACTCATAGCGACCCCTCCTTGGGTTTCTGAGGTGGTATCACTATGGAATAGATTGCCCAACCTTCCTTCTGAGGAGTGGATGGTGGGTTTGAACCACCAGCCTTCTGGTTAGCTGTCAAATGCCTTAGGCACTAAACCACCAGAGCTCTTATATCTATATCTATATCTGTATACACACATAAAATATATATATAT
>NW_006921644.1:6969369-7003175 GCF_000298275.1 Orycteropus afer afer | reverse complement strand
CTTTAGCCAAACTAATCAGGAAATACGAGAGAAAACACAATTTACCCACCTCAAGAATAAGCCAGAGGCATTGATACACACATAAAATATATATATATGTATATATATGTATGTATATATGTGTGTATGTATATATACACATATACATATATATACATGTATGTATGCATGCATGCATGCATGCATGTATATATGTCACCAGGTCGACTCTGACTCATGGTCACCTCGTGGGCATCCAAGTAGAACTGAGCTCCATAGTTTTCAATGGTTGATTTTTGGAAACAGATTGCTAGGAACTTCTTCTAAGGCACCTCTAGGTGTACTTGAACCGCCAGCCTTTTAGGTATCAGCTGAACCCTTTAACTATTGATATGAAATATGTACTGTATATGTGGATCCGACTTAGAGCGACCCCTCCTTGGATTTCCGAGGCAGTATCACTATGGAAATAGATTGCCCCATCTTCCTTCCGAGGAGTGGCTGGTGGGTTTAAACTGTCAGCCTTCTGGTTAGCAGTCAAATGCCTTAGGCACTATGCCACCAGAGCTCCCGTGTGTATAGTGTATGTATATTGTGAGTACACATATATCTATACATACACATATATTTATATGGCTGGTTAGCAGTCAAATGCCGTAGGCACTATGCCACCAGAGCTCCTGTATGTGTGTATTGTGTATGTATATTGTGTGTACATATATATCTATACATACACACATATTTATATGGCTATGGCGGTTCAAGCCACCAGCCGCTCCCCAGAAGGAAGATGGGGCAATCTGCTTCCATAGAGATACGTCCTCGGAAATCCAAGGAGGAATCACTGAGTCGAATCAACTCAACAGCAGTGACTTTGGTTTTTATTTTGTTATTTAGAGATATATACAATGAATGCATATAAATAAAACACTTACCCACACATATATCTGCATGTGTGCTTTTCATGAGTGGAAGGAAACAAAAGTATGAGTAATGTTTGCCTCTCCACAGGTGACAGCATTTATTAGCTGATTCCATAAATATTTATCGAGCATTTACCGTGAACTTGGCGCTGTTCTGGGTGGAGGAATACGTAGTGACCAAGCTAACCCGAGTCCTGGCCGCATGGAGAGACAGCTATACACAGAGGCTACATTTTTATCAGGATACGTGCTATAAGGAGAACTGCGAGGCTGGGGAAGTCTCAGAAGCAGATCAAGTTTGGGCTGGGATGTCACTAGAGAGCCTGGCAGGTATAGATAGATGGGCTAGAAGGTTCCAGGCCAAGGAAATACCAAATGCAACAGCCCTACTTTAGAAAGAAGCTTTTTAAATTTATCATCCTTATACTTTTATATTTGCAAATTTGCTGCAAGTTTATGACTCATTAAAATCAGAAACCAACAAATAAAATTATTTTTAACAAGTTTTTGAGTGAAGGAAAAAAAATCCAAATTCAGACATCATTGACTGTTAGAAATATGACTGATATGACGTTGCAAAATTGCTCATCGATGAGAATCAGAAAACCTCCATTAACTTCTCATAATGGATGGAAAGCCCAGAACCAATCAGTAAGTGCTCATGGAGCCTGCCCCATGGAGCTGGCGCTGCCTTTGGGCCCTCGGGGCACTGACGTGACTGCTTCAATGTGCAGTGGGACCACACAAAACCAGCTGTGTGCTGAGATGTGCGCTAAGAACCCTGACAGAGGAACAATCCTGTGCGGGGAGGCTAGTTCAGACTAAGAGCACGGGCAAGGCTGAGCAGGCCTGGTGAGGAGCTGGGATTGCAGCGGCAGTTTGCAGTGGCTGCAGAGGTGCTGCAGCAAGAGAACGGCCAGGACAAGGGCAGGAAGGGAAAAGCTGCAGCCACCAGCGACGAGGCACTTAGAGTGACTGAAGAATGTGCCCCTAGCATGCAGAGAAAGACGAGGCAAGAAAGGTGCAGGGACAGAAGACAGAAGCCCTAGTTTGTTTGTTTTTGCCACCACTCATTCATTTCCCTGCTTCTGATAACAGCACTCCCATGTCCTCGGGGAACCACCCATTTGCCATCCAAGTGAGTGGTTGGAGCTGACTACGTAGGTTGACTTCAGCAGAGGCCATGTGACTTAAATTGGCCAATCAGAGCATTACATGTCCTTGTTTGTAGCAATTGGCTCAGGGGTGGACACATGACTGAATGAGAGCCAATGGTATTTAAGTCTAGGACTCTTTCTTGCAAGTGTTGGGAAGAGAGAACTCTCCTCACTGGAGCTGGTAGGAAGACGGGCTGTGAGGGTGGGACTGCTACTGGAGCCACCGGAGGACTGCAGAGAGAGGAAGTTGATAAGACATGGTCCTGGTGACAACTTTTCATTCAGGTCCAACGGGGACAGAAGCTAAATCAGCTCTAGATTTTCCAGTTGTGGAGCCCAATAAATCTCCTTTGTTTTTTCTCTTAAGCGTGTTTGACATAGGTTTCTCTCACTTCCACTCAAAGCCCTAATCAGTATACCGCGCTAAGCATATGCCACACCAAGACTCGTTCAAATGTTCACAGCAACTTGACACAGAAAAGCCAAAAATGCAAAACAACCCACGTGTCCACCAGGCAATGAATGTCATATTTCCTAATAGCACTACTCAGTAACAAAAGGGAATAACGTTCTCACACATGCGAGCAGCTAGACAAATCCCAAAAACACTCTGAGGAAAGGAAGGCAGACAAAACACTCCTTCACAGACGCTCCATTTCCCTGAAACTCTGGAAGAACTCCAGTAGGACAGAGCCAATGAGCGATTGCCCAAGGCCAGAAGTATGGCTGGGGATAACTTGGGAAGGACACAGGAAAATCTGGGAGTGGTAAAAATATTCTGTATCTTGATTGCAGTAGTGGTCACACACAGGTGTGTAAATTTGTCAAAATTCATAGAAATAGATACTTACGATGGGTGAATTTTATCGAATGTAAATCTCAATAAAGTTTTTTCTTTTTTTTAATGAAGGCAAAATAAAGACATTTTAAGACAAAAATACATCCCATGAATCTTAATATTATTATATGGAAAAGGAAGAGCTCATGCAGGATTCTGAGGCACGAGGTCCCCCCACTAAGAGCTGTTGGTGCCGAGCGTGGCCAAGTTGGCACAGAGCTAAGAGCTTAAGCTCTGGCCAGCATCTTCCGGAATCTAATCACAGACCCACCCCTGAGTTACCTGGGTGGTTTGGGGATATTACATAACTTCTCTGTGTCTCACTTTTTTTTCACATGTAACGTGGATAAAGATAGGACCAACCTCAGAGGGTCATTGGAAAGACTGAATGATAATGCCTATAAAACAAAGAGGAAGCACTCAGAAATGCTAGCACTGGAAGTCAAGGTCAAAGTAGACCTATCAACTACACACAGAAGAGAGTAACAAAGGGGCCATGTGGTCCATCTAAAAAAATAAGACTTTGAACTAGGCAATGCCCATGGGAAAGAAAAGAAGGGTGTGGCTCTGGGAAATATTTCAGAGGGAAAATCAACAGGACTTGGCAACTAAAGGTTGGTAAGGAAGAGGAAGAAATAAAAATGTACTCAGAACTTTCTCACTCTGGAGCCTGCAGGGATGGTAATGTCATTAGCTGGGATGAGAGGAAAAAACAGGAAGAGGAACGGGCTCACCGGGGAAGGTAATGAGCTCATTTTCACCACATGGGGCTGGGCTGCCTGAAGGACAGCAGCTTGGAAACGTCCAGTGTGAGCCTGCCATACTCACAAAGAAGGTAAAAGAAAGTGCCATAAAGCAAAACCCACTGCCTCTTCTTGTCTTTGGAGAGATCAAGTTAGCGCTCTGAATAGTAATCATCTTGGATAATCACGACACATGGAGAAAACAAGGCAAGTCCGAGCAGAGAGCAATGACAGTGTACTGTCGGCAGGAATCAGTGGGATCTCGTATGAGGTCAGGGAGAAGAGTAAGACACCAGGCAGGGGGAGAAGCAGCATTGTTGACAGCTGCTTTCTGTAGCTGCTTTCAAACTCCAAGGGCAGGACTGCAAGTCGCAGGATCTGAGAAGTGATCAAGCTTCACCCACAGTCCAGTCCTCTCGATGCTCAGGAATATACAGACATAGAGTGAACACCCAATTACCAGCCCTGGTTTGTAAAAGGGTATTTTCCTCAAAACACTGAAGTTTGATTTGATTAGTTGGGAAAGTATGTTAATGCCCGTACATGCACTGGAATTCCTTGCTAGTGAGGGCACTTCTAGGACTCCCCCCTGGTAGACAGCACTGGTGACGGTTCACCCATGGTAAACCAGTTACTGAGGCAGTCCCAACTCACAGTGACCGTGTGTGTCAGAGTGCAACTGAGCTCGACAGGGATTTCAATGGCTGATTTGTTGGTGATTCTCAAAGACTCTTCTGTAGAATAGTCTCTGATGTGCTGCTCTGTGAACAAGAGGGCTTCGGGGTGAAGCAGATATGGAAACTGGGACACTCTAAGAGTTCACCATGCCCCCTGGCATATTAAAGGCTCTGACAGGTCCTGCAGGAAAAGTCCACTTAACTGTATTTAACCTAGGTATCCCCCAATCTGTCTTGCCATATCTTGGATTGCATAATACTTCTCAGCATCTTGAGGAGCCAGTATCAGTAAAGTTTACTTTGAATCTAGGAAGAAAGGGCTGGTGACATTTGACTTCCAAAAATCAGCCAATGAAAAGCCTGATTGTGGAAACAACCCGTCATGGGGATGGTGCGGGACCCACAGCGTTGCACTTCGCCGTGCACAGGGTCACTGTGTGCAGGGTCACCATGCGTAGGGGCCAACTCCACAGCAGCCACCAGCAACAGCACTCTTCAGGCCACCCTAGAAAAGGCTTTCAGAGACGAAGCTACCAGAGTTAGTCAATCTTAGCCACTTGGGAATAAATGAACAAAGCTTTCTGTTTGGCAACTTGTGAGCCAGTGCCCAGCCAACAAATTGGCTGATTCATTCTGTTTCCCTTTTTTCAGAGAACTCCTGAAACATGAGGTCAGTATCACCCACGTGGGCCTACACAAGCTGCATTATTTCCTGTTGGTGAAAACTAACTTGGACATTTCTTCCCAACAGCGAAGCTTGACCACACAGCTCCAACAGAAAACACAGACGGCCCCCACCTTTCAGAAGTTCACTTGGTACTGCTTTCCCTTTTCCAAAGACCTGCACTTATGCCTGGTCTTGCTCACTGAAAGACATCTGAAGTGGACGTTCTCCTTTATGAAATAAAGCTGAAAAGTGAAACTTGTGACCAGTATTTATTTTGAAGAAAGCCCCTAAAGAGGCAGTGCCCCCCCCCCCGAGCAGGGAGCATGGCGCCCCCAAGCTCCATCCCAGGAGCTCCACTCAGTGGCTCAGCCTCAGGCCACCACAGCTTTGCCATGTGTCTGCTTGCACTAAATGCTAGTGTTACTTTACTGTTATGTTTGTGATATTTGGTATGACTTGGTAGGTGATTTTGGGGGTCTGGAAACACTCCAACATTTTTCTCATAAATATTAACACTCTCACCACCATCGAGTCAGTTCCGACTAATAGCGACCCCTCCTTGGGTTTCCGAGGCAGTATCACTACAGAAGTAGACTGCCCAACCTTCCTTCCAAGAAGTGGCTGGTGGGTTTGAACCACCAGCCTTCTGGTTAACAGTTAAATGCCTTAGGCACTATGCCACCAGAGCTTCTTAAATGTTAATGGTAACTGTTTTTGCTTTCTGCCATTTCAGCTTAACAATCGTTTCATAGGAACATTTTACTTTCGGATAGTGGGGGAAACCCATATCTCAATAGTGTTATATTTTGTTTTATGACATTGTTTAAAGAGCTCTGGCAGCGCAGTGGCTAAGGCATTGGGCTGCTAACGACAAGGTCAGTCAGCCCCACCAGCTGCTCTGCAGGAGAAAGATGAGGCAGTCTGCTTCTGTAAAGGTTGACGGCCTTGGAAACCCTATGAGGGGCTCTATGAGTCCGAGTCCATTCGATGGGGGGGGGGGGGGTACGACATTGTTTGTGTTTGTGGATCGGACAAGGAAAAACACTAAAAACAGAGATAAGTCCCTTGCCAGATAGGTAATTATCGGCAAATATGAATTTGTTGCTGTTATTTTTGTTATGTGTTTTTCATGGTGTCGATTTCTTTGTAACATATAATTTTCTATGTTGAGCTTGTTTTGTTCATGCATCATGTTATCACTTCCTTCATTGCTACTGTTTTAGTATTTGCTGAATATTTATGCTGGTCCTCTTTTTTGATGTGAAGATTTATCATTTTTCTTTGAGGTTACTCTGTGATTTATAGTTTTCTTTCCAAGTTTAGAACAGTCTGTTCTATCTTGTAGTTGTCTTGACATCCCTACCATCTGGAAGTTCTGTAGCGACACAGTTTTTTCCCTCTTTTTGGTTTGTAGTTGTCCTCATTAGTTAATCAATATCTCTGGTTCCCTGTTTACAATCTTGTAGGCTTCTTTACTTTGGATGCTTCCATAGCTGGGTTGGTTTCTGGGTTATATCATCATGTGGGTTAATTGTCAGTTGTTGTTTGCTGTTGTTGCTTCTCTGTCCACAGGACTCCCTTTAGCATTTCTTGTAAGGTTGGTTTAGTTTAACAAATTCCCTTAATTTCTGCTTATCTGGAAATGTCCTAACTTCACCATCATATCTGAGGGTCAGTTTTGCTGGGTACATAATTCTTGGTTGGAGATTTTTCTCTTTCAGGGTTTTATATATACCATCCCATTGTCTTCTGGCCTGCATGATTTCTGTTGAGAAATCCGAGCTTAGTCTTACTGGTTGCCCCTTGTAGGTAACTTTTAGTTTTCCCCGTGCTGCTCTCATGATTCTTTCCTTGTCTTAGGTTTTGGTAAGTTTGATGATGATATGTCTGGGTGCTTTTCTTTTGGGGTCAATCCTATTTGGGGTTTGTTGACTTCCTGAATGGATATATTCTCATCTTTTATCATACCAGGCAAATTCTCTTCCAACAAATCGTCAACCATTTCTCTGTGGTTTTATTTGTGTCTTCCTGTTCTCGAATTCTGATGACACATAGCTTATTCCTTTTGATGGTATCCCACATGAACCTTAGGCTTTCTTTATTTTGTTTTGATCTTTTTTTCTGATTTATCTCTTTCCAAAGAAGTATTCAAGTATTTGCCTTCAGTCTCCCTAATTCTGTCTTCCATTGATTCAATTCTGCTCCTTTGCCCATTCAATGTCTTATCTATTTCTGAAAATTTAGTATTAATCTTCTGGATTTCTGTGTGTAGATTTCGTATCATTTCTAATTTTTCATTTATTGTGTCATTTTGTTCTTGTATTGTCTTTTGAAATTGTTCTAGGGTTTTCTCTGTGTTTTCCTTGTTCTGTCTCTCAATTCATTGAAAATACCTAAATATAATTATTTTTAATTCCTTATCAGGGAGTTCCAATGCTGCATCTTCCCCAGGGATGTGCTTTGGGTCTGTATCTTGGTCCCTTGTTTCTCCTGCTTTATCTTGCTTCTTTGTGTGGACTGTGATGCTCTCTTGTCTCTGAGGCATTGTGACATTTTTTGTCTTTACATTTAATTGGTGATTGTATGTTGGAGTGACTTGTCCACAATTTTCATTTTCTTTGTTTTGTTTGTATGTTATCTACACAAGCAGGGTACTATGCTCCTCTATTTGCTAGTCGACATCACTTATACACTCACCAGCTGTCTCCTGTCCTGTTGTCAGTCTCTCATATGTCCCTGCCCACCTTGGCAAACAGAGCCTATTCTTAGGTCCCATTTTCATTCCGGTTTTTCCACTAGTTGGTGCCTAATCCACTTCTGTATAGTTCCTTTCAAAGCTCAGGGCTCCAGGATTATCTTCAGTATCCCTATCCATTGGTTTTTCTTTTCTTTATTGAAGAGGGTCTGTGTACCTTGCCTGCCTAGTCCTCCATCTTCTAAGCATGTTTTTAAAACACCTTTTCTAAAAGGTTCTCAGCAGGGGGGACCTGGAAGGCATACTGAAGGAGTTACATTAAGCTACATGCTAGCCCAGTGGAGGTGTGGGCTGGGTACGAGCCAGGGCTCCACTTTGCATGCCCTTGAAATCAGCTTCAGCAGCCTGGGTTGGGTTGAAATTAACACAATGAGAAGGCTTTCCCTCCACCTGCCTCACATGTCCTCAGGAAGGTGAACAGCCCAACTGGGCTCACTCTTTCCTCCTGGAAGCTGAGCCCTCACATGTGGTAGAGACAATGGCTGTTCCTAACAGGGTGAGTTTAGCTGAAGCACCCCCACAGCAGCCTAATCAATTCACAGCAAATAAGCTTAATCAAATCAGTTCTTTCTCTCCATGAAACGGGATGGTGTTGGTGATATCTACCTGCCACAACCAGACTGTGTAAGAATCCAAAAGGAAAAAAAAAGACAGATGTGAAAGTGCTTTGTAGATACCCACCAACAAACTCACTGCTGTCGAGTCAACTGCGACTCACAGTGACCCTATAGGACAGAGTGCACTGCCCCATAGGTTTCCAAGGCTGTCAATCCTTATGGAAATAGACTGATGCATCTTTGTATCAAGGAACGGCTGGTGGGTTCAAACCACTGTCCTTTCCATTAGCAGCCAAGGACTTAACCACTGTGCCACCAGGGATCCTTGTTTTGTAAATCGTTCTTGCTGTTGTTAGGTGAGTCAGTTTGGACTCACAGCGACCCTATGAACTCCAGAAGGAAGCACCACCGGGTCCTGCACCATCCTCACAATCATTGCCATGTTCACGCCACTGTTGCAGCCACTGTGCAATCTATCCCATTCAGGGGCTTCATGTTGCTCACCGATTCTCTACTTTACCAAGTGTGACGTCTTTATCTAAGGATTGGTCCCTCCTGACAAGATGTTCTAAGTACATGAGACGGAGTCTCACCATCTTTACTTCTAAGGAGCATTCTGGCTGAACTTCTTCCAAGACAGATTTGTTCATTCTTCTGGCATCCATCTTCTTTTCTCCTAAGTGAAGGGCTGGCAAACTATGACCCATGAGCTCAGAAGCTCTGCAGGCTCTTTTTCTATAGCCCCTGAGTTAAGAAGGTTTTTTACTTTAAAGGGTTATTTTAAAAAAGAGAAAGAAGAACATGCAACAGAGCTTGCAGGAGGTTTGCAACGTCTATAATATTTACTATCTGGCTGTTTACAGAACAAAAATTATGGGCTTCTGTCTTAAAACATTACCCTGATATTGTGGGCTACAAATATGTAGCCTTGATTCTTTACCCTCTCTGTATCATGTGATGTTTAGTGCCCTCCCATTCTGATGCAAGGGGCAGTCCTGTGACTTGCGTAGCCAACGGGATGCTTGCCAAAGAGGCTTCAAAAATGCATAACATTCTATACAAAAACATTGTTCCACATCCTACTATGATGAGCAACGACCAGGGATCTTAAAAGGTTGCAAGTGACCATCCAGATGCAATAGTGGGTCTCTCCTCATCCAGAGCAAAGAATGATGAAAACCAAAGACGCATGGAAACAATTAGTCCAAGGGACTAGTGCACCATGTGATCCTCAGCCTATATGACTAGGAGACCAGAAGAACTAGATGGTGCCCGGCTACCACTGTCAACCACTCAGAGGGGGATCTATGTAGGAGATCCTGGACAGTGTGGGAGAATGATGAGAACAAAACTCAAAATCATTTAAAAAAAAAAAAAAAAAGGACCAGGTTTGCTGGTCTGATAGAGCCTGGTGGGAGCACTGAAACTATGGCCCCTAGCTGCCCTTCAGGTCTGGAATGGAACCCATTCCTGTGGCTTCCAACCAAACAAAAGACAGGCATATGAGCTGAACATTTACATTAGGTAAATACATTCCTTGGAAAGATCAATCATGGGAGAATAGAAGGGCTGTGTATGCACAGGGAGACAGCTTGGGGAACAGGAGTACATGGAAGGAAGGACACAGGGAAGAGGTAACTATGGGGAGAAAGTGAGAGGAGAGCTATTGCATTGTGGGAGATTGCAGTCAATATCATGAAACAAAGTGTATGTGAAATGTTATATGGAATATGAATTTGCTCTATAAACTTTCACCCAAATCACAATAAAATTTTTAAATAATAACAATAATAATGCCCATGGGATTGAGCTTGCTCTCTCTTACTGTGTAGCAAACACCTACAAAACCTTAGTACCATAGAACAGTGTTTGCTGCCCATGAACTTGGGGTCAGTTGTCTGCTAGCTGTCAGCTAGCTGGACCTGCTCACAGGTCAGGAGTTTTGTGGGTGTTGGCTGAGCCTTGGCTGTGGTGACTGGGCTTTGCTCCATGACTCCCCCATCTTCTAGGCTAGTTCGGGCACATTCTCAGAGTCATCAACAGCTACCTGAATGACAGCTGACCCCATGTTCATGGGCAACAAACACTTACCATGTTAGGTACTGAGTTTGTGGGTGGTTGTTACTCAATAAAAGTTATCCAGTACTCTCTCTTCCCTTTGTCCATCATCTACAGAGGACACTCACTGAAAGCAAGTTATCGCTACCTGGCCCTATCTTTGCTTTTGGACTCAAACATATACTTGAGATCCACTGGCTCCTCAGACCTGGCAGGGGACATGAATAAGGGTAGAGATAGCCTAGCCTTAAAATCAGAGCTTTTATTCTGATCAGTGCTCCAATCTTCCCAACTCTGAATAGGGTATGAGCAGGTCGACCTCACCAATTAGAATCTTCCTACCCAGGCTGAGCTGTATAGACCTCCATTATTCATCAATTCATTCTACAAGCATTGCTCTATAGGCCTGTGTGTCAGGTGGGGTGCTGGACACTGACATACAGCTCTGTCTTCAAGGAGCTTAGCTGTAGGGTACATTGGTTTCTCTAGTCTTGGTTCCTCTTCACCAACACTGACCTGGTAGGGCGCCTGCAGACAGTAAAACTCCATATCTCAATTATAACCTCCTCTCAGTGGTCTAGTACAGATTTCATACATTGAAAACTATCTGGTTTAAAGTTCATGAAAAAGCCCAACATACCACACATGTGCACACACACACCCCATAACCCCTGTGGCCCCTTTACAGATGATGAAATGATGCTAGAAAACAGTCTGTGGTGGGAGTGACATAAGCCTCGTCAACTTTTCTGCAGAGAAAAATCTCCAGGTTCCTGGAAACATGGTGAACTGTTTGACAGTTAACGTCTCTCAAACTACATGATAATTGAAACATGAATGGAAATGCATAATTTTGTCTTTGAAGACATAGTGTGGTAGTTTTAAAAGACTCCACAAATTCTTTGACACTCCTTTAATAGGTGGAGCTTGCTCACTCTCCCCTTGATTGTGGAGCCAGACTTAGGGACTCGTCTCCAAGGAGCAAAGTGTGGTAACATTGATGGTGTGTGGCGTCCAAGACTATAACATAAAAGGCATTCAGGTTCCTTGCCTACTGTCTCTCTCTCTGGGGTTTTCACTCTGGAGAAATCCAGTTGCCATATTGTGCAGACACAGTCCTATGGAAAGGCCCATGTGGCAAGGAACTGACATTTCCCATCGAAAGCCATGTGAGAAAGCCATCTTGAAAGTGGACCCTCCAGACCCAAACCTTCAGATGAATGCAGTGCCAGCCAGTGTCTTGACTGCAGTGTCATGAAAGACCCTAGGTTACAATCACCTAGTTAAGCTGCTCCCAAAATAACCAATTGTTGTATAGACCATTTAGTTTTAGAATTTTTTTTTTTTTTTTTTTTTACACAGTAGTAGATTCTTAATAGATGTAGCATGAAATGATTAAAACCAGTCAAAACTGATCTAGTTGACTTGAAAGCAAAGAAAACATGGGACACGAGTTGAATGGGCGGGGTGTTGGAGAATCCCGCTTTCTGTAACACAACGCTGAATTCATCCAGCAAACTGAGCTGTGGTAGTTCCTGCTATTGTTGCTGCCGCTGTCACATGAGTCAGTTTTTACACATATTTTGCCATCAAAACCACAGGTGTGGAAATTGACTAGATGTTAAAAGATGACTTCATGTTGCCATGCCAAAGACGGGTGAATATTAAAATTTCTTACATTTGCAAAACATCAATGGTCTCATTTTTAATTTTGAGAAAAATTAAGGAGTCTTTTTTTATTTAACTTGCATAGTTTATATTTTTCTTAGCCACCCCCCCCCCAGAAAGTACTCCTTAATTTCTATCCAAAAAGCCCTAGGGTGAGTAGCACCAACTTTTTAGTAAAGATTATTTTCTCCACCGTAAAGTGTTTAAGCACTCCACTGCTAAGTGAAAGGTTGGCAGCGGGAACCCGCCTGCTCTCCACGGAAGAAGTACATGGCAGTCTATGGCTTCCATAAAGATATCAACCTGGAAAACCCTATAGGGCAGATCTACTCTGTCCTATAGGGTCACTATGGCAACAGATTATTTTTTACAATGTGAACAGAATTGACTTCAAATGCAACAAAATTAACTGTATGCAATGCATGTCTGTATATGTTTGTATATTTTTTTCTGATCGGGAAGCAGTCCAAAGGGGTCTGTTATCAGTAAAAGATTAACAATCACAGTCTAGGGGTTTTCCCTTGTCCTATCTATTTCACAGACAGTAGATGTCACCTGTATTTCTGTCTTGGGGCAGAGGGCATAGTGGAATAACTGTCAGAGAATCAGTAGCTTAGTGCTGTGGACAGAATTGACAAATGTGTAGAGAAAATATATTTAGCAGGCTAGTAGATTTGGGACATTTATCTGCAAGACTGCTTTAAATGGGTTATGGTTGATTTAACTCTGTGTTTAATGTCACTCAATAGTGTGTATATAATCTGTTAAAAATTAAATGTACTGTCTTATAAATCCTAAAGTTACTCGGCTCCATTTGGCCATGCTGCAGCATCTAACATCCTATTCCCACACTCAGATCTCATGATATTCCAGCTCTACGAAGAATCAACCAGAGACCTAAAAACCATGCTTCCTGCAACAGACAGGGCTTTCCCTGTCGGTCAGCAAAACAGCCCCTTGTCCCTGAAAGTGTCGAGGCTCAGTGGCCCTGGGTGAGGGATGTCTAAGCCAACAGTGAAGCTTCTCCAAAGCGTGGCGCACAAAAGGGACGAGAGGGAGGGGAGGAGCTGTTTCTCCTGCTTGGCCAGGGGCGGGGTACCGTGGAAGCTTGGGCGTACTTGTGCTCACCTTGCTTCCTGGGTACTTGCTCAGGGACTGTAAATTTGAAAAGAGGCTCTGATTCTGGAGGAAGGGGCTGTGGGTGAGAGGCAGATGCCAGCCATACCTAGAAGCAGAATCTTTGCTGTGGTGAAAAATGTGGAATTGTTCACTACAGATTAGTAAGGAAGCACACGTAACCCGTGCTTACCTTGCTGATTGGCTAGTGTGACACTGTGCTCGGCACTGGAGCCAGGAGCTCTCTCTGCCACACGTGATAGATATGTAGAGACAGGTTAACAGGAGAAGCAAGAGTAACTGATAATTTACTAAATGCCTTCTGGGTACCAAGTGCTGGGTGAACCCACTGCCATAGAGTCTATTCCAACTCACAGTGACCTCCATTGCGCTTGCAAGGCTGTAAAGCTTTACGGAAGTAAATTGCCTCATCTTCCTCCCCTGCAGCAGCTGGTGGGTTTGACCTGCTGACTTTGGTTAGCAGCCAAATGTCTTACCCACTACACCACCAGAGCTCCTTAAGTAAAAGACCAAAACATAGACAATTTGGTCCTTGTTTTCAAATAATTTACAGTGTATTTGAGGAAATATGGAAATATCCAAACACCACACAGAGGGATATTATGGGATGCTGTCAACATATGTATACAGATAAAGAGGTAAGCTACCAACTGGGAAAGACTAAAAAACCCACTGCGGTCGAGTCAGATCTGACTCATAGTGACCCCTCCGTGGGTTTCCGAGGCAGTATCCCTACTGCAGTAGATTGCCCAACCTTCCTTCCGAGGAGCGGCTAGCAGTCACATGCCTTAGCCACTACACCACCAGGCTCATATGACATCATTCATGAGCCCATGACACATATCACCAATTAATCCCAAAACGCTTTCCTGTTAAGCGCAGATATGGTTCCAGAATCTCCTTCCACACAGTGTTCTTGGAAGTCACTACTACTCAGCCTTCTCCGGTGTATGAATTAAGCCTGTTTGAAGGATTCATTGGTTGAAGCAATGCTGAAAGAAACATCGCTTCCAAGAACATTGAGGGTGTTGGGATATGAAAGCAGACTGAAGGGAAGGGAAAGCTACAGACACATACAGCAAGGGGTAGATGCTTCATGGTGAACAACTAGAAGAAAAACACAGCTTTAGCTTCCCCAGCAAGAGGGAAAGAGAAGGATGAGTTCAAAGGCCTCTGCAGGGGCCTGAGGGCTCTTGTGGACTGTCTTTAAGCAGGGATGGGGATGTTGTCAATGAGAACAGAGAAGCCTCCCCTCCCTGACTGACAACGGCTTCTCTCATCCTCTCTAAGACAACCCAGGCCTGCTCCTTTACAGGAACTTCTTTCTAGAACATACCACAGCTGTAGCCCTTGACCACTTAGGGATAATAGTAGTATTCACCCTTCTCCCTCTTGTGTCCCTAGAGTCTGAGCACGGTAAACCCTCAAACAATGCCTGCTCTTTGGAGGGCTTTTGGAGATTGCAATGAAATAAACTAATGAACTCGTGCTTGCTCAACCCAGTTCCAACTAATTCAGTCTTGGTTTCCTGAAGTCTGATTTCTGTAGGAAGGTGAACCCACATTCCAGATGGATGTCCCCTCCCTCCCCCAAAGCTGGTCTTCCAGTGCTTTCAAAACCTGGATGGAAACTATCACCAGCCATTCAATCAGGCAGGGCAGAAACGAAGCATTTCTCCTTGAGGCCCATCTCCATGTTCCATCCATTGCTGCCTCTTACAGACTTGACCTGCAAGGGACTCCAAATGCCTTCTACTGTTCTCCACTTCCCCTGCAGCCAGCCAAGTCCAGGTCTCCACTACATCTCCACTGGGCAGTGCAAAGTCCTGTCACTGTACTGGTCCTCTCCAAAGCCAGTCCCTAGCCTCTGAGCAGAAAGCTCCCGGTGAGAGGCCAATCCATTTTCTTTCTTTCTTTCTTTTTTTTTTTTTTTTTGATGTGCTGAGTATAGATGTATATACAAAGAAAACAGTTGCCGTTTCCACATTTCTTGCACATACAATTCAGTGACACTAATGACATTCATCATGTTGGACAACCATCACCACCATGTTTCCAAATGTTCCCATCTAAGAGCACCACTTGCACCCTTTATGGACAGCCACACACATCCCACACCCACGCCCACACCCCGCTCCTCTTGGCATGGAATCTGGAATGGGTAACAGGTTTCCCAAGGCCCTGGAGGGCCTGGATTCTATCTACAAGGCTCCCTTCAGGCTCCTGCCCATGAGCTGCTTCCAGTTCCAAGAATACTGCATGGTCCGTTCTGCCTCCAGGACTTTGCACATGCTGTTCCCTCTGCTTTGAGATACACTGACTCTTCCCCACCTCCTTCTTCCACCTACCACCCAACACACATATACACACATTGGTGTATTTTCCTTTCGAATTTCAGCTCAAGAGCCACCTCTTAGAGAAGTCTTCCCTTCCCCTTGCTTCTGTTAGGCTCACTGAGAGGATCACGTCCACTCCTTTACAGGAACTTCTTTCTAGAACCTACCACCGCTGGAGCCCGTGAACACACGGGGATCCTCCCTTCTTCCTCTTGGATCTCTAGGGTCTGACCATTGTATCCCCTCAAAGACTATTTCTGAGTGAATGGATGAATGAACCCTGAAGGTCCTCATGACCCTCATTCCGATCTAGAACTCTTAATGATTCCGAGAAGAGAAACAGTTTGAAGATAGTTTGGTGACATGAGGGGTGGCAGGAAGCAAATTCACAACAGCTGACTGTTAAGAGAGGTTTGGAGAGATGTCTGGGAGTAGGCCTGGGGAGGAGAAGAGGGAGGAAGGTTCCATTTAACAGTCTCAGTATAATCATAGGACAAATAAAGTTGAGATAAAACAGCCTCTTTCTCACGCCTGCAAGCCATTGATTCAGCTAAAAAGGCAATTACCCAAGAAGAATATGAATATTGTCTATCACACTGACATGGGGAAAAAGTGCTGAATGTTGCAAGGATAGTGAACAGTCCATAAAAATACCTTGGGGCTGTGAAGTGCCAATGTCTACCTGTCACATTTTATTACAAGTAGCTCAAATAACTCCACTCAATCTCAAATGCTTGAAGCCAAACACGATGTTTGACTGGAAGGTGGGAGACGGATACGTCTTCTAGAAAAGCATCCCTGACTGGGAGCTGTCACGTAACTTTTCTGCATAAACAATTTGAGGTGCCTGTGAATACATTCATTGGGGAGGACACATTATTAAGTACCTACTAAGCGCCAGGCACTGACGTTTAGGATGAAAGTACGCAGGCGTAAGTTTTGTTTTGACCTCAATGTGGAATTGAAATTTGAGTTTGTTTAGATAGCTAACTCAGGAGCTCTGGTAGCATAGTGCCTAAGGCACTTGACTGCTAACCAGAAGGGTGGCGGTTCAAACCCACCAGCCACTCCTCAGAAGGAAGATGGGGCAATCTACTTCCTTAGTGATACTGTCTCAGAAACCCAAGGAGGGGTCGCTACGGGTGCGACTCGACGGCACGTAACAACAATAACAGATAGCTAACTCAGGACCACATTCTTAATAAACAAACAATGGTATTTTAATTCAGGTCTTCCCTGAACCTTGATAGGTCCCATGAAGTCAGAGATGAGAAGTCTGAACCAAAAAAGTCATAAGATTTTCCAGGAATGGTCAATTCCTAGAGTTCACTGGAGTTTTACTGGGGCTTTGTGACCCTGACAGAGTGTCAGAGCAATAACGCAAAGCAAATGTCTTTTTCCACTCCTGCTTTTCCGTAAGATATACCTAAAGAGGCAGCAACTACAATAAATATCAGAATAGAATTATGCCTTTTACACACAGCAGTGGGCACGGCTCATGAATGACTTACTGATGGTGAGGATCTCTGTGCGGTGGGCCTGCATACCCCATGCTTAAGACACTGGCAGAGCGCTTGCTGTGGCAAGACACCCCGCTTATGCGCCCAAAAGAATGTTGGGGGGAGGCTGTAAGTGCTTACAGCTAATGCCCACACTGTCCTGGGCTAGGGCCATGGTCTGTCTTCCTGACATGAAAGCTGTTGCTTTCAACATGGGGTACTGGAGACATCCTAGACCGCTTTGCTCACACACAAGGATTTGACCAGTTGGCCCTCTGATGAGACCCCCAAGTCTAGATTCCCATGTTTGCATTAGTTACTTATTGTTGCATAACAAACTATCCCAAACCAAAAGGCTAAAAACACATGTGCACTGCATGTTGTTTTGGTATGCTTGATTTTACTGTCCACTGTACAGACTATAAGGAGTAAAATCAGTTCACATTGAGTCAACTCGAACTCACGTGTGTCAGCGCAAAACTGCACTCACAAGGTTTTCAATGGCTGGTGTTTTGGAAGAAGATTGCTTCTGAGGCATTGCTAGGGTAATATTTGTCAATTACTTCGGCAGTGCCTGGTAGATAGTAAATGCTCTAAGTGTGTACAAAGCAACAAATGCTTGTGGTCTCCCCTTCCCCACTGGAAGGTCAGGACTTGACTGGCTGGTTGCTTGTGCATCCCTAGTGCCCAGAGTATGGCCTGGCACAGAGCAGGTGCTCAGTGTATACTGACTGAATGCAAAGACGGAGTCTTCCTTTTGTTGACACCACGCTCCTCTTCCTTTTGTGTCTTTATGGATTTTGCCTGGCTTTACTTCCAGCCTTCACAGTGCCCAGCACATGACCGACTCCATTAGCCACATGCACCTGAACCTTCCCCCTTTATCCCTGACTGTGCGCCTGGTCCACAACCAGACATGCAGATGTGGGAGGCCAGGCCAGCCTAGACTGGCCAACACCAGCTGACCTCTGTGAGCAGACCATGCCAGGCCCAGGGGCACTCGTGTTTGGACGTGAACGGGACAGTGGTCCATTGCCAGTGCCTTTCTTCATCTCTCCATGATGGTGGTCATGTTTGCTTTCACAGCTCGCTGGCTCCATCCAGGTCATCACTGTGGCTCAAACAGCTCTCCATGCAGGGATCTTGGGATCTGATTTTTCTAAGTGTGTCTCTGCTCATTTTCACCAGGAAAATTCTTCTGGCCCTGAGATCACGTTAGGGTTCTATGTATTTTCCATCTACAGACAGACCTTGGAGACACTGCGGGTTTGCTTCCAGACCACCACAATAAAGGGAATATCGCAATAAAGGAGTCACATGAATTTTTTGGTTTCCCAGTGCATGTACGTTACATTCAGACTATACTGCAGTCTGTTAAAGGGGCCCTGGTGGTACAGTGGTTAAAGCACTGGGCTACTAACCAAAAGTCAGCAGTTCAAACTCACCAGCCACTCCACCAAAGAAAGATGAGGCAGTCTGCTTCCATAAAGATGTACAGCACTGGAAACCCTATGAGGCAGTTCTACTTTGTCCTATGGGGTCACTATGAGTCCGAATTGACTTGATGCAGTGGGTAGTGGCTTTTTTTTTTTTTTTTTTGGTAGTTTATTAAGTGTTCAGCAGCATTATGAAAAAGTTTGAAATATTGTGAGAATGACCAAAATAGAACACAGGGACCCTAAATGAACTCATGGTGTTGGAAAAAAAAAGGCACCAATAGACTTGCACCACACAGGGTTGCTACAAACCTTCAATTTATAGGATATAAAGTATTAGCGTGAAGTACAATCAAACAAGGTCTGCCTGTATAACATTTCAGAATAATCTAGAAACAAGCACATCCTTCTTCCAGACAATTTATAAATTTATTAAATAAAATTACCTCTTGTATCATTCCACAGGGAACATTGTCCGCAGGTGTTTTAAAAATTTTTAAGTCCTTTGATTCTTACATCTAAGCCAAATTCCTGATCTAAAACTAAATAAACTCACCCTTAAAAAGTAACAGAACTTTGGGGTAAGCACAAGTCCAAAGATTTTTGGATGTCTTCACATTCATGCCCACTGTTTCCTGCTGTTCATCTGCATACCTGCTCCCCAACCCCTCCTGGGCCTAGATGGATCTTGGTCAAGTCTGATTTATGAGAGCAGAAAATGCACCGCCTCTATTTCGGGAGCTCTGCTTGCTTCAGGGGGAGCTCTAGTGGCATAGTGCCTAGGGCATTTGACTGCTAACCAGAAGGCTGGTGGTTCAAACCCACCAGCCATTCCTTGGAAAGAAGATTGGGCAATCTACCTCCGTAGTGATACCGCCTTGGAAACCCATGGAGGGGTCGCTATGAGTCGGATCTGACTCGATGGCACATAACAACAACAGAAGGCTGGTGGTTCATACCCACCAGCCACTCCTTGGAAAGAAGGTTGGGCAATCTACTTCTGTAGTGAAACCTCCTCAGAAACCCATGGAGGGGTCGCTGAGTCGGGTCCAACTCGACGGCAGTGAGTTTGGTTTTTTGGTTTGTTTGCTTCAGGAGTGGTCGTACCCCCTGGGGAACAGGCCTCCTAGCTTGTCCAGACAAGACTTGTGAGGTGTGAGGCGTGGCATCTAAGAGTGGAAGTGGCCCACAAATGCACTATGGAAGTGGGAGGGACAGTCCCTGTCTGCAGTCCTGACCTAGGGTGACTATGAAGGTATCAAGCGCACTGCAGTCTGTAGGACACCCCAGCTGGCCACCCCCAAGAGCACAGCAAATAGCACAGTGGCAATGAGGCGAGAGGAGTCACCCCTGTGGCCCTTCATGCCAGGTAGCCTCCAAAAGACACCCCAACTGTCAGATGGGATTTGGGAGAGCTTTGTAAACCAGCCAACCAAGGTGAGGCAAAGAGGAGGCTGCTCTGCTGATTACAGGTTGGGGGTCACCAAAACAGACAAAAATAATCAAATCAGCTCTCCATCAGAGTATGGGTGTGGTCACCTGACAACAACAAGGAGCTCTCCCACCAATACTTTGGGGTTCTACGTGGTGAAGTAACTGCAGAATTCAGTAACCTTGATTACAGTCTTCACGTTGCACAGCCCTCACCACTGTTCATTCCCAAATGTTTTTCCCGTCCTCAGACACTCAGCACCCCTTAAGCACTAAATTCTGTCCCCTCCTCCCCCAGCCCCTGGTGACCACTAATCTACTTTCATCTCTGTTCACTAGTCTGTTATAGACATAACATATCAGTGGGATCACACAACATCTGTCAGCTGACAAAGATGTTCCTGCTGGAACCCAGGGGGCCCCATCTCTAACTCAGATGTGTTCTCAGACTTACCAGGTCATGTCTGCTGAACAGTTTGACACACCAGTTTTATCTTGAGAAAATGTTTGGATTCAGGCAAATTAGAGGAATGAACTTGAATAAATGTGTTAAACCACTAGAAAATTGCCCATCCCTTGACCCATGTTGCTCCCCACCGGCATGAACCCAGCAGGGGTAGGGGACAGCTGACCTAGCTCTCAAATCACAGCACAGGAGCCAGGCAACATCAAAATGGCAGCAGTCAGGTTCTCAGTGGGCACAGCCTGGCAGAGATCCAGAACCTGGGCCACAGACCTCACTTGCTCCTGTCTTGGCCCAAGCACACACTTCCCTTTTCCAAGAAGCAATTGGCCACATGGTCACCTTGGTCCCCTTCCCTTCAGTTGTCAACCTGTCTGATCATCAAATCACCAACCCCCACCTCTCCACTCTTCTTAGTTTCTTTCATTGAATTCTTCTTCTAAAAATTACTAAACACCCATATAAAAATGTGTATCAGGCCAGAGTGCCAGCCTTCACAGAACAGTCAACTATATGAAACCAAGAGGGCAACATGTGCCCCAAACCAAAGATGAGAAGGCAGGAAGGGACAGGGAAGCCAGACGACTGGAATCAGGAACCAAGAAGGAAATGGGGAGAGTGTTGACGCAGTGCAGGGATGGTAACCAATGCTACAGAAAATCTGCGTATTAACTACTGATAGGAAAACTAATTTGCTATGTAAATTTTCACCTAAAGCACAATACAATGTTCAAGAACAACGTGTCTCATACTTTGATGCTTCCTTTCCTTTTCCTGACACTAACAGAAAGAAACAGGCAAACATGGCTAAAAAAAAATTTATGGCATCTGAGCAAATGACGTTTTGACCATCAGTCTCTAAAATTAGTTCTCACAGTTGCTATTTTTATTCCACAAATATTTGGGAATCCCCACTGGATGCTGAGCTCTGAAAATGCAACTGAAGACATACAGATTTGGTTCTGATGGTTCTACAGTCTTGAGTAATGATAACAATATCCATGTTGGACTTATTTCATTTAATATATATATGTCCCAGTGATTCTGGTCCCCTTTCTACCTCAGAGAAAGCTGAGGCCTTATATCATTTAGGTAGCCTTCACATAAGGCCTCTCCATATGTAGGTGCTCAGTTTTGTGGGCAGGAAGCCTGTCTGCAGGTATGCACAAGCCCAGCATAGCATCCAGGACATAGCCCGGAGGAAGTAGTTACTGGCAGGTCAAACCAGGGCTAAGCAGGAGGATCCCTAGCTGGACGACATCAGGCAGGAGCCCAGCAACTGCCTTGGGGTTATGACCTTTAGCTATTCCAGGAAAGAAGCCCAATGACACAGTCAAGACAAAGCACAGATGCTGGCCTCATTTCTTGCTTGGATGGGCCATCAGTGAGGACATGACTCCCTCCTCGCCATGTTGCAGTGTTGTAGGGAACAGGTAAAGTCACCTTACCAACCCAAGCCCAACATGCCTGTGTTCAAGGGTGATGCCTGCCTGGAAAATTATCACTCAGTGATCAGTTAGCATTTTCCCTGGCTCTGCTCCACCCCGCAGGTGGTTTGAACAGAGTCTTCATTGGGCCACCATTTTGGAACACATCGAATCTAAGCGATTCGAATGGAAAGCAACCACATTGCAAATGACCTGTTTATGCTGCAGGGACCAGCAAGCCCCACCTCTTGCTGATACTGTTGTTATTAGTCCCAACTCATGAAGACCCCATGCACAACAGAACCAAATGCTGCCAGTCCTCCACCGTCCCATGGTCAGTCACGGGCCGGATTGCTGGCATACACAGGGCTTTCCTTGGCTGACTTCTGGAAGGAGATCAGCAGGCCCTTCTTCCTACTCCATCTTAGTCTGGAAGCACCACTGAACCCTGTTGAGCAATGTGCAGACTGATGGACGAGTGGTGGCAGAGCAGGAGGTACACTGGCTGGGAATAGAACCCAGATCTCCCACATGGAAGGTGAGTTACTATTCTGGGTACTAAATCCTGCCTCTTCTTTTCACACAGTGCTGTGAACGGGTGTTCATTTCTCCCTGACCCCAGCTTCATCTTCAGACCCTATTGAGAGCTTACCCTGGCCTGCCTGGAAACTGCTGACCTGCACCCCAGATATATTAGCATGGAACACCCCTTTCTCTCTCTCCCCAACAGCACAGTGATTGAGATACCCTTACTTTATGAAGAAACAGAAGCAGTGGGTTTCCCCATACACGATGGATTTGTTTAATTAAGCAAAGGCTTATTAATGTTGAACTTTAATTTCTAACCCTTCAATGAAAAAACAAGATTTCCCCAGTGGGTCCGTGGCGGGAATTCCCTTGGTGCAGCTTGAGCGAGAAGCTGACTTCCCTTCATTGTCCCCACATGGGGTATGCTATGGTCACGGGCAGTGCCAGTGTTCAGTGTAATGGCTACACATACACTCTATCTTCTCCACCACTCTATCTTCCCTGCACATTAAGAGACACTCAGATTGTCAACAGAAAGAAGAAAAGCATGCTGGGTGCTGGGATCTTTCACTCAAGTTATCACATGGAATCATTGTAACAATTATTTGAAGAAACTAATACTCTCATTTTTAGATCTGAAAAACTGGACCTCAGTACGGTTACATAACCTAGCCAGGGTTCCTCAGAGAGTCGGGCAGGCCGGGTTGTTCCCAAGCACCATGCTGTGATCCTGGATCACACTGCCGCCTCTTGGGAAATGAGGGAGGCTGGGAACCCTGCATTCTCTAGTCCTTCCCTCCCATAATGTCTGCCAGGACCAGTAATCAACCACATAGGGGAAGCCAACACTTCAATGCTAAGATCCTCACATTTATAAGAAGGTGTATCAATGGAGAGGAATCAAACCAAACCAAACTCACTGCCATGAGATCAGTTCCAGCTCAGTGACCATACAGGACAGAGTAGAACTGCTCCCATGGGTTTCCAAGGCTGC
Source organism: Orycteropus afer afer (assembly GCF_000298275.1). Lineage (NCBI taxonomy): Eukaryota > Metazoa > Chordata > Mammalia > Tubulidentata > Orycteropodidae > Orycteropus > Orycteropus afer. Next base: position 6,979,903 of record NW_006921644.1, on the reverse strand, counting down.
ACATCTTCATGGAAGCAGACTGCTTCATTTTCCTCCCATTGAGCAGCAGGTGGGTTCAAATCACAGAACTGTTTTGGTTAGCAGCCAAATGCTTTAACCACTACACCACCAGAACTCCTCAGAATGAAACCAGTGACCTCTTTTCTGTACTCCTCTGTGTCCCCCTCAAGGCTGAGAGGGAGCCCAAAGATCTTCCCTTATAAGTGACCACATGTGCAACTCACCCAGGAAAGCTGCAGTTTGGGTCTGTTGTCCTAGTATGATTAGTAAGAGCACCCATTTCATTCTCAAGGGTGTACTGGTTTGAACTAGAAATACAGTCACTCTCTGCCAGGCCCCATAAGCACAAAACACATCTTCACCGCAAATGGTAACCATCATTGTTGGTGATTAAGAAGACCATCAGGCATTACCTGAATTTCTGAGAAGGGTGTGGAAGGATGATGCTAAGGGTCAGTCTTATTCCTGCCTGCAGTTCAGGAGAAAATGTCAACTCTAACTCACAAGGGGGAATGTGGAGGAGAAGAACACCCTTAGCACATTTGTACTCAGCTTTCTGCTTAAGGCAGATCTAAGGCTTGTCCATCAGAACTCAACTCCCAGGCGGTGCCATGATGTGGGGTTAGAAGTCATTCACACATACCTGGAAACCACTCATCACAAACAGCTCCCATTACAACAAAGGTTCTGTCTGACAGCTTGTGAGATTAGGCACAGAATCATTCTGGATTGGGTCAAACCTCTTCTTGGGACCAAGGCAGAAGGTAGGCATAAAGGCACACAGAGATATACGCCCACCCTGGCAGAGTCTGTCTGAGCCAAGCCTGGTGACATGCTTTACAGCCCAAGGTGACTATCCCGGGTGCAAACCCTCACACGGCAGGGCAAGTGCAGGCACACGCATACACAACAACACACACACACACATGTAAATGCATGTGCATCCAAATGGCAGTATACACACAAGCACACATGGGGCACAGAGATGCAAATGCACACACACATACACAGGGACACATGTACTTTTGTCAACAAGTCACAGTTTTTGTCCAGGTATATTTTACCCTGTTGACATGATGTCACGCTACCTCCACACAGCAGGAGCTTTTCTCCCCACTGGATCATCTCTCCCCAACAGCCGGCCACAGCTGTGCTCTGAGTCACTTAAGCATTTACCAGGCACACACCCGAGCCGCTCTGCAAAGACATCGTATCCTTTGTCTGAGTTCTTGCCCAGATTGGCTCATTTGCTATGTCCCAAAAGATTACATTTTAAATAGTTGAATTTATTAGTCATTTTAAAGCATATTTTGTTAAATGTGATTTTTCCCCTTTCTACCCTTGTCTTCCACTCATGTCCTCCTCAGTGCTCATAAAGGGGCTGTGACCCTAGGAAAGGCTGAGGTCTAGGCTCTCAGTTCAGGTTCATGGTGCACTTACAAGTCATATTTGTAGAGAATAACTTCTAAGAGTTAATGCCAAAGTGCCCAATAGCTTAGAAAAAGAGTCAAAGATATCTGTAATTCGTTCTGTTCTGTAGCCTCAGCCTAGACTCCAGAAGGATCTGGTGTCCACATTTTTCAGGGAAATTGTGATAGTTGAAGATGTGTCAACTTGGCTGGACTCCAGTTGTGAGTGGTGGTTCCCATGATGGATCACATGACTGGGTTCTGAGCGGCCGGTCTGCCCGGGGGGAGTTTCCCCGGGGGTGTGGCCTGCCTGCAGTGCTATCCCAGGGACAGGCTGGAAGAACGGCATTCCGGACTATATACTTCCTGGAGTGAGCATCTCCCTGCTCGCCCTGGAGGTTTTCGGATTCATCCTTTGTTGGGAACAGCGACCAGCGTGCTGTGTGTCAGCTTGATTCTCTCGGCTTTGTTGTGCTTACCGGAACCAGGCGGCTCCGGGCCCCATCCCCCTCCAGAGACGAACTTTGTGGCTTGAACTCCTCTGCCGTGCGTGCGAAAGCCAGGCGGCTCCGGGCCCCATCCCCCTCCAGAGACGAACTTTTCAGCTTGAACTTGTCGGCTTCTACATGCTTGTGAGCCATTTACCTAAGATAAATCTCTCTCTCTCTCTCTTTCTCTCTCTATAAATATATATATACACTTTGCTGGTTTTTGTGTTTCTCTAGAGAACCCAATCCAACACAGAAATATTTTGGGAAGAATCTTCATTCATTGAAGTAGCTCCCCTGATCATGGAGCTGAGATATTAGTTAGGATACGGTATGCATCACATCATTTCTATACCTTGTGCCATGTCAGACATCACTAGTCAACTGCAGCACACTGTCCTGAGGAGTTTGAGGATCTTGCTCAGCACAGAGACATAGGCAGCCTTGACAGGAGAGTTGACCCACACAATGAAACCTACTTGCTATCCTACATGTGGGCACAGGATTATATCCAAGGGACTGGCAACTCCAACACATTTATACCTGGCCCTAATAGCATAAGCAGGAGGAGTGCTTAGATCAGACGGTGGCTCACTGTCACTATCACCTTTCTGAATTCTGGACTGTGCTCTAGAAGCCTGCCGTTCAATCCCTGACTTTCAGAATGTCATTAGGTATCTGAATCGGGGCATTTTCCAAACGCTTGTTGTCATTTTCCCCAAATACACTTCAGTCTCTCTCTACCTTCCTTAAACTCTTTGGTCTGCCCATTCTGATCTCCACTCCTCATTCATTTGCTCCTGCTGGTTTTGATAGTTTGAGAGTCAATGATGATCTTGGGTAAGGGGTGGAGAAAAGGACTTTCTAGGTAGACTTTTAAAAAGCAAGGGCCAGGGGTACCATGGTTCAATGTGCAGGCACTATGATTCTATTATTATGTAAAATAATCCATCTTTTTTTGTTGTTCTCCATCAACATAGAAAATATAACCCTATCTGAATAGTTAATACTGTGGAATGTGGTGGTCCCCTGTCCCACCACCAGAAAGCAAGAACTGAGCCACAGAAATCTCTGCCTCCTTGCTCAGGTCTCAGCTCCCTATCATTTATTGAGCTCATTGATTGACCTAGATGGTGTAGATGACCTAGTGAACAGGACAAATGTGGTTTTGCTCTATGACACATTCTTTAATCCATGAATGCTCACATGCCTAGCCTAAGACCTCAAGGACCTGACCCTTTAATCTCCTGCCTCCTGATAGCTGCTGGTCCTTTGGTCCAACCTTCCACTCCTCGGAAGGAAGGTTGGGCAATCCGACTTCCGTAGTGATACTGCCTCGGAAATCCAAGGAGGGGTCGCTATGAGTTGGGTTTGACTCGACGGCACATAACAACAACAACAACAACAGTTAGAGGGTCTGAATGCAAACTCTTGCAACTAGACTGCCTTGCCCTGTCACTGGGGTGACATACTGGAGGGCTAGGCTGGAAAATTAATGGTGCTGTTACTTTACAGCACCAAAAGTGGGCCAAGCAGGCCAGGCATATTAGGTGATAGTGGGCTGGTAATTAGAACCAGCAAAATGCAGGAAGGGAAGATGGCTGATGAGCAGACAAGACAGAAAGAAAAGCCAGGGTGCTAGGTACGTGCAAAGTCCACTTGAACAGACAAGTGGCCTAGATCAGGAATGCAGGGCCCAGGGCTGAGACAGGGAGAATTTCAGCAAGACTACAGCTAGGCAACATCATCTAGTTACAACTTGATCTCCTGCAGGGCATTGTTTCACTGGAGACTCATGACTGTGATTACTGTTAGTACAACTCCTGCTTCCAGAAGAAGGTAGCAAGCCCCATGGAAGCTGAATAACTTAGCTAAGTTCAGAGAGCCAGTAAATGGAGGGCTGAGACTTGAACTCTGGGTCTAACCCAGCACGGTTTCCTGTAGGTAGAGGGCTAGTAAGGCCCAGAAGTGCTCAGGGTCGGGCTGAGCTGCAGGCAGGGGCTAGTTGTTTGTTGCCCTCTAAATTCCCGAGTGTGGTAGATCATGGTTTCAAGGAAACACCAGGCCCTTCAGGTGTCACTGACTCCGGAAAATAGTCGGAGCAGAAGGCTAGGCCTTCTGGGAGAGCCTTCCAATATTTTTCTTAGAAGCTATCACATTCATTTCCTAATTAATTATCTCCATTAGCTAAGCTCAATTACTTTGTGTCCACCTCTAAGAATACAACCTTTCTCCGTGGAGACTTCCTATTTGAATTTTCAAGGGGGCAAATATTGCCAGAAGCATGTTTGATGTAATTACATAGTGTAGATATTTCACTCTCTCTTTACTTAATGATTATTTAATACTGAGAGTAACTTCCTCATTGGATGTGGATCCTATCAGTTTAAGAGAAAGTAAATGTATAATGGAGTGTTTTTCCCTGCAGAATTCAAGAGAGCAAGTACATCTATAGAAATCCCGCAGATGCCTGTCCATGCCTGAGATAGGTTACCTCTCCTCGGACCTTCCATGACAGCACAGTACAGTGTTCCTCAGACTGGGGCCCCTGCATAATCTCCATAAGAATATCCAGGAAAGTGATGTCTCATTCATCTGATGCTACTATAACAACAATACCACAAGTGGATGACTTGGACAGAGACTTGTTTTCTCAGCTTAGGAGGCTAGAAGTCCAGATTCAGGGCATTGGCTCCAGGGGAAGGCTTTCCCTCTGTCAGCTTAGGGGAAGGTGGTTGTCTCCTTTCAACATTTGTGGGCCGGATGCTCCTTGGAGATCTCCACATGTCTTGCATCAATCTTCCCCTGAGTCTAGGAGGTTCTCAGCACAGTGACTCCAGGTCCAAAGGGCATGCTGTGCTCCCAGTTCCGCTTTCTTGGTGGTAGCAGGGTCCTCCTCTCTACTGGCTTCAAAATCCTGTCAACTCTTGTAAAATAAAAGGTGTGACTTAAGTAAGGGTGTGACTTGAGTCTATTGTAAGACCCTATTGTAAGGCTGTGACTCCAGACATACCTCACATTGATCCTTCCTCATTAACATTTAGAAGTTGGGATTTACAACATACTGCAAAATGGAGGCAGGTCACAAAATGGAGGACAACCACACAGTACTGAGAACCATAGCCTAGCCAAGGTGACACACATTCTGGGGAGATACAGTTCAATCCCTGACACTTGATAAATACTGATTCCAAAGCCCCAAACTGAGATTCACTAATTCCGCATATCTGAGGGCTGGACCTGGGAATCTACACGTCTAACAATCTCCCTAGGGAATTCTGTGTGTACTAAAATCTGAGAACCAATGATAGTCTGATAAATGAAGACAGCCTTAGCTTTGGAACAGGAAATACAAAAGGAATACAAGCCAATCTCTTCTGCATATTTTAAATGTGAGAATTAAATAAACACGATCTATTGTGATGATAAATTCTGAGATGAAGGTTAGAGAGCTGTAGTTGATTAGGGATGACAGGAGAACCAATAGGAAAATGAGGCAAGGAAGGTATAGCAAACAGGAATGGGTGTTACTAAGTCAGCTCACCACTGTGGGCAACTGGAGCTCAACCCTCCTGTGGCCTCCAGGAGGAAGTGCAGAGCCTGTACTTGCCAGCTATCACACTTGGGGGCCCAGGAAGCTGGAGTGAACCCCAATAGCCCTCTTCAGCCCCTGGCGAAGGGCTGCCCCTGAGAGATGATACCTCCTCGGTACTCTGTATGCACAGTCAGCTTCCAAGAGAGCCCGCCGCTTCTCCCACCCCCTGTCCTGCAAGAAAGCATCAGGGGTGCCTCTGTGCCCTGTTCAGCCAGCGAATGAGAGACAAAGCTCAACAGTGCAAGAAGGAAGTGAGCTCACTTACTTATGGATGTATGCAGGCATGGAGGTATTTGCTGACCAAAACCAAACTCAATGCCATCGAGTCGGATCCGACTCATAGTGACCACTCACTCCTTGGGTTTCTGAGGTGGTATCAGTATGGAATTATGTTGCTCAATCTTCCATCCGAGGAGTGGCTGATGGGTTTGAACCAACAGCCTTCTGGTTAGCAGTCAATTGCCTTAGGTACTACGCCACCAGAGAGCTACATTGTTTTACAACACATATAACAAAATGCTCCATTAATGACATTTGGTGCACTCAAAATGTTGCACAACTGTCCCCTCTACCTAATTCCAGAACAGTTTTCAGCAGCCCAAAAGGAAACCCCACACCCAGTAGCAGTCCCTGCCTTTCACTCCCGCCCCCTAGCCCCAGGCCACCACTGGTCTACTTCCCACCTCTGTGGCCTTGCCTGTTCTGGACACTTCGCACAAATGGAATCTTACAGTATGTGCCTTTTGTGTCTGGCTTTTTCCCTCTTCTCCACTCCCGTTTCCTGGGGCCCCATGATCCCTGCTGTAAGGCTGTACTGTCTGGGGTGAATCTAGGCTGTGTCAGGGAGGATGGAAGCATTGTTTTGTTTTATAAATATTTTGTTGTGAATAATAGGCTCTCTTTGGCTAAGGCATGGACTCCTCACGGTTTTGAGGAATGAAGTGGCCCGGCTCTTTAAGGTGATGATTGTACCCACCATTGACTCATTGAAGACCACATTCTCCACAAATGGACAGATCCAAGGACAGACCGAGCTGTCAATTTTGCACAGCATAAACATGTACCCCTCTGCCTCAGCAGAGAAATCCAAAACATTTTTCAGTCAAACGTGCAAGTTCATATTCTCTCTCCTAAGCAGTCGCTGATGTTTCCAACATCCTTCATTGTCATGGAGAGGAGGCTTTGTTTCAGCCAAGAAAATTTTCGAGTGCCTGGGACCAGACGAGATGCTGTGAAACTCCAGGGATAAGAGAGTAAACATAACCTAGTCCTTGCCCTGCAGGAGTGAACACTCTAGAGTGAAAACAGGTAAGAAAACAGGAAATACTAGCAAAAGTCATAAATAGGGTGATCATATAGTGTTTTATTGAGCATTCAAGCCCCCAAATGATGTTGGCTAAATACCATGCATGCATTTAAAACCAGCATTGCTAATACAAGCCTTAGACTGTTCCCAGTTTCTTCTATTGACATGAGAATACATTATAAAGCATTCACCTATTTATCCATCCATCCCTGCAGGGGCCCTTCCATCCAACACACAGTGTTTGGTCTCAACATTCTTCCAGGAGAGAGAAGTGTCTGGCGCTGGATACCTCACAGGGGACCTAGTGGGGGATGGGGGGCAGTGTGAAGGGTATAGGCAACAGAAGATGAGTCATTTTCATGCAACATTTCCAGGCTATGCTTCTTACTATTCTCACCACGACTCGTTAAAATTATGCTAGATTTGCGACTATAGATTTTCTCGATCAAATCTGAAGATACTTTCCCAACAGGGACCAAGCACACATCAATCATTCAGAGAAGGCAAATGCATGAAAGCAAGGTCAGGGGCCAAGTTCACTTGGATTAGTTTTATTGGGCACTTGAAGAAAGGCTTAACCGGGCATCCAGAAAATATCAAGACAGATGAAAAGGAGGAGGGAATGCTGTATTCCAACCAGAGCGTCTAATTCCCACCCTTAAAACATCCTGTGTCTATGCAGAGGGATGGTAGGACATTGGACTGAAAGTGGTAGTGTCTACGAATGAGATCAGAGGAGCCTTTTGAAAACCCTGGCAGTGTTAGTGTAGACAGCTCAGTGCACTAGGTCTGTGATCCAGAGGCCTGGGCCTGAATCCTGCTCTAATACTTCTGAGTTCTTACCTAAAGGAAGACCCCATTCCCAACCTTTTAACAGGGTCTAATTCTATCTACCTAATCCATGCATCTACTCTTTAGTCAATATTTGTTGAAGTATTCGGCTGTTAACTGATGAGTGGTTCGAACCCATCAGCCACTTCATGGGAAAAAGATGGGGCAGTCTGCTTCTGTAAAGACTGACAGCCTTGGAAACCCTGTGGGGTAGTTCCATTCTGTCCTCTAGGGGCGCTGTGAGTTGGAATGGACTCGCCGGCACTGGGTTTATTTACAGGTTACCGAGCACTGAGCTCACAGTGAGGATACAGTGATGACTCAGACATCAGTTGTTGCCCTTGCGGAGCTCTGCGTCTCAGAGGGAGATAAACTATGAGCCATAAATAGATGAGAAATGCTGGTTATGTCCAGCGCTACAAAGGAGAGGTTTTTAAGAGGGGGATGTGATCTAGACTGGGGGTCAGCCTTCCCTGATGACATGACAGGAGAGTGAGCTAAGTACAAAGGACAAATGAGTATGAATGACATGAAAGGCTCAGGGAAAGTTGCCAGGTGGGAGAAGCTGCATGTCTAAAGATCTCTGTGTACGACGGCTTCAGCCACTGCACTAAGGCTGCTTCGACTGGAGTGCCAAGCACAGAGTGAAGTGAGAGCAGACTGGAGTGGCTGGTATGGGTCCATGCATGCCACTCGAGCCTTTCCGCTCACGACGAAAGCTTCGGGCTGTTGTTTTAATTCTAGAAGCACTGGGAGGCAATCGAATGATTTTAAGCAAAGGAGTGGTCAGCTGCATCATCTCACCTCTCTCAAAAGGAGAGAGGAGAGAGCACACTGCAGGAGAGGAAGAGCAACTCTGGGGAGACCAGCTGGGCGGCCATGTTGATATTCAAGGCAAAAGAGACGATAGCTCAGAGTAGGGAGCTGGCAATGCAGATGGAGAGATGTGGACCGAGTCCCAAGATAGTTTGGAAGCAAAATTAAAAGGGGTTCAACTGGATATGAGGGAGTGCAAAACTGGTCAGATGAAGGTGCCACGGATTGAAGTGCCGACAAGTGGAGAGCAGCGGAGCTTACAGTGAGGATCCCGCGTTGGGCTGGGAAATGCTGAGTGCATGGATCCTTTAAGACATGTAAAAGGGATGCCATGTGGGCAGGGGGTAGACGACTCTGAAGCCCAGAGACGAGTCTAGCATAGGACTAAGCACTGGAGTCAGGTGGTCAGGCGGTGGCAAGTGAACCCACAGACACGGATGAGTTCATTGTCAAAAGAGACATCCACATACAAAGCACCTAGAATGCTACCAGGTACAACAGACTGGGTCTTATGAAATCTATCTTCCCTCCCTTCTTCCCTGTCCTCTTAGCTACAGGATAGGGAGTGAGTTTGGACAAATCCTGGCAGTTGGTCCAGGGGCGGGGAGAGGAAAGCCATTCTGCTGCGAATGGCTATTCTGGCCTTTGGAGGACGTGGTCTCGACTCAGAATAGCTCTGACCAGGAAGAGCAAAACCATATCTTTCTCTTGCTTCTGAATCCTGATGCCCTCCCTTCTCTCTGCTTTATAAACAAGGTGTTTGTGTTAAAAGGCAGAGGTCATAAAGGCTAAGCTGAACAAGCAGAATAATTCCTGCCTCAACTTGAACTTTCACTGGACCTCAAAAGAAATGACAGGAAGGGAACAGAGACGGTTCCTTGGCCATGCTTGCCGAGCGGGAAGGTGAGTCCAGTGGGTCTGGCGACCTCTGCACGAGAAATATTTTTGCATAACATTTCTGAAGAATCTAAAAGTGTGCCTTTAAAGGAAAGAATTGTAATGAGCAAACGTGGCTCTGTTCGGCTTTGCCATGGGTGTTATGGTGTGAAGAGGCTCAGTGTCAAATTCTTCACCTCCCAGCAGAGGAGGAGGATGTGTTCATTCAGTGGTACCCAGTGGTTTATCGGGGACAGGAGAAGCTCTATTGTTCCATATGCCTGACATCCCCAATTTCTTCCTCCCATCAGTGTGACATTCCCCCGATAGACTACAGCATTTTCCTACGTGACCACTGGAGTGTCTCAAGGACATATCCACATAGCAGACAGAAATCACAGACAGGCCACAGGAATTTACGAAGGAATAATCGCAGGTTCTGTTCACATTCAAACCAGGGTAGCAATGCCATAATGGGTGTGCCAGTGAAATCACAGGATACAATTATTTCCCTCTAATTCATTGCGGTGTGACTTTTACACTTTTTCAACACAGGGTACTGATCCAATACCACTTTTAGGTAGGAAAATTGTTAAGACAGCTAAAATGATACTCGTCCCCTAAGTATGCTGAGAGTGTTTGAATCCTTTCTCCCTGTTGTTGTCAGGTTAGAATAAAGGCATTCCGAAGGCATTCTAAATGTCACACTTCAAAGCTCTGAGACACTCTTTCTTCTGACACCTGATTGACGGATTATGGCCTTTTTAAATCCATCAAATTAATAGATTATGACTTTTTGAAGCCAGAATCTATGCAATTATTGCCACAGTCTATCTATAAAGAGATAACTTATTCTTTGTCATCCATTCGTGTCTCAGAAGGCAGCCCCCATTCCGCCAACACAGGCATGTCATAATTATAAATAATTTGGTTCCTCCTGCCTTTATTTCTTCCCAGGATGCCCCCACCTTGAACATCCACAAAATAATTCACTATGAAAAAAGGTTAGCATGGGAGATAGCTGACACATCTCATATTTTTCAGCGTTTTGCAGATGTAACTATCTTCCACTTACGTAATGATGCCTGATGATCACTCCCTTTTGGTTTTATGTACCCAATGCGAGGACTTCTCAGGAGCAGAATTAGGACCGGAAGAGGCAGACACGGTCAAGCCCAGGTACATGCTCCCGCTGCAATTATCCAAGGACTTC
>NW_006921644.1:6963868-6968929 GCF_000298275.1 Orycteropus afer afer | reverse complement strand
GCGCTAAGCAGGAGTCAGAATCAACTCGTCAGCAGGCGTTTGTGTTGTCTTTAGGCTAATACAAGACATCCACAACAGCACCTTCAAGGCCAGGGTTGACTGACTAGGGTGGCATTTCCTTCTAACCCCTCTCCCATTACAAGTGTAAGTCTATTTCCAACCCAGATCATCAGGATCTTAAGGCTGTGGCTTCACGCATCTGTTCTTAAAGGGAAGGAAAAGTGCACCTTCCAAAGGGCTAAAGGGAAACACAAACAAACATTTACTCTGTAGGCCCGATCCACACACTAGAGCAACCCACACGGTAGAGATGCAGGAAAGTGCTCATCATGAATCTTAGAGAGAGTTTAAAGTTTGCATTTTGAGAGGACTTGGAGTGGCTGTCCATACTATTGTCTTTGTACGTAAGGCTCCCACCCTGACAAACTCCTAGGCATACATCAAGAACCCATGCCAATGACATCTTCTCTTTGAAGCCTCCCTCTCTACACTCTACCCTGAAGGCTCTTCTCCTAGTTCATAATATACACCTCTGCTTACCTAAGTTATGCTCAATCTTGACTTATGGTTAAATACCATCTTGTTCAGGAGACATTTCCTAAACCATCCCTCCTGCTATGGCACTGCAATCTCCCTTTTGTAACCTTAATGGCTTTTGGAGTTATTTATTTACTATCTGTCTTCTCGGTTATGTAGGCTCCACCAGGGCTGGAACTGTTTCCATCTTGTTCACCACAGAAGATCCAGTGCCCGCAGAGGTACCTGGGTCACAGTCAGTGATCAATAAATACTTGTTGCATCAAAGATTTTTATTCTCAAGGCTCGCTCCTTGGAAATACTTTTCCTTCCTACTGGTAGGTTCCTAAGGGAGTTGTTATTATTAATTAATATTTGTAGTTTCCTGCCCGAGGCTGAAGCTCAGTGAGTGCTTGGGGAATAACTGAATGAATGAATGAATAACAGAAGGACAAATGACTGAAAGGAAAAACAACGGGAAGTAGAAATTAATCAACCTACATGTATCTAGCAAATTCCTATTTGGAGCGCAAGAAGTAAAAATAGGTTTGCTTTCTGAAGGGGGGCATGATATTCCTACCTACCAAGAAAAATACCACCACAAACCAGTCTATGGAAATAGAAAATCATTGAGGTTAGTTAGTTCAGTGGAAAGAACAGTTCAAGGAACATGAAATCAAGACTTCAGAGTCACTGAAGGAGGAAGTGATGGGGGTTAGTGTCTGATGACTTGGAGGCAGGCGCAGGAAGTGGGAGGGATGATATGGGGGGAAGGGACCAAGGATGAATTGAGGGAAATAAGAATCTAGAATGACAGGGATATTTTGACTCCGGGTGAGTTGGTCAACATGAATACCAATGATAGAAACATGACCTTTAGGGAAGGGCATAAGCTGACTTTAGAGGAGGAATTTCAGCATATTGCTGTCATGAGTTTAAGGTGATGGCTGATACACGGGCAATCAGGAGAGAAATCAGTACAGAAACAGCTGTATGAGGCACTGCACAATAGTACCAGCTCTCACTTATTGGGGGTGAACACTGAGCAAGGCCCTCACTACATCAGCTGCCCGGAGGGAGGGAGGGAGTAGTTGGACCTGTGGGCTCAGGACCATAGTCGCAGGGGACAGCAAAGTCAATTGGCATAATATACTATACAAAAACATTGTTCCACCTCCTACTTTGACAAGTAGAGACTGGCATCTTAAAAGTTTGCAAGCAGTCATCTAGATGAATGATGGATCTCTCCTTGTCCAAAACAAAGAAGAATGAAGAAAACCAAAAACACATGGAAACAGTCTAAGGGACTGGTACACCAGAGAATCCTCAGCCTATATGACTATGAGACCAGAAGAACTAGATGGTGCCTGGCTACCATTGTCAACCACTCAGAGGGGGATCTATGTAGGAGATCCTGGATAGAGTGGGAGAACAATGTGGAACAAAACTCAAAATCATTTGGGGAAAAAAAAAAAAAAAGGATCAGGTTTGCTGGTCTGGTAGAGACTGGTGAAACCCCTGAGATTATGGCTTCTAGATGCCCTTCAGGTCTGGAATTGAACCCACTCCTGTGGCTTCCAGCCAAACAAAAGACATACATATGAGCTGAACATTTACATTAGGTAGGTACACTCCTTGGAGAGAACAATCATGGGAGAACAGAAGGGCTGTGTATGCACAGGGAGACAGCTTGGGGGACAGGAGTGCAGGGAGGGAAGGACACAGGGAAGAGGTAACTATGGGAAGGAAGTGGAAAGAGAGCTGTTGCCTTGTGGGAAATTGTAGTAAATGTCAGGAGACAAAGTGTATGTGAGCTGCTGCATGGAAAATGAATTTGCTCTGTAAACTTCTACCCAAATCACAATTAAAAAAAAAAAAGACAGTCACTTCATTGTTTGCACACTTATGTCCATCAGCCCTGACAACAATCTCATGAGGTCATTGTTGTTATGATTCCTGTTTTACAGATGAGAAAATTGAGGCTTAGGAGGTTAAGTACTTTGCCCAACCTCATACCACATTACCGAGGCTCATCATCAAAGCCTGTGTTCCTAATTTAGGGTCTGAAAAGCAAGGGAGAAAGCACAGCAGAGAAGCTTCAGGGGCCCCTGAGGACGTCCAGCAAGTGAAGCCATTCCTTCCATAATGGCTGGCAGCAGTGGTGGGCGGGCCAGTCATGTGGAGAAGCACCTCCTTGTATCATGAGGCATCGTGTCAATGATGCTTGCAGTAAGAGAGCAGCACGTCAAGGACATGGTCCTCTCTCTGCCTTATTCTTGGATGTTCTGTCCCGTGGTGACTCTCCCTCTTCTATAAACTTTCACTTATTTAGTAAGTCATGAATGGCAAGATGCCCTAAGAAAACGCAGAAGAGACAGGACACGACTAAGTCTTTGGAAACCCATATCTAGATCTGAGAAATTGAGTTCTGGTAATGCTTGGGTATCGAGTGAAGGATTCAGTTGAGTTTATACAGACGAGCATTTTTATCAAAGTCTGGGCAGACTATGCTATTTGAGTGATGCTGTATGTCACTGTGTTGGACTGTAATGGTTTACTTGTTGCTAAGACACTGAAAGGCAGGTCACCAGTATCTCTAATACCAGATGGGTCACCCATAATGGGCATGTTTCCAGACTAAGACAAGGGAGAAAGGCCTGGCCATTGACTTCCAAAAATAAACCATTGGAAACCTTATAGATCACAGCAGAATTGTCCAATATGGTGCTGGAAGATGGGCCCCTTTGGTTGGAAAGAAGTCAAAATACACAGAGGCCGAAACAATGGTTGTGAGTGTACCCACAATCACGGAGAAGGTGCAGGACAGAATAATGTTTTGTTCTGCTGTACACAGCATCACTGTAAGTTGATGCTGACTCAACAGCAGCTAACAGCTAGGGAAGAAGCAGCTGTGAACAATACACTGCTTGAGCTTTAGCTAAAGGTTAATGAGCACAGTACACCTACGTCTCCTAAGGAGCTCTGGTAGTGTAGTGCCTAAGGCATGTGGCCCCTAACCCAAAGGCTGGCGGTTCAAGCCCACCAGCCACTTCTTGGAAGGAAGGTTGGGCAATATACTTCTGTAGAGATACCGCCTTGGAAACCCAAGGAGGGGTTGCTATGAGTTGGGATCTACTCAATGGCAGTGAATTTGGATTTTGGGATGTTTCTTAAGGCGATTTTTATAAAGTTTACTTTAAAGATTTATCTGCTTGGATGTAATAGTGTAATTCTTTTCTTAAAACATTGGACTAAAAGAACTTTTATTAAAGATTTGGAAATGTATATTTATAAATGGGGTTGAACTTGGGGAGTTACCATCTTGAATACTAGGAAAAGAGCAGCGCTTGCTGATTGGTTCATGTGACCGAGGCACTGTGTTGCCACCTGGTGGCAGTGCAAACACAATGAGCCAGAGGCAAGATCCAGCGTCTTACACCCTGCAACGAGACCAGAGAGTACTCTTCTGGATCCTCTTCTTCTGTCTTTGTCGGTTGTGAAGTACACAGCTGTGCCCTTTTCTCATTTACATTATTTGAGAGTAATTCAGTGTCACGTAACAACAACATGAGCTTTGGCCTTGGACAGATTTGAGTTGGACTGTCAAGAGCGCCAGTCTCTAGCCACATGACTTCTTTTTTTCTCATCCATAAAATGCTTATGAAACGCTGACATGAGGATTTATTGAGGTTATATATGAAAAGTGGTTGGCACAGTGTGGTATAAAAACGATACATGACAATCATCATCGCATGATTGGTATTGTTAGTACAATTATTTTCCATGATAGGAGATACTGGGAAGCAAACCTACCTCATTGATACTGCACCTCTGGGGGGAAGAACATTGGCAGCTCTGGGAGAAATGTGTTGTTTATGTCTCAGGTACTAAACATCTGCTCCGACGTATGAGGACCAGATGCTGTGAAATGATATGTAACATTACGCTCACTTCTAACTTTCACTGAATAGCCTGTTGATGAAAAATGACTACTAGAGGAGATGATTTATTAAAGAGAAACCCACGGATGTGTCTTTAAGTTTCATACTTGACTACCCCAAATTATGTGCCAGTCTCCATACTCTGCGTACTGTGAAAGTCCAGCCCACTCTGAGAATCTGCTAGAAGCTCATCCCGTGATTACAGCCCCACCTGCTCATCCACCCGCTGGGGCCACGGCCATCTGCCCTGTCACATCAGGTAGTGCAAACCTGGGCAGACACGGCTGCTGTCACGAGCTGCCCTGGAGTCAGCCCCAGCTCACGGCGAGCCAGGCCCAAGGGAAGGACGTGCTGCCTGGCCCTGCGCCACCCCTGCGACTTGGGGAGGATTTGATTGTTGTGATCCACAGAGTTGTCACAGGCTGATTTCTGGGACTAGATCTGCAGGCCTTTCTTCCTGGTTTGCCTTAGTCTGGAAGCGCCACTAAGCCTTTTCAGCACATAGTACATATAAGCCTCCACAGACAGACAGGTGGAGGCTGCATGTGAAGGGCACTGGCCAGGAATTGAACTGGGAACAATTCTACCACTGAACCACTGCCAT
>NW_006921644.1:6961979-6963193 GCF_000298275.1 Orycteropus afer afer | reverse complement strand
GGGAGAAATATTTAGCGCATAAGCTGCCGTATGGAGATTCATTTGTCACCCCCGTAAGCAGAGCTCAGGACATTGGTCTTCGCAAGCCTACGACCCTGCTGAGGTAGCTCTCGCTAGAGAAAGTGATGACTGGGGAGCAAATGGCTCAGCCCAATTATACTTGCTGAATTGATCGAGATTCTAGACGGCAGGGCGTATGGTAAAGGTTGGCCAACTAATCACAAGACGAGCAACAGCCCCTTAATTGGCTGGCATTACATTGGGCAATATTACAATTAGTTACAATGTCTAATAAGTTATCTATAATGCTTTTAATGAGAAACATTTAAGTCCTTCTGGAATTTTTCCAGTCAAATTAATTCTGAGGACTTGAGACAGTATTACAAGTAATGTTATCGGATTTACAATTCCATGCATACCAGAACGAGTCACTTAAAATAAAAGGCTCAACGGGCAATTCCTATAAGACCCACTATTTCCTCTGCCTCCTCGATTAATGCGATAGGAGATGAGACATAGCGTCCATTCTCAGTGAGGGTGATGGGCAACGTGATCGAGCTGCAGGGCTCCCAAAGGCCAGTGTGGTGCCCGACCATCGTGCGCAGCGTGTCCAGGGGATTAGTCTTGATTTGCACCTTGGCTTTGTTCAAGGCACTATCTCTGTGTCTGACCACCTCCCCAAGGGCTACCAGAAGGGAATGGCCTCCCCAGTGGGTGGCCCACAGCCTGTGGGGAGTTGACCTCCATGCACTGGGGCAGTACTACTCTGAGCCCACAGGGGTCCTAGAAGCCAGTCAGCAGCTTCTCTGGCTTGAGGCTCCTCCACAGCCTGAGCACAGCGTGCAGCCACAGGGACAGCAATGGTCAGGAGAACGATGGCGACAGTGGTCAGGGTGAGTTCTCTGCCGAGTGTGCCCTGGGCTCATCTCATTTCCTCTTGAACTTCCTCTGATGACCACCAGGCACTGCGGTCGTCTCCCCTTCCCACAAGAGGAAACCTGTACTTGCAGCAGTGATGGGATGGGCTCACGGTCAGAGAGACACAGGTCCGGCTCTGACACAAAGTCTAGTTGTCTCTTGGCCCCGGCCTCTGCCCCTCGAAGACCTGTCCTGCTCTGCTCTGATAGACACTCTGCTGGCTTGAGGCACAGCTCACGGCATTCTAGGGGCTCACAAAGTAGACAACCCAAGGGCAGTAGTTCTCCAACTACAGT
>NW_006921644.1:6958883-6960094 GCF_000298275.1 Orycteropus afer afer | reverse complement strand
GCCACCAGGGGATGAGGCTTGACTGTCTGAGGGGCCCCATCCATGCCTGCACAAAGGTGCAAGGAAGGAAAGTGCCTGGAAAAGCATGTGGCCAATGGCCAAGGAATGAGCCCATAACTCTCTCTCTTCCCACACCCTGCCCCAGCCAGCTCCCCTGGGGCCCACAGACCCAATAGTCAGTGTACTTAGGGGCAGCCAACTCAATAGCCCCCTCCTTCCACATTTCACTCCCCTCCTCCCTCAATCCTACTCCCTGGAGTTCTCTCCCCAAATACGGTTAGAACACACAAGTCTGCTGGTTTATGGGGTATCCAGCTAGTGTAGGGACCAGAGGCAGCCCTGAAATTCCAATGCCTGACACTCTCACTTCGGCCCTATGTAACTCGGTGTAAACCACGCCTCACTCAGGACTCTGTGAAGCTGATTGCCTTCTCTCAAGAGGAGCAGAATCATTGCTCAGCCTGCCCAGAAGATGCAGGGGCTCAGAGAGGTCCTGGAGCAATGTGTGAGGAAGGCTGGGACCCGTCACGGAACACCAGTGTGAGGGCAAGACCCGCACAGCACACTGCACCCTGATTTTCTGCTGCTCCACCTGAAGGACGTGCAGTAATATATCTGGGTGGTGGGGAAGCAGCTAGGTGTGGGTTAAATGGCCTAACTTGAAACCTGCCTTCACCATCTTCAGCCCTGGTGGTAACAGAAAGGTTGGAGATTCGAATCCACTAGCCACCTCACAGGAGAATATGTGGCAATCTGCTTCCATAAGATCACAGCCTTGGAATCCATATGACGAAGTTCTCCTCTGTCCTATAGGGTCACCAGAATCAACCCAACAGCAGCGAGTTTTTTATTTTTGTTTTCTCCTCCACCTTCTCTCTGTACAACCTTCAGGACGTGACTTAACCGCTCTAAGCCTCGGTTTTCTCATCTACAAAACAGGGGCATTAATAGGATCGTCCTCAGAATGCTCTGATTCGCACAGCAACTTATCAGAGATGATCCACACGCAGCACTTACGTGGTGCCTGGGTTCCAGTCAACAACAGTCAGCAAGGACATACTGGCTGTTCTGATTATTGTTCCTGGTGCTGTGTGGTCCAGTCCTGACTGCAGTGCTACTGTATCTGACCTCAGGCCTGTGTGGTTCCTCAATGCCCACTGCCCACCCCATGAACGGTAGAGGTGGGCTCCTGGGACCACCCACCTCTGAGC
>NW_006921644.1:6867231-6957074 GCF_000298275.1 Orycteropus afer afer | reverse complement strand
TTGACTGCTAACCAGAAAGCTGGTGGTTCAAACCCACCAGCCACTCCTCAGAAGGAAGATGGGGCAATCTACTTCCGTAGTGATACTGCCTCAGAAACCCAAGGAAGGGTGGCTATCGACGGCACATAACAACAACAATGACATGGTGCCAAGATGCTGTTAATGCATTTAGCAGCCTCTTTGGAGTTAGGAAGGAGCTCTGGTAGCACAGTGCCTAAGGTATCTGACTGCTAACCAGAAAGTTGGCGGTTCAAACTCATCAGTCACTCTGGAAGTAAGACTGGGCAATCTACTTCTGTAAAGATGTACTGCCTCAGAAACCCAATGGGGTCGCTATGAGTTGGAATCAACTTGATGACAGTGGGTTGGGTTTGGCTTTTGGTTTGGAGTTGAGTTGTTGTCCTGCAGCCCATCTGACAGGTGGATCTGCTACGAGGAGCTCACTCAGGATGATAGGTAGGCCTCTGTTGAGGGGGTGCCTGTACTACCCCCCACTTGGGAAGGAGAGTCCTCCAGTTGCCTGGCAGGAGAAGGTGGTGGCAGCAACCCCTTGACCCTGCCCTTGCAGCAATGGGTCATCACTGGTGCACATGTGAAAGCAGGACAAACGACATTTTAGTCTGATTCCTAATGTCCCACAACTACCCATTCCTATCTGTCCCTTTCCATCCTCTGAAAAGCATAAATAAGGGGTTTGGCGGCAGTGGGCATAATTAGGTGACGATCAGAACTAATCTGTTGGGACGGTGTGTGACTGTTGGGTTATATCTCAGAGCAGCAGGTGGAGGTGCGAGCCCGCTGCCAGCGCTGTGGTCCGCCTGGACCGTAAGCAGAGCCCAAGGAGGCATACAAGGATGGAAGGGAGATGCGGCTGTATCTCTCCGGCAGGAAACTCACACTAGGCCCTGGGCAGCGTCCTGAGCTCGATGCTGGCTCAGTGGGTCCGGGAGGCTTTGAAGCAACCACTGCTCTTGGAGCATTCACCAGGAAAGAGGATGGTGGGTGTTTGCTTATTTTTGTGATTTTTCAACAAACTTAACAGAAAAAAAAAAAAAAAAGTGCTACTAATGAACATGAAATCCTAACCAGCTGCATCCTTTCCAAAGGCCCTCATCACCTTTTTTTAACACCCACATATATTTTACTTTTATTGCCTGGATAGAATTGTAGCAGCATCAACACACCTCTAGATAAAGGAAGGAAAAAACAAAACAAAACAAAAAATCAGCCACGAAGCTGAAAGTCTACAAATCAAACAGTCCCCATCCCTGTCGTGGTGCACGTGTACACATAATTGATGTCTGCAGCTGCTCCACGTGGCTGTGGCTCCAGGGATCAGGGGACTGGATGAGACACAACTCAGCCCCTCTGCAGCTTCTCCTCGGCCCGTGGGCCCTTGCTCCTTCCCCTCGGTTCCTGGTCTCAGAGTCTCTGTTCTGCCAGGTCTTGCTCTGGGTTTAATGCTGGTGGCCCTATTGGTCCTGGTCCAGGCAGTTGACTGACTCTGGCCACCTGGTGTAGCCTCTGGGACTTCCCCCACACCCAGGCAGGCGCTGGCATGCCCATACCGGGTAGTTTCAGCAGAAAGACGCGCTGATTGGCGGGTACTCTGTCGTGTTCGCTCGTTAGATATTTCAAACGTCACCTTTGCTAGAGCTGTGTGTTTGTCTGGACGGAACTCACTTTTTTTTAATTAATTTATTTATTTATTTGTCATAGTAAAAGAGAATAAAAAATATGCCACTTTAACCACTTTTAAATGTGCAGTTTAGTGGCACTCGTTACTTTCACCACGTTGTGTGCAGCCATCACCATTATCTATTTCCAAAAGTTCATCATCCCGAACAGAAACCGAGTGCCACGATCCAGGCCTCCCCTGCTCCTTCTTCCCAGGCCCCGGAACCACCAATCAACCTTTGTGTCTCCATACGTATTTGCCTTCTTCAGAGCCAATTTATCTCAACACCAAATATATAGTCAAAGTAGAATTACAGAACTCACAGCACACAATAGACAAATGTGTTACTTCTGCCTGTAATGCTTTCTTTTGCTGAGCATCTCCTTGGTGCCAGGTATAGGCATGGGAAGAGGAGCAAGGACCAAGAGCAGGTATCCAAACACGGTGAATGACCACACAGCCCATGGGCAGGGTTCCGAAAACCAAGCCCACTGCCTTGGAGTAGATTATGGCTCATAATGACTCTATAGAACGTAGTAGAACTGCCCCACCGGGTCTCCAAGTCTGTAATCTTCACAGAGGCAAAGGCCAAACCACACCCACTGCCATGGAGTCCATTCTGACTCACAGCGCCCCTAGAGGACAGAGTGGAACTGCCCCACAGGGTTTCCAAGGCTATCAATCTTCACGGAAGCAAAGCTCAAACCACACCCACTGCTGTGGAGTCAATTCCGACTCATAGCGCCCCTAGAGGACAGAGTGGAACTGCCCCCTTGGGGTTTCCAAGGCTGTAAATCTTTATGGAAGTCAATTGCCTCATCTTTCTCTCATGGAGTGTCTGGTGGGTTCGAACTGCCAACTTTTTGGTTAGCAACTGAGCGCTTAACCATTGTGCCATGAGAGGCTCTTTAAATATACTGTAGTTGTTAGCTTTTCTTTTCAGTCTCTTCCACTGACTTGAGATGCCAGGGGCTCAAGGGCGTGTCTAGGGGCAACAGCATACGGCCCAGACCCTCGTCCGCAGCAGTGCCCACCAAATGCTAGCTGACACTGTGAGTGCGTGGACAGCGGGCTGGCGTCATGTGGCATCCTGCCTCCACCCCTTCTTGCCTGGGTGAACTTGAGGTCTCTGAGTCGCAGTCTCCCCATTTGTTAAAATAAGGAAAAGTAATAATAGCAATGTCCCTTTCATTTGGTTGTTGACTGACGGAATTAACACTATATGTGAAGTTAATGTACGTAAACAAGAAAAACTCAGCGGTGGGGGAGCTGAGCTTCTGCAGGCTTCAACCTTGCTGCGTATGGCAACAGATGATGTCACCCCTTTCCCTCCCTGACCAATCCTTTCCCACCACTCTCAGGATCCCATCCAAGCCCTCCTTGTGGCGGGTATCTCGTACTCTTGGTCCAGCACTCTGGTGCCCTTGCTATTTCTGGAACATTCCGGGCATGCTCCTGCTTCAGGAATGTCACACCTGCTCCTCGCTCTGCCTGGCACAGGGCCCTCTCCCTCACTCCAGGCAGCTCTCTGCTGAGATGTTCCCAGCTCTAGGGCACCTGCCCTGAGCCTGCACCAAAGGAGTACCCACTACGCTTTATTCCTACTACGTGACTTAAGTTTTTCACAACCCTCATTATTAACGGACATCATTGCTTCACCACCTGCCTCTCCTGCTCCAGCATGGCTCCGTGAGGGCAAGGAGTTTGCTGTGTTCACTGCGTTGAGTGACATCTGGAACACAGCCAGAATTCGGTAAACGCACGGAATGAGTGAATGACTGTGCGACCCCCTGACACAGAGGTGAAAGGAGGGAACCTGTCCCAGGCTGCTTCCTGGACCCCTCCCATTCCTGAAGCCCACCCTGACCCCTGAGCAGACAGGGCTGGGGGCCCACGCGCTGGCATCACTTGCCCAGAGCGTGCTCACCACATGGCTGCAGGCCTTGCCACTTCACCTGTAGGGTGCCTATGATGACAGCATCCAGCTCAGGGCTGTTGGGTGGGGTGACATAACGGAAACACGCAGCACAAACACAGGCACGGGGCAGCGGTGACATATATCACCTACTTAATAGTAGAACCCGAGAGCCCTGCCATCCCACACACGGGGGACAAGTTCTGAATATGCGAAGAACCTTGTTTAAATGCTGGGCCACAGTCACATCCTACCCCCAGCCCATTCCCCTGGGGATGTCTGCCCCTAAATCAAGGTTGTCAAACATTTTAAATGTTATTAAATTGTCCAGCAAATGGGAATGCCCAAAGCAGAGAGTCAGTCAGTCAGGATTATTCCAGAGCTCCAAGAAGACAGAAGGAAACCATTATTAGGTTTAAGAATATTGCGTTCCTCTCCCACACAGCCTTTATCTAAATCTTCATTTAATTGGCAGCCTTCAGCACTGTCAGAATTGCATTCTGAGAACCAGGAGAAGTTTTCAAACATTCATGCAATGTTACATGCTTGGCTCAAAACTGCTCAAGGGGAAAGAATGATCCTTTCTGCAAGGGATCTGGGGAAGGCTGCTCACCGACGCTGCCAGGGCTGGGAAACTGACCTTGAATAGGAATAGGAAGCCTACACTGGCCTGGAAACTCAAGCCAAGCTGCCTACCCGGAGGTTCAAGGCAGGAGACTTGGTCTTCCTGTCTCCTCACTCTACACGTGGCTCCTGGGGAAAAAAAAAAAAAAAAACACCCTACTGCCATCAAGTCATTCCAACTCATAGAGAGAGACCCTATAGGACAGAGTAGAAATGCCCCATAGAATTTCTAAGGGTGTGAGCTTTATGGAAAAGAGCTCTGGTGGGGCAGTGTCTAAGGCATTTGACTGCTAGCCAGGCAATTGGCGGTTTAAACGCATCTGCCACTCCACCAAAGGAAGACCTGGCAATCTACTTCCATTAAGATTTACCACCTCAGAACCCAATGGGGGTCACTATGAGTCAGAATCAACTCGATGGTGGTGGGTTTGGTCTGGTTTGGTTTATCCTTATGGAAGCTGACTGCCACATCTTTCTCCCACGAAGCAGCTGCTGGGTTCAAACCACCAACCGTTCCGTTAGCAGCCGAGCACTTAGCCACTGCAGCACCACGGCTCCCTCCCATGGTTCCTGGAGGCCCAGAATTGTTTCTCCCCCCCCCCCCGTGTCTTCACAGAACCTCCCCCAACTGTCTGGCATACCATGCACATGAATTAGATGTTTCTGGATTGACTAAATGAGGGTCTTTGTGTTTTTATCTAATAAGGGGATGTGGCTCAGGCCAAGGGTTTCCACTGGGCAGTTCTAAACCGAGTCTGGGCTGGCCGGGAAATGCCCCGATACCCTGCCATCTACACTGTCCCATGTAGTTGATTAACAGTCTCGTCAGTGGCATTGAGACAGATGTGAGACATCCATCCACTCCTCCCCTCTCTTAGGGCCTCCGTGGAGGTCTTCGGCCTTCCTCTCTGGGACTGTTGCAGAGGACACCTGCTTGTCCCCCTAGGCGCCCCTAGGCACGTACAGTATGTTAACCGTGGGAAAGCCCAGGACTGCCAGTGCCCCTCCACTACTCAGAAATCCCACCTGGCTCCCCGCTGCCCTCAGGCCAAGGCCCAGGTTCCGCAGCGTGGCGTGCGTGACCCCGTGGTCTGTGAGCCAGTGCAGCCGGCCCCAAACTGCTCCCTGTCACCCCACACCCCAGGTTCTGTGCTTCAGCCACCCTAACCGACTCATGGACCCCCTCTGCTCCCTGCAGCTGGCTCTGTGCATGCACATCTGGGCCCAATTCTTCTGATCGTGTGAGACCCCACTCAGACACTGTCTCCCACAGAAAGCTTGCCTTGATCTCACTCCTTGGCCCCCATGAAGGGGCAGCTCTCCTGTGCTCCAGACACGAAGCTGAGCACCGCCACGCTCCCCTTTTTTTTTAATAGATGCTTTTTTTTAATGTAACTCATAATGAGGCTAAGAGTCTGGCTCACAGTTTCTGCAAGGTGCCCAGCACCCTGATCGATAAGAAAAACATTATCAGACCCTGCAAAACCCCGCTCAGGCCTTCTTGGCAACCACTTTGCAAAACTGTTTAGTACAGGCACATCTCATTTTATTGCACCGCACTTTATTGCACTTCGCAGATACTGCGTTTTTTTACAAACGGAAGTTTTGTGATAACCTTGCATCAAGCAAGTCTAGTGAAGCCATTTTTCTAACAGCCTGTGCTCACTTCATGTATCTGTGTCCTGTTTTGGTCATTCTCACAATAGTTCACACTTTGTTATGATGCTACAGCACGCTTCACAGCCTGCAGAGTCAACGAGACTTCTACGTGCACTGGGGCACAAGAAAAATTCCATCAGACTTGCTTTATTGCACTATTTGCTTGGCTGGGTGGTCTGCAATCCAACCTGCAATATCTCTGAGGTGTGGCCGAAGTATCTGTTAAAGTGCTCAGCTATCAACTAAAGGCTAGTGGTTTGAAGCCACACAGAGGTGCCAGGAGAAAAGGCCTGACATTCCACTTCTGAAAGATTCCAGCTGTGGAAAACTCTAAGGAGTGCAGTTCCCCTCTGAAACACATGGGGCCCCCATGAATTGTCATCATCTGATGGCAACTAGTTTTTCAACTGGTTCTTCAGGTTGAACTGTCAAACAGTTTGCCCGAGTGGTTGTACTTCCAAGCCCTTGCACTCTGTACTGGCACTATTGAGTGTCTTGTCTGTTTCACCTTCTAACTTACAGGATCTGAGGTCAACGGCTCTAATTTGGTCATCTCTTTATCCCCAGCTCCCATCACAAAACTGGCACGTGGTAACCCACAAAAATCAAACTCACTGCCATCCAGTCAAATAACTCATAGTGACACCTGTTGGGTTTACAAGGTTGTAAATTTTTATGGAAGCAGACTGTCCCATCTTTCTTCCATGGAGCAGCTAGTAGGTTTGGACCATTGACCTTTTGGTTAGCAGCCATATGCCTTAACCACTACACTACCATCAAACCAAAAAATCAAATTCACTGCCATCAAGTCAGTTCCGGCTTATAGCGACCCTTCCTTAGGTTTCCAAAGCCATATCTCTACAGAAGTAGATAGCCCAGTCTTCCCTCCAAGGAGTGTCTGGTGGGTTTGAACCACCAGCCTTCTGGTTAGCAGTCAAATACCTTAGGCACTATACCACCAGAGCTCCTTCCACCACCATAGGTATGTATTCTATAAATGTTGACTGAATGAGCGAACGAGAAGGGTATAGGACATTGGTTTTGACTTTGTGCAGTCACTACTTTAAAGGCATTCCTCTCATTCAGAACCCACTGTAATGGAATGAATTTGGGATTCCCATCAGAACTCTCAAAGGACCAGATATCCCCTAGAGACTGTCAGAGGGAAAGAAAGAAAAGGAAAAAGGGGGAGCTCTGAAGGTCATGTTTTAATCAGAAAACTAGAATCCTGGTAAAGCCGGCCAGTTAAATTGGTTTGACAGCTGACCTCAGCAGCAACTGCAGCTTCCAGCCTCTTCCTCCATTGGTTCATTTTCCAAGATCTGTGATTTCTAAATGAGGACTAGGATCAAAGGTCAACCTCGCCTCTGGGGCCCAGCAAAGTGTGTGCTATGATTGCATCCCACCGCCAACTTCAAAGCTCATGGGCAATGACAGCAGCCACCCATCTGTCTTCAAACCCGAGGAGAGCCTTTCTGATGCCGTCAGTCAGAGAAGCTGTGGAGAGCAGCCCATCCTTCCTGAACCAGGCTCTGCTCATCTCGTCAGGAATACAAAGCACAGTGCAGGATGCTAGCCCAGGGGAGAAACACAACCTGCTGGAAACTGCCAGAAGGCCTGTGATTTTCCTGTAACCTCCAGAGCCAGGGGGCGTCACCTGTGACAGCCCCAAATGACAAACCAATAATGCTCTTCCAAAGCGCAAGGCTGGCAGGGACATGGAAACCCGGGTCCCCCAGGTGAGAACCCCGTCCCAGAACCTGAGCCCTGCCCAGGCCAGTGAGCTGCTCGGAGCATGCTAGTGAAGGAACTGTCTTCCAAAGCTTTGCTCTGATGGGTTAACAGGAAGAGGGAAGCTACTAGGCTGGACCTGCAGGTTGTAGCTTTCAAAATCCAAGTTGGAACAAGTGGCCTTAAAGACTATGAAAGGCCCCAC
Organism: Orycteropus afer afer; assembly: GCF_000298275.1. Taxonomy (NCBI): domain Eukaryota; kingdom Metazoa; phylum Chordata; class Mammalia; order Tubulidentata; family Orycteropodidae; genus Orycteropus; species Orycteropus afer. Next base: position 6,949,262 of record NW_006921644.1, on the reverse strand, counting down.
AAGGCTCTGATTGGGCAGGGCCACTGAGCCTGCATCTCACATATGAGCATTGGGGGTGATTAGATATGCAGATGCCCTGCATGGAGAGTAAATTTAAACTTCATCCGTATGAAGGGCTAATTTCTCTCCAAGTTCTCCTAACCAAACAAAAAACCAAACTCACTGCCATCCGACTCATAGCAATCCCTCCTTGAGTTTCCAAGGCAGTATCTCTATGGAAGTAGATTGCCCAGTCTTCCTTCTGAGGAGTGGCTACTGGGTTTGAACCGCCAGCCTTCTCGGTAGCAGTCACATGCCTTAGGCACTAGGCTACCAGAGCTCCTCCAAGTTCTCCTAGTCCTGCTATATTTACACATGCATGCACTATTCCCTAAAGCATTGCAAAAGCATTTGGAAAACCAATCCGGCCACCAGGGCTTATGGTTGGATTTTGAGATACCATCCCACCTACCCTTTGGGACCACTACATATCTGTCAGTGTGTCATACTGTGGTGGCTTATGTGTTGGCTATGACACTGGAAGTGATGCCACTAGTATTTCAACATCAGCAGGGTCACCCACGGCAGACAGGTTTCAGTGGAGCTTCCTGACCAAGACAGACTAGGAAGAAAAGCCTAGTGACCCACTTCTGAAAAGGAGTTAATGAAAACTGTATGGACCAATGGACCACTGCCTGATACAGCGCTGGAAGATGAGCTCCTGGGTCAGAAGATACTCAAATTACACAGTGGCTGCAACAATGAACTTGAGCAGATCATGGTCATGAAGATGGAGTGAGACCAGGAAACATTTCCTTCTGTTGTGCTTGAGTTGTCAAGAGCTGCACCCAAGTAACCGCTGTAACAACATTTTTAGCAGTTTCAGGTTGATAGAAAAATTGACCAGAAAGTACCGACTTCCAATATACCCGCCTCCACAGTGCTCCCGGCACTAACACCTTGCACTCCTGTGGGGCATCTGGTACAATGGTTGAACCAAGATTGATACGTTATTATTCACTAGTTTACATTATTTTTATCTTTATTATTTTTTAACTTTCCGTCCCCACTGGGCCTCCAACCAGCCTGAACTAGTGCTGGAGCAGGCTCAGGCCTCAGGGCGCCTCTGCCTTGTGGGCGTGTCCGATTGATTTGCACTCTATTCAAAATCCGTCCCAGGAGTGCGCTTTCGATGTCTCCAGGGCTTGGCCCTTGAGAGAACACTTCTCTGGCAGGCTCCCCGTCAGGGAGGGCAGGAGAGCGCAGGCTGGGCATGAATGCAGCTTGCTGGAGAAGCAGGGGGACTCAGGAGGAGGCACCAGCCAGAGAAAGGCATCAAGCTGAGCCTCGTGTCGGGCCAAGAGCGAAACCATTTTGGGCCCGGCTGATCCCGAGCAGAAATAGCCAGGGTAGGGTTGCACTCAGAAAGGGTAAGTGGCGGGGTTGATGAGGCTTTTCGGATCCCTCATGCCGAGCTGGCGGGGCACAGACTTCTCCAAGCATCAATTACAGGAGCATAAAACTTCCTGGACTGGAGAAAGGGCACGGGGTTGAGCGTGCTTGCTGGGGTTTGACGGCGCTTCATCCGCCCCCTCGGTGCCTTCCAGTCCTTCATTACTAATTCCCCAAGCCTCGAGTGCCTCCTGAGCCCCTTGTCACTTGGTTTTAATGAACACCCTTTGTTTATTAACTCTTTAGTCAAAAAGGAAAAAATAATGTTCAACCTAACATGCCTCATTTATTGCAAATTGCAGAAGGTTAGTTTCCAACTAACAAAGCTATGCACTGCTTTGGGCTTGCACAAATGCTGCCGTCTCTGGCGGGATGGGAGAATTGATCGCAGCCTGGAGGGTAATGAGAGGCTGTGCTTGTCCCCAGGCACATGCCTTCAGGCAGGTAGTTAGATGCCATCCACTCCATTCTGCCCCAGAGCGACCTGTGTGACAGAGGAGAACTGCTCCATAGGATTGGCCATAATCTTCCTGGGGGTGGGTCTCCAGGTCTCTTCTCCTGCAGAGTGCGGGGGGGGGGGGGGGGGGGGGGGGGGGGGGCAGGTAGCAGACGGAATCTGAACCACTGCACCCCAGGGCTCCCTTAAGTCGCTGGGCCTCAGTTTCTTGATCTGCATCTTGGAGCTGTTGCCCAGTAAAGGGTGTTCACAGCCAAAGAGTAAGGCGTCAGGTGCCCTGCCCCATTCAGACATACAGTGTGCCAGGTACTGTTAGGAATCTTACAAGCTTCAGTTCACTCTCATCAGAGCCAGTGAGATAGGGGTTCTTAGTGCTCTCCCCATTTTACAGATGAGGGGACCGAGGCAAAGCAACTTATGGGATCTGCTCAAGGTCACGGGGTGGTGGAGCTGAGATTCACACTCAAGCAGTCCGGCATTCTCATTTTCGACCACTGGTTTTCCTTCTCCATTTTCCATTTTGTCTTCCTCTATTCTCTTCCCTTGGCTCATTAGATCCCTCATCCTTTCCTTGCTGCATCCATTCCTTATGCTCACGTCTGCTTTTAGGCTAGTCCGTGCCCATGGTCTGAACAGTCATTCCACAGTTCCTTCCACAGTGTCCCAACCCCTCAGCCCCCATGCACCGCAACTCATTTCCCATCACTTGACCAGAACTGCCCTCTTGAAGAGGACTAGTGGCCCCTCCTTCTTGCTAAATTCAACTCCTTCCCAGTTCCCTCTTCCTTCACTTCCTGTCCATCCATCCATCTACCCATCCATCCTTATCCATCCATCCCTCCATCATTCATCTATCTACACATCCATCCATCTCCCATTCGTCCATCCATCCATCCTTTATCCATCCATCCTCCATCTATCTACCTATACATTCACCTTCTACCCAAGTCATCCACCCATTCATCTATCCAGTTCATTCAACAGTGCTGTGAGCTCAGATGCTGTGTGATCTCTCTGACCTGCTATCACCTCACTTACAAAATAGGAATATAAGCTTATGGGATTGTTCTTAGGCCTAAATGAGTGTAGGTGTAAAGAAACCCGACTCAAAGGTGTGCTAAGTTTCTCCCACTCAGTCATCCTTAAGATCTTTCCATCATTTGTGGGATTTTTCTCTCCTTTCTCACGACCCATTCACCACCACGTCTCTAAAACTGCCCTCTCGTTTCCACTTTCCCTGCTGCCCTTATCAGCTCACATGGACTACTTGCCTCTGGCCTTTCCTGACCAGATCCACCTTCCATGCAACCCCCAGATTTATTTTTCTGAAATATTGTTTCCCATTATGTTATTCCTTTCCTCCAAACCTCCACTGGATCTCCACCACCTACTTTTTAAGATAGTTTGTCTTCTTCCATTTTTTCAGGTTTATTATATTTTTCATTATAAATGTAATATACACACATCAGTAGAGATTTGTAAACTAGAGAAAAACAGATCACTCAGAATCCCATCACATAAATAGACCTGTGGTTTGGATTTTGATAAATCTCCTCTCAGACTCCGCCTCCTTCTCCCACGTATATAGGTCTGTTTTGCTTTGTAGGAACTCTAGCATCCGTCCACTGCCCTGTTCAGCCCTCATCTCTCACTTGTATGACTTTCTCATGTCATCATTGTTTCATAACCTTGCTCGTCGATGGCTGGGTAATATTCCACTGAGTGGCCTAACCAGTCTCCATTTGCTAGAACGGGGTTTCTTTGTAGAGCACTTAGGAGTGGCAGGCTCATGGCAAACACTCAATAAACGTTGCCTATTGTTATTTCCAGTTTGGTCAATTATACAGAATGCACATTTCTGCACACCTTTTTTTCTGTATTTAGGTCTGTTCCTTTAACTTCTCAGATGTAGATTACTGGCCCAAAGGGATTACTATCTTCTGCCTGTTGACACTGGCTATAGCAGATGCCGGCTCCCCACACACACACTCCCAAACCCATGGCCCTTACAGAGCCATGCCAGCTTCCGCCCCGTTGCCTGCAGCAGGCTCCCTCTGGGTCCAGAGCCCATACCCAGCGGGGGTGAGCACTAAAAATGAATGCCACCGATGGCAACCCTCAAGCAATGACTGACAGATGGGATTCCTGGTCCGGAGCTACTGCGGGGTGACTGGGGAGAGGACAGGCCACACTGGCTCCCAGAGGTCCCCAGGCACCAAGCCCCAGGCACCCACACTGGTACTAGCTTGATAACAGACCCTTTGTTTGCTGCCTCTCCTTCCTGACTCGTTCCCCACCCCCCACCAGTTTTCTCTGAATCACTTCCCAGATCAACTAATGGCACTCAAATCCTCTTCTCAGAATCTGCTTTGGGGGTCTCTCAGACTGAGACTGTGACAAATCACTGACAAAGAGCTTACAGCAATCATCTGGTCGATCCTGTCTGCTCGTCTCATCTACTTAAACAAACCAACTCCCTGCCATTTTTCATGGCCCTTCCATTTACCAGGCCCAGTGTTTACAGGGCTGTCTTGAATCCCTGTTCCAGACATACTGGTGGTGGTTGTGTGCCACCGAGTCAATCCTGACTCATAGTGACCCTATATGACAACCCAACTGTTCCATGGGGTCTCTTAAGCTGTCATCTTTATGGGAGAAGATCGCCAAATCCTTTCACCCACAGAGCCACTGGTAGGTTTGAAGTGCACCACTGGGTGAGCAGCCAAGAGCTTGACCATTGCACCAAGTCTCTTCCAGCCTCAGGTACATATTATTACCTCCATTTCATAGATACTATAACTGAGGCAAAGAGAGGTTAAGCACCCCGTCCAAGGTCACACACAGCTCTGGGCTTCTACCTGTAAGTCTGTCTTCCCCCAAGGCCAAGGCCCTTACTAGCCATCTTGGTGTCCTGCCAGGCACTCTCCTCTAGCAACAGTAAGATGCTCTGGCTAAAATAATACTGACACCATCTCTGCAGCGCTGGCCCAGTTCCCACTGCACTCACATCCACCATCACCCAGAACAGCCTCCTCAGTGCCCCCTGACTATGCTGTGAGACCTTCCACCTCAGATTTGGATGCATGCTTCCCTCAACTGTAACATCTCCCCTTCTCTGTCTGGCCACATTCTCTCTCTCCATCCCTGGTCTAGGTCCTACATTGTCTTCTCCTTAGTCTCCCATCACTTGCTACTGACATACCTGACTCCCTCTGCCTCAGTTTCCTCATCTGTAAATGAGAATGATCATAAGATGCTCCTCACAGGGTTGGGATGAGAACTGAATGAAAGCATCTGGCACCAAGTACAGTTCACAGAGGCTCTAATCAACACATACTATCACGATGGTTACCTATGACCTTCCCTTTTATCACCTCCTAGACCCTGACCTACTTCACACATGATTTTTATTAATGCAGCACCAGTAAATTGAAAGTCATGCACAGGAGGCATCAGGAAAATTATCCAAAACTTGGAAATTAGTCAAAAAGGTTGGTGGACACCCATCTAAGATATAACTCTTGATCTCTACTCTTCAGGAGCAAAAGTGAAAGAAGGAAAACAAGGACTCGGAATAAAGTAGCCTACTGGGCTGACAGCCTATGTGAGCTAAAGTCTCACCTCCCTGAGATCAGAAGACCTAGATGGTGCCCAGCTACCACTACCAACCATTCTGACCAAGGCCACAGAGATGGTCCCTGATAATATCAGAGGAAAGTGCAGAGTAGAACTCAAATTCTTAACAGGTCCAGATTTAATGGACCAGTTGAGACTAGAGGATGCCCTGAGGCCTTCTCCCTGAGACACTCTTAAACCCTGAACCAAAACTATCCCGAGATGGCCTTTAATAGAACAGCACATAAAATAAAGGATATTATCCATGAGTACACTGCTCCATTAGAAAACTGTCTTTATGAGACCAAAAGGTCAGCCATCAGGGATGGAGCAGAAGCTCTGCCCAGCCCTGTGCTGTATCTCTGGGGAGAGCCAAGCACCTGGCCCAGGTGGATTTCCCATCAGCAGGAGGACACCAGGAGCATATCTCCTCCCCAGCCCATCAGAGCTGCGTTCCCAGAACCCGTGGAGGGTGGGTGAAGGAAGGCGCAGACCCCAGCTCACCCACCTCAAGGACAGTGTGCATCTCTACCCAGCTGGCCTACAGACCAGGGCTGGCCCACTCTCTGAGAGCCCTACACCCAAGCCCAGCAGCTGATTTCCTGTCGGTTAACCTGTGAACTACTGGCCTGACAGACTCTGTACAGGTTTCCTTACCCTAAAGGGTTTGGGAGAGGATTGGGGCTGCAACCTCGGAGCTCCCTTGTGGAACTCAAATGCAGTGAAGTTGCAGAAATGCTCACTCCCTTGGGAAAAGCCAAACCAGACCAAACTTGGCTCCCTCCTTTGGAAGCGTACTTCTCTAGGCAACTCCAGATTCCCCAGACTATTAGCTCATGCAAACCATTTTCCCAGAATCCTTGTTAATATTCCAGGGAACTAGTCCTTCTTCAGAGGGCACTTGGCAAATGCTGCCTGGGAAAGCTAAACCATAAGGGCATCACAGCTTGCCTGGTTTGCAAGTGCTCCTTTCTGCCGGGGATGGCCTCAGGAGCTACTTGGGCCCAGAGGCCCTGCCACCAACGCCTTCCATTCCCAGCGCCTGCCACTTCTCAGACTGAGGCTGCTTGGGGCCTGTGAGCCCAGGAAGGCATCAGCATCCTCTTGGCTCTGCCCATGTGAATCCTGGCCCCACACAGCTCCACAAGCACAGAGCCTGGGCAGGTCAGGGCAAGCTCTTGGCTCGGCTCGGGTGCCTGTTCCTGTCACACTGCATGTTTTGTCACTCTGCATTTTTCCAATGAAACCAAAATACAAATCAGCCACACAGGGTGAGGGTGGGAGGAGTAATTCCCTTGTGTCTGGGGACTTGGGAAGTTAAGGAGTGGAGGCAGGAGTGCTTTGTGGCGCAAAGTGTGGGAAGTGTCCTTGATTTGGAGAGTGACAGTGCTGAGTGTGAGGGCAAGGTCCCCTTTCCCGCCTTCCATCCCTTTACCATCCAGGCTGTAGAATCTTCCCTCCAACGCAGTCAAGGGGAACCACACATTTCAGTAAATTCTTCCAGCAATCTGATATCGACTTGAATACAATGACAATATCAACTTGAATACAATGACAATTAGCATGTCAATTATTCTCTCTCTCTCTCTCTCTCTCTCTCTCTCTCTCTCTCTCTCTTTCTCTCTCTCTCTTTCTCCTGAGCTGCTTGTTAATTTTAAAAGCCAGCCACACTACACTCCTCCTTCTCTGGGTCTGCCTGAGAGATGCCTGGGCCAGTGGGAATAACAACAGGGAGATGACCACAAGGACAGATCTGGATCCCCTATGCAACAGGGAGAAGCCATGGCTTTATTTCTAGCAGGCCAAGGTTACCTGCTGTGCTGGACTTGGGGGAGCGGGGCGAGGGGGCTGCTTTAATTAATGAATCACACATGAAAACCAGTGCAGCAGTCAAGAGGGGGGTCCAGGCTCAACCTCCCCGGTATCCATCCTGGCACTGCCCCTTGCAGGCCCCACTGGCAAGTCTCTGAGTCTTCTGTTGCAGTTTTCTGATTTGTGAAATGGGCCGTGGGACAGTCACTGTCCATGAGGTTAGTGCCCTGGTGCTGGTCCCTGGGAGGCATCATAGGCAGGGCCAGCGTGGAGCACAGGCGCCCTGAGGTGCACCGACCAAGGCTGGTTGGTTTGACAACAGCTTAGCTGAGACGGGATTCACATAACATACCGCTCACCTTCCTCAAACACCCAGTTTAGTGGTTTGTGGCATAGTCATAGAGCTGTGCACGCAGACACTCCCACTACCTAATTGCCCAACAAGTCTGTCACCCCAAAAACCTCCTGCATCCACTACCAGTCACTCCGTATCCCCCCTCCTGCACACCCTAGCAACCACTAAGTTTGCGTCTCTATGGATTCTCCCGTTGTGGACATAGAAATGTGGCAGTTTGTGACTGGGACAGCCAAGCTTTGAATCTCAGAAGCCGGGGTGACCTTTATCGAGTTCCCCTGGCGCTTCCCCAGCTATGAAATGGAATCAGTATAAGAGCAGATGCCCCACAGAGTCACACAAGGATCAAACGGGCCAGAGAATACCACTCTAGTGCTCAAAATGGGCCCAGTTCACAGCAAGTACGATGCTGATGTTAGCCACACCGTTACTGCTGCTGCTGCTACTACTGGGTGCGGTGGAGTCAGTTTTCAACTCATAGTGACCCCATGTGACACAGCAGAACTGTCCCATGGGGTTTTCTAGGCTGTCATCTTTACAGGAGATTACTAGGCTTTCTCCAAGGAGCCACTGGGTGGTTCAAGCTGCCAACCTTCTAGTTAGCAGCCAACCGCTTAACCATGGTGCTACCAGACTCCTTGCATTACTGCAGTTATGATTATTTTCACTATGCTGCAGGCACCCTGCCCCAAAGCATCCAGAGAAGTTCAGAACACAGAAAACGCAACCTTCGCCTTCCTCCACGCACAGCCTGGATGACAGGACAGGGCTGGAAAACCAGCTTAATGAATACGGCGAAGTCTTATCATATGCACATTTAGCTCATGGAAATGCAACTCTTCGCCAAAAAAGAAAAAGAAAAAGAGCATTTTAAATACTGCAATTAAGTGCTGTAAAATTATATCTTGTATATATCCTTTATTATACATTGTACAGTACTGCGTGCATTATACATTGCTACATATTGATTACAGTACAAAGCTGTATACACGAAACCACGTAGACTGCACTTTAATGGGCACTGAAAGAGATTTCAAGGGTAATGACGACTCCATGTTTGCCTTACACCCCAACTTTATCACCTAACCCATGAGTAAAATGCAACTCAATTGTATGTGGACAACAATAATTATTTGAATGATGACAGAATTAAATCAACTAACACGTCATGCATTGAGTGGGGTGTTAGGCTGTGGTATGCTCCATCTGGTCCACACCATGGGCCAAGCACCATTTCTGCCCTCCACCAAGTCACTGTCACATTTTGGAAATAAACCACATAAAAGTAATCTTGGCTACTGAGAGGTAGGCATTGGGTCTGGGCAACAGATGGCAATAATCTCTCAGCTGCCCACCCAGGGGGACCAGCAGATAAGAGGGCTGTACCCTTTCCTGTCATTGTCCATCCTCTTGCCTGTTCCATCACTTGGTCTTCATGGCGCTCATCACCCCCCAACGTGACATCACATTTCTCCCCGTTCACTCTCCAATCATCTCTCCTCCAACTCCAGGGACTTTGTCTTGTTCACTACCATGTTCTCAGTGCCTAGAAGGGTGTTGACCACTCAGTAACATTTGCTAACGTTTGGAAAAATGAATGAATGGATGGAGGTAATTGTGTAGACATCCTCCACTCAGGTTCCTCCCATCTGTTGTCCACAGAATACCCACAGTCAGTTCTCCACCCCCAACTTAGGTATTCGTTCATTGTTCAAAAGGAGTAGGGGTGTATTCCACAGAAGTTGGGGTGTATTCCACATCAGAGAGGAGGTCCTGAGGGAACACTCCGGGCTCTGGCATACTGGTACCATCTAGTGGGAAAGAGAGTATCTGCAGGTGGGTACTTAACCAAACTCGGAAGATTTAAAGCACCACATCTTTCTTTTGCCATTAGCTCTACTGAAAAAGTTTCCAGTAACCTAAAAACAGTAGTCCTTACACACTCATGTCCTACCTAGGACACAGGAGTCTCTGGTGGTGCAAATAGCTAACTCTCAACTGCTAAGTGAGAAGTTGGAGCTTCTAGTGTATGTACCCAGAGGCACCTTGGAAGAAAGGGCTGGCAGCACACTTCTGAAAATTGGCCCCTGAAACCCTACAGAGCACTGTCCACTCTACCACATGCATAGCCACCATGAGTCAGACCGTTCGCTTCGCCACACACACAGCCACCATGAGTCAGACCCTTCACTCTGCCACACACACAGCAGCCATGAGTCGGAATGGACTCAACTGAACTTGGCTCATACCAGGGGCGTATAATAGCAGTCCAACGGCCTGCTGTGACTCTTCATCTCTCTGCTCAGGACTCTTCTGAAGCCATGGTTGTTCTTCCAGACCAACAAAGACTCAGCAGGAAGCATAGGAGGAGGGTGGGAGTAGGTGTACACAGGCCACAACCCGTCCTACGGAGGGCCCATTCTGAAGCACTTGTCACACACTTTGGCAGCATGGAGACCAGCTGCCCATGACAGCATCAGCTCAATGGCACACTCTTACTGGCTTTCCTTCTTTCTTGTCTGACCTTCTCCACTTCCATGCTTCTGCACCCTGGAAGCACCTCCCAAATTAGCTCCCTGCACACAAGCCCAGGCCTCCAGCATTACTTCAGCCTTACTGAGACCTGTAGGTGGCAAGAAAGCCTTAAGAACGTAGGATCAAGAGTCAGCACACAACAGTGAAAGTATTATATGTTTAGAGCTGGTCTGGAAATTCTGAGAATGACCACCAATTCAACTGGGGAAGAGCTGCCTTCTCAAAGTAGAGTTGACCTTAATGATGTGGATGGAGTAAAGCTTTTGGGACCTTCATGTGCTGATGTGGCACGACTCAAAATGAGAAGAAACAGCTGTAAGCATCCATTAATAACAGGAATGTGGAATGCACGGAGTATGGATGTAGGAAAACTGGAAATTATGGAATGCATAAAGGTTGGTGTCTTAGGCATTAGTGAGCTGATATAAATTGGTATTGTCCATTTTGAATTGGACAATCATGTGGTCTACCAGCCAGGAATGATAAGTCAGAGAGCAGGGCCATTCTCCTGGACACAAAGGAAATGTCTGCTTACCCTCCCAGGCCTCTGTCCTACCTCTGCCTTGTACTGGTTTGAATAACTGGTGAAGTAGTTAATGGTTTAGATCACTGGATCAGCAAACTACAGCTCCTGGGCCAAACTCACCTCACAGCCTGTTTTTGTAAATAAAGTTTTATTGGCACACAGCCACAGCCTGTTTTTGTAAATAAAGTTTTATTGGCACACAGCCATGCCCATTAATTTATATGGTATTTATGATTTCTTTGGCATTGTCAAAGTTTAGTTGTTGTATCAGAAACCTTATCTAGCTCTTTACAGTAGATGGCCAACCCCTGGTTTAGATCAGCAGTTGCTAGGTTTTTAGATTTCTAGCAGTAAAATTTTAACAAAAGAACAAATAGGGAATAGAAAAGGGTTACCAACAAAATTTTACTTTACCAATAAGGATAAAGGTGCCCTTTACTTATTACCAACTGAATTTGATAAACAATAGGATATTTCATCCCCAAAAGGTAGAAATGTCACAGGCACAGAAAAAAGGCCCTCCTTTCCAAGAGGTCATTCATTGTCCAGCTCAGAACAACACTGCTCATCCCATTTCAATGTTTTTTCATATTGCTATCCAAAAATATCGTGGTTATTTATGTAGTTGATTGTTCTCTCCCCATTAGAATATAGACTTCATGCGAATCTAGTCTTGTCTTTATCACTGCTGCTTCCCCTGTGTTGAAACTCATGCCTGACACACAGGGATTGCTCAGGAAATGCTGGTTCCACCAACAACTTAATCAAACATGCACCATGGGGATTGAGAAGCACAGCCATGGACGTCACGGGGCAGAGAGGCCTGTGTGTGACATGAGTAGTACATGGAGCGGTGAGGAGTGGGGCCAAGTGGGGAGTGTGTCACCCCACCCCCAGGAACGGGAGCTCTGTGAGGGCAAGACTGTGCTCCCAGCTGCATCCCTAGTGCACAGAAAGGTGCCTGCTGGTAGACACTCAGCAAAGGCTTGTAGAACCGTTGACTACCTTACCCAAAGGCAATTGTATCTGTTTCCTGGGGCTGAGTAACAAACCTGGTGGTTTTAAAGAACAGAGTCCTACTGTCTCACATTTCTGGAGGTCTGAGTCCTAAATCAAGAGGCAGCAGAGCTGAGCTCCCTGCAAAGGCTCTAGGGAAGATCCTTTCTTGTCTCGAGTTTCTGGCAGCCCCAGGCATTCCTGGGCTTGCAGCTGCAACATAACTATGTCCTCACATGGCTATCTTCCCTCTGTCAATCTCTCTGTGTGTCTTCTCCTCTTTCATAAGGATGAGCACACACCCTGCTCAGTATGACCTCATATTAACTGTACCATCTTCAAAGACCCAATTCCAATAAGGTCATGTTCAGAGGTACCAGGGGTTAGCACTTCAACATGTCTTTTGGGGGGACACAGTTTGATCCATAAAGGTGCTCAGATTCAATTTAAAAAGAAAAAGAAAAAAAAAAAGAACTCTTTTGGTAAATCAGAAGGAGCCCTGATGGCGCAGTGATTAAGTGCTTGGCTGCTAACCCAAGGAGCAGTGGTTTGAACCCACCAGCTGCTCTGCAGGAAAAAGATGAGGCAGCCCATTTCTGTGAAGATTTACAACCTTGGAAACCCTTTGGGGCAGTTCTCCTCTACCCAACAGGTCACTATAAAAGGAAGCCTGGTGGCACACTGGTTAAGCTCCTGGCTGCTAACCAAAAGGTCAGCAGTTCAAACCCACCAGTCACCCCATAGGAAAAGATGAGGCAGTCTGCTTCTGTAAAGATGACAGGCTTGGAAACCTGATGGGCCAGTTCTACTCTCCTCCAGGGGCACTACACAGCAACAATGCAACACACTGCCATCGAGTGGGACCTGACTCATTGCGAGGCAGAATTGACTTGATGGCAGCTGGTTCGGTTTGGGTAGATCAAGACTAAACTTCAGCTCGGATTCAGTCCAAGAGTGACTCCTTGTAACTCTGGGTCTCTGTTTAGCTACCAAAAAACCAAACCAAGCTCACTGCCATCGAGTTGATTCCGACTCACAGTGACCCCATTGGGTTTCTGAGGCAGTAAATCTTTACAGAAGTAGATTGCCCCCATCTTCTTTCCATGGAGCAGCTGGTAGATTTGAACTGCCAGTTTTCTGGTTAGCAGTCAAATGTCTTAGGTACTATGCCACCAGAGCGCCTTCTGTTTAACTACAGGCTGGTATATTTCATCTTGGCCAGTGGGTTCAGGGAAAACATAATCACCAAAACATAATCACCGGAAGGAAGCATGGCGTCCTTGGCCCTGCTGGGCAGGAATGCCATCCGGCCGCAGGGCTCACAGGGGGCACAGAACTGCGTTTTGTTTACCTGAGTGTTTGAAGCACAGAGGAGCCACGGCCGAGCAGGGTTCTGGTGTCCCTGTGGCCTGTCTTGCTGGAATGGCGGATCTGACAGAGGAAACAGGTGGGCTGTTTGTCAGGACTCAGACAAAGAACAAAATGACCCTGGGCTCACCTCTTCCAGAGGGTGGGACCAGTTATCTGGCTAGGGTACTGGGGGGCCTGGGCCCACTTTGGGAGACCAGGAACTCAAAAGCAGGGCCAGCGAAGACAGCTGCTGCATGTCAGAGGAGCCGGGGAACACGCAGGGGAACACATACACTATTTATTCTGAGGGGGGTGGGGGAGCTTTTCCACAGTAGTAAAATACAGCGAAGAAAGCATGCACAGGAACCAGCAGCCCATGGGCTCGGACCCTGGTCCCAGTTCTTAGTGGCTGTGTGGCCCTGGGAGAAGGATCCAACCTCCCTGAATCTCCTTTCATCATACATAAAAGCTGACAGGAAGAGCTACCTCTAAGGGTTTGCAAAGCAGCCCTGGCAGCACAGAGGTTAAAGGACTGGGCTGCTAACCAGAAGGCTGGGAGTTCAACTTACCACCACTCCACAAGAGGCGGATGACACGGTCTGGAGCCAAAGATGACAACCTTGGAAACGCTTTAGGGCCGTTCTACCCCATCTGATAGAGCAGCCATAAGTCAGAATTGACTCAACAGCAATGCGTAAGAGGAATATTCTCAATAGTGTGTTCCAAAAGCACAAAGCAACCACAGTAGACTGGTTATTTTGAGGTATTTGAAATAATAATAAGTGCTTGTGGCACAGGTGTGCACACACCTGCACACAATGCCCCACAAACCCCTGGGAAACAGTTGCTGGGCAGATGCATCTACAAGGTAAAACCCAGCTAGATTAAAAGATCCCTGACTTGAAATCCCCAGAGGACCAACCTGCAGGGAACACCCAGTACTGGGAATTGGCAAATCCCTCCCTCCCTGGGGACAAACTTTGTATTTGTTGATATCCGTGCATTTTAAAATCCACTGGCATATCCTTAAGGCAGAGGCCCTGGGGCACCTTCAAATTGCAAACTTCCTTGGAGCCCAGAGCGCAGAGGGAAATGCAACCAGCACATCTTAAGCACCTTGCAGGTGCCAGCCATCAGATTAAGTCATCAGCAAAGAGTTATTTAATCCTCACAAAAAGCCTGCAGGGGGTGTGCTTATTCCTCTTCATTTGCTTAAAGACAGGAGGAAACAGAGGACCAGAGAAAGAAAGGAAGTAATGGGAGGTCACTCAGCCTGCAAAAGTCTGGCCAGAGTTCAAAATCACTCCTCAAAGATTCCTAAGTCTCCTAGAACCCCCTAAGCATCCAAGATCCTAGGTCCTCTGGGCCAGGGCAGCCACAGGCCTTAAAGGGCTTCAGCTCTTTTCCCACTGAGGGCCAAGGCCAAGGACTTGTGGTCTGTGTCTCTGGATTCCCAGTTGGCAGCATTCTGGGGCCTTGGGAGGTGCATATGAAAAATTAAGGGAAGAAAGAAAAAGGGGCGACAATATTGGCACTGCCACCTAAACCACCAAGACTGTCTCAGACCCCTGTTTCCTAAGGTAAAACCAACCACTGCCATGGAGTTGATTCCAACTCATAGCACCCCTAGAGGACAGAGTAGAACTGCCCCATAGGGTTTCCAAGGCTGTCAATCTTTACAGAGACAGACTGCCTCATCTTTCTCCCATACAGTGGCTGGTGGGTTCGAACCACCAACCATTTGGTTAGCAGCCAGCTGCTTTAAGCACTGTACCAGCAACCCCTGTTCTCATGGTAAGATTTACAGAATTTGGAGTTACTGCAGCTATTATTTGCTTGTTTCTCATTGGTGGCCATCACTCAACAGTAGGCTTCATGAGGGCAGGGACTGTGTCCCTTTTGTTTACCTCTGAATTCCCTAAATGCCTCAACAGATTCTTAGTCAGTGAGTGAAGAGACCTAGAGGGTAGACATGCTGCACTCACCCAGGCCCAGGTTCAAATCCCAGCTCCCCACCTGCTAGTCCTGTTACCTTGGGCAAGGTCCTTAAGGGTCCTCTTTTTTTCATCTTTAAAAAGGGGCAACGACTACACAGACCTGACCTTCTGAAGGCAAAGTAGCTGGATAGCATGCTTGGCATTGACAACTCAGTGTCTGGAGGGAAGCAAGAACCACAGAAGCATCAGAAAGACAGGACAGACAGGTTGAGAATCAATACAGCAGCGGAAAACACCATCCTTCACCTGCAGGAACACGGGGTGCACGGGGCAGAAGCATGCATGCACCAGCCTCTGCTTCCCACACACCCACGTTCACTCACCGAGTGCCTCAAGCTCACTCAGTGGAGGAAAACCTGTGAAAGCCAGCACCTATGTAAGGCAGAAACCTGGCAGAGGAGGAAAGTGCCAATACTTTCCACTAACAGGATGACAGGAAAGTGTCAGACTGCACCCTGTCAGAGGGGAAAAGTCATGATACCCAGGAAAACAAGGCAGACCTGTGGAGTTCCGGCTTTCCCAAGTTCCGCCATATTTTGTAGGGACCCACCACGTATGTGTGGAACCCTAGAGGAAGGAGAAGCTTGGAAACAAACGGGACTTCCCTGCACTTTAACAACCTTTGCTCCATTTTGCCCACACAACAACCCAGTCCATTTTATAGATGAGAACATTGAGGCTGCTTCACTGACGGCCATAGAGTAAGTCAAAGGGACAGCTAGCATGGGGCCCAGGTCCAGCAGTGGGCTGAAGCCAGATCGCGCCAACAGAAAGAATGTGCTGTGAAACTGGCAGGAAACTGGCAGGGTGCTCGAATGAAGTCAGTCATGGGGGGCGCACTGACATCACGGACACTGGGCAACACGACTCTTCAGGTGCCTGTCGTCATTGACACTGAACATGCACCAGTCCACCACTTTCTGGATCTCAGTGGAAGATTCTGCTACTGTGCCTAAGCAGTGTCAGACTCCCCAGTAAGCCAGGAAAGCATGGGCTTCCTTGTGCTTACTTACTAATCTGTAGTGACCAGTTTACATTTTTTCACCACATCAAAGATTCTGCTGCTAGGTATGGCTGGCATCTGCCTCTCGTCCAACCCCACAGCCCCTTCCTATAGACTCAACGCCCCTTTCCAAATTTAAAATCCCTGACTGGGGTGGACACTCAGTAAGCAAGGTAAACACAGGCTTGTGCTTACGAATCTGTGGTGAACAATTTCACATGTTTTTCACATCAAAGATGTGGTGAAACCCATGTGAAATTGTTCACTAGATGCCATGGAAAACACATGAAACTGTTCGCTACAGATTAGTTAGCAAGCACAAGTAAGCTGGTGTTTACCTTGCTTACTGGGTAATCTGCTCGATACCTAGCCACATAAGGCAGTGAGATTAACCCACCATGCTGAAACGAAGGCTCCTTGGCATTCACAAAGTGAATGCTGAAAGTGGTAAATCATTATTTACCGCATGTAAGAAACATGTGTCTTATTGCTGATTGAATGTTCAGGAAACGGTTAAAGGGCTCGGTAATGTTTCTCTCAAATATCTTTTGCATGAAAAGTCTCAGAGATTGGTTAATTACAGAGGCTCCCCGTCAGTCATGCTAGTCAAGGGCATTCCAGGTGCCATGAGGCCCATCCCAGGCTTGAGCACGGACCAGAGCTCTGGTGCTGGTGTAACAGCCCTGACACCTCTCCCAGGAACATGACTGTAGCCTGGCTACCACCCCATGGAAACAGCCCTCAGACCCTGTGTACGACGACAAAACACCTGGGTTCCTTGTTCAGCAAGGACCAAGCGTCCCACCAACTGGAAGAGCCAGAACACCAGCAAGAATCCCTAACCCCCTCAACCTCATCCTAAGAGCACTGTGACATAAGCATTCTGCTGCTAAGTGAAAGGACGTCAGTTCAAAGCCACCAGCAGCCCCACGGGAGAAGAGGCTTGGGGATCTCCTCCCTTGAGGACCAGAGCCTTGGAAATCCTACGGCGCGGTTCTACTCTATCCTGTAGGTTCACTCGGAGGGGAATCAATGCGATGGCGCCCAACAACACAGCAAACCCCTCCTGCCACCTGCAAACCCCGCCACCATCAAGCCCCATTGAATTCTCACCAGACCACCTTGCAGATCATTCGAGTTGCATACCCCCACCCCCCACTGAACCAGCACTCCCTCGTCTGGACTCCCACCATTTCAGGGCTCAGCTCTCCTCTCCCCAGTGGTACCCAGCTCCAAGGCACTGGCTACACTAGAGCTAGAGCAATCCTTCCAAATGGAACCCTGACCATGTCATGCTACTCCTCTCATTGCCTCCAGTGGCTCCCATCTCTCTGGGACAAACTCCCAAATCTCTCTGTGGCTGTCAAGGCCCCTACGGCCCTGACCCTGCCAGGCTCACATCACCCCACTGTCCTGTTACTCCTCCCTTCAGCTCCAGCCGCGTGGGCTGTGGTGTTTCCTTTGCCCAGGCTGCACCTTCTGCCTGGGACAAACCCCATGGCACTCTTAGATATCCCTTTGTCTGTGAGCCCTCCTCCTCCTCCAGACTGTGACCACAATACTGAGTGGCTAGGGAGGACCCCAGATCCTTCATCCATATATGACACCTCTCTTACGTCACCCAATCCTTTATTTCCTGAGCACCTATTACAGGTCAGGGAGCTCTGGTGGTATAGTGCCTAAGGCACTTGACTGCTAACCAAAAGGCTGGCAGTTCAAACCCACCAGCCACTCCTCGGGAGAAAGGTTGGGCAATCTACTTCCGTAGTGATGCCCCCTCAGAAACCCAAGGAGGGGTCACTATGAGTCGGATCTGACTCAATGGCAGTGAGATTTTTTTGTTTTGTTTTGTTTTGTTTTGTTTTTGGTTACTACAGGCCAGGCACTGCTCTGTTGTTGTTATGTGCCGTTGAGTCAGACCCAACTCATAGTGACCCCTCCTTGGGTTCCTGAGGCGGTATCACTACGGAAGTAGATTGCCCCATCTTCCTTCTGAGAAGTGGCTAGTGGGTTTGAACCACCAGCCTTCTGGTTAGCAGTCAAGTGACTTAGGCACTACACTACCAGAGCTCCCTGAGAACATAGAAGTGAGCAACCCAGAAAACAGCATATGTCATGTTGTTGTTGTTGTTGTTATGTGCCATTGTGTCAGATCTGACCAATAGTGACCCCTCCTTGGGTTTCCGAGGCAGTATCACTATGGAAGGAGATTGCCCAACCGTCCTTCCGAGGAGTGGCTGGTGGGTTTGAACTGACAGCCTTCTGGTTAGCAGTCAAGTGCCTTAGGCACTACACTACCAGAGTCATAGTAGAGCTTATATTTTAGTGGGAAAGAAAGACAACCAAAAGATGAGCAAAATACAGGGACTGGCAGGTCCTCGCAGGACTTCATAGCAGTTGTCTCTATTTTCAGTTACTCAGCCATTGACCTTGGTCTCCCTGTAGGCCGCAAGCCCTGAGAGAGCAGCAGCCAGATCCGCCTTGTTTGCCTCTGGGCTCTGAGCACATACAGAGGAATGGCACATGGTAGGTCCTCCTTAGAGATCAAGGAGACATGTTGAATTCATTTGGTCCCAGCTGAATGTGCCTAAAGTCCAGGTGCTTGAGTGCTTGGGACGTGGGAGGCACAATTCCTAGTGAAGGTTGGAACCCTGTTCCCTTCATCCCCTTGAGAAGACTCCTGGCAGCACCTCTGGCTACAATTTTGAGTTATGTCAGGGTTAGCATAGTTTTTCTGTAAAGACCCAAATAGTAAATATTTTCCATGCTGTGGGCTATCTGGTCTCTGTGGCCACCCGTAGGTTCTTATAGGACAACAGCTACAGACAATCACATACACAAGGAGGTAGGGGGTGAGCGTGCTCCAAAAAAACTATGAAAACAGGCTGCCAGCAGGCATCGGCCCACATCCCCTGAGTGAGATGATCCACTATGCCCTACGGTACATGGCCTGAGTCAGCGATGTTTCTGCTGGTGGAACCCAGCAATTTTCTGAAGATCCTACTTTGATCGCCAGGAAGATGAATTCAGAAGCTGAAGCTTCGGGCATTTGCTGCCACTAGCCCCTGAAGCCAACAGAAACTGAAGGAGAAGAGAGAGAGGGAGGGAGGCCTGCAGACCCCATCAGACAGGGATGGTGGCCGCCCACCACTTCTCTGGGTCCCAATGTCTCCAGAGGCTGAGCTCACTCCCAGGCCCCCCAGGCGTGGCCAGGGCTATTGACATCAGCAGCTGCCTCCCCCAGCCCGGCCAGCCACCAGCCTGGAAACACAGGGGTTCTGGGCCTGGGGGCAGATCCGGGGTGCTCGCTGGTGTCTTTGAAATGACACATGGCATGTCAAAATGTGCATTTGGCTACTGCTAAATTTCAGGAATTTGACTTCTGTTGGCAACGGACAGAGAAAACAAGCACTGCTTGGCTGGTGTGTGTGTGGTTACATTCCTCTCACTCTCTGGGTTCAGCGATGGCCAATGAGTCATTGAGGCTCACCTATTGGTGTGGGGGGAGGTGGACAGAGGAGCCCAGTATTTGCGACGGCAGAGAGTACGCACTGTAGCATTAACACTGTGTACAGAACTGTTGTGGGCATTAACCATTACACACAGCCACGCCAATGTCACATGGGGTGGCCAGGCTGTGGATGCAAGGTCCCGTGAACAGGCACACTAGGTAACAAAGCTCAGGCTGCCCCGACTCTGGAGTTACCATGGTCTGAGCCCTATGTTATTGGGATGACCTGGTTGTACCCATACTGTGAGTGGGCAACACTTGGAACTCAAGTGCTCAGCGTGTCACCAACCCAAGGGGTAGCGATGCTCTTGGCATAAAACAAGGGTCTCCACCTGACCCCTCGGCTGCCGAGTACCCTGATGTTTCAGGCCTATCACCACTCTGGGAGGACTGTGCTCAGCTGCCTCATGGCCGGTGCTATGTCACCTCTCTGATTGTATGGACTCCACAGGGAGTAATGGTCTGAGTGTTGCAGTGCTCTGGGTGCTCCGAGGCCCCCAGTAACACTGGCAGCAGGAACATTCTCAGGAAGGGTATGCAGTTTCTGGTGAATGGCCATGCTGGTCCAAAGCTCACCTCAGTGTAGTCCAATCAGCCACCGTCCTTTCCAAATAGCCTGTCACTGAGAAATCAGTGGCTTTTATTGGCTCACGCTTCACAGTTTGTGAAAGGAGACCTTCCAAACTCAAAAGGCTACAGGCAGGAGCAACCAGGAAAGATGAATGAGTTCAGTGGGCTGGGTGAGTGTAGGGAGTGGTGGAGATTATGGCAAACTACAGAGGCATGCCCTACCTAAACGAGGCCCTGACGACTCAGCTCCAGCCAAGTGTTCCAGGTGAGAATGAGGGTCCACATTTACTGGACCTGCTGACTTTTTAAGACATGCAAGACCTGTTTTTTTTTTTTTTTTTTTAATGTGCACTTTCTCACTTTTCAAAATATTTGGGCCAAACAAAATATATCCATGGGCAAAATTCAGTCTGTGGCTACTACTTTCCAACTTCTGCCCGGAAACCAGAATTGTAGTCGAGATCCATGGGCTTAATTACCAGCAAGAGGATGATCGGAGGCCCAACCTGCTAAGCCAAAGGGTGGCTCATTCGCCTGCATGGGCCCTGACTTGGTGGACATTTCAAGCTTGAAACGTCCCTCGCCCTGTTCTCTCGCCGGGCCGTGGCTGCATCTCTTACAGAGAAAGAAATCCCTCTCCACCCTAACCCCAGACTATAGCTGCCAACAGATACCTGGTGATGGAGCAGGGACCCTCACAGTCTGTGTAGACTGCTCAGGCGGGAGCCAGACCCAGGGTCCCAGGTGGCTGTGAAGGAGACAGGCTGCAGGGAATTATATTGGCAGCATCCCTCAGGAGGGTCTGATTTGCCCAGACAGGTGAGCACCTTGCAGACAGCTGAATCGAAACAATGCCAGAAACACTGGTCACTTGATTTGATTCTTCCCAGCTGATTATTGTAATTGGATGACACACAGCTATTCCCTCTCCTTTCCAACTGGTGTTGGAGGGTGAGTGGAAGTGCCTCGTGACTCATTCTTCTGGGTCGTCACCTAATGGGCCAGATCATCCCTCTTCACAGGCAGAGCTGTTCCTGTCGAAAGAACACAGGCAGGTCTAGCTGAAGCCGAATGCCAGGAAATTTCAGAACTTCCTTGCATTCCATATCCCATTGTCCAGGCCTTTGCAGTTTCCCTGCTCTCAAACTCAGAAAGGCTACACAGCCCAGAACAGAGCCAACCCCAACAGCAAAGAAGATAGACAGACAGTGCAAAGGCAATGGGGCCTCTCATTTTCGGGGGCTTGTAGCAAATAATTTGGCACCCGGAGGATAGTTTTGTTTTGATGGGGCTGCTGCACTGAAGTTCTTTAAATATGAGCAGATTCTGGATTTTTGTGATGCTGTGGATGGAGCCCTCTTCTGGAGAAATTTTTCAACAGGTATTGAAACAAGATCAACACACACACACACACAGAATACTGTTGGTTATTTAGAGGATATGACCTTCATTCGAGTGTGAATTGAATTATTGGTTTGTCTTTTTCCTTACCTTCAACTAAACAGAACATAACTGCACTCCCTAAAAAACTGTATTTGGGAAGGAAGGCTATTCTCAGACCCTAGCTGCACTTAGACCTCAGCAGCAAACTTCAGATTGAGTCACAATTTATACATCCAATGTGTAAATTATCAAAGTGGAAGGTGTCAAAGGCTGATACTTTCAGATAATGCAGTTATTGGATACATTGGTTTTTCACTGTAATACCTAGAGGATACTTCTGGAAGGAAATAGATTTTACTTAATGGAAAACCCAAGAGCTAAAGATAGAAAAAGGGAGAAGGGAGGGAGGCAGAAAAGGAGAGATCGGCTAATATCGGCCTGTGACAGAGACTGTGGGATTACATGAATTCCAAGTCACACACCCAGCCTTGCAGTTTATGAAACCTCTTTGGGGACCTGCTTTAAAAAAAAAAAAAAAAAGTGCTGGCACTTGAATTCTACCACTTGTCTCCTTTCACTGCTTATCAGTTCCCCCACAGCCTCTGAAATCTTCTAGGCTGTCCCATGTTGAGCTCATGGGGGTGGCGGTGCTCTCTGCAGCTGCCCTAGCCTATCTTCTCAGCCAGAAGATCCCAAAAACACACACTGCTCTTAAAACATGACAGAAGAAGCCGCAGGGGCACCAGAGGTCACCGATGCCCTCTCAAAATTCTGGAAATCAAGATTCTGACTTGGAGAGAGAAGTCCCCACTCTCAAATTCAAAATCTCAGAATCCTGTGGAACATTTTTAGTCACTCCCAAGCGACTGCTCTCCAAACCTGGAGCCACTCCCTAAAACCCTAATTCTTGGGAGATTACTCACTCATTGTTAGAACTTTGGTTAGTTGTAAGTGCCGCTACCCAGGGGAACGGATGATCCTATTTACCGTGGAATTTCTTGCTCATATCAGACTTGTTTGTTTCACAGTCACTACCTATTGTAGGCAAATTCCAGGGGCGACTCTTGGGGTGACCATTCCCAAAACACACCAGGGAAGTGAATAGGGATTGGGCCTCAACTTTGCCAGCTTCCAGCCAGGGTTGAGTGAAACAGCACCCCTCCTTCCACTTCCAAAATGCCTAAAACAGCAACAGAGCCAGTAAGCTTCCAGAGACTAGGGCTTCCACAGCCCCACCAGTATATTACAACTGCAGTGGCAAAGCACACCCTGCCTGCCGGAACATCACCAGAGCTGCTGACTAACTGGCTTTATGACATTGTTTTTCCCTTTCTTCTGTTTTCTCCCTGCCTCAGGGAAGTTTGGCATTTGTCTGTTGACTCAAGGCTCCAAGACAGCCCCCCGCCCCCCACCCCTTCTCTCAGTGGCACATGCGATTCTGCACATGAACCTCTTGCTGGTTAACTGAAATGCAACCAAATGACTTCTCTGCAAGTCGCTCTTCCTCCCGGGGCAGCAATGCCTGTCCTAACGTGGACATTTGCTCTGATTGTGCGTAATGATCTTAGACAGACACAAGCCCCCTGGGCAGCACCTGTGCCATGAACCCTCTGTCCCCTTATTTTACAGACACTGTCTGAGTGAGCACAGAGCCGAGCCAGTGTGACGAACACACCAGTTGCTTTGCCAAAGGCACCATGCCCAAAGCCCCTAGAATGGGGGCTTCTCCGGAGGCCCTGATGTGGTCGTCAGTCCTGCCTCAGGGAGACCTAACTCCCTGAATGGGAGCCGAGATAGACACCTGCTGAGAGGGGAAGGACTCTGAAGGGCCGGATCAGACAGTGCTAAGTGCTACTAGACACTCCGCAGGTGCGTGGTGACGGCCTTATGTGCGGCATCTGTTGAATGTGACCAACTGCTCCTCGCAATCCTAGGAAGGCGACCGACTAGTTCAGAGGGGAGAGTCTGGGAGCTCCAAGACCTTAAACTACTAGCCCAGGGCCTAAGGACTAGCACAAGGCAGACAGGCTGAGGCATGCTCACAGAATTCCCTGCTACACTGGGGGAGGCAGATACACATACAACCTTAGGGCTATGCAGAATCCTGGCAGTCTGGAAAACAGACACTTGCCTGCTAACCAGACGGCTGGCTGTTCAAACCCACCAGCCACTCCTCGGAAGGAAGGTTGGGCAATCCTACTTCCGTAGTGATACTGCCTCGGAAACCCAAGGAGGGGTCGCTATGAGTCGGGGCCGACTCGACGGCACATAACAACAACAACAACAACATAGGATTTGTGGCATGACTGAGGCTACAGGGACCCCAAGAGCAAAGCCTTAGAGGAAAAGACTACAGCTGGGAAGTCCAGGACCGCCAGGGCTGTGTACGCAGACAAGAGGGAAGTCATGAGTGGGGGTGGGGTCAGCAGCCTGGCACCTTAGCTCTGCCCCCTCCTTTGAGTCATTTGCATGGTCACTGTGTTGCTGGGCCCCAAGCCCATTTCCAAAGTCCAGCCCTAACCTTGATCTAGTACCACTCACCCCTTAGAAGGCTGTGCTGCCCCCCATCCCAGCCAGCTCAGTCCTCCCCATCACCCTTCTTCTCACCCACGAGCTCACACATGTGTCTCTTGCCCTGACACCCAAGAGTCCCAGCCAGAACTCCACACCCACTCTCCACACCCTGGGGCACCCGTTGCCTCCTTCCCTCCATTCTACCAGACCCTGCCCTGCTCCTCCCCGTCCACTTGTAGGCTGCCAGGGTGGCCTCAGGGACTGGGTGCTGGGGCTCTGTGGAAACCACAGTCCCCTGAGCAGGGTTGGGCGTGTCCCTCAGCCACTAGCACCCAAGCTTGGCCTCAGAGCAGGGCTTTCCTGCCTGCCGGCAAACTTCCCCAGATCGCCCAGATGCGGAGGCCGTGGCTGGAGCGCGGTGTCTGCACGCCCCCTCCCCGGGCCTGCGTGTCTGCACCCTCATCCTCCCTGGTCCCTCCAGCTGCAGCGCTCCGGGGGGTTAATGGGCAGCTGCAGCCCGGTGGGGAAGGCTTGAACTTTTCTCCGCGCTCCGCTTCCAGCCAGGAAAGGAGCAAAGGCGGCAGCCCGGGCTCCCAGGCCGGAGCTCCAGCTGGCTGGACAATGGGGGCGCGAGGACCCGGGCTCCAGCCCTTCCGGGCCCGGGATCGGGGAGGAAAGGACCCCGATGCGGGCGCGTTGGTGCCGACGCCTGTGAGCGACAGCAGCAGCCGGGCTGCGGCGCTCGGCTGGCCCGAGGCACCTTCGTGCGCGCCGCGGGGCTGGGCAAGGGGCCGGCGCCCCAGGAAGTCGGCGGTGCCAGGCCGGCCTCTCAGCCTGGCAGCCCGCAATCAGGACCCGAGCAGCGCTGCCCCCGCTCGGTGCTGGTCTGGGGAACCACGACTCGCTGGAGTCGCCTCCAACTGAGTCTTTCTCCAATGCAGGAGCCTCGGGAGGAGGCGAATCAAAGTTACCCCTCTTGGTGTAGGCGAGAATGTCGCCCCTGCTTGCAAAAAAAGGTCTCGGACGCTCCCTCCACCTCCCCAGAACGTACACACACACAGAGGAAGAGAGAGAAAGAGAGAAACCAGGGTGGGAAGCCAAGGTCTCTGAGGATCTCCAGGGCTGGCAATGACCTCCCTTCCGAGCCCGGGGCTGCCTTCGCCGCCGCGCAGCGAGCCCCGGGTCCCCGGAAAGCCCCCTCGCCCCGGGAGCACTGGGCGATCCGAACGCAGAAACGTGGCGCGCCCGAGCAGCCGGCCGGCGCCCGGCAGCCGCTCTTCCCTACCTGGGACAGGAGAAGGCACAGGACCAGCGGAGTTCTCGGCTGCATTTTGCCCGACTAGAAGCGCCCGGCGGCGTTTGCATTCACGCGCGCCGCTGCTCTGAGCATATTTTCCGTGGGAGCCAGGCTTTGAGGAGAGGCTCTGCCTCGCCAGCCAGCCAACTTCCCAAATAGATCAGCGGCAGCATCACGAAAGCATTGGGTAGAGGCGGATGACCAGGACCAATGGCTTTACAAGACGGATTCCTTCATAAAGCTCCCTCGTTTTGCATGGCAGATATGGGGCTAGCACCTCGCGCCAAGCGAGCCCCTTGGAGGAGGGAGCCCATTTGCCTTTTTGGACTGCTGGGGCTCAGGCTCACAAATCAGCTTGGGCAAGGCGAACCGGTCCCACTTTCCCTGGAATGGAATTGCAGCAGTGGCTGGCGGCCACTTCCAGCCCAGTGCGAAAAGATTCTCTTTATTAAAATGTTAATAAGATCCACTTTATTTTCAATAAATCAAATCAAATGACCCCAGCAATTTCAGCCCTTTTTATGCCTGGAAAGGCTTGGTTGTGGTTTTTTTTTTTTTTCTTTTTCTTTCTCTCTCTCTCTTTTTTTTTCCAATGTGGCCCAAGTCAAGATGGTATTTTGTGTTTCCCTACCACCTCACAAATCACAGAAAGGACAGATCAATTCTAGCTTGCAGAAAAAAAAAATCCGTCAAGGGGCAATAGATTTTATTAACTGCTCAGGTGACAGTCTGACTGGCCGCCTGTCTACAAACATGCACCTGGCACAGAGGCCTGGAGGATGATTTGAAGAAACTTTTTTTCCTTCTCTGTAGGAATGTGACCTACCCAGGCACTCAGGAGAGCAGCCCTCACTGCCCAAGGAATTTTATAGGTGGGGAGCCTGGAGGGGGAGGGAATAGCTAGGTCCACCTCCCCTACAGCCCCCAGCAATCCATGCACACAGTAAAGACTTCACTTTATCAGCCTCTTCTAAAAAAGAATTAAGGTGTTTTACACTAAAGGACAGGAGTTCTGGTAGCATAGTGGCTAAGGCATTTGACTGCTAACCAGAAGGCTGGCGGTTCAAACCCACCAGCCACTCCTCAGAAGGAAGATGGGGCAATCTACTTCCATAGTGATACTGCCTCAGAAACCCAAGGAGGGGTCACTATGAGTTGGGTCCGACTCAATGGCACATAACACCACCACCACACTAAAGGACATCTGTGGAATTGAATTTCTATAAACAAAATAGGAAATCTGGGCTAGTTTCAGAAAATTGAAGCACTAACCTCCGTCTCTCTATGGGAGCTCTGGTAGCTTAGTCCCTAAGGCACTTGACTGCTAACTAGAAGGCTGGCGGTTCAAACCCACCAGCCACTCCTCGGAAGGAAGGTTGGGCAATCTACTTCTATAGTGATACCACCTCGGAAACCCAAGGAGAGGTCACTATGAGTTGGGGCCAACTCAACAGCACATAACAACAACAACCACCACCTCCATCTCTAATAATATATTTGCTCTGATGTGGACTTAAGCTTCCTGGTAGCCAAAGCAATTAGAGAAACATGTAAGTTAGTTATTGTTATAGAAACATGAATACCAATGTCTCCAGTATAACTCTCCCAGCACTAAATACTGGCAGGGGTAGGGGAGGTAATATCTAAAGGAGGGGACACTGAGCAACAAAGCCCGCATATATTCAGTGGGAAGGGCTGCATTTCCCAGCATGTGGCACAGGGCCTGGGACACAGAACAGTCATTAAACTCAAACCCATTGCCCTTGCACATATTCTGAGTCATAGTGGCCCCGGAAGACAGAGTACGATGGCCCCACAGGGTTTCCAAAGCTGTTCATCTTTACAGAAGCAGACTGCCACATCTTTCTGCCACAGAATGGCTGGTGTGTTTGAACCACTGACCTTTCAGTTAGCAGCCAAATGCTCAACCGCTGCCCCTCCCCAGATGTTAAATGAATAGATGGTTCACTTAATCAAGATTCAGCAGAGGATAGGAAAGTGCAAAGAGGTCGGAGCCACATTGTCTAGGTGCAAACCCAGCTCTCTCACTTTCAGGTAAGTTACTCAAGCTCTTTGTGCCTTCACTTGTCCACTGGTAAAATGGTAATACAAACAGCACTGCACTCGGAAGACGTGATGAGGATTACGTGACAAGGTATCTACTCAATAAATGTGAACTGATGTTTTAAATCCCTTCTTTGTCACTGTTTGGTCACAAGGTTACTGACAAGGATGCAATAATACCCTGTCCATCAGGGGTCAGATGAACTGAACCCGTGGATTTTGCAGACACAAAGACAGGGACAGAGAGTACAAGGCAGCTGAAGAAGTGATGAACCATGGTGCAGGGTAAAGATGGCAGAAAACTGATATCCACCAGAAGTAGCTCCCTGGAGGAGAAGCACTCCTAAGAGCAGGGCACAGCCAAGGCAACCGTCAAAGAACAAGGCAGTCGATGGATTCTTGACTTCTGCTGGCCCTTTCTGTGCCCCAGCCCCCTTCCATACAATTTTAATGAGTGCCATTAACCAGATGGTTCCAATTTTCCCCTTTCTGGGCACATGGCAGGGTCGTACTTGCTGGCCACCTTATGATCAGAAAGAAGTTCTGGTGGTGTAGTGGTTAAGGCATTTGACTGCTAACCGAAATAGTAGTTCCAACCGACCAGCCACACTGTGGAAGGAAGATGATACAGTCTTCCATGAAGATTTACAGCTTTGGAAAACCAACAGGGATCTCCATGACTTGGAATCAACTCAATGGCCATGACTTTAGTTTTTATGGTTGTGGCCAGAGTGGGGCCATGTGACTACTTCTAGCTAATGACCTATGAGAAAAAGTGACGTGTGTCTCTTGGAGGCTGCAGTATTTGATTGCCACTGTGAGACAGGGTGATTTCCTTGGCAATAGATGCTGAGATAGAGATGTGTGCAGGTGGCTTATTGGGGAGTGTTCTCAGGAACATCTGTAGGAGCAGGAGGGAGACAGGACCGG
Source organism: Orycteropus afer afer (assembly GCF_000298275.1). Classification (NCBI taxonomy): domain Eukaryota; kingdom Metazoa; phylum Chordata; class Mammalia; order Tubulidentata; family Orycteropodidae; genus Orycteropus; species Orycteropus afer. The sequence goes on along the minus strand of NW_006921644.1, from coordinate 6,920,916 downwards.
CAGAGGGACACATGGAGCAATCTTGTAATTGCAATAGGGCCTCAGCCATCTTAAGAGAGCTCTGGATCTGGGACAGCCCTTCAGAGGTGACCCTCCTAGAGTGAGGGACTGAGCCTCTATACTCCCAATGGGCCTGCTGTGAAATGTGAACTGTCCCCAAGAAAGGGGATGATCTTGGGTAAGGCAGCTCAGATTGGCCAAGGGCAGTTGTCTGTTCCAACCTCAGTTTCCTCATCTACTTTAAAACTAGGGAGTTAGGCCCCTAACAATAGACATCTGATTCCCCATCCAAACATGCCTTGTGGGTTTCTTTGGTACAAGTGAAAATGGAGGTAGATTTTCCAAAATCCTGCAGGCTGTCCTCAGTAGGAACCTGCTCAGGCACCCACTGAGGTCCTGGAATCTGGTTCCGGGTTGTTCTATTGTCAGGAGGAATGGATCTAGCTCACGTCACCTGACTCCTGGTGGGCTTGCCCAAAGGACCAGTCCCCAACTCTACTCTGCTTGGGTTTTCAGGTCTGGGAGGAGTTGACTACAGGGGTCTTCTTAGGCTCGAGGGTTACCTCTACAAACCCACGGAGGCCTCCAGTTCCCCCACAGAGCCTAGCAAGGGGAAGGAGATGTGTCAGTGAGATGAGAACTGGACTGAGATCTCTAGGCTCCTTTTGTATCGGGACAGTTCCTTTTCCTCCCCAAGCCTCAGTCTCTCCATCCATGAAATGGGAATGATAATCCTCCCAGGGCTAAGGCCAAAACTGACACTGCTGCTTCCCACCACTCCCCACACCTTCTCAGATGTCAGGTTTCCTTCAGCAAAATGGGAAGACACTCACTTTACACTAGGGATAAAAGGCCTCTGAAGGAGAAATCCATTTTTGCTGCCTTTCCCTTCAGCTCTCTAATGGGGGTCTTCTGGATAATGGATTGATCGAGGGCACTGACGCTGAAAAGCCCCCCCATCTACACCCCCATCTCTTCCCCCCACCCCCACCTAAGCTCACTTGCTGTGGCACAGCTGTGGGTTCCCAGAGAAGCTGTGTGTACGTGGAGACACAGTCATGGTTCACACCACTGCTCCAGGAGCATATGTCTGGCTTGGGATCTGAGGCATCTCCAACAGCCACTGCCTCCTGTTGGTGCCAGGGGTGGTGACGGTTTCCTCTCCTTGGCTGATGTGGATGAAGACATATCAGAGAGCAGCCGTGCAAGGCTATGCTCGTGTGTGTGTGTGCATGTGTGTGCGTGTGTGCTTTTTAACACGAGAGTGCCTGAGCATGTGTGTGTATGCAGGAGCAGCTAGTGTGTAGTCCAGCAAACAATTCATTCAAATGTTGGTCGCTGTTGAGTGTACTACTGTGATGAGGCATTCTTATAAAATAGCGATAAAGCAGATAGAAGCCCTTATGAGACACAACAGCTGTCAGATATGCCTAGAGTCCTTGCTGTTGGGATGTACTTGGATAGCCTAGCAGAAAGCCTGCCCCATGCAGCATTACAGCAAACTGTTATGCTGACAGCATGTCCATCTCACAGCAGCTAAATACACCCAACATCATGACAACCTACCTTTCCACCACAAGTCTTTCTCTGACTACCTAAAAGTGGCACCTGCCTGCTCTTGAGCCATGTACCCTGCCTTATGTTCCTTTCAGCCCTTTTTGTTCCCTGGCCTAGTACTATGTAGGATCAATTGCATTATTGGGTCAATTCTTCACTCCAGTGTGTCTCTACACATGTAGCCTTTGATTTTGGCTGTGACCATGGGATTTGTTTGGCCAATGGTGAGGCAGGAGTGATGGGGTGTCAGGTACCAGCCCAGGCTCTAAGAAGAACTGTGTGTTTCAGCGTGTTCTTGCTTGGCCTCCACAATGCCTCAGAAGGAGTATGTGTGCACTAGCTTTTCCAGGAGGAGAGTGGAGACCCTTATCAACCTGAGAGAGCCAGCAAAGCCCCACTGAGATCAGCTGGCCCACAGGTTTGAGAGCTAAAATACACCAGGGCTCTAGTTTCAGGGTGTTTTGTTATGCAGTGACGCTAACCAGCAATGGCATTGGCTATTTGTCTGTCCCTCTGGAAGCCTGTATCTGTATTCTTGCTGCTTCTAAAACAGTGTCTGGTATCAAGTAAGGGCTCAAAAGTCCTTTGTAATGCAGATGAATTAAATGGCTTTTGTACAAAAAAAACTTTTGTGATGCGGGTAGGAGACCTTCCTACAGGATCTGCTGCACTGGGATTACTTCCTAAAGTGACATTCTGTCCTCCCACACTGACAGCAGCCTGTGCCCATGAGGTAGCACCTCAGACAATGCATGTTCTTCTCACATCACCTAGCCTGGGAGGGGGTGGGGTGTGCAACATTCCTCACAGACTGGTGTGAGCATGTGGTGCTTGGAGATCTTTAGGGAGGACACTTGGGGGTCTGACATTTTTCTGAAGAAAAATCGAAGCAGCAGATGGACAGTACTCCTTTGGCATGGGAGGGGCTGCACAGTGGTGCTGTTCTCTATGAACATGTTTGATACAGTCAGCACATGCAGCCCAGCGTGGTGATGACACTGGGACCAGCTTTTAGGTACCGCGGTTAAATCAGCCGAACTGTCTTTTTGACCTCAGTTTCTCCTGAGCAGCAAAATTCTGCAGTGAGACACTAATTCTATGCTATGAACCAGAAGCAGTTAAAACCCCCCTCTAGGTGTCTCCCTTACCCAAAATTAGTGGTCGGGGTTATTTCCACACACAGAATCCTATCAGTATCAATTAAACAGTGCTTGTGGTTTTCAAAGATGACCTCGGGCCAGCAGCAGGAACTTCACCAGGGACCTTGTTAGAAATGCCAATTCCCAGGCCCCACCCAGACCTGCTGTGTCAGAAACTCTGGGTGGGCTCCAGCACTCTGTATCTTATAAGCCCATCTGAGGCATGCTCTGGAAACCAAGGGTCTAGAGAATTCTCCAGTAGGAGCTCTGGTAGCATAGTGCCTAAGGCATTTGACTGCTAACCAGAAGGCTGGCGGTTCAAACCCACCAGCCACTCCTCGGAAGGAAGGTTGGGCAATCCTACTTCCGTAGTGATACTGCCTCGGAAACCCAAGGAGGGGTCGCTATGAGTCGGGGCCGACTCGACAGCAAATAACAACAACAACAACAACAACACATTTCATTCATTCATTCATTCATTCATTCAGCTATCCATTCATTCAGGAAACATGCATAAAATGCCTATTGCATATTAGCCACTGATCCAGGAAATGGGGATGGAGATGACAGTCATGGTTTGTGTGCTTAAGAAACTGTAACTCACAGAAAGACATGACTATGACAACGTGCTGGGGGAGGTGCACACTTCAGGAGAAGCAAGGGGGCCACTGTGCTTGGTCTCTCTAGTATGACAACAACCACTGTGGACCTCCATGTGACAGGAGTTTTACTTTTTGCATCTGTAGATAACAAAATCCAGAAATCAAACCTATTGCCATCAAGTCAATTTTGACTCCTAATGACACTACTGTCAAGGAAACCCCAGGAGGGGTTGCTAAGTCGGGTCTGACTCGATGGCACATAACAACAACAACAATGACACTATAGTGACCCTATAGGAGAGTTAGAAATGTCCCCATAGGGTTACCAAGGCTGAAATCTTTACGGAAGCAAATTGCCGCATCTTTCTACCATGGAACAGCTGGTGGGTTCAAAGTGTTGACCTTTTGGTTAGCAGTCAAGCGTTTAACCACTGCACCACCAGGGCTCCTTGTCTATGGATAGAAAAATTGAACAACAAAAAAAGGCAACTCATAATTCAACAACTGCTTTTTAACAGGATTTGAAGCCTATTCTTCACAACCCCTTCTAGATAAAGTTGAAAAATATCAGTACTGTGTGGCGGGGGCATTATTTACTCAGCTGACAGATAACACGTAGTGTGCGTTGGGATTACTGGACGACCTCTGACAAGGATACAGTGACTCCATGGCCCGTCTCCCGCCTACCTCTGGGCCTCAAGTAGGGAGCACCCAGCGAAGGAGATGGTGACCAGAAGGATGGCAGAAGACAAATCTGGGTGGTTTGTGGGTCCAGACTAGGGTGGGCTTAAATGTCAACTCTGGGAAATTGAACTTTATCCAACTGGGCAGGGAGAATCATTCCAATTTAAACAGAAAGCCTCAATACCTCAATTCCAGGAAGATCACTCTGGCTACACTGGAAGATGGACTGGATCAGGACCAGAAGAGAAAGAGAGACTTCTTGGAAGACTGTGGTGCGGACAGGACAGAAGATGGCAACAGTGAGGGGCAGGGATGCTGCAGGGCCACCTCCCCTGCTGCCTAGCACAGTGTCTGGAACCTGACATCAGCGTAAGCCGTAACAGGAAGGAGAGCAGAGCTACCAAATTTTGCTATAGGTTGGCTCTGCTCCCTGATTCTCCACCCTTCTCAGCGGCCCAGGCCTCATCAATACGGAGAGCACTTCCTCACCTTTGACTTTGCACTCGACCATGTGGCTTGCTTTGGGTGATAGGATGAGGAGGAAGTTGTGACAGCGCACGGCTCTAGCCCGAGTCTGAGGAGGCCTCATGTGTTTCTGTTTGGCCTTCCGTCTCTGCCATCTCCGTGAGAAGAGCACATCCTGGGCGTCCAGGTGCCCAAGGAGGGGGTGAGACATGGCAAGCTGAGCCACCCCAGCCCATCTCCTAACCTGCAGGAGAAGCAGAATGGCCCGGCCTGGACCAGCCAAACCCCAGCCAACCCATGGATCCACAGGAATAAACACTTACAGGAGCTGGGGTGACACAGTGGTTAAAGCATTCGGCTGCAAACAGAAGTCAGCAGTCTGAACTCACCAGCTACTCTACGGGAGAAAGAAGAGGCAGTGTACTTCCATAAAGATAAAGCCTTGGAAACCCTGCAGGGCAGATCCACTCTGTTCTTACAGGGTCACTCTGAATAGGCATCGACTCAATGTCAGTGGGTTTGGTTTTAATTTTGGTGTATGCCACAGAGATGTTTGTGGCTAGTTATCCAGCCATAGCTACATGATACATAAGTGAAACCCTTCAGTCACTCAGGGAATGGGCTGAACCCGAGTACTCAAACCCAGCATTGACACTTATATGTCACTTCCTTCTCATCCTATCACCCAAAGCAAGTACGACCAACATATGGTCAACATTTAATGTCTACTCCAAACCCAAGGCTTTAATAACATCTCAGCTCACCAAAGGGTCTTCTCCTTCTAACCAACCAGTGCAAGCCCACTGTCTCCTTGGACATCCCCGAGTTCCTTTTCAAATATTTCTTGCAAAACTCCTAAATCTCTCCAGGTCATTTTTCTTATGCTAGCAGGATCTTGAGGTCATCACTTAACAATTAGTTGGGAAAATTTGTTTATAATGCGATGCAGACCCGTGAATGTTTGTAGCGGATTAATTTATTTACAAGGTAATCCAAATCTGCCAAAGCCTCGAGAAGATAAAACTCTGCGGCTCCTACAAATCCGCCCCCTCCCCCCGCCCCTTAATGATCTCTACAGTCTCTTCCTGAATAGACCAAGGTCGGGGCCACCATAATGAGCTGGGGAAAGTTAATCTGTGGAAGCAAATTAAGCACAGAAAACTACATTTTAATGATTCTGAATGTGTTAGAGTTGCCAGAATTTAACCAAATGAGCACCAGAAAAGGCCAATCCAAGACTTCTTTACTTCTTAAGTGAAGTTTTTCAGGAGTTAAAATGGCCAGCGTGTGATTGCCATGAGATTAGGAGCCACATCTTTCTTTCTCTGCCTTGGAGATTCGCAGTCCCACTCCTTGCCTGACAGCGAGTATATATATATATATTCAATAGGTTTGAGTGAGAGGGCCCTGAACAATACAAGATGGAGCCTTCCTGCAAAGGACTCTGGGAGAGAACCTGAGTACCTGACTGAGCAGTGTGACCTGGGTCAGGTAAAAACACTCCCAACACCTGATTCCATGGTAACGTAAATTGGAACCCACTAACTAGTACAAAAACATCCTTCACAGATTAGACATGTGTTTTCCTACTTGCCCGTACGTACTCCTCTGTATATGCACTAGGTATACAAACACCCACCTGTCACTACTGTGTACAGGCCTCTAGCTAGGTGATCACGCTTGGCTGTCCATCATGAGAATCTGGCATCAATCTCTATATTTGCATTCCCTAACGAAGCCTTGTCTGCTCACCATGGCTTTTACTGCCTCTTTTCTTAGAATCTGCCCTATGCCAGTCAGATCCACTGGTGGATGGGACAAGAAGTAGGGTGCATGAACCAAAGAGGACAGGTGCATAGTGGAGGTGTCCTCTTAGCCCCACAGGTAGGCTGTGTGTCATACTTGCATTTCCTGCAGCAAAGTAAACTACCCAACAACACACATCTCATATCCAGCACACTTCTTCCAGCACAGTGGTTCTCAATGTGTGGTCCTACGTGCATCCCCATCCAGTTCCAACATTCCTCCTGGGAATGCTGGTTGTCCACACTGCAGGTGTGTGCGTCCTTAATCATAAAGTTCTCTCCTCGCATAGACAGAAAAGGGAAGCCACCTCCTGCCTCCCTGTCCAAATTACTCCCTTGCCCACTTCCCCCTTGCTCAGTGCACATTCTAGTCCCTCTGTCTGGAATGCTCCCCACACCCCCAGTGGTAGGTCATTCTCAGAGTTCCTGGATGGTGCAAATGGTTAACACACTCAGATGCCAATGGCAAGACTGGAGGTTTGAGTCCCCTCAGAGGTCCCTTGGAAGAAGGACCTGGTAATCTACTCTCACACACATAGGGTTACCATAAGTTGGTATTGTTTTAGGTCATTTTCATCCTCTTCTGAGGAGAGGCATCCCTCTCCCACTCATCCCTCATCAGTTCATTTCCTTATTTGTTTCCTGCATGACACTTTCTGTCTTTTCTCATTGTTTTTGTCACCAGAATACGAGTTCTACAACAGCTAATAAACATCTGTTTACTGGTCATTTTAACCATTTCTGTCTAGTTGATACCAACTCATAGCAACCCTGTAGGACAGAACAGAATGCCCCATAGGGTTTCCAAGGCTGCAATCCTTATGGAAGCAAAGCCCAAACAAAATCCATTGCTGTGGAGTTGATTTGGATGCATGGCGCCCCTAAAGGACAGAGCAGAATGCCCCATACGGTTTCCAAGGCTGTAATCTTTATAGAAGCAGACTGCTTCACCTTTCTGCCAAGGAACAGAGGGTAGATTCTGACTACCGACCTCTCGGTTAGCAGCCGAGCTTTGCACCGCCACGTCACTAGGGCTCCTTACCGGTCATTACCTGTGACATTGATGTACACGGCATGCAGTATCTACCAGTAAACCAACCAAAACACCAAACCCACTCATAGTGGCCCCTCCTTGGGTTTCCACGGCAGAATCACTAGTGATCATTATATCCCAGCACCTAGAACCATGCCTCTTCCAGGGCAAGCACACAGCAATCTTTCTGTTCGTTTGTTTAAATGAGCAGATGGGCCAGAGGCTGTCTAGCTGCGCTGATCTTTTTGGGATACCAGAGAGCGGTCTAGTGGGCAATGACTGCAGGACACACAAGGGGACCCACAGCACAACAAGCTGGCTGGGAGTGAGCACGCACACTTGAAAGCCTGTAACTATTCAAAATGATCAAAACTCACCAAAGTTTGAGCATGAGGCTTGTCCTCAACAGTTATTCTACATGCATATAGGGAGACCATTTTGAGTCCAGAGAAAGCAAATGGCTCCAAGAAGCTAGGGGCAATGGGGCTTGTGAAGAGAAGAGGAGGGAGAAAGACAGAAGGACAACACTGGCTGACCCCGACACGATTGACCGGACCCTGCCTTTCCCCTTCCCAGAGATCAGCTGACGGTGACTCAGAAGACAGACGTCTGCCCTCCCCCAGCCCCATCTCTGAGACTCACATCGGGTAGGCCTGGCTTTGAGCAGGAAGGAAAGGCTCTGCGCGACTCAAAGCTGGCTTCCTAAAACATAAGAGCAAGGGCCCAGAGCCCTGCGGACAAGCCGGCAGAGTACAGTCTATTCATTTACGGGACATGCCCTCGGGGAGCTGAGGGTCCAGTTTTCCCGAGGTGACTCGGGAGAGCCGGGGCACACCTGAGCAAGACATGGCAGAGAATTTTCCCACACTCTTTTCTCTTACAGGACAGGCTAGGAATTCTTCTAAAGTCTTTTCAAAGCACCAGGTTCTTGGTAATGAATCTGTTGATTCACTTTTGCCCCTGGGAGACTCTGAAGACCACCCAGTGTGAAGAGAGAAGACGGGATTCTCCTTGTGTGTCATGGGGCCTTACGTGTGAAGAGACGGGTCTCCACAGATGCCCATGGCCCGGTTATGAGTCTTGGGGATAAATGGTTATTGATTAGGGAGTTCCTTAGCTCACAAGCTTCTCGCGCTCATAAGCTGGCCCTCTAACCAAGGAAGCAGATCAGCACACTCTCTGTTTATCTTTTCACTCACTTGGCAATCATTTTGATAACAAGCAACTAGGTATAGAGTTAAAGAAGTACTTTCCTGGAATCAAGCTAAGCAATTGGCCTCCTGGTTCCTAATCTCTTCCTAGGAACTCTTCCCATCTCACTGCCATATTATTTCTATAACAACTTTTTAATTCAATCAGTAAGTATCAAGTGTCTACAATGATCCAGACACTATATTACTTAGCAGCAAATAAAGCAACTTTGTTCCTGGCCTTCCTAGTATCCATATAAAACTTTCCAAGGCTCCCTACTGCCTTTAACTTGGCAACCAGTGCCCTGCATAATGCTGTTTTGCTTTCATCCTCCTCCAAAAATGTCAGGTGCCAGCCACACAGAACATTCCACCATGTGCTCTCCCACATGCAAAGCTACCTCATTCCTCAGGGCCTTTGCACCTGCTTTTTCCTAGGAATTCTCCCCACAACGCTTTCTCCTACATGGGCCCAGGTTTATCTTGAAGGACCAGCTCAAATGCCACTTCCTCCAGGAAGCCATCCCTGATGCTCCCAGGCTGGGTTAATTGTACTTCCAGTGCTTTGATATTTGTTTGCCAGAGTCCCTCACTGAGGTGAGGAACCAAGTCTTACTCTCCTCTGCATCCTCAATAAGCCCAAGGCCAAACACACACAGGATTTCAAAACAGCATCTCTGTGTTAACACATGCATGTGACATTGCATCTCTGTGTTGATACATGCATGTGACATTGCATGTGTTTTATGTACTTGTGATATTTATCAAGTGTCAGGCATTTTCCCAAGTGCTTTACATTCACGTTTGTCTCACTGACAAACATGACCAGTGATGGACACCCCTGCCCTGGGTGAAGAACCTGTTGCAAGAGGAGAAGTATTGACAGGGAGGGTGAGCCCCAGGGTGTAAGGCCCGTCCACCATCTCTTCATCGGTAATGGAGAGCAGTCATTAATTTTGAGGACTCTGTTTTTTTTTTTCTCCCCCTTGTTAATAAGCACCGATGTTGAACTCAGTCTCTGTTTAAATTCTGGTTTACTAAATCCAGGACTTAGGCAAGCTACTCATCTATCCATCCATCCATTTACTCACTCAACTCAATCACTGTTGAGCAACTGCCATGTGCCAAACACTGTGTCACATAGTAGGAGTAAATCTAGAAATAATAGCTAGTGTTAATTGACAATTAATAATTCTTATTTTATTATCTATCCATATCCTTTGTTAAAATACTGCATTTTATTTTTGTTTTTCTTATCTTATTATAATGAATACAATTAACTGAAAGCTAAGATTACTGGATAATGTGCCAGCCACTGTTCTAAGCCCCTTTTTTTTTCCAGAATGATTGTCAAAATAAGATCTATAACTTTCTTTTTAATCTGTACATTCCTTTCCAACCACTGAAATAGAAAGTCTTTTTTTTTTTCACATTGTAGGTGTTTAATAAATGATTAATTTATTTGGACTAGAAGTGATAGATTTTTAAAATACTTTTTTGTCAATTCCACAGTACATTTTTAAAATAAAAAAATATATATATCCCTATATGGTTCTATACTGAATGTACTGTGGACTGCCAGAAGAACAAACAACTCTGTCTTGGAAGAAGTACAGCCAGAATGCTCCTTAGAAGCAAGGATGGTAAGACTCTGTCTCACTGTGGTCATGTTGTCAGGAGGGACCAGTCTCTGGAGAAGGACATCTTGGTGAAGTAGAGGGTGAGTGAAAAAGAGGAGGACCCTCAAGGAGACGGAGTGATACAGTGGCTACAACAATGGGCTCAAACGTGGCAATGACTGTGCGGCTGGCACAGGACCAGGCAGTGTTTTGCTCAGTTGTACACAGGGTGGCTACAAGTTGGAACCAACTTGACGACATCCAACAACAACAGTGGCAATTATGAGACACTTCGAGCACAATACCCGGCACAGTACACAGTAGCCTCTAGTGGTCGGGTCTAGCTGATCCACGGATCCCTTCCAGTCCCATGTTCTATGGAATCAGCCAGAGCCCAAGGGTGCCATATGCCACCACAGCAATGTCAGAAGGAGTCTGATCCTAGGAGAGGAGAGGGTCACCCAAGGGGCAGGACAAGGCACTTGCACAGGTAAGGGACTGGCCACGGGCCTGATGTTTCTAAATACTTCAGCTGCAACAATCCATTGATTCTGAGGTTGGCTCTGTGTGAGCGACAGGAAGCTCTCAGGAGATGATAACGTTCTATCTGATTCCAGGGAGCCACCAGCAGGGAGCAATGGGCCTGGGGCCTGGACACATGGTTTTGCTGCCATGAAGATGCAGAGAATCAAAGGGCCAGATTGTATAGTTTTGGTTGGATTCCCCATCTCTCAGACATATCAGTCACAGTCAGAGTCCCCTCGTCAGAAGCCTCTTGGCAAGTACCCAGGTTGTCACGGAGCAGGGAAGTGCAACAAGCAAAGCGATGCTAACAGGTACCCTAATCGAGCACTTGCTGGGAACAAAGTGGAAGCCAGGTGCTTTTCAGACATTATTCTCCTCACCAGATCATGGGGCTGGTGCAGGACCAGGCAGCATTTCATTCCTTTGGGCATGGGATCGCCATGAGTCAGGGGCCAACTCGATGGCAGCTTGCAACATCTTCCTCCATCCTCACCAAGTAGGTATTGTTATTAATTTTATCGTATTGCATTGTCACTATGCCTCACAATTCTAGAGTTTGGGTAGGTGGCCCATCATCACACAGAACTGATCAAGAACACATTAGAGTCCCCACAACAACTCATTCATTTATTCATTTGCTCAGTCACTAAAAGTAATGATGGAGCCCCTTTCTTGTGCCAAGCCCTGTTCTAGAAAATCTAGTTGCGAATACAGCAGTGAACAAAACAGAACAAAAACTCAGACCTCAAGGAAGTTGAGTTCCAGAGGGAGGAAAAGGCAAGGCACAGATTAAAGTGATGAGATCAGATGAGGCAGTGGTAAGTGTTCTAGAGGAGAAGCAGGTGGGGAAGGAGAGAGAGCACAATTTCATGCACTTTGACGTTTCTTTGTGATTATTCGGGGCCGAATTCCATTCTGAGGATTTTCATTGATAAATTTAGCGACTCCTTCCATCTACCATGGGATGAAAGTTCTACTACTACAGTCACTATTAGATGTCTTGTCCGAGTCACATGTCTGGCAAGGGATAGAGGCAGGCCCTGAGCCCAAACAGCCTGGTTCCAAAGGTCACACCCTGAGCCAACCAAGCTACTACGGGGGCCCTGTAGTCTGCTTCTTGTTGTCATTAGCTAGCACAGAGTCAGCACCAACTCACGGCCAGCTCATGTGTGCAGAGTACACCTGGGCTCCGTAGGTTTTCAAGGCTGATCTTTCAGACGCAGATTGCCAGGCCTGCCTCCTGAGGGGCCTCTGGGTGAGTAAGAACTGCCAACCTTTTGCCCAGTAGTGTGCCACCAGGGACTCCCACAGGCTGGCTTGGCTGGTCTTTACTGAGACCATGAGGACTCTACTTGGGATGCATGTTTGGAATGCTCTCCCGTTCTTCTTTTCTTCCATCCCCTTCTTTCTTCCTCCCAAGAGTCCAGCTCCATCCAGTTACTCGAGGCCTACAAGTCTGGTCCTCTCTCCAGGGCTACAATGTGCAGAACTGCCTCGTCATGGTGATGGGGCACAAGGCTAGAAGTCCCACGTCCTGGTGGCCGAGAATGGGGATGAAGGAAGGAAGTTAGAGGCAGGACACCTCCTCAGCCACCACATCTATTTCTCAGATGAGAATACTAAGTGCAAGAGCTGAGCTAAGACCTTGATTCAGAGAGGTTTGACCCTGAAGCTCTTAACCATTTGTGTTCATTTCCTAGGGCTGGCATCATAAAGTACCACACATCAGGTGACCGAAAACAACAAAAGTTATTATCTCATAGTTTTGGAGGCTAAGGTCTGACATCAAGGTGTCGGCAGGGCTATGCTCTCTGCGTGCTCTGGGAATATCCTTCCTACTCACATACCAGCTTCTGAGAGTCACCAGCAACTCTTGGTGTTCCTTGGCTTGTAGAGGCAACCCTCCAATCTCTGCCTCCCTCTTCATATGGCTCTTTTCCATTTGTCTCTCTCTCATTGTCTCTTTCCATTTTATAAGGAAACCAGTCATATGAACTAGAGCTCACCCTACTCCAGCATGACCTCATGTTTACTAGTTCAACCAGTAAAGTCCCTATTTCCAAACAAGGTCACTTTCATCAGTACCAGGGGTTTGGAGTTCAACTCAACTGGGTGAGGGGCACAATTCAATTGTTAACATTAGACTTCACTGCAGATTTACAAGGGCAGCCCTGTGCTAGGTGGGTTATAGATAATCAATTAAATACCTGCTTTAATAGTGAAGAGATTGATAGATTAATGAATAAAAAGCCCACAGATGTGGGCAGATGCTCAAAGACAGGAGCACTTAAAGAAGAATAAAGACAATCTAGGCATGAAAATACAACAAGGGCCAGCACAGTCTGGTTGATACCCAGCTTTGGAAATACTTGGGGCCAAATTCTCTCCCCAGTACTGCTGTAAATAAATGTCTGCAATATGGAACTGAGCAGATTTATTTAGCCTTGTCTTTCAACTGCAGTTTTAGAAGGGTCTCTTGCAGGGCCTTTTCCTTTTACAGAAAAAGACATGTGCATGTCGGGGATGTAACTGAGGACAGGCACCTGTTCAAGCTGGCTCCAGTACCTGGGAAGGGAGTGAGTGCCCTTGGGAGACAGGAACGAGGAGGTGACATGGAGATCGAATTGTATGGCTAATCCTTGTGCTGTGACTCTGGCCGCCCGTAATCGCCCTAATAACAGGGCACATAATTGGCAGAGAGTGAGTGCCTTTGGGAGACAGGAACGAGGAGGTGACATGGAGAGCGAATTGTATGGCTAATCCTTGTGCTGTGACTCTGGCCGCCCGTAATCGCCCTAATAACAGGGCACATAATTGGCAGAGAACATTGTCCTGCCCTTTACACGTCTCTGCAATTATGTTTCAAACTGGGCTGATAAGTGGCATGATTGGTTTCCTTTGCAGGAAAGTGGCTCCTAGGAGACAGGTGGCCTTTCTCCTGAAGCAGTGGTGACACTACGGGTCAGGAGCAGGACAGCTGCCGACAAGTACACATCTTCTGTCACCTGAGGGGCAGGTCTCCACCATGACTCCAGCTACATCTTGTCCCCAGGGCCTTCACACTGCTGTCCCTTCTGCCTGCATCTTACCAGGTGGGTCACATCATTGTCCCCATTTTCAATGAGGAAACTGGACACACAATGAAGGGAGAGGTGGTTGAATCCAGCCCCCTGGCTCTAAGTCTCTGTTCATGTGTCACCTTCTCAGAGAAGCCTTCTGGGATCAGCTGCTCCTTCACCCCTCCCCCTGAGTTACCACCACCCCCAATTCCTTGGGTTAATTTTCTTTACATCATAAATCACAACATGAAATCATGTCCAGCCTTCATCTGTTTGTTCCCACATGCATTTTGTGTCCTTGCTGGATTTGAAACTCCTCAAGGGAGGGACCTTGCCTCAACACTGTGTCCTCAGCACCCAAAAAAGGCCCTGTGGCAGTGTGAACATACCACAGAGAATGGTGGCAGGAATGTTCCTCCACCGTCCGCCCCGGGGACAGGACACAGTGGGATGTGTGCCCTACAAGCAGAGGCACATCCCCGGAACACAGCACTATGGAATTAGTTTGAAAGTGCTGGATAGCTGGCAATGGAAACTGCAATGGCAAATAGACACTGCTCAGCAGCGCCCCCTCTCTAATGGCACCCAGAGTTCATGCCATACCTGCCATACCCCAGATACACCTTAGTCTACAAGAAGAATGACAGGAGCTAGAGGGGATGTCCAGAGCTGGAATCTGCAGTCTCCCAGGTCTAGGCTTAACTCCTGGTTCTTGCAAATGGCTGACATGCTCCACTGCTCACTGAAAGGTTGAAGGTTCAAGTCTACCTAGAGGTCCCTGGGAAGAAAGGCCCGGGGATCCACTTTTGAAAATTCAGCCATTGAAACCCTGTGGGGCCCAGCTCTACTGTGACACCCCTGGGGTGTCCAGGAGTGGGAGCTGACTCCACAGCAACGGGTAGCCCTGGTTTCAGAGGTATGTCCAGATGGAGACATGGAAGGAAGGCCTGCTGGTGTACTTCTGAAGACCAGCCACTGCTATCCCTATGGATCACAACGGTCGAAACCACAATGACTGTGAGGATGGTGCAGGACCCAGTTGTATCACATTCCCTTGTGCACAGGGCGGCCACACATGGTGGGCTGACATGACAGCGCTAGCAACCACCGCCCCTGGTTTCCAGATGAGGAAACAGAGGCACCAAATGACTTTGCCAGAATCACTCATTTCCCTGAGAACTGCCAGGCCCTCTGATCACGAAGGCTTTTCCCACCACGCCAGGCTGCTTCTCTCGAAAATGAAAACAGATCACAGAAAACAAACAGACACAAATATAAGCAGCCCTTGGGCATAGAAAATTTAGTTTGTAACTCAGAGTTAAATCCTCCCAAGTCCTTCATAGTGACAGCTCTGGTGGAGAAAGATAACCCTAGGGCAGGGTGAGCAGACCACATACAGGACTCCCAGGTACATTGGAATTTAAGGAAAAAAACAAGTATTTTTTTAGTGCAAATATGCAATAATTGTGACACATACTTACACTAAAAAAAGGTGCACTGTTTCTCTGAAGTTTGGATTTAACTAGGTATACTATATACACATACATAAGGAGCTCTCATAGTGCAGTGGGTAAGGTATTTGGCTCATAAGCAAGTCGTCAGTGGTGCAAACCCACCAGCTGTTCCACAGGAGCAAGAGGAGGCAGTCTGCTAAGAGTCAGAATTGAATCGATGGCAGTGGGTTTGGTGTATGTGTGTGTGTATCTGGGCACGTGTGTGTGTGTATTTGGCTAAATCTGGCAACTCAAAAGGCTTGGATTTCCCACAACCCGTCAATGTATACATGGTTATAGGCTAAATAGTGTTCCCCACCAGGGTGGTAATTTGTAGTAACTATTTTGGGTGGTCTACCTAGACTTCTCTGGTGGCATAGTGCCTAAGGCATTTGACTGCTAACCAGAAGGCTGGCAGTTCAAACCCACCAGCCACTCCTCAGAAGGAAGGTTGGGCATCTACTTCTTGTAGTGATACCACCTCGGAAAACCTAGGAGGGATTGCTACGAGTTGGGTCCGACTTGATGGCAGTGCGTTTGTTCATACCTAGACTGCTAACCAGAAGGCTGGAGGTTCAAACCCACCAGCCACTCCTCAGAAGGAAGATTGGGCAATCTACTTCCAAAGAGATATCACCTCGGAAACCCAAGGAGAGGTCACTATGAGTCAGATCTGACTCAACGGCAGTGAGGTTTTTTTTTTAACCTAGTTTAGGGCCTTCCTGTCTGAGAATTACCCTACCCCACCCACAAGGGTGAGCCCTACCACCATACTACCCTGTCATCTTGGTTAACCCAATATTCTCTCTCGAGTTGTAAACCAAGAAACATAGAGGGTGGAAGACGGGAGCTAAGTCAAGTCCATAACTAATGGAAGCTTAAATAAATTTCTTACTCTTCCCTGTCTTCCTTTTTGGGTTTTTATGTTGTTGTTAGTCTGTGTCAAGTGGAATTTTGACTCTTGCCACTAAATCAGTCTTGGCCGAAGCATACCTCTCCCATGGTCAATTTTCTGCCTGTGGGATTGTAAAAGTGACTTCTATTTTGAGTGCCTGTATGAAGGCATTATTTGCTTTTAAAAATTATTTAATGTGATTTATTTCTTCAGTTGGGGACATCTTGTTTTCAATCAGAAAAAAAAAAGTACTACAGTATTGAGGGCCCCATTTTATAGAAATAGTAACACAACTTCATGTCCAGAAAATCACCATAATTCTAGGTGTCACCGGCTTTGACAGACACCATCCATCCCATTTCATGTGATGTCTAGCTGATGCAGGCATGTGCACAGGGAAGGAGAAGACAACCACCATCTCGTGTGGAAAGTAACAACCCCACACTACACTGCTGGCGTGGTGTGGCTGCCCTGTGGCGGGACCAGAAGCTTGCATGGTCTGACACCTGCAGCCTCACTCGGCCCGGTCACTGGGCCTCTTATCAACCCAGGAACAGAGAAGCGCTGATGGAGCCTCATCATGCCCCGAACTTTGGAAATTAAGACCCAGGAACCCCAGACTGGAGCAGGGACGGCCTGCCCCATCAGAGGCCTAACAGTGCCCTGAGAGATAATCTGAAGCTCTATTTGTAGCAACTGTCAAGTCTTCTTCACTGGGCTCAGAGCCCTGGCCTCAGCCGTCCCCGCTCAGCCCAGCTCCTGACTTGTATGATCCAGCTTTTATTTTTTTTTCTCATGCTGGTGATAAGTCACTGTCAACTGAACTTCGTGTCACATATTTTAAAACTTAAAAATCTCAACTAACAAGAGCACTATAGTGTTTTCCTCTGTGGAACGTATACCCTGAAGCCTTTATAGAGCTCCAGTGCTGTACTGCCACAGCCAAATGCTGCACTGGACAACAGAGCCTGCAGGCTGCACTAGACAAACACCGCAGCTTCGTACAGAGAGTTGTGTTAACTGCACCTTTTCTTTTTAAAAATTTTTTATTGTGATTTGAGTGCAAGTTTACAGAGCAAACTCATTTTCCATAAGCAGCTCACATATACTGTGTCTCATGACATTGATGCAATCTCCCACAATGCAACAGCTCCCCTCCTTCTTCCTCCCCATAGTTACCTATTCCCTGTGTCCTTCCCTCCATGCACTCCTGCCCCGTGAGCTGTCTCCTTGTGCATTAATAGCTCTTCTATTCTCCCATGATTGATCTTTCCAAGGAGTGTATCTATCTAATGTAAATGTTCAGCTCACATGCCTGTCTTTTGTTTGGTTGGAAGCCACAGGTGTGGGTTCAATTCCAGACCTGAAGGGCAGCTAGGGGCCATACTCTCGGGTTCCACCAGGCTCTATCAGACCAGCAAACCTGGTCCCTTTTTTTTTTTTTTTTTTTTATGATTTTGAGTTGTATTCCACATGGTTCTTCTACTCCATCCAAGATCTCCTACACAGCTCTCCCTCTGAGTGGTTGACAGTGGTAGTCAGGCACCATCTAGTTCTTCTGGTCTCACAGTCCTATAGGCTGAGAATTGCACGGTGTGCCAGTCCCTTAGACTAATTGTTTCCATGCATCTTTGGTTTTCTTCATTCTTCTTTGCTCTGGACGAGGAGAGAGCCATTGTTGCATCTAGACAGCTGCTTGCAAGCTTTTAAAATCCCAGTCTCTACTAGCCAAAGTGGGAGGTGGAAGAACGTTTGTGTGTAGCATGTTATGCCAATTGAACTTGATATGCCCTGTGACCATGGTCCTGAGCCAACTACTCGCTCCTTCTGGGTAGCTGGCTGTGGCCAAGAAGTAATTGCACCTTTTCAAAAAGCCCTTCTGAAATTTGCTCACTGGGCAAGGGCCACCTTCCTGTCCCCTGCTAAGCATCAGAAGACTTCATGGACCTCTCGAGTGTCACAGGAGCCCTCCTCTCTGACAAATGGGCAATGCTCCTGATCACCCTGGCTGTATCGGTGGACTTTCATAGCCTGTAACGGAATGTGTTAAGAAGCTGGGGCGCAGCAGGCTAGGTCTCTAGCAGAGGCCTGCCTGCCTACAACACACTTCTCAACAACTATACATTCTTCTTTAAAAGTAAAACCAACTAAGTCTTTTCTCCACAAAAATGTTTATTCCAAGGATAGGGTAAAAGTGGCTTCTCCAGCTTTGGCCTTCAGTTCTCACTGCCACCAGCTCATACTGACTGAGCTAGTTACTAATTGTGGTCCCAAAACTTGTGACTTAAAATAGTAACAAATACCCTTTATCACTCAGAGTTTCTATGGGTGAAGAATTCGGGAGCAGCTGAGCCATGCAGTGCCGACTTGGGCATCCCTACTGAGGTTGTAGTCAAGATATGAGCCAGGGCTACAGCCATCTGAGGCGCCCTGGTGGCACAACGGCTAAACACTTGTATGTGAACTAAGAGGTGGACAGTTTAAACCCATCAGCTCTTCCATGGGAGAAAAGACCTAGCAATCTGCTCCCATAAAACTACAACCTAGGAAACTGCATTGGAGCAGTTTTACTCTGTTATATAGGGTCATTATGGGCCAGAATCAAAAACAACACAGTTATCTGAAGTCTTGACTAGTGCTAGAGGATCTTCTTTCACGGCAACTCACTCCTGTGGCTGGAAAGTCGGTGCTGGCTATTGGCAGGAGGTCTCAGTTCTTCCTCACGGAGTCTCCCCATAGGGCTGCTTGAGCTTCCCCAAGTCATGGTTACTGGCTTCCCCCACAGTGAGCAATGCAGGAGACCAAGGTGAATGCTGCATGCCTTTTACGACCTAGCCTCAGAGGTCACAAACCATAAGGACCTCCATACTTGATTGGCCCTCTGAATCACTGTGTGAGGAGATTACACAAAGGCTTGGACTTCAGGAGGCCAGGGTCTCTGAGGGAGTTTTGGTAGCATAGTGTCTAAGGCATTTGACTGCTAACCAGAAGCTTGGTGGTTCAAATTCACCAGCCACTCCTCAGAAGGAAGACTGGGCAATCTACTTCCACCCAAGGAGGGGTCACTATGAGTAGAATTCAACTCAACGGCAGTGAGTTTTGAGTTGAAAGTCCCTGAAG
Organism: Orycteropus afer afer; assembly: GCF_000298275.1. NCBI lineage: Eukaryota > Metazoa > Chordata > Mammalia > Tubulidentata > Orycteropodidae > Orycteropus > Orycteropus afer. The sequence goes on along the minus strand of NW_006921644.1, from coordinate 6,901,730 downwards.
ACCACTGTGGAGGCTGCTTCCACACCTACCATCTCACCCTTCCCACCCTACCCTCTGCTTGTGCCCATATTTCATCAATCCCACTTTGAGACCCTTGAAACCCATATAATGATCTGTCCATCTTGCTGAAAACTTAACCATTAGATTATTTAGATTCTAACATTTTAAAGTATTAAAAGTGTCATTATTTATTAAAATTCTTCCCTTAATTAAAAAACAAAAATGTACTGGAGAATCTGAAAGAAAAGTCTTGGATGCACTAGTTGATCACAAACTCAGAGTCCTAAGTGCAATAGGACAGAGGGAAAAATGGCCAAAGCAGTATCAGGTAGGGTGTGCTTTTCCAAGAAGGTGGTAATCTGGCTGATGTCTGAAATAGGTTAGACTGGAATCTTGAACTTAAATGTAGTGTCACATCAAGAGGGAAGTGGACAACCCATAGTATGTTAGGAGAATGGGACGCAGGAATGAGATTCAAGTCTAAAACAAGAAGGATACCATGTGTTTTACAAGCATCGTGCCCATTGCAGTATCTGACTACTTTCTTACCATCTTTCACTCCCCTCAGTCCTCCCTTCCCACCTTATCCAGCTTTTATCCTGCCATGGAGTCCTCCAATCGTAACCGCTCACCTGGCTGACAGACCCTTCCCAGTTTCCCTCTCTTTTCTCTACTCAACAACCCACAGTGGGCCTGCTGCTGCCCCAGGGATACAGCGACAGTGGCACTGACAGTGCCACCCTCAGGTACAGCACTTTACCATGTGCTTCCACGTGTATTATTTCATTCCAAGTGGGACAAGTCAGGGTAGCTGTGTTCTCTGGAGCCCCGTGGGGCAAAACAATGGCCACTGGGTAGGCATTCAAGGTAGACCAGGGTACTATATTTTTTCTTATTCCAAGAAAGAAGAGCTTAGCATATGGAGTAGTGCGGCCTTATGAATCAAGAAGACAAGTTTCACTATAAGAAGCAAACAGAGGCCCAGAAAGGTACAGACCTAGGACCAAAGAGTCACAGCATACTGGAGGCCAAGCCAGAGCCCCTGTCCCTCCCACAAAAAAAAAAAAAAAAAAACCAAACCCACTGCCATAGAGTCGTAACCATCTCATAGCGACCCTTCCTTGGGTTTCCAAGGTAGTATCACTACAGAAGTAGATTGCCCAACCTTCCTTCCGAGGAGTGGCTGGTGGATTTGAATACTGGAGGCAAAGCCAGAGCCCAGGATCCCATTAAAACTGAAACAGAATATCTATAAAATGAAATAAGAGTTTTATTCAGATTCAGAGATTTGCAAATTGGGACGGGCCAAAATGAAAGTTCAAAATGGCATTCTGAAGAGGGAGTGTAAGTGTAGGCCTTTTATCAGAACTTTGTACATGGAGCGGGGGGGACAGGGGTGTATCCAATTGGCTGACACTCAACATACTCCTCGGAAGGAAGGTTAGGCAATCCTACTTCCATAGTGATACTGCCTCGGAAACCCAAGAAGGGGTCGCTGTGAGTCGGGGCCGTCGACAGCATATAACAACAACAACAACAACATACTCTGTTAAGACTCATTAACCAAGAATTTCAGCTGGCTGGGATACTCAACCTTAGCCTCACTTCTCCACATTCCAGGCTGGTTCCTGCAGTCACCTAGGTGGGCCACCTCAGAATGTTGCAGAACAAGTTATTTTGGTCAAGAATGTAATTCTGGGTCACATACTTCGAAAAGCAGAAACAGCTGCGTAGGACAAAACAGGGTCCCATTCAGACCAGTGTCAGCCATTTTGATTATGTCAAACATCTCAGTTTTAGAGGGTTCTTTTACAAACCAAGCATCTGAGCTCCCAGTTTAGTGCTCTCTTCTCTCTCCAGCATCACAAAGAAGTGTTGGGTTGAAATGGAGGCAGGGAGGACAGCAAAGAAAGTGCTTTCTCCTGTCGCAGGGCACATGGGAGCTCGGGTGGCAGCACCCCCCACATGCTGCCAGCAGCTGAGGCGATAATGGTATACACGTATTGGTGCCCATTCATCTCCTCGTCCCCTGTGATGTTCATTATCGAAAACGCAGCCACCAGGGAAGGGCAAGAGCTAGATTCAGAAGAATGCACAGGCGCCCTTTGCAGTCATTACTGGCTTTTTTTCCCCATTTATAATAAACTCTGTTAAAAGCCTGCACGGAGAGTGTAAGAAAATGGGGCACAAGGAACAAAGGCAAACATCTATTTTATTTGTGTAACAAAGGCTCATGGGAAAAGCTGGCTTTGGCATAACAAGGCGGCTCTTCTATAAGATTTTACATGAGGAAGAGAATTCAAAAGAGCTTACAGGGGAGACACAGGGGATTATTTGGAGCCTGGGAAGGGTTAGGGAGCATAGACAATATGGGGTGAGGGGCCAAGAAGGATAGAAAAGGGTTTCTAAATTCAAGCAAAACACAGTCATCACACCCAGAGGCCCAGGACACAGAAGAAAAGAGCAAGAAAAAGCAATTCACTGAAAACGGCTCTATATCTTGCTGTTGTAGTTCATTAGTTAGTTAGTTGCCACAGAGTTGGCTCCAACTCATAGTGAGCCCGTTTACAACAGACGGAAATGGTGATCAGGCCTGCTCCATCTTCACCATCATCATCAGTGCTACGTTGGAGTCCATTGCTGTGGCTCTGCCTCTAAGTAGAAGGAAAAAGCCAGGTTCCTCCAACATCAATGGCCCTGGGATCACTTACAATGCAGGTTCTGACTCAGGGTCTAAGGGTCTGCATTTCTAATAAGCTCCCAGGTGACCACACTCAGACAGTGAGACTACAAGAAGCTCACAAGTTTGCTCAACCTTAAAATGGGGTTAACAGTAACATGCTCACACACTCAGTGTCAGAAACAAACAATCCTGGTTTTGAAACTTGGTTGTAGCTTGTAAAACTAATAGTTATGATTCCTGGGTATTCTAAGCCCATTGCCCAAACACACTGGAAATCCCTAGAAAAGGGCTCTAGGGAAGCCATGGCAGGGGAGAAAAAGCCATCAGTGTGCCCAGCTAAAAGTTCTCCCCTGTAACTATGGGAGGTAGGGATTCAATTCTACAACCTGTGTCCAGGTCCATTGTTCCCTTTGCCTCTTACTACAATTGTGATGAGCCCCAAATTACTCACCTATAGAGATTTACCAACGTGCCCCTTCCCCAACTCAAACAGAGCTTTCAGGTACCAATGGTAACAGTACAGAGAAGTGATAGGAGAGAAAGGGAGCCCTTCTAGGTAAGGAGATTGAGAAGCTGCTGGCTGTGAGGGGCTTCAGACAGTTGGAGAAAAAATAGTCTAATCTCAGTTGGTCTAGACTATGTACATGGCAGGAGGCAGCACCACTGGTAATCTACAATAACATACTCTCAAGTCTTTCCCATCTGAAGAAGAAGGGGCTAGTTCCCCAAAAATGAAACAGAGAACTGTCATATGACTAAGCAATCCAATCTGAGGGATGTATCCCAAAAAAACTAAAAGCAGGATTGCGGGCTGAATCTGGCATATCAATATTCATAGCAGTATTACAGTATCAGAAAGGTGCAGATGACCCAAATGCCCATCAACAGATGAATGGACAGACCCAGTGTGGTCCATCCATGCAATGGAATATTATTCATTCAAAATAAGGATAAAGTACTGATACATGTTACAACATGAATGATCTTTGAAAGCCTTATACTCACTGAAATAAATCAGTCACAAGAGGACAACTGTTACAGGATTCCACTTCCATGAAATGTCTAGGCGAGGCAAGGGAGCTCTGGGGGCGCAGTGCCTAAAGCACTTGACTGCTAACCAGAAGGCTGGTGGTTCAAACCCACCAGCCACTCCTTGGAAGGAAGATGGGTCAATCTACTTCCATAGAGATACCATCTCGGAAACCCAAGGAGGGGTTACTACGAATCGGACCCGACTCAATGGCAGTGAGTTTGGTTTTTGGTAGAACAGGCAAATATATAGAGACCGAGTACTGGGGATGGAAGGAAGGTGGTAACCAGGAGTCAGAGCGAGTGGGTAATGGGAAGTCACAGCTTAGAGGGCACCGAGATTCTGTTCATGGTAGTGGAATAATTTGGAAATAGGTAGTGTTGATGGGTATATAACATGATGAACAGAATTCATGTTGCCGAATTGTACCCGTGAAAAACATTCAACTGGCAAATGTTTTGATACATATATATCACAAAAAAAAAAAAAAAAAGTGCTGACTTCAGATGGGAATTCCTGGATGATGCAAAGGGTTAACTTTCACCCCTGGTAACTGAAAGGCTGAAGGTTCAAGTCTACCCAGAGGCACCTCAGAAGACAGGCCTGGAGATCTACTTCCAAAAAATCTGTCATTGAGAGCCCCGTGACACACACGAGCCACCATGAGCTGGAGCTGACTCAGCAGCGAGGAGGGAGTTAGGTGGTTGCCGGCCGATGAGAAGCAGGTTGCCACAGCCGTGGAAGTTGGATGGGGCCAGCTACAGCCCATGCTCTGAAAAAAGCACTGACCTCACCTCTTCACACTTCAGTTCCGGGCAGAATCTCCCCAGCGGAGAGAAAGGAGAGGAGCGCAGCTCAAAGGATACGCTTGTCTTTCCTTCTAGACGCCCAGGTTCAGAGAAGGCCGAAGCACGACCCCAGGGAACACCAAGCGGCTTCTCTGGTCCTTTTCTCCAGGGCCCTAAGGCTTCCTTGAAAAGGGCTGTACACAAACCAGCGATGCTGAGGTCCTGGCGGGGGTGCTGGGCAGGGTAGGGGGCTTGAGGAAAGCTGACCCTCACACCTTCTGTGCTGCGTTATCAGCACTCAGCCCACGGAGCAGCACAATGCCTACACTCCCCATTGCACATGTCAGGAAACCGAGGCTTACAAAGAACAGGCAGTTAGTCCATGACGTCACAGCTGGGTAGCAGTGGAGTGGAGAGAGCATGCCCAGCAGGGCCATAGCCCCAGGCTCTGCACCCGTCACCACCTCGGGGGAGGCCCTCTCACCCCAGTCACCTTCAATGCTGCCTTCCAAAGCTCCCCGGAAACTGACACCAGGCTGGAATGGCAGGGACAGCCAGAACTCCGGGTCTTTCCCGGAAGGAGCGCGGTTCAGCCAGGGAGTGTCCACGCCCCTCCTGGCGAGGTCTGTAAGCCGGCACCTTATTATGCGGCGTGAGTCCGCGCAGGCCTCTCCCAGCCAATTCATCATTGTTCGGTGCAGCCCATCTCTGTGACACTGTAGCCTCAGTGGCGTTCTCCCTGCCGCTCCAGGCAGCGGCATGTGGACAGCGGCGTGCTGGGCCGGCAGTCTCCCGGTCATTAGGACCCCTGGGAAAGCCTCGTCTGTGGACGCGGGCCTCCTGCGTGGGGGAGCGAAAGGGCAGGCTGAGGATTTTTAATTAAAGGGCTGGTACGTGGAGGCCCATCTGTAAACAGAGGCGGCTCGAAGACGGATGGTGTGCAGCCCCGAGCAGGGAACTCCCTTCTGGTCTCCCTGGAGTGGCAAGGAGCTGGCTGTGCAGCCAAGGGCTGTGAATGAGAGCTGGTCCCTCAGACAGTGCTCCTGGGATTCAGAGAAGGGCCTGAGACGGGGTGCCAGCAGGGCTGGTGTGATAGTTAAGTCTGTGTGTCAACTTAGCTGGGCCTAGTTGAGTGGCTGGGCAGCTGGATGTAGCAGTCCCCATGGTAAAACTGGTAATCAACTCCATGGTGCAATCTACCATGAGCCGCTGAGTAGCTGCCTTAGGGATGTGGTCTGCTTCCTGTATATATGCAGCAACTTTGGGAATGGTCTCTAGCTTATGGCACTCTTGAACCCAGCATGTAGCTGTGTGGTTGTTCAGCAGCCTGCCATGCTCTGCCAACCTCGGGACTTCCAATGGACTTGAATTAATGGCCTGCTGTGTGTTTTGGTAACATCGGGACTGTGCCTTTTTACTTGTCAACCTTGGGCCTGTCAGTCTCAGCAGCCAGCAGCTGTCTGAGTGAAGAAAAGCCTCCAGCTTCAGTGGGTCAGGAGCAGGAGGCAGAGCTGAAGCCCAAGATTGAGGGGCATTCACCCTGCCCCTAGAGCCTGGCACTTTGAACTCAGACTTAAAGCCTCCAAATTGTGACAATCAGCTCCTGTTTGTTCAAGCGTCCCATTTGTGATATATGCTTGTCAGACTAGGTAAGCAGAACAGCTGAAGTTCTGCTGGCTGGGAAGTTTGCCTGGCAGTCAGGAACACCCTGGGCTTGATCCTGCTTTCCTGTCCAACTGTCTAGTGTTGGGTACATTATTTATCTTCTCTGAGCCTAGGTTTCCTAAATGGTGAAATAGAAATGATTAAGGTACCTACTCATTGGATTTTTTGAAACACTTATTTTATTATAGTCAAATGTGCATAACAGGAAATTGGCCACTTAATCACGTTTCAGTGCACAATTCAATGCATTGTTTACATTCACTGTGTTATGCCACCATCACCACCATCTGTTTCTAAAACTTTTCCATAGCCCCCCCCACAGAACCTCTTTGGCCATTAAACAGCAATTCCCCTCCATCTCTCCCCCCAGCCCCTGATTACCTCTAATCTGCTTTCTGTGTCTGAACTCGTCTCATCCATATATTTCTTATATATAGAATCATATAGGATCAGTCCTTTGAGGTCTGGCTTATTTCAATTAGCGGAATGTTTCCAAGATTCCGTATATTGTACCATGCATGAGAATGTCATTCCTTTTCACAGCTGAAGAACAGTCTATTGTATGGGTATACCACATTTTGTTTATCTAATCATCTACTGATGGACACTTGGTTTCTTTCCATTTGGCTACTGTGAATGGTGCTACAATGAATACCAGTAAACCAGTCCCTGTCTCTAGTTCTTCTGGGTATATGCCCAGGAGTGGGCTTGCTAGATCATATGGTAGTTCTCTGTTCAACTTTTTGAAAAACTGCTATACTGTTTTGTACAATGGCTGTGCCAGTTTATAATCCCACTTGCAATGCATGAGAATTCCAGTTTCTCCACATCCCCACCAACACTTGTTATTTTTCCAATTTTTTATAATAGCCATCCTAGAGGGTGGGAAGTCGCATTGCATTGTGGTTTCTGGTGGTGTAGTGCCTAAGGCATTTGACTGCTAACCATAAAGCTGGCAGTTCAAACCCACCAGCTACTCAGAGGAAAGAAGACTGGGCAATCTACTTCCATAATGATACTGCCTCGGAAACCCAGGGAGGGGTTGCTATGAGCTGAATCGACTTGATGGTAGTGAGTTTGGGTTTGTTTTTTTTTTTTTAATAATGTCATTGGATTTTTGAGGTTAAGATGGAATAATCCATGTGTGTATACAGTGCTTGGCACATAATAACTTGTCTGAATGTTAGCTGTCATCAGCTTCTTCATTGACAATATGTGGTGCGTAGCACTGGAGACACTCTCTCAGAAATGGGAAGGACATGCTTAGATCTTGTTAGGATGAAATATGTCCTCTCAAAATATGCTTTGGGATCCTAGCCCCTCTACCCATGGTGGATGTGATCCTGTTTATAAATAGGGTTTTCCTTGTTAGCTTCCTTAGACCATACCCAAGTAGAATAGGTTCTAAATCTAATCATTTCTGAGTTCTAAAAACAGGAGGTTAGACACAGATAAATGCATATGGAAAAACAGACACATCTAAAAGCCAAGGGACACCTGGGGAGGGGGTACTGACAAGGAAGTAGTCCGATGTGCACTTTTAATCTCCTAACCTGCAAGAAAATAAATTTCTGTTCCTTAAGGTTCAGACCACTTATGGTATTTCTGTTACAGCAGCACTAGTTAACCAAGACATGTCCTCAAATTAACCACTATGTCTATGTCTTCAACCACTTTGAGACATGCAGCAGTGAGAAACTGCTAACAAGAAAATTTTAAAAATAGACCATATGACTAATGACTCTAATTCCAGAACACTTCATTGTACTCATAAGGCATGTGTACATAGACCAGAAGGCTCTCTTTTGAACAGAACAAGGGGATACTACCTGGTTTAAAACGTGGAGTGCATCAGGGTTGTGTCCTTTCACCATACTTATTCAATCTGTACAATGCACAAATAATCTGAGAAGCTGGACTACATGAAGAAAAAAGTGGCATCAGGACTGGAGGAAGGCTCATTAACAACCTGCAATACACAGATGACACAACTTTCCTTGCTGAAAGTGAGGATGACTTGAAGCATTTACTGATGAAGATTGAAGACTACAGTCTGCCATATGGATTACACCTCAATATAAAGAAAATAAAAATCCTCACAACTGGACCATTAAGCAACATTATGATAAATGGAGAAAAGATTGAAGTTGTCAAGGACTTCATATTTTTTGGTTCTACAAATAACACCAATGGAAGCAGCAGTCAAGACATCAGACTATGTATTACAATGGGCGAATCTGCTGCAAAAGACTTCTTTCAAGTGATGAAGAGCAAAGATGTGTCCTTGAAGACTAAGGTGTGCCTAAACCCAAGCCATGGTATTTTCAATCGCCTCATATGCATGTAAGAGCTGGACAATGAATAAGGAAGACTGAAAAATTGATGTTTTTGAGCTGTGGTGTTGAAGAATACTCAAAGCACCATGGACTGCTAAACGAACTAATGAATCTGTCCTAGAAGCAGTGCAGCTGGAATGCTCCTTGGAAGCAAAAATTGCCAGACTTCGTCTCACCTACTTTGGTCATGTTGTCAGAAAGGACCATTCCCTAGAGAAGGATATCACACTTGGTAAAGTAGAGGGTCAATGAAAAAGGGGAAGGCCCTCAACAAGATGGATTGACACAGTGGCTACAACAATGGGCTCAGGTATAGCAAGGATTGTGAGGCTGGCACAGGACTAGACAGTGTTAGCGTCACTGAGTTGGAGATGACTCGATGGCATCTAACAACAACGACAACAACTCTAACAAATAGACCCCAATATTTCACTGGCTTAAGAAAGTGCTCATGGAACAGCCCAGGGTAGAGTCTTTGATTGGTGGGTGGCCCAGCCAGTGGAAAGGAAAGCAGTGTGGCAAGTGAGTGTGAGAAGTTTTCAACAGTCAGTCCCAGGAATGGTGCCCTTCACCTCAGCCACTTTCCATTGGCTGGGACTCAGGTACATGACTACATCTAACTTGCATACGAATCTGGTAAAGCTCATATCTGTGTGCCCAGGAGAAAAAGAAAGTGAGTTTTGATGAACACATTTGGTGAACAAAAATGAACAATTAGACTGCCTCTCTCAAGAAGCCAGGCCCATTCTGGAACCTTGTCTTGAGGACTCTGGTGAAATCCTAGGTGGAGCCTTTTAATCCTGGAATTCATCACAGGCATGTGACTGCCAGCTGAGTCTGCTGTCTCTTTGGGCTTGCCTTTACATTCTGAGTCCATGCACATGGTAGAAAACGATGCAGGGCATGTCTGTTCCTGAAATCGTAGCAAGTCCAAACCATGACAAAGAAGAGAGGTGGGAAAGGATGACCTCAGTTTTTCTTGAAGATGAAAGAAGACAGGGGGATCCAGTATGAGAGACTGGGTTTTGAGCAAGTCTTGTAAATACAAAGAACTGCAGTCTTCCCTGTGAGGCCATGAGGTGAGGCTGGTCCCCATTATTTGAGGGCAAGTTGACCAAACCAGACTTACTTTGAGATCAAGGTACTGGGACCTCAGTCATATTGCAGCTGGGAAAATAGGAATCAATTCCTGAGTAACTGATTATGCTGCCACATCGTCAGAGCTCCAGACCTTAAGATAGTTATGGCCAGGTTTCCCAGGAACAAGGCTTGGGGTTGAACTGAGATCCACTGAGTTTGGAAAGAGAAAAGTGTGGCACATAATCTGATTAAGGTGTCAATCTAATTGTCTGAGAGTCTTCCTGTTCAACCCCCAATACCTGACCAGATCACTAAAATCACTACATGGTCAGTGTCATCCAGACACACCCTGGATGGATGTGGATGAGGGGAGAGTCACTCGAGTCCCTTCTAGCAAATTAACTTATCTGCTGACCAAGCACATGGACACAAAATAAACCATTTAGTGAATGGCTATTTTATTATTATTATTTTATTTTAAGAGCTTGTTTTACATTCAATGTTATGTGTACATTTAATTTCATTCCCCATTTACCATGTCCAACCCTAACCTAGTCTCCTCCCCTCCCTACCCTGTAACCCTCTCCCTGTGCCCCTCATATTTATGTACTCCTGTTTGTTCTGCATTTCCTCAATTAGAATGTTGGTCCTCTGGTGTCCCATGGTCTATTTTTCTAAGGGATGTATTACCACAGAGTATGCGGGTGTGTCATACTGGGTTAAGTGGTCTGCGGTCTGCGTGTACATCTTGTTAACTATTGGGCTGAGAGCCAGCCCCTAGGGGTGCATTTTATTCCAGGTGCAGAATGTATTCCAGGGCCATAGTAATGGGGGTCTCACCAGATTTCATCTGACCAGTAATTCTGGTCATTATTGAGTTTTTGGGTTTTGTTCCATGTTTTCCCTCCCGCTCTATCCAGGATCTCCAGATTTGATCGTTTCCTGAGTGGTTGGCATTGGTAGCCAGACACCATCTAGTTCTGGTCTCGAGGGCCATGGTGTCCTAGGGCTGATTGCTGCCAACTGTGAATGGCTATCTGAATGATAGGAGCTCTGATAGTATATTGCCTAAGGCACTTGACTGCTAACCAGAAGGCTGGCAGTTCAAACCCACCAGCTACTCCTCGGAAGGAAGATTGGGCAATCTACTTCCATAGTGATACTGCCTCGGAAACCCAAAGAGGGGTCGCTGTGAGTCGGGTCCGACTTGATGGCACATAACAACAACAACAACATCTGAATGATAATCAACACAAAATGCTTTCTCTAAGTGTCAACTAAGAACTACTGCACAGACATGACATTGATCTTACTGTTTCTGTTTTCTCATATAAAAAACAGATATACTAATATTCCTTTCTGTGTAGATTAGATTATTGTTCAGTAAAAATTCACACTTTCTCCCCCAGCCTCCACAGGACGAGTACATACACCCCCCTTTCCCACTGATATTGGACTTGGTCATGTAATCTGCTTGCCAATGGAATGTGGGTTGAAGCCACAATATGCACGTCTGAGTCTAGATGTTGAGAGGCATTGTATAACCCTGCTCACCCCTCTGGGATGGTCCAACATCCACCCTGAGAAGACTTTCCCCAGAAAGCTGCTATTGCTCCATCCTGGGACCCACTCAAGCCCAAGTTGGGTACAACAAAGTAACAGTAAAATATAAATGCTTCTTTTTGGATGCCACCGAGTCTGCGAATGGCTTGATACACATCATTATGGTGGCAACAGCTAACTGATACACTCTCCATATGGCAGGAACGTAGCCGCAGGAATATTCTACACCATTCAATTTATGTAACAAATATCTAAGCAATGATCAGATGTATATTTGGGGTCCTCTGATTGGACCAGGTCATTGAAATAGAGCTCTCATCAGATCAGGTGTGGGTCAGGGACCAAGAACCTTGCTTCTTCCTGTAGATGGTTTCTTTGTTTATCCAGCAAGTGGAGAGGAGGCTTACAGCTTCTTCTGCCCTTCATTCCCTTCATTTGGAAAGTTTTTCATTTAATATCTCTGAATTCAGGTTGGCCACACAAATCCTGTTTCTGATAGCGCAAATTTCCTCCTTTCCAAGAAAGGCAGAGATAACGGCTGTGGCACAGATGGAGGAGATGTCTTCAGGGAAGGAAAGCAGCACTGAGGTTGGCTAATGCCTTCCCTGGTGAGCCATTGTCTCCTTGTTTGGGGTTTCTGGGCCCTAATTTTGGATACGGAGAGACTCTTCAGCTGAGATTTATGATGTGGAAACAGTCCGCGAGAGCCAATGAATCAATCAGGGAAGCCATCTTGCCTCCACACAGTACACTTCCTTCTGTTTCCCCCAAGTATTTAGCCTTTTCTTAAAATTATTATTTATCTGATGATCCCATATTAAAGCAGTTTCATGAGTGTACTCAGCCAAAGGGTATCATAGTACACATGTTGATGTGATAGCTGCCTTGGCTTAAATATATGCTTTGATTTATTCATGTGTTTATTTTAGAAAGTATCATCTCCCTCCACGACACATGCATTCTAGGGAACATGAGTTTGGTCCCCATCATATTCCACATTGTGTAGGGCAGTGGGTGACTGAGAAATCACCTTAGGTGTCCACTCTACACCGTCGCATGCTGGCCAAGCTCTTGTCTCCAGTCTCAGGTCCAGGCAAGAGGGAGCAGTGCCGACACTGGGAAGTCTTCGTGGAACACAGCCACTTCCCCTGGCCAGCCTGTGCTCTCCTCAATCTGTATTGTTTCCTAGGAAATTTCATCCATTCCCATGGCTTTACACATCATCTTTACTCTGACAACTCTTACATTTAGACCTCTAACCTAGAACTCTCCCCTGAGCTCCAAATCCATAAAACCAACTGCCTGTTTGACACCTCTACTTTGATGGTTTACAGACATTTCAAAATAATATGTCCAAATGGACTTTTTGATCCACCCTCCCCCCACACATATTGTTGTTGTTGTTAGTGCCGTGGAGTCGGACCTGACTCATAGCGACCCCTCTTTGGGTTTCCAAGGCAGTATCACTACGGAAGTAGATTGCCCCATCTTCCTTCCGAGCAGTGGCTGGTGGGTTTGAACTGCCAGCCTTCTGGTTAGCAGTCAAGTGCCTTCCTTAGGCATTACGCTACCAGAGCTCCCCCTCCCACACACATAAGAACACCCAACTTCCATATCTGTTTTTCCTCCAACTTCCCCATTCTCAGTAAATAGGATTTTCGTCCTTTCAGGGCTTACGCTAAGGTTCTGGGGGGTCATTCATGCCCTTCTGTCTCCCTCAGGCCTCAGAACCAATCTCTTACTTACCGAGACTTGTGGAGTCTATCTTTAAGACAGGTATAGATTCTATCCACATTTCTGCACCTCCACATCCCCACCGAGTCCAAGCACCACGATCTCTTCTCTGGACTTCTGTTATACATTGCTACTTGATCTTCTGGATTCCATTCTCTGCACAATGACTGACTTTTTGTAAAATGTAAGTCAGACTGTATCCTGTTGTTGTTTTTAGGTGCCACTGAGTCAGTTCTGACCCATGTACGACAGAACTAAACACTGCCCAGTCCTGCACCACCTCACAGTCATTGCTATGTTTGAGACCATTGTTGCAGCCACTGTGTCAGTTCATCTGATTGAAGCTCTTTCTCTTTTTCACTGACCCTCTGCTCTACCAACTAGAATATCCTTTTCCAAGGACTGGTCCCTCCTGACAGCCTGTCTAAAATAGGTGAGACAAAGTCTCATCATCCTCACTTCCAAGGAGCATTCTGGTGTACTTCTTCCTAGACAGATTTGTTCATTCTCTTTCAGTCAATATTCTTTGCCAACACCATAATTCAAATGCATCAATTCTTCTTTAGTCTTCCTTATTCATAGTCCAGCTTTCACATGCACGTGAGGTGATTTAAAATACCATGGCTTGGGTCAGGCACACTTTAGTCTTCAAAGTGACATCTTTGCTTTTTAACACTTTCCAGAGGTCTTTTGCAGCAGATTACCTGGCTTGGCCAGGTAGCTAGCTGTCTCCCACATTTCTGGGCATAGCCAAATGAGTGCTTCTGGTGTTGCATCCTTTTGTTGAAACTTTCATCTGTATCCTAGCTAGATAGAGATATCCTAGACTTTTTAGCTGGATGTCCTAGACTGTATTCTAGCTCTCCTCAAAAACCCTCTAATAACTTTCTGCTTAACATCAACTTAGCAGCTTATAACAATACAAACTAATTAGTTTATAGGTCTATGGGTCAGAAGTTTGAAACACGTTTTACAAGCTTAGATTAAGGGGTCAGCAGAGCTGAGTTCTCTCTGGACCCTCTAGGAGAAAAGCTGTTCCCTGTCTTTTCCAGCTTCTAGAGGCTACCTGAATTTCTTGGTTTTTGTCTCATCTGTACCTGCAAAGTGCATTGATCCAACCCCTAGTTCCCTGGTCTTCATATCTCTTCTCTGAGGCTGACGCTCCTGCCTTCGTCTTGTAAGGACCCTTGTGATCACATTGGGTCCAACTAAACCATCTAGGATCATCTCCCCATCTGAAGATTCTTAACTGCCAAGTCCACTTTGTCATGTAAGGTAGCATATTCACAGGTTCCAGGGTTTAGGGCATGGCCACTTTTGGGGGTTATTTATTCTGATTACCACACTCAGAACAAAATGTTTCTCTAGTGTACAAGACCCTACACAATCAGAGCCTGTGCTACTCTATGATCCTGTGGCCTACCAATCTCCCCCTTATTCAGTCAAACCCACTGGATTCCTTACTGTTGCTCAAACAGGCCATGTGTTGTCCCTCCTTCCTAGGACTCTCTTCCCAGATACTCAAAGAGCTCACTGCCTTGGATATATCAGTTCTCTGCCCAAATGCACCTTACAGAAAGCCCTTCCCTAGCCAGCTATCTAAAACAGGCCCTTACACACAACCACACGCCATCATTATCTGTCCCTTACCCAGTCTTACTTTTCTTCTTAGAATCTGAAATAGTATGTATTTATTTGACCATTTGTTTGTCACTGAGCCCTCTTCTCTAAATGTAAGCTCCACGAAAGGGGGGACTTTGCTTTTATTCATTGCTCTTGGTCCCTGAACAGTGGAAGCACCTGATCCACATCCTCAGCACAGTGGACATACTAGAAGTATACACTCAGCACAGAGGATGTGCTCAGTGTACATTTGTTAAACCAATTAATGAAATAAAGATCTTACATAGATGCAATGGGTCATAAACAAGGGATTGGCTAATTACATGTGATTTAGAAAGACTTAATAGAGTTAGGCATTGACCAGGTAGATGAAACATCCATCGGTCCTTCTCATGTCCAGTATTCCCTGATAAAAGGAGAAAATTGAGTTGTGCAATAAGAAGGCTAAAAATTCTCTCACCTTGAGGAAGATTGACCAAAGGGCTCCTTGTTTGGAGCTACGTCCATCATTCAGATACTTGTAGGTTGACAATTCTGTTTTCTTCAGTTCACCCAGGGCTGCTTGTCAGTGCCAGATAAGGCAGTAATAGGAACTCAAGTGTGATAGGCAAATATCCCCACTGAGTGAGAAGCAAGGCTCGTTCTTGGGAGATTTGGAGCAAGGATAAAATCAACTTCAGCTAAGCTGCATCTTGGGAATGCACACTCTGTCATGCTCCACTGAATCCTGTATTGACTGAGTCCTTGCCATATGTCAGGCATGGAGGGAACAATATTGACCAGATCTCCTGTGGTGCCAGTGGCCTACTGGCCCTATTCAACACAGTACTTCACAGTACTCTGCTGGTGGTTACAGAGGGTAAGATCTCGTCCTTCTAGGAAAGGGAGGGGAACTGGAGCAGAGATAGGTCAGTTGGACCTCATGCAGAGGTAGAGTAAGTGGACAGTCTACAGAATAAAGAGTTGTATTCATATTGATCACTTTAAAGGTCCTCATTTTCCGTGCTTCCCTGATAGTCTTTTATAGTGTCCTTTCATACTACTATTGTGACTGGCTTTGGCCAATGGGACCAAAAATATGATAAAAGATTTGAGCTATGCTGCTTCCTCTCTTGTATCCATGATGTTGCCATGAGACCATGTCTAGGATCACCTAAAGAAAGGATGTAAGAGACACATGGAGAAAAGATGACTTCCTCCAACAAAGGTCATCCTAGGCCAACTAGCCCCAAGGAGACTGCTAATTGACTACCGACCAGCTGAACCTGACCCAGATCAGCAGAACCATGTAGCTGCCTATAGACTCATGAGAAATAGTAAATGGTGGTTGTTTAAGCTAAGATTTGCCTATAGACTCATGAGAAATAGTAAATGGTGGTTGTTGAAGCTGTGTGGTTTGTCACACAGCAATAGCTAACTGATGCAGGGTAAAGACAGATGGCTTGTCCACTGACTGGAACCAAAACACAGAGATTCTACAGATGTGTTGGTCATTACCAAGTCCACTGGTCATAAGGTTCACATCTAAGAACTTCAAAAGGTAGACCGCACTATTTTCCTGAGTATGACTGGCTCTGGCATTTGACTATCTCTGCTCCTAAAGTTTGCAGTGATCAGAAATTTTATTTTAGGCATCCAGGAAAACAAGTCTGGGCTGATTCTGAGTGCCTTTGGGAGGCGTAGGAGAAGAGAAGAGAACAAGAAGTCTCCCTCCACCTTTAAGAACATATGCTCCTTGGTAACCAAGGGCATGACTCCATTATCAACAACCCATTTTCCCCTGCAGGATCAGCAGCCACCAAAAGGAGACTTTAAAGAAACAACATGGCCAGGAAAACAAGCAAAATATTAATCCATTCCCTCTAAAGCTTTACCAATGCTTGACAGCCATGGAGAGAGATTCTTCAGACAGCAGAGATTCCTCCCTAGATTCACCCTCTCCTTGGAATAAAATCAGCTGGACAGAATTTCTCTTTCCAAATGAAAAAACATTGTTTTCAAACAAAGGGAGTGAGATGTTTTCTACAGCTGCTCCACATCCATTATGCGTTTACAGAAGCATTGTTCATGAGGTTTTTATGATGCAAAAAATTAATTAAGATGAGAGGCACTTCTTGTCTCTGAATCTTTTTTGTTTAAACATGTTTTGCAAATGGCCAATATCTCCTGTTACTTAGGTTAGCATACAGAAAATGTTAGCACTTGATTATAAAATCAGCGGCTAATATGCTTAAAGACTTCCCATTATACTCAACAATAACTGCAGTGTGCTTTAAAGAGTGGATTTGCATTCCTATCCCTTTGACCTATCCTT
The DNA here is from genome assembly GCF_000298275.1 of Orycteropus afer afer. Taxonomy (NCBI): domain Eukaryota; kingdom Metazoa; phylum Chordata; class Mammalia; order Tubulidentata; family Orycteropodidae; genus Orycteropus; species Orycteropus afer. Next base: position 6,884,914 of record NW_006921644.1, on the reverse strand, counting down.
CAGAACCTTGAGACAATCATGCTCTAACTGCTGACTAAGAATTGCCCTGGCTAACCTGGGGGCCCTTGGTGAGGTGTATCCAGAGATAAAAGGAAATGCCTTTTGAAGAAGAAAGCAGAGTCTCAGCTCACAGTTCCACTTTGCTTTTCAAAAGCTCTGAGCCCATGTGTTCAATATTCCGTAGGATGCTAGTGAACCTCAAGTGCCAGTTGGAGAGACAATGGGAAAAAGGCCAAGACTGGTGGCTGAGGGGAGCCCAGGTGAGGTGAATGGGAGAGCTGCGATATTGAGGTGAGTCTGAGGGCAGAGCAAAGACTCCACATTCCCAGTCCAGTGTGACCACTAGAAGTAGATTGGTCTCTGACTGCCAAATATACACGCTCACCATTGCAGTTCCTTTCAAAGCTTCCGTGCCTACCTGTACCCAGTGAGCTACATGCAAGAGAGGCTCGGGCCCCTCAGCACTTCATCATCTTCCTCATCAACTACCTGTCCTTGCCCGTTCCTCACACCACAAGTTCTCTGTTCTCCATGTGCCTGGTCTCCACTGGTCCTCATCCCTTTTGCCCCTCCTGCCTTGACTTTTCTGACCCATTGCTCTGCACTTGACTACTTTAAGGCTCTGGTCTTCTCCTTCCTTACCATGATTCCCATGATCCCTTTTTAGGTTTTCCTTCCTCTGGTCATACTTCTCCCTGTTGGATCCAAATATGGGATGTCCTGCTTCAAAGGTCAGCCTTCCAATCAGGAACCCTGCAGACACTTAAGCATAAACCAAGTAAGTATGCTCTAGCCCTCAGCTTCTCTAACTTTAATGTGCATGTGAATTAAAATGCAGACTATGATTCAAACAGGTTTAGGTGCAGGCTGAGAGTCTGCATTTCCCACAAGCTCCTGAGTGTTTCTGAGGCCACTGGGAGCAAGGTTCTAGCCAGAGTTTCTCTGTCTTACCACTGTTGACACTGGGACTGGATCTTTCTCTGTGCATTGTAGGATACTGAGCAGCATCACTGGTCTCTACCCTTTACATTCTAGTAGTACACCACTCACACACTGGTGGTGACAACCCAAAGTGTCTCTAGACCTTGCCCATTGTCTCTTCCAGGGGCTTAAAATTTCCCCCAGTTGAGAACCCCTCCTCTAGGCTTTAAGCTTAACTCAGAGCATTGCTTGCTACAGCACATACAGAAAAAGAGATAGATGTTGGCAGGAGGTGGCCACTTCAGGAGCCTCACCTGTTCCAGGCCCATGTTAGCCACCAGGGCCAGCTACATAATCTTCAGGACCCAGTGCAAAATGAAAACGCAGAGTCCCTTGTTCAAAAAATATTAAGATGTACATGCAGACCACTCAACCCAGGATGCTGCACTCACATACTCTATGGTAATACATCCCTTAGAGCAATAGACCATGGGACAACAGAGGACCACCATTCAAACTGAGGAAATGCAGGACAAACAGGAGTACATAATTATGAGGGGTACAGGGGGAGGGTTGCAGGGTAGGGAGGGGAGGAGACTGGGTTAGGGTTGGACATGGCAAATGGGGAATGAAACTAAATGTACGTGTGATGTTGAATGTAAAACATGCGCTTAAAATAAAAAAATAATAATAATGATAAAAAGAATTTCAAGATGACGACAGCAGAGCATGAAACCAAGCACAGTGTGACCACACAGGTGGCTTACCCATGAAGCTGGCTCCTGACAGAAGGGATCCATATTTGCCACCTCAGTTAGTTGGGAAGATCTGTCTTAAAGGATGCTGTGCCCATTATCTCCCCTAATAGTCTTAGGGTCACTGATGGGATGCTACAAGTTTGATGAAATGAACATCAGAAGAATAACTGTTTTCAAACTATTCTGTTTTGTTCAATTTGTTTCTCTATATATTTCCCATGAAGAAGGTGAAGGACTTGACTCCTTTCAAAAAAAAGCAAAAATTGGTAACAAAGGATGGAAGAAAGCTATAAAGATTCCGGAGCAGGCTGCTTTTAGTAAAGCTATTTGGTACAATGACAGAGGGGCCACTCTGGGTGAACTGCGAATTGAATTCGTTGACACATAGAGATAAAAGTTTCCCAAGTAAATCCCCTTGAATGGAGAAAACTGTCCTGGAGGACTAGGGCCACCAGCAGAAGGATAGAGCTTCTACTCCACTCGTCCCACTTTGCTTTCCCAAGAAGCCAAGAAGTAAGGAAGGGTTGGAGCTGGGTGTTGAACTAACAGAGAACTGAAATTAAGATAGCGAGAAGCCAGGTCACCCTAGAGGGACTGGAAAACCATAGCTCACAAGGGCCTGCCTTCCTTCTGGCCCAACCTGGAGCGCCCCTCAGTGGGCAGAGTCATGAGTAAGGTCCAGTGCAGGGCTCCGGGGCAGAAAGGTAAAATGGGTTATGAGTAGGGAAAACTAGTGGTCTACACAGTGATAGGCAACAGCTGAGTTTAGAGCAGTGGTAACCAGCCCCGTCCAGATATTCATATTCTAGATATGTTAACCTGCATCAAAGGCCACCTCCCTGTTTCATTACCATGGTAAATGTATATTAGTTTTCCAGGGCTGCTACAACAAATGACCCTAAAGTGGGTGGCTTAGAACAACAGACATTTATTCTCTCACAGTTGTGGATGCTAGAAAGCCAAACTCAAGGTGTCCATAGGGCCATGCTCCCTCCAAAGGCTCGAAGGGAGATGGCACTGCTTGCCTCCCCCAGCCTCTGGTGACTCCAGGTGTTGCTCGGTTTGTGGCCACATCATCCCAAATTCTACTTCCATCTTCACATGGCTTTCTCCTCTGTCTGTCTCCGGGTCTCTCTTCTTCTGTCTCTTACAAGGATATTTGTCACTGGATTTATGGCCCACCTGGCCCTTACGTTGAGATCCTTAACTTAATTATATCCAAAGACCCTTTGTATGAAGGGTCTTTCTATCTTCTATGAAGATAACATTCATGGGATCCAGGTATTAGGACACAGACTTACCTTTCTTGGAGGGTCACCATTCGACCCACTACAGGACACAACAATTAACCTTTTTTCAGAAAACCCTTTTTTTTTTTTTCTTTTTTATTGTGTTTTAGGTGCAAATTTATAGAGCAGAGTTTGTTTTACATTCAATATTTCATGTACATTTGGTTTCACTCCCCAACTACCATGCCCAACCCTAACCCACTCTCCTACTCTCCCTTCCCAGTAACACGCCCTCCCCCCAGTGCCCTTCACAGTTATGCACTCCTGTGCGTCCTGCATTTCCTCCATGTGAATATTGCCCCTCTGGTGCCCCGTGGTCGATTGCTCCAAGGTATGTATCTCTGTAGAGTACGTGGGTGTACCACTCTGGGTTGAGTGGTCTGTGTGTACATCTTATTTACTATTGAGCTAAGAGCCAGCCCTTGGGAATGAGCTTCATTCTAGGCCCCAAGTATATCCCAGGGCCATAGTATTGGGGGTCCCACCAGACTCCACCTGACTAGTAATTCTGGTTGTTATTGTGTTTTTGAATTTTGTTTGATGTTTTTCCTCCCATTCTATCCAGGATCTCCAGTTTCGATCCCTTCCCAAGTGATTGGCATTGGTAGCCTGGCACCATCTAGGTCTTCCAGTCTCAAGGTCCATCATGCCCTATGGCTGATTGTTTCTGAATGCCCTTAGTTTTTTGCACTCTTCTTCACTTCCAACGACAGGAGACCATTAGCTGCACCTTAGACGGCTGCTTCTAAGCTTTTAAGACCCCGGTCGCCACTCACCAATGTAGGTTGTGAGGAACAAGATTTTTATGTATTTTGTTATGCCAATTGAGTCTGGTTGTCCCCCAATACTATGGTCCTGAGTCAGTAGATCCATTGGATCTCTTTCCACAGTGTCTGGCTGTCTGTGAGGGATTACTCTATGTCTGTCTTCTGTTGTTTCTGTAAGGATTGCGGGTATTTTGTATCATTGGTGTCTGTGCAAGATTAGCCTCAGCTGAATCTATCTTTGGTCTGGAGTATAATCCTGTTCACTGGCTTCCATTTGATCTTCTTAGATGTTTATGTGTTTATCTGTAGCCTGATGTTTGGTGTTAATGGTAATGCAGTATTGTGGATATACTGGTATTAGCCTCTGTCGTCTAAATCTTATGTGCACAATTCGGTGTCCTCCCTTTCCCCAATGTTATCATGCTGGTCACAGACTCTTTCCATACCATCCCTTCCCTTGCCACCTCAGTGTGTGGCCCCCAACTACCCCAAAATTATACCCTCCTCTTCCCTCCCCTCCCCGGTAACCTACAAAGCGAGTTCCCTTCCTTAAGCAAACCCTTCCTTTTCTGTTTACAGTAATAGGCACATACAATATTTGTCCTTCTGCAATTGACTTATTTCACCCAGTATAATGTGCTCCAGACTCATCCACGTTGTGAGATGATTCACGTATCCTTCATTGTTCTTTAATGTAGCATAGTACTTCACTGAGGAGCTCTGGTAGCATAGTGCCTGAGGCACTGGACTGCTAACCAGAAAACTAGTGGTTCAAACCCACCAGCCACTCCTCGGAAGGAAGGTTGGGCAATCTACTTCTGTAGTGGTACTGCCTCGGAAACCCAAGGAGGGGTCTCTATGAGTAGTCCAACTCCATGGCACATAACAACAACATTCCACTGAGTCAACATACCATCTGTTGATGGGCATTTAGGTTATTTCCATCTGTTTGCTATAGTGAACTGTGCTGCGATGAATGTAAGTGTGCACATGTCTGTTTGTATTCTGCCTCTCACTTCTTTAGGATATATTCTTAGTAATGGAATTGCTGGTTCCAATGGTATTTCTATTTTCAGTTTTTTAAGGAAACGCCATACCGTTTGCTACAAAGGTTGTACCATTTGACAGTCCGACCAGCATTGTATGAAAGTTCCAATCTCTCCGCAACCTCACCAGGATTTGTTATTTTCTGTCCTGCTGAACTTTGCTATTATTGCTAGGGTGAGATGATATCTCATCCTTGTTTTGATTTGCATCTCTCTAATGACTAAAGATTGCGAGCAATTCCTCCTGTGTCTGTTGGCCAACGGCGTATCATCTCTAGTGAAGTGTCTGTTCATGTCCCTTGCCAATTTTTGAATTGGATTGTTTGTATTTTTGGTGTCTAGGTGTTGAAGTTTTCTATAGATTTTGGAGACAAGTCCTTTGTCAGATATGTCATAGGCAAATATTTTCTCCCAATCTGTAGGTTCTCTTTTTACCCTTTTGATGAAGTCTTTCGATGTGCATAAGAATTTAATTTTTAAAAGGTCCCAGTCATCTAGCTTCTCTTCTACCTCCTGTGCATTCTGGGTTATGTTTGATAGTCTATTTATTCTGTAAATTAGGGCTCCTAGATTTGCCCCTATTTTATCTTTGATGAATTTTATAGTTTTGGGTTTTACATTTCAGTTTTTCATCCAACTTGAGTTTGTTTTTGTGTATGGAGTGAGGTATGAGTCTTTCATTTTTACGTAAGTGGATATCCAATTTTGCCAGCACCATTTGTTAAAGAGGCTATCTTGTCCCCATTTAATGGGTTTTGGACCTCTGTTGAAGATCATCTGTCCATAGATGGATGGGTCTATTTCTGGGTTTTCGATTCTGTTTCATTGGTCTATCTGTCTATCATTGTACCAATACCACACTGTTTTGACTACTGTGGCTATATAGTAGGTTTTGATTTCAAAACCTAAGTGTATAGGAGTATGAGACCTCCCACTTTGTTCTTTTTCTTCAGTAGTGCTCTGCTTATCTGAGGTCTCTTTCCTTTCCATATGAAGTTAGTAATTTGTTTTTCCATGTCCTTAAAATATTTTGTTGGTATCTGGATTGGGATTGCATTAAATGTGTAGATTGCTTTAGGTAATACTGACATTTTCACAATATTCAGTCTACCTGTCCATGAACAAGGCAGGTTCTTCCATTTATGTAGATCCCTTGTTGTCTCCTGTAGTAGTGTTTTATAGTTTTCTTTGTATAGGTCTTTTGTGTCTCTAGTAGAAAATCCATCATTTTAAGGAAGATGCCTACCAGGTCAGATTGTGTGCTATGTTGTTACAGACCCAATCCCATTTGCATGCTTCCATGATAAGAATTCTACCCCATTCCTCAGGAGAAAGTGGGACTGCAGTTCTTCTAGCTTTTGCCTTCTTTCACTCTTGCTTATAGGAATATCATAGACTGTAGAACTAGAGGAGGCAGACATCCTGTGGACCACTTAACAAGGGGTGGGCCATTACATGAATAGACGGTGAGACTCTTTTCCTCCCCATATGATGAGTCATGGGAGCTAGAGACTCTTTACCGGCTGGGAACTTCTTTGGTGTGATTATTGAAAACCCAGCCTTGCTGTGGATGGGTCTCAGGTCTAGATTTAAGGAGTATCTGCAACAAAACTTCACTGTGACCTCAGGCCTAAGCTGGGTTTTCCAGCATAATGAATTGGAGACCCTGAATTTGAGGGGTTGGGGCATTAGTCTTGCCTATGAATAAATCTGATATTTAGCTTGATAATCATCTAGTTCCTCATGTCTATTTTCAATTGCAATAGGGTCCACAGGGAGGGAGGAGCGAGAATTAGAACCTCTAAATTTTCAAGATGCCATTTTTCTGTTTTCTCTGCTTTATGCACCCCTAGTCATTGCTCACACAGGCAATGTATGACCATTACTATTTACTGGCTCTTAGCTTCAGAAACTAAAGTCATATTGTCTAGAAAAGACTATCAGCATTTACAGGTGTGGCCTTACAAACTAAAAATCGGAAAGTGATAATACATATTATATAATTCAAGAGGTGAATTGCATAATGAAAGTTCTAGACTTGGTTGTATAGACTTGGCAATAAAATGTCAACGTAAAGTCTTAAATATTTACTTTGTTATGTGTTGACCATAAAACTTCAAGCAATCTTTAGAATGAAAGAATAAAGAATTATTCTATAGTGATGGGAAACAAGAAAAAACCTAAATGTCTGTCAGTAGTGGGTAGTTAAGTGAATTCTGTACCTAAATATTCTGGTGCAGTATATACCAGTTACCAGTTGCTTTTGAATTGATTCCAACTCACAGCAACCTCGCATGTGTCACAGTAGAACTCTGCTGTATAGGATTTCCAATGGCTGATTTTTTAGTAGTACTCACCAGGACTCAACCTCCAAACTTTTGGTTAGCAGCCTGGAGTAGTGTATACCAATTCAAACCAAACCCACTGCCATCGAGTGTTTCTGACTCATATTGGCCCTTTAGGGCACAGTAGAGCTGTTTTCCAAGGCTGTAAATCTTTACAGAAGCAGACTACTTCATCTTTCTCCTGCAGTGCAGCTGGTGGGTTCGAACTACTGATCTTTTGGTTAGCAGCCGAATCCTTTAAGCACTATACCACCAGAATGCTGGGGTAGAATATAACTACCAAGAAAACAAGTAAGTGTGTTATATAGAAAGAGAAGTTGCAAAATAGTACATAGTATAGCACCCTACTTTTGATCAAAGACATGTCATACTTCTATAAGTACATATAGATGGAAATGCTAGAAAAAAGTCTACAAAGATGCCCACTGAGCGGACAGCTGTGGCTCACTAGAGGAAGGCGAGAGGACCCACAGGCAGCAGGAAGCAATGAGTACAGAGTTCCATATTTGGAATCATTCTCATTTTTGATAATTAGAATGCTTTTCCTAATACTTGTACAATTTAAATAATCATAAGAATTAATTATTTCATTTTTTAAAAGGGCAAGAGGCAATCATTGGGATTTCAAAGGTAAAGGGGTATTTGTTGTTGTTGTTGTTGTTGTTATTTGCCATCGAGTCGGCCTCGACTCATAGCGACCCCCTCCTTGGGTTTCCGAGGCAGTATCACTATGGCAGTAGGATTGCCCAACCTTCCTTCCAAGGAGTGGCTGGTGGGTTTGAACCACCAGCCTTCTGGTTAGCAGTCAAGTGCCTTAGGCACTATGCTACCAGAGCTCCTAGGTTTCATCAAAAATAACACACACACCGATCAAATTTAAAAACCAAAACAAGTAAACAATGCACCACACACGTATATGTATACATATATATGTATAAATATGTGTGTGTACATGTATGTATAGAGGGAATTATGTATATATGTATGGAATTCAAAGCATCTATGCTCACTATATACATTTTCATACTGTACAAGTCACAATTTGCAATTCTTTTTAGATTTTTTTTTTCTTTTTACGTCTCCCAAAAAAGTGGTGCTTAACAAAAGCATAATTCCCCACTCCTTTCCACCTTGACTTTCCAGGGTTTATCCCTGAAGCTGGTGGAAGTGAGTAGTCCTGTATGCTGGTCAGATCAGTAAGACTTCTTTCATGTGACTCTGTAGGTAAAGAAATCTCTACTCACAACTAAGGGCCTGAAAGAAAAGGCACGTGACCTGGTCACATAAGCCAGCTCGGGGAGTCAGATCCACCTAGGGCAGAATTCAGGCTCAGCCAATCGGTAATTAAATGGCCTGGCAGAATAATGTGATCTTACCCATAAAATGAGGGATAAAAAGAAATACTATGGGAGCTCTGGTAGCATAGTGCCTAAGGCACTTCACTGCTAACCAGAAGGCTGGTGGTTCAAACCCACCAGCCACTCCTCGGATGGAAGGTTGGGCAATCCTACATCTGTAGTGATACTGCCTCGGAAACCCAAGGAGGGGTCGCTTTGAGTAGGGTTAACTCGACAGCACATAACAACAACAACACAGAAGGTTAGCATGATTAAATGAAGTAACACATAGAGAAGATCCAGCTAGCACTGGACTGGTAGGAAATAAGGCACAAGTGTTGACCCTTGCCTTCTGTTGTCTTTGGAGTAGGGGAAGTTCATGTTGGTCTTTCAAGAGAGATCCTGTGCTTTAAGTTGACAAAAGGTGGGAGAGAGTAACAAGAATGACTTACCTACTAACACTGTGCCCACAGAGTCACCACCCTGACCAGGGACAGGGTAGAGTGTAATTCCGTTACCAGAAGTTTCCAGGCTTCGTGTAAACACCCTCTCTACGTTGTACTCATTTCAAAGCTTTTGTGTTTGTGCAGTTGCTTCACAATCCACTTATGCCTGATTCTGTATTTAGTCCAATTAAACTACATTTTCTTTCCTCTGCATTTTGGGGCAAAGCCAATTTCATGGAATATGTTTCTAGAAGCCCTTCAAGGAAAATACTACCCTTCCATTACTGTCAGAATTTAACTAGCTTAGAGTTATGTTCCTTATTAGCAAGGCTCCTTCGTTTTTCTTTTTGTCTGTCCCCCTCCCCTCCTGACGTCTTTAACGCCTGGTCATTACTTCCTTAGTATTCATGATTCCCAAATGCTGGGGACAGTGCTCAAATTTTCCCCCGGGTGAATCAGATGCTAAAAATAGGGCAGCCGCTCTTCTCTTATAAAACCCAACCCTGTCCCACCCTTTCATCTCCACAGCTTGCTCATTGGCTGCCAGGTCCTGCCAGCACCCTTTCTTTGCCATCCCAAGCTTTCTACCCACCCGACAGATCACAATCAAGAGCTGTGAAGTAGAAGTGACACATTCAAGTGCCAGGAGGACTTCGCTGAACTCATATTGCCAAGTGTAGAGGCTGGAAGGGCAGGTGCGCAGTGGTCAGGCTTGCTGCAAACATTAAATTACAGAATGTATGTAAAGTGCCCAAGACAGTGCCTGGCACTTAGTCGTGGTGGTGAAGATGATAATAACTTCTCCTCTTCCTCCTCTTTCTCTCTCTTTTCTTCCTCTTTTTCTCCCTTTTCCCCTCCTCCTCCATCATCATCACCACCACCATTATTTTAACATTAACAGCAGCGCCATCATTTCTGGAACTCTTCTTTAGCAGTCAGGCCCTATGGTACGTGTTCATCCACAATGATGCATTTAATGCTTAAATCTATGCCACAACGTAGACATCAGTTAGCTCCTCAACTACAACAAAGGCAACTGTTACTAGTTAAGATGTTGAGAGTCTGAACACCTGGTTTGAGTCACAACCTGCCATGTCTTGACTGTTGGGCCCCGAATTCCTTCTATGGAGGCTCATCTGGACACTGGTAAAGTAAATAAGGGCACGCTGTACCCATTTCTTCATCAGCCTGATGTTGCCACACCTAACGTGCTTGGGGGGTTTGGTGCCGAGTCATCTCCTTCTCTATCTTTCTCTCCGTAAAAGGTTATAGACACCGCTGAGCTGTCCCCTCTTCTCCCTCCTGGGAGGTAACCTCTTTTCAGAGATTGGTGTGTCCTTTCTATGTGAAACCAGACTCATGTGAGCCTTGGCAGGTCTGGTATACCCTCAGGGAGTGGCTTGACTAATCGGCGCTGCTCTTTGGGGACAGTGGGCCCCAAAGGGCAAAGGGCACATATGTCTCATAAGCTCTTCAAAGAACTTTGAATGACTCGGCTGAAATCCAGCGTCTCTGCCCCTACCCTCAAGCTTCCCAGTCCTTGCTATGAAAAGAGATGACTGTGGAGGAACAGCACATGGGTCTGTCTATGTTCCTTCCCACAGTGGCAGAGGAGGACATGGGAACGTGAGGCCATCTGCCCTCTATGCTGATAATTCTCAAGAACTGGCTAGATGAAGTCTTCACTCACCACCAACAAATGGACAACATTTTGAGTCTTGCCATGGAGCTAAATAAATTCCCCAAAGAGGCAGCCTTTTCTTGGAGCTCCTGCCATATTCTCTCTCTACTATATTGTCACCAAGTTCAGTTCGGTGGGTGCTCAGGGTGCTAGAACATGTGTCCCCAGGATGAAAAATCTAATTGACTCTACCAGCTCAGAACCGGAGAGCCTAGCACTCAGGCCTGCATCCCAAATACCCGAGTGGACCAGCCATGTTAAGAAGAAATGCAAAATTCACCATAACGTATGTGATTTTCATTTCCTCTGTGGAACAGTGGTGAGAATAGATGGTGGAGATGGCTGTCTCTGAATGTCCTACTTGGCATATAAGAAATTGATTATCCTATTTCAGTTCCCTAGAGTTATATGTATGTAAGTGTTCATACATAATATTGTGTTGAATCCTGAAAACTATTCTGCAAAGAAGATATTATAAAGATCTATAAATTCTCCATATCCAGGGACAACAGATCCGATGCTTGCCTAATGCCATGAGATCTGAAAACCTTCGAGACTAACTAGAAACATACAGGTGAACAATCTGTGGGAGAGAAGACTGATTCAGCTCTGCCACTTGCTGGGGGCACATTGCTTTTTTTTTTCTGAATGAGTGTGCCAACTTCCTTCCCTCATGGCACCATCCCTGTGCAGGGTGGTCGGCATGCATTACAGATTCAGTGCTCACAATAACTCTGCTGGGTGGGGATCGGTCTTCTGCTATGGAGATGAGGAAATCAAGACAAAGAGAGGGAAAGCATTTATCCAAAGTTGTAGAACCAGTGAGTGGCTTGGCTGGGATTCAAACCCAGATCTGTCTGATTCTAAAGTTTGGGTTCATAACTACTGTGCCATAGTGCATTATGTTAGCTATGTGGAAACAAATGGAGCATTATGGGCATGGAAATGATATAATGTGGATTTTGCATTTCTGGTTCACTGGGATGGTTAACTCAGGTGTTTGGAATATATACCCTAGGATGTCAGAATCTCCAGCTCTGAGGTAGTAGAAGTCAGTTGGAGTTTTCACATAGGGACCCTAGGCACCCACCTAACTGACCCTAGTCACAATGCAGTGTAGAACGTGTGGCTGGCTCAGGGAAAATCCATCCACACCACTTGCCAGGCTGCTCAACGCATATCACACACTCTGTCACAGAGGCTAGTCATCACCTCACATTTCTCAAATAGCTCCCTGGGACCAGCCTCTACTAGGCATGACGAATAAGGACTTTCTGTATACTTACCATGTTAACACCATCCTCCTCACATTGCATTCCTGTGAAGGAAGTCATTATAATTACACTAAAAGTACAAGGTCTAAATGAGGTGATGCTCAAACGCAGCCCAAATTTGCCAGAAGTCCTTATTCTCACTTCCCTCGTCATTTTTCCACAGCCCCTCTCCTCAAATCGGAACAGCAACTAAGCAAGCAGATAGAGTCCCATCCTTAGGAAGATGCCAGTGCACTTGGCTGTGAAGAGGGGATTAAAATAAAGTTGGTCGATAAACACGGTGAGCCGCATTGCACACAGCTCCGACGTAGCTCATCACTCAGCCAGCTCTAGGCGGGACTTGAGTCCCACATTGTCACTCAAGAAAATAGACTTGGCTTCCACCTCCCTGGAACCAATCTCACCCTGCTGTTGATCAAAAGCGAGAGAAGCGCATATTCTCATCTGCACAACCTTTATGGGTATCTATCTATGGTTTGGTTCAGGTCCAGGCACACACTTGAATTAAAGGTCGAGATTGATGACTCAGAACTTAGCTGGAAATACAAGCCAGAAAATGGAGCCATGAACTGGGAGAGGAACATGTCTGGGGATGAAAGGGAGAGAAGAAGGAGGCAGCTGCTCAGTCCAGTTCAGACCATGTCTTCAAACGGATTCACTGCTAGTCTGTCCCCTGCTGATCCTTGGATTTGGAGTGAACTGGTTTGAAGCCCTGGCTCAGACCCACACTCCACCCCACTTGCCCCAAACTCACTGCTGTGGAGTCGGATCTGGCTCATAGCAACCCCTCCTTGGGTTTCCGAGGCAGTATCACTACGGAAGTACATTACCCAACCTTCCTTCTGAAGAGCGGCTGGTGAGTTTGAACTGCCAGCCTTCTGGTTAGCGTCAAATGCCTTAGGCACTAGGCTACCAGAGCTCCTCCACTTGCCCCAGGAGCTCCCATTAAGCTGTGTTACTGTGGGCAGCAGAGGGCACTATTAATTCATCCTGGAGTAAACAGCACACTGGAAGAAGAAACAACAGGTTTAGAATAAGTCCATGTGTGACATTGGGCAGGGGAAGGTTATGGGAGCATACTCATCATCTTACCTTCTCCTGTTCTCAGACCCACAGAAGAACAGAAGCCCAAGGAGTGGCTAGAGAGTGAAACTGACATGGATGTGTATTTTTAACTTTTGGGGATCTAGATCTCGATCTCTCTCTGTCTCTGTCTCGCACACACAGGGAGGCATCCACGCTAACTGTAGTAATTACTATGGTCCAGCTTCATGGGGGTAAATACTTTCAGTGTGTTTCTTTACTTAATCCTCAACTCTCTGTGGGCAGCTACTGTTATCCTCTCCATTGTACACATGAGGAAACTGAGGCCCAGAGAGGTCAAGCAACTTGCCCACATTTTACCAACAAGTGAGTGACTGAGCTGGGAGCTGAGCCAAGCACAGATACCAAGGCCCAGGCTTTAACCACCACACTGTACCTCATCACAGACACCTTGTCCATACATGAGACAGAAACACCACCTCCTTAACCACCAACAGGAATTGAAGGCGTGGTGAATTCTGCAATGTTGCATCTGTGCCTTATTAGTTGCGAAGAACAAGGATCTTAAACACTGCCGCAGCCTGTCTTCCACCACCACCGCCCGTGACCTTGTCCTTGGTTAAGAACTGGATGGCTCTGTTAGAGGTTAAACAGCCTCTAGGTTCTGAAAATCTGCATGTAGCCTAAGGGTTTTCATTTCAATGACAACATAAAGCTGCTGCACCAGTGGGGCTCTTAGGACTTCAGTCTCAGGAAACAAGTCAGGCCATGATAAGGGAATAAAGGGAATTGATTTGGAGTAAACTAGTAGCTCACTAAGCTGAAAAAGGACTTGACAGAAGGACAGACACTAGGACAGCCCACAGGCCATCATGGCCAGTCCCTTTGGGCACGGCCCTTGGGGTACCTCAGTGCCCACTGCCTCACATATGATGGGCCTGGCTTGGATCCTGTGCCGGATCCTGCAGAGGAAGGGGGGCGGCAGGGCAGTCAGTGAACTCCAGAAGAGAGAAAGGTTAAAGCCTAGGCAAGCTGAACCCATGGCAGATGCCCTCAATGTAGCCCATTTTTCAGGATGCCATGAAATTGGGGATCATTCACTCTTTGCCCCATCTGTGTCTAGAAGAGCTAGTGTAGGTATGGTACATAGTAAGTGATCAGTACATGATAGATATATACGTTAATCGGCCAATCAACCAGTAATTCAATGTCGACCAAACGGAATCAAGAAAACGTTCTAGAGATACCACCAGCGTGGGCCTCTAATTGCATCACCTCAGAACCAGTCCACTTTGGATTCCTGTGACTGTTCTGGACCCTTCCCAAAGCCCCACTCTGGCTAATATTGCTCATGATGTTTCCATAAAGTTACCTGATAAAGAGACAGAGGCTACTCCTCCAGGAATCACTGCCTCTCAGTGCTAGAAGTTCATTAGAGACCTTCTGATTCCTTTCCTAGGGATGGTGAATATATGATTTATATGCCTCCATTCCCCCCACCTTCCAGATCCAGGACAGACATTGCTAATGAGCCCAGGCATCCATAAAGAATGCATCAGACTGGGCCCACAAGGTCAAACTCACTTATTCCTGATTCAAGACATTGGAAATCACTGCTTCAGCATCACAGCCAAGTGATGGTCCAGCTCATGCCTGACCCCTCCACAGACAGGAAATACATGCTCTTCGAGACTCTCCTTCCATCTTCATAATTTGCTAGAAAACCTTTCTTAGGAACACTCTGAACACAGAGACAGAGAACCTGTGCCTGCGAAGCCTGACTCTTTCCAATTTTTTATTAAAATACTCCTGAAGATACAAACAACCGACTGCATCTGGCCCTTGCAGGAAAAAAATCCATGACAAAAATCCAGGGGGAATTTTCTCTAACTGCATTGACAATAGGGATTGATGGAAAGGCACATTCTTGGAATACACACCATATGTGCTACCCTCTGATTCACAATAGCATAAATACCCCTTAAAGAAAGCCGGAAGCATGCCAGCCCCTTACTCCAGTAAAGTTCACTTCCTCCCCTTATTCCTACACTGTCCAGAAAGCAATGGAAGTTGAGCCCCAAAAACTATCCTTCTGAGATGTCCAGAACAAGAGTTAGGAGCCTCTTCTCCCTGTTAATGGCTCCTCTTTACCTGTATTCATTCAAAGACAATGACATTGGCATGTGCTGTGACAAGAATTAGGTTTGATTTCTCAGATGCTTTGGTACCTAAGAAAACAATCCTATTACTAGCGATGTGGTCTCTCATGCTTACACTGAACAATGAAGAACAGCAAATAGAAACAGCATCTGAGAAACCAAGTTAGGGTGAGAAAATCCCCTCCCTCAGTCCAGTTGCACTTAATGGTTATCTGCCTGCAGGGCATGCAAAAGGAGGCTGTGCCTGTGCACATCTGCTGACATCTGATATAAAGAGAAAAATCAACACTTACGTGACCACCGAATGGGGTTGGTGCCTGAAGGTGCTCTGCCCTGTCTGTTGACAAGACATCCCTTATCCTCTAAGGAAATGCTTGTGGCATTACAATACAGTACCCGATGTGGGGGTGGGGTGGCGGCGTGTGAACAAACAAAATAATATTTTGAGCAAATGAATAAAGGATGACACATTAATTTCATTAGGGAGATACACTCCTTGGAGGGATCGATCATGGGAGAATAGAAGGCTGTGTATGCACAGGAAGACAGCTGGGGGGTGGGGTGGAAGTGCACAGGAGGACAGGACACAAGGAAGAGGTAAATATGGGCAGGAAGTGACAGGGGAGCTGTTGCATTGTGAGAGATTGCAGCCAATGTCATGAGACAAAGTGTATGTGAACTGCTGTATGGAAGATGAATTCCCTTTGAAACTTTCACCCAAATCACAATAAAATTAAAAAAAAAAAGAAAAGGAGCGGGGGAGGAGAAAGAATGACAAACTAACTTAATGCACTTAAAGTGATAATGGAAGCAGAGGGGAGAACAGAGTTCCAGAAATGATGGTCTTTAAGAACCAGGCATGGATTGTGCAAAGCCAGACTGGGTGGAGAGGATGAGAAAGATGCAAAGCTCTCTACTGATGCTCCCTGGAAAACCAGATGTCCAAGAGCACAGCTAAAGTCCTCCCTGGAGACAGTGATGTCAGAAGGGACAAGGTGGGTCAGGCAGTCCTGCGCCTGCCAGGCTGAGGAACTCCCAGATGCACAGGGAAGCTGGGACCCTCTCCAGGGCTCCTCCCTCATGTGATTCACAAAGGCCCTGTCCCTGAAGATGCCTTTCCTGACTATCTAAGGTAGATCCCCCCCTTTGCTCACCACCCCCTTACTCTACCACTTTTCTTCACATTTGTTTGTGTATCTGCTTACTGCCTGTGTCCATGGATGGAATGTAAGCTCCTTGAGGGCACAGTCTTCACTGTCCATTGATGAACCCTTGGCACCTAGAGGTGTCTTGTCACCTAAATGTATGAAAAAAATGATGAAAAGAAAAAGTTACTGTAACCAAATATGGTCTATTCTTTCAAAGCAAATGTGGTTTAATAACAGGAAAGTCATTGTCATGGATTGAATTGTGTCCTCCAAAAATAGGGTGTCAACTTGGTTAGGCCATGATTCTTAGTATTATGTAATTATCTTCATTTTGTGATCCACTGTAATTATCCTAGTGTTATAAATCCTAACCTCTATAATGTTAAAGGAGCTCTGGTGGCATGGTGCCTATCATTTGATTGCTAATCAAAAAGTTGGAGGTACAAATTCATCACATGCTCTGCAGAAAGAAGATGGGGCAATCTACTTTCATAAAGATTTACCATCTCGGAAACCCAATGGGGTTGATATGAGTCAGTATCAACTCAATGACAGTGAGTTTGGTTTTTTGTTTGTTTGTTTTCTATAATGTTAATGAGGTAGGATTAATGGCAGTTATGTTAATGAGGCAAGATACAATCTACAAGATTAGGTTGTATCCTAAGTCAATCTCTTATGAGATGTAAAAGATTCAACAATGAAGCAGAGATCAGAGGAACCTACTATCACTAAGAAAGAAGAGCTAGGAGTGGAATACATTCTTTGGATCCAGAGCTCTTGTGCTGAGAACTTCCTAGACCCAGAGGAAGACTGATGTCAAGACATATGGAGATCTCTGAGGGGCACTGGGCCCACAGATATTGAAAGGAGACAAGGATCTTCTCTCAGAAGGAGAAAACTTTCCCTTACACTGGTCCCCTGAATTTGGACTTCTAGCCTTCTAAACTGTGAGAGAATAAACTGCTGTTTGTTAAAGCCATCCATTTGTGATATTTCTTTATTACAGCTCTAGATAACTAAGACATCAATGTTGTTGGTATGTGCCGTCAAGTCAGATCCGACTCATAGCAACCCCTCCTTGGGTTTCCGAGGCAGTATCACTACGGAAGGAGATTGCCCAACCTTCCCTCCGAGAAGACATCAATATCAATAGGTAAATTTTGAAGGCAAATTGAACATCAGTGAGCTCTGGTGGCGTAGTACTTAAGGCTTCTGACTGCTAACCAGAAGGCTGGCAGTTCAAACCCAACAGCCACTCCTTGGAAGGAAGATTGGGCAATCTACTTCCGTAGTGATACTGCCTTGGAAACCCAAGGAGTGGTCACTATGAATCGGGACCAACTTGACGGCAGTGAGTTTGGGTTTTTTTGGTTTAGTCATAATTAAAAGCAAAATCTTAGTATATTAAGAATAAAATAAAATAGATTTAACAATAAAAAACTAAGTTAAATCAGCTGTCAATATTATA